>NC_134555.1:26867173-28067173 GCF_025594145.1 Primulina tabacum
TTAAGTTTAGAGGTCGTACAAGAATTTATAGTGCAATGTGCCAAAGTGACTCTCGAAGGAGCGTTTCACAATTTTTGCCTCCATTCACTATTTTCGTGTATTACAGCCCTATGGTTATGTTTTCCAGTATTTTAGGAGTATTTTAATCATGGCTAAACGATGGTTCAATGTTGATTCGGGTTGGTACGAAGCCATGGTCGAATTCTAAGTTTGTTGGGCGTAATTGTCTCGTTTCTAGTTCGATTATGAAGTGTTGGTCAAGTTAAGTTTATTTGCAGTTTATCATGTTAGAATTAAATCGCAGCGAGCCTGGGAACGATCCAACTCATTCGGTAAAACAGGGTTATAATTATATTACGTGCATAAAATATAAAAAGTTTATTTTTGAGATATATGCGATATGTCTTGTGGCCACCTTACGCTTATGGGATTGCTTCACCCGGTGACCTACGACCGGTTTACGATTATGTATGGGTACAGATATCCAGTCCAAGGGCTGTGATGTGTTAGAGTAGGTGCCCGTCGAGCCAAGTCTTGGCCGAGGGTTCATGTTTAAACTCTATGTATAAACAATCTTTATTTTAATAATATCTGAAATTATTGTTTTGGCATTTCTTTATCTGTATACCCATGCTAGTTTCATAGATAAAGCCCTTGAATATACAAATAGTAGAAAGAATATGAGATGCTCATATGATGAGTATCATGAAACTCATATTTGTAATACTGTATATTCTAAACAGTTCCTAGTCGATTCAGCCGCCGCTAAGAAGGATATAGGCCGCTCGAGTTTGAGACTAGTATCTGCGATGTGAGTACCATGTTTCATTGGTAGGGGACATTGTGATATCCGAGCATGCATATAGGTGCTCCTGGTAGAGTGTACTGAACAACCCTCCATAAAGGACTTTCCAAGTGGTTCTCGCTTATCGAGTGGAAACGTCCTAGTTTATGGTTGTACACCATTAGTCCTTATGACCCGGGACAACATTGAGACTCTATGTGCTAGCATTACACTTTGACTTCTTTACCGACTCTCATGGGGTCATCAAGTGGTAAGGTTGGGTGTTTTGTCGAAACATATAAGAGTCGATGCATTGAAGTCGGGGATTCACCGCTTACCTTCGGGTATGGATATCCTATGTGATCACATGTATATGCAGTATGAAATCTCTGATCAGAGTATGGTGGTAATTATGAAAGGGGTTTCATAGATTACACCAACGATGCAACTACGACATGACACATAGTATCGATTCATTGACAACTCTCGATATACCAATGGTTGTTGAATCGGTCGGGATATATGAGTTGAAGGGACCGTACTGTACGCTAACCATAATTGAATGGTTCTTGCAGGCACCATCATTTCATACCTAGGGAATCATGTAAGCGATGCTGCTAGGCGTTTAACATGATTAGTTGGGTACTATCAGACTTGAGTTCTGACGTTTTTGTTATCAAGGAGTTGATAATTAAGAATGGTGCAATTGGGGTATGCTCGTATAAGGACATGTTTAATCCGAATCACATGGAGATGTGAACCCACGGCTAGTTGTATCATTGAACCATTGAGGGCCATACAAGTACTAGCTTTCTAGATCCCGTTGAGAAGTAAAATAGTTCAATGTGTTGAACGGCTTGTAAATGAGTTTATGAGCGCAAATAAAAACAGAAGTATGACTTCTATAAGGAGAATGTAACTTTTAATTTGAGGAAATGTTCCTAAATTAAAAGTTGGAAATTAAAAGTTGGGCAAACGAGTAATGTATTTGAAAATTGTGATTTTCATAAACATTATTATGGACTAAATTAAATTAATTCAAGTGTTGAATTAATTAAACACTAGTGGACCTAGTAGAGTCCAAATAATTAAATTAATTCAAGTGTTGAATTAATTAAATAACATTGGGCCTTGTAGAGCCCAATTAGAAATAATTTTTCAACTAGTGGGCTGGAGTAAAATCAAGTAAACTTTAAATGGATTCAAATATGTTTGGGACATTTAAATAAAAGTCCATGGGCCTTGTAATTGTTACAAGCCCAAATAGAATTGCATGCATGGGAGATGAAAGGTTGGGAGACAACTTTTTCAATGTCCAAGGCATGACATGCTTTTGGGACACCACAACCTTTTTGCAAAACCAAGAAAAGTTTTCCCTTCACTCCATGAGCAAGAGATGGCCGAAATTATCATCTAATTATCTCCTCAATTTTCTTCTTCAATTGTTGAGGATAGAAAATACTTCTCCTTGAAAAATCTTCTTATTTTTCTAGTGCAAAATAAGAAGGGTTCTATCTAGTTGGTGGTGGGCCTAATTTTGAAGAAAGGAGGAGGCTTGTAGATCTTCTTGCCATTGAAGAGCTAAGGTGTTCACACCTTAGTTGGAGCCATCATCAATCTCAAGAGATTGATAGGTAAAGATTTCTAAACACCCTATGTATGACATTTTGGTGTTTTGTATTTGCTACATACTATAGTTGAGGTGTTCGATTTTCTTGCTAAAAAATTAAATTTTTGAAACTTCCGTTGCGCAATCGGTACCTTGATCAATCCTCTAACAATTGGTATCAGAGCTAAGGATACTATTTTGTGTAGCATATACATAATATTATATTGAGGGAAATTCTAACCGCATGAGATGAATTTTTGCAACAAAATCAAGGCCAAGGAAATGGGATTTTCGGGCAGCATGTTGCTGCCCATTTTGGGCAGCTCGAGTTGCTCGAGGGGCTGCCCGAACGCCCCATGTTTTTTTAAATAAAAGAATAATTTTTTGGTTGGCCGGAATCCGACGACGGAACTCCGTCGACGGTGATGAAGACTAGGGTTTCCAAAAGTGTTTTGGATTATCAAAGTGTCATGGGCCTTGATGTTGTTGTGCCATTAGATGGCTAACATATTTGTAAAATTTAAATGGGCCAAAATGTTTTTGGTGAAAATGAATTTTTGGGCCCTTAAGTTTAAATTTACGAAAGTTTCAAATATTTTCTCATGAAATAAATAATTTAAGTTGGACTTTAATTATTTATAGTAAATGGTGATTTACAAGAAATTCGGTTATAAATAAATTAATTAGAAAGTAGACAAATATGTTTGTATACTTTGTTAATTTAGTTTATAATCGTGGCGGTTAGTGATTGGATCAAGATATATAATATTGGATCAATTAATTATTGTGATAAATAATTGATGGTGTATGATATGTGATAGTATGCATGAAGGATAATCAAAAGCCCAAGCCGAATTTGCTAGGTGTATGCTAGGATATTTTGTGTTGAATGATTGTAATAATTATCAAATTTAAAGTGTGCTTGGTTTATGGCCCGTTCCCACCCCATGAGATGTATCCCTATTTGCCATGGATATTTATTTGTAAATATTAGAATAGTGGAAGATTAAGATTGGAAGATGGTGGCCTTGATGATTATGAAGATCGATGACATGTAAATATTGAAAGCTTATGTAATAGTTGCATTTGCATCCCTTGTATTTTCCTAGGATTGGACCTAGGCTCGTGCTTAGCTCACACGGGCCATTAGTATTGGGGCGATTGATCATCCTTGTTTTGTTTACTGTTTATAATATATGCATGATATGTTATAAATAATGAGTATGTGCGTTATTATTATGATAATAACAAAGTTGCATTAATCCGACAAACATACGATCAAAAATGGCGAGATTTTAAATAAAATTAATGATGAGACCTTTCAAAATTAAAAACCCTCATTTTGAATAAGATTCAAAATTAATATCAAGCCCGAAAAAGGGAATTATAAAGTTGTTTATAATTTCCATGTCTTCCATCGACAATGGGTGCATGATGAACGGTACCCGTGCTCAAGGCTCGCTCATATTATTGGGGGGTCCCTGGGTGCCGGAAAGCTGTGACATCCATTGATATGGTGATGTGAACTACGTGGAACTCCCATGATTTCGGCTCATATTATTGAGGGAACTCATGGCGACCGTCCATTAAGGTTCAACATCGATGGGTAAGGCTTGAGACGTAAAGATGAACGACGTCATATTATTGGGTCCTAATCAAACGTGAGACAAAAGTTTACGTAGAGGGTTGCATGGTGCTGCAATTGGAAACTACCTTTTAGGAATTGTGATTGGCTGATATTATTCGGGATCATAATTCGCTAATTGGACCTTGCGTACCTACTGAGGAAAGGAGTTTCCCGTTTTCACTAGAGGGTAGTGAAAGATGTTAAAACAGTTGGAGTAAACATTTATAAAGTAAAAGTCCATACTTTATATCTTACTAAATATTTTAATATGCTCATTAACATTTATCTATTTTACTTTTCTGTACAAATTTGACAATGTCTTCGATTCGCAATCCGTTATCTGCTATTCTCGAAAAACACGTTTTAACCAGACCTAATTACCTCACTTGGCTAAGAAACTAAAGATCATCTTGAATTCAGAAAGGATTGCAAATACACTGATTGAGTCGCCCCCTGTTAAGGCTCCGACTGACTGCACTCCTGAGGAATTGCAGACTTACAAGAAATGGTGTGACCATGACTTGAAAGCCAGGTGTTACATGCAGGCTTCCATGAACGATGAGCTGCAGAGGCGTTTTGAGGATGCAAAGAGTGCTGCTGACATTCATTTGCATCTCAAGGATCTCTTTGGTGAGCAGACGCGGCTTCTTCGGCATGCTACCGTCAAGGAGCTGAACACTTTGCGCATGCGAGATGGGGCCTCGGTCCATGAGCATGGCCTGAAGATGATTGGGCTCGTGGACAAGCTCGTTGGCATGGATCTGGTGTTGCCTTCGGAGTTGACCACCGACGTGTTGCTTTTGTCACTGCCTAGCTCATTTGATCCTTTTGTGGTGAATTTCAATATGAACAAGATGGAGCCGACCCTTGAGAAGTTGGTGAACATGCTTGTGACCTTTGAGTCTTCCATCAAGAAAGAGAAGCCGGTTCTTTATGTGGGTTCTTCATCTGGTACGAAGACCGATCCACGTGGGAAGGGAAAGAAGCTTTCTTTCCAGCGTCCCAAGAAGAACGTGCCCTTGAAGAGGCAATCTCCGAGTCCCGCTGTGGCAGCCATACCTGTGAAGGCTGACAAGACTGTTGACATCTGTCATCACTGCAAGAAGCCTGGACATTGGAGGCGTAATTGCAGGGAATATCTTGCCCAGAAGAGTTCTGGAAATGGTATGTTCTGTATTGAAGTAAACATTTCAATTAACTCTATTTCTTAGGTATTGGATACCGGTTGTGGCTCACGTCTCTGTAATAATTTGTAGGTGATGGGAAGAAGTAGGAGGCTCAAGGAAGGTGAGACCTTCTTGAGGATGGGCAATGGAGCAAGAGTTGCTGCCAAGGCCATAGGAGATGTTTACTTGCTTTTGAACAATTATTTTAAGTTAATTTTGAGAGATGTTCTGTTTGTACCAGATTTGGTGAGAAACATTATTTCCATTTCTATGCTTGATAAAGATGGATTTTCTTGTTTATTTAGCAAAGGTGTTTGCAAAATTTACTAGAATGAATGTTTAATTGGTACTGGAGAACTTGAAAACGATCTCTACACCTTAAAATACCAAGATATTCCACTAAACAATGTCCAAGCAATAACAACAACAAACAAGCGAAAACAAGATACTCTAAATTCGGCACAATTATGGCATGCTCGATTAGGACATATTTTCCTAAGAAGGATGAACAATCTAGTGGGAGTAGGCATATTTGATATGTCTGATATTAATGCTCTCATGATTTGTGAATCCTGTCTGAAAGGAAAGATGAACAAAATTCCCTTTAAGGGCCATGTGGAGCGAGCCAAAGGGTTATTGGATTTGACCCATACCGATATGTGCAGTACGCTTAGCATCACCACTAAGCATGGACATGCCTACTTTATCACCTTTACCGATGACTTTTCGAGGTATGGGTATGTGTATTTGATGAAATACAAGTCTGAAGCCTTTGAAAGGTTCAAAGAATTCAGATGTAAAGTAGAGAAGCAGTTGGGACGAAGCATCAAGACACTTCGATCGGATCGAGGTGGTGAGTACTTGAGTGCCGAGTTCCAAGAGTATCTTAGGGAGAATGGGATTCTCTCGCAGTGGACTCCGCCCGCTACACCGCAGTTGAATGGTGTTTCGGAGCGTCGTAAATGGACCTTGATGGACATGGTTCGGTCTATGATAGGGTTCACGGAGTTGCCGCCATCCTTTTTTTGGGGATATGCGCTTGAGACAGCGGCACTGTTATTGAACAATGTCCATTCAAAGGCAGTTGACAAAACACCATATGAGATATCGATGGGTAAGCCTCCCAAGTATTCTTATCTTAGAATATGGGGGTGTCCTGCTTATGTGAAGCAGGCAGTGGGAGATAAATTGGATAGTCGATCCATTTTATGTTACTTTGTGGGATATCCAAGGAATTCTGTTGGATATTATTTCTATCATCCCCGAAAAACAAAGGTGTTTGTTTCTAGGAATACAACATTTTTAGAAAAAGAATTTCTATTGGATAGAAAAGGGGAGATGATAGAACTCGAAGAGGTTCGAGAGACACCCACAATTATAGAACCCACACCCGAAGAGCCAAGAGAGGAGATACAAGCTCCTAGAAGATCCGAGAGAGTCTCGAGACCACCTATGAGGTATGGTCTGCTTCTTGAAGAGGGCCATGATGAGCCTAACAATGGCTGTGATCCAAGGACATTCAAGGAAGCGTTATCCGATGCCGATTCATCCAAGTGGCTTGAAGCAATGGAATCTGAGATGAGTTCCATGCATTCGAACCAAGTGTGGAATCTCGTGGATCCACCTGAGGGAATTGTTCCCATAGGGTGTAAATGGGTTTACAAGAGGAAACTTGGGGCGGATGGGAAGGTATTGACTTTCAAGACGCGATTGGTAGCAAAAGGATATACTCAAAGACAAGGAGTTGACTTTGAGGAAACCTTTTCTCCAGTTGCAATGTTCATGTCCATAAGGATATTGCTAGCCATAGCTGCATGGTATGACTATGAGATATGGCAGATGGATGTCAAGACAGCCTTTCTTAATGGGGATATTAAGGAAGAGATTTACATGTCTTAACCTGAAGGGTTTATATCTGTCGGAAGTGAGCATATGGTATGCAAACTTCAGAGATCTATTTATTGTCTAAAGCAGGCATCTAGGAGTTGGAACCTTAGATTCGACAGTACAATCAAAGAGTTTGGTTTTACTAAAAATCCTAAGGAACCCTGTGTGTATAAGAAGGTCAGTGGGAGTGCTGTGACATTCCTGGTGCTTTATGTTGATGACATTCTACTAATTGGGAATTATGTAGGAATGTTGCAATCAACTAAGATATGGTTAGCAAGTAAGTTCTCGATGCAGGACTTGGGTTAAGCATCTTTTGTATTGGGGATACAGATCTATAGAGATAGATCAAGAAAATTGCTTGGTCTCACCCAGTCCACATACATTGATACCATCGTGAAGAGGTTCTCGATAGATGAGTCCAAGAGAGGACACCTACCAATGTGTCATGGCGTGTCCCTATCCAAGTCTATGTCTCCCAAGACTGATGCAAAGATATAGGCGATGACACGCATTCCGTATGCATCTACAATTGGTAGCATCATGTATGAGATGATATCTACACGTCCTGACGTGGCTTTCGCACTAAGTGTAGTGAGTAGATATCAATCGAACCCTGGTCTTCCACATTGGAAAGCTGTGAAAGACATCCTCAAGTATTTAAGAAGGACCAATAAATTGTTCTGGGTCTATGGGGGTGGAGAACTGAAATTGGAAGGCTATAACAACTCTAGCTTCCAAAGCGATATCGATGACTCGAAGTCAACCTCTGGATTCATATTCATGCTCAATGGTGCTGTAGTCTCTTTGAAGAGTTCCAAGCTAGACAGTACAGCGGATTCCACCACTGACGCTGAATACATTGCTGCATCAGCTGCAGCAAAGGAGGCTGTTTGGATAAGGAATTTCGTCCAAGAGTTGGGCGTCATTCCTAATGGAGTTGCTTCTGTCCCGGTGTTTTGTGACAACACGGGAGCCATTGCTCAAGAAAAGGAGCCAAGGTCTCATCAGAAGTCCAAACATGTATTGAGAAAGTACCGCATCCTCCGAGAGATTGTGGAAAGAGGAGATGTCTCGATTGACAAAGTCGGCTCCGCAGATAATGTTGCTGATCCGCTTACTAAGCCTTTACCTGGACCATTATTCGAGAAGCATCGCGAATCGATGGGTTTGAAGCATATGGGTAGTTGGCTCTAGTGCAAGTGGGAGATTGTTGGAGTATGTGCTCGTCGAGCCAAGTGTTGGCCGAGGGTTCATGTTTAAACTCTATGTATAAACAATCTTTATTTTAATAATATTTGAAATTATTATTTTGAAACTTCTTTATCTGTATACCCATGCTAGTTGCATAGATAAAGCCCTAGAATATACAAATAGTAGAAAGAATATGGGATTCTCATATGATGAGTATCATGAAACTCATATTTGTAATACTGTACATTCTAAACAGTTTCTAGTCGATTCAGCCGCCGCTAAGAAGGATATAGGCCGCTCGAGTTTGAAACTAGTATCTGCGATGTGAGTACCATATTTCATTGGTAGGGGACATTGTGATGTCCGAGCATGCAGATAGGTGCTCCTGGTAGAGTGTACTGAACAACCCTCCATAAAGGACTTTCCAAGTGGTTCTCACTTATCAAGGGGAAACGTCCTAGTTTATGGTTGTACACCATTAGTCCTTATGACCCGGGACAACATTGAGACTCTATGTGCTAGCATTACACTTTGACTTGTTTACTAACTCTCATGGGGTCATCAGGTGGCAAGGTTGGGTGTTTTATCGAAACTTATAGGAGTCGATGCATTGTAGTCGGGGATTCACCGCTTACCTTCGGGTTTGGATATCCTATGTGATCACATGTATATGTAGTATGAAATCTCTGATCAGAGTATGGTGGTAATTATGAAAGGGGTTTCATAGATTACACCATCGATGCAACTACGACATGACACATAGTATCGATTCATTGACAACTCTCGATATACCAATGGTTGTCGAATCGGTCGGGATATATGAGTTTAAGGGACCGTACTGTACGCTAACCATAATTGAATAGTTCTTGCGGGCATTATCATTTGATACCTAGGGAATCATGTAAGCGATGCTGCTAGGCGTTTAACATGTTTGGTTGGGTACTATTAGACTTGAGTTCTGACGTTCATGTTATCAAGGAGTTGATAATTAAGAATGGAGCAATTGGGGTATGCTCGTATAAGGACATGTTTATTCCGAATCACATGGAGATGTGAACCCACGGCTAGTTGTATCAATGAACCATTGAGGGCCACACAAGTACTAGCTTTCTAGATCCCGTTGAGACTTAAAATAGTTCAATGTGTTGAACGACTTGTAAATGAGTTTATAAGCGTAAATAAAAATAGAAGTTTGACTTCTATAAGAAGAATGCAACTTTTAATTTGAAAAAGTGTTCCTAAATTAAAAGTTGGGAAAACGAGTAATGTATTTAAAAATTGTGATTTTCATAAACATTATTATGGACTAAATTAAATTAATTCAAGTGTTGAATTAATTAAACACTAGTGGACCTAGTAGAGTCCAAATAATTAAATTAATTCAAGTGTTGGATTAATTAACATTGGGCCTTGTAGAGACCAATTAGAAATAATTATTCAACTAGTGGGCTTGAGTAAAATCAAGTAAACTTTAAATGGATTCAAATATGTTTGGGACATTTAAATAAAATTCCATGGGCCTTGTAATTGTTACAAGCCCAAATAAAATTGCATGCATGGGAGATGAAAGGTTGGGAGACAACTTTTTCAAAGTCCAAGGCATGACATGCTTTTGGGACACCACAACCTTTTTGCAAAACCAAGAAAAGTTTTCCCTTCACTCCATGAGCAAGAGATGGCTGAAATTATCATCTAATTATCTCCCCAATTTTCTTCTTCAATTGTTGAGGATAAAAAATACTTCTCCTTGAAAAATCTTCTTATTTTTCTAGTGCAAAATAAGAAGGGTTCTATCTAGTTGGTGGTGGGCCTAATTTTGAAGAAAGGAGGAGGCTTGTAGATCTTCTTGCCATTCAAGAGCTAAGGTGTTCACACCTTAGTTGGAGCCAGCATCAATCTCAAGAGATTGATAGGTAAAGATTTCTAAACACCCTATGTATGACATTTTGGTGTTTTGTATTTGCTACATACTATAGTTGAGGTGTTCGATTTTCTTGCTAAAAAATTAAATTTTTGAAACTTCCGTTGCACAACCGGTACCTTAATCAATCCTCTAACAATTGGTATCAGAGCTAAGGATACTATTTTGTGTAGCATATACATAATATTATATTGAGGGAAATTCTAACCGCATGAGATGAATTTTTGCAACAAAATCAAGGCCAAGGAAATGGGATTTTCGGGCAGCATGTTGCTGCCCATTTTGGGCAGCTCGAGTTGCTCGAGGGGCTGCCCGAACGCCCCATGTTTTTTTAAATAAAAGAATAATTTTTTGGTTGGCCGGAATCCGACGACGGAACTCCGGCGACGGTGATGAAGACTAGGGTTTCCAAAAGTGTTTTGGATTATCAAAGTGTCATGGGCCTTGATGTTGTTGGGCCATTAGATGGCTAACATATTTGTAAAATTTAAATGGGCCAAAATGTTTTTGGTGAAAATGATTTTTGGGCCCTTAAGTTTAAATTTACGAAAGTTGCAAATATTTTCTCATGAAATAAATAATTTAAGTTGGACTTTAATTATTTATAGTAAATGGTGATTTACAAGAAATTCGGTAATAAATAAATTTATTAGAAAGTAGACAAATATGTTTGTATACTTTGTTAATTTAGTTTATAATCGTGGCGGTTAGTGATTGGATCAAGATAAATAATATTGGATCAATTAATTATTGTGATAATTAATTGATGGTGTATGATATGTGATATTATACATGAAGGATGATCAAAAGTCCAAGCCCAATTTGCTAGGTGTATGCTAGGATATTTTGTGTTGAATGATTGTAATAATTATAAAATTTAAAGTGTGCTTGGTTCATGGCCCGTTCCCACCCCATGAGATGTATCCCTATTTGCCATTGATATTTATTTGTAAATATTAGAATAGTGGAAGATCAAGATTGGAAGATGGTGGTCTTGATGATTATGAAGATCGAAGACATGTAAATATTGGAAGTTTATGTAATAGTTGCATTTGCATCCCTGGCATTTCCCTAGGATTGGACCTAGGCCCGTGCTTAGCTCACACGGGCCATTAGTATTGGGGCGATTGATCATCCTTGTTTTGTTTACTGTTTATAATATATGCATGATATGTTATAAATAATGAGTATGTGCGTTATTATTATGATAATAACAAAGTTGCATGAATCCGACAAACATACGATCAAACATAGCGAGATTTTAAATAAAATTAATGATGAGACCTTTCAAAATTAAAAACCCTCATTTTGAATAAGATTCAAAATTAATATCAAGCCCGAAAAGGGGAATTATAAAGTTGTTTATAATTTCCATGTCTTCCATCGACAATGGGTGCATGATGAACGGTACCCGTGCTCGGGGCTCGGCTCATATTATTGGGGGGGCCCTGGGTGCCGGAAAGCTGTGACATCCATTGATATGGTGATGTGAACTACGTGGAACTCCCATGATTTCGGCTCATATTATTGAGGAAACTCATGGCGACCGTCCATTAAGGTTCAACATCGATGGGTAAGGCTTGACACGTAAAGATGAACGACGTCATATTATTGGGTCCTAATCAAACGTGAGACAAAAGTTTACGTAGAGGGTTGCATGGTGATGCAATTGGAAACTATCTTTTAGGAATTGTGATTGGCTGATATTATTCGGGATCATAATTCGCTAATTGGACCATGCGTACCTACTGAGGAAAGGAGTTTCCCGTTTTCACTAGAGGGTAGTGAAAGATGTTAAAACAGTTGGAGTAAACATTTATAAAGTAAAAGTCCATACTTTATATCTTACTAAATATTTTAATATACTAATTAACGTTTATCTATTTTACTTTTCAGTACAAATTTGACAATGTATTCGATTCGCAATCCGTTATCTGCTATACTCGAAAAACACGTTTTAACCAGACCTAATTACCTCACTTGGCTAAGAAACCTAAAGATCGTCTTGAATTCAGAAATGATTGCATATACACTGACTGAGTCGCCCCCTGTTGAGGCTCTGACTGAGTGCACTCCTGAGGAATTGCAGACTTACAAGAAATGGTGTGACCATGACTTGAAAGCCAGGTGTTATATGCAGGCTTCTATGAACGATGAGCTGCAGAGGCATTTTGAGGATGCAAAGAGTGCTGCTAACATTCATTTGCATCTCAAGGATCTCGTTGGTGAGCAGACGCGGCTTCTTAGGCATGCTACCGTCAAGGAGCTGATCACTTTGCGTATGCGAGATGGGGCCTCGGTCCATGAGCATGGCCTGAAGATGGTTGGGCTCGTGGACAAGCTCGTTGGCATGGATCTGGTGTTGCCTTCGGAGTTGACCACCGACGTGTTGCTTTTGTCACTGCCTAGCTCATTTGATCCTTTTGTGGTGAATTTCAATATGAACAAGATGGAGCCGACCCTTGAGAAGTTGGTGAACATGCTTGTGACCTTTGAGTCTTCCATCAAGAAAGAGAAGCCGGTTCTTTATGTGGGTTCTTCATCTGGTACGAAGACCGATCCACGTGGGAAGGGAAAGAAGCTTTCTTTCCAGCGTCCCAAGAAGAACGTGCCCTTGAAGAGGCAATCTCCGAGTCCCGCTGTGGCAGCCATACCTGTGAAGGCTGACAAGACTGTTGACATCTGTCATCACTGCAAGAAGCCTGGACATTGGAGGCGTAATTGCAGGGAATATCTTGCCCAGAAGAGTTCTGGAAATGGTATGTTCTGTATTGAAGTAAACATTTCAATTAACTCTATTTCTTAGGTATTGGATACCGGTTGTGGCTCACGTCTCTGTAATAATTTGTAGGTGATGGGAAGAAGTAGGAGGCTCAAGGAAGGTGAGACCTTCTTGAGGATGGGCAATGGAGCAAGAGTTGCTGCCAAGGCCATAGGAGATGTTTACTTGCTTTTGAACAATTATTTTAAGTTAATTTTGAGAGATGTTCTGTTTGTACCAGATTTGGTGAGAAACATTATTTCCATTTCTATGCTTGATAAAGATGGATTTTCTTGTTTATTTAGCAAAAGTGTTTGCAACATTTCCAAGAATGAATGTTTAATTGGTACTGGAGAACTTGAAAACGATCTCTACACCTTAAAATACAAAGATAATCCACTAAACAATGTCCAAGCAATAACAACAACAAACAAGCGAAAACAAGATACTCTAAATTCGGCACAATTATGGCATGCTCGATTAGGACATATTTCCCTAAGAAGGATGAACAAGCTAGTGGGAGTAGGCATATTTGACATGTCTGATATTAATGCTCTCACGACTTGTGAATCCTGTCTGAAAGGAAAGATGACCAAAATTCCCTTTAAGGGCCATGTGGAGCTAGCCAAAGGGTTATTGGATTTGATCCATACCGATGTGTGCGGTCCGCTTAGCACCACTAAGCATGGACATGCCTACTTCATCACCTTTACCGATGACTTTTCGAGGTATGGGTATGTGTATTTGATGAAATACAAGTCTGAAGCCTTTGAAAGGTTCAAAGAATTCAGATGTGAAGTGGAGAAGCAGTTGGGACGAAGCATCAAGACACTTCGATCGGATCGATGTGGTGAGTACTTGAGTGCCGAGTTCCAAGAGTATCTTAGAAAGAATGGGATTCTCTCGCAGTGGACTCCGCCGGCTACACCGCATTTGAATGGTGTTTCGGAGCGTCGTAACTGGACCTTGATTGACATGGTTCGGTCTATGATGGGGTTCACGGAGTTGCCGCCATCCTTTTGGGGATATGCGCTTGAGACAGTGGAACTGTTGTTGAACAATGTCCATTCAAAGGCAGTTGACAAAACACCATATAAGATATGGATGGGTAAGCCTCCCAAATATTCTTATCTTAGAATATGGGGGTGTCCTGCTTAGGTGAAGCAGGTAGTGGGAGATAAATTGGATAGTCGATCCATTTTATGTTACTTTTTGGGATATCCAAGGAATTCTGTTTGATATTATTTCTATCATCCCCAAAAAACAAAGGTGTTTGTTTCTAGGAATACAACCTTTTTAGAAAAAGAATTTCTATTGGATAGAAAAGGGGAGATGATAGAACTCGAAGAGGTTCGAGAGACACCCACAATTATAGAACCCACACCCGAAGAGCCAAGAGAGGAGATTCAAGCTCCTAGAAGATCCGAGAGAGTCTCGAGACCACCTATGAGGTATGGTCTGCTTCTTGAAGAGGGCCATGATGAGCCTAACAATGGCTGTGATCCAAGGACCTTCAAGGAAGCGTTATCCGATGCCGATTCATCCAAGTGGCTTGAAGCAATGGAATCTGAGATGAGTTCCATGCATTCGAACCAAGTGTGGAATCTCGTGGATCCACCTGAGGGAATTGTTCCCATAGGGTGTAAATGGATTTACAAGAGGAAACTTGGGGCGGATGGGAAGGTATTGACCTTCAAGGCGCGATTGGTAGCAAAAGGATATACTCAAAGACAAGGAGTTGACTTTGAGGAAACCTTTTCTCCAGTTGCAATGTTCATGTCCATAAGGATATTGCTAGCCATAGCTGCATGGTATGACTATGAGATATGGTAGATGGATGTCAAGACAGCCTTTCTTAATGGGGATATTAAGGAAGAGATTTACATGTCTCAACCTGAAGGGTTTACATATGTCGGAAGTGAGCATATGGTATGCAAACTTCAGAGATCTATTTATGGTCTAAAGCAAGCATCTAGGAGTTGGAACCTTAGATTCGACAGTACAATCAAAGAGTTTGGTTTTTACTAAAAATCCTAAGGAACCCTGTGTGTATAAGAAGGTCAGTGGGAGTGCTGTGACATTCCTGGTGCTTTATGTTGATGACATTCTACTAATTGGGAATGATGTAGGAATGTTGCAATCAACTAAGATATGGTTAGCAAGTAAGTTCTCGATGCAGGACTTGGGTTAAGCATCTTTTGTATTGGGAATACAGATCTATAGAGATAGATCAAGAAGATTGCTTGGTCTCACCCAGTCCACATACATTGATACCATCGTGAAGAGGTTCTCGATAGATGAGTCCAAGAGAGGACACCTACAAATGTGTCATGGCGTGTCCCTATCCAAGTCTATGTCTCCCAAGACTGATGCAGAGATAGAGGCGATGACACGCATTCCGTATGCATCTACAATTGGTAGCATCATGTATGAGATGATATCTACACGTCCTGACGTGGCTTTCGCACTAAGTGTAGTGAGTAGATATCAATCGAACCCTGGTCTTCCACATTGGAAAGATGTGAAAGACATCCTCAAGTATTTAAGAAGGACCAATAAATTGTTCTGGGTCTATGGGGGTGGAGAACTGAAATTGGAAGGCTATAACGACTCTACTTCCAAAGCGATATCGATGACTCGAAGTCAACCTCTGGATTCATATTCATGCTCAATGGTGCTGCTGTCTCTTGGAAGAGTTCCAAGCTAGACAGTACAGCGGATTCCACCACTGACGCTGAATACATTGCTGCATCAGCTGCAGCAAAGGAGGCTGTTTGGATAAGGAATTTCGTCCAAGAGTTGGGCGTCATTCCTAATGGAGTTGCTTCTGTTCCGGTGTTTTGTGACAACACGGGAGCCATTGCTCAAGCAAAGGAGCCAAGGTCTCATCAGAAATCCAAACATGTATTGAGAAAGTACCACATCCTCCGAGGGATTGTGGAAAGAGGAGATGTCTCGGTTGACAAAGTCGGCTCCGCAGATAATGTTGCTGATCCGCTTACTAAGCCTTTACCTGGACCATTATTCGAGAAGCATCGCGAATCAATGGGTTTGAAGCATATGGGTAGTTGGCTCTAGTGCAAGTGGGAGATTGTTAGAGTAGGTGCTCGTCGAGCCAAGTGTTGGCCGAGGGTTCATGTTTAAACTCTATGTATAAACAATCTTTATTTTAATAATATTTGAAATTATTGTTTTGAAACTTCTTTATCTGTATACCCATGCTAGTTGCATAGATAAAGCCCTAGAATATACATATAGTAGAAAGAATATGAGATTCTCATATGATGAGTATCATGAAACTCATATTTGTAATACTGTATATTCTAAACAGTTCCTAGTTGATTCAGCCGCCGCTAAGAAGGATATAGGCCGCTCGAGTTTGAGACTAGTATCTGCGATGTGAGTACCATATTTCATTGGTAGGGGACATTGTGATGTCCGAGCATGCAGATAGGTGCTCCTGGTAGAGTGTACTGAACAACCCTCCATAAAGGACTTTCCAAGTGGTTCTCACTTATCAAGGGGAAACGTCCTAGTTTATGGTTGTACACCATTAGTCCTTATGACCCGGGACAACATTGAGACTCTATGTGCTAGCATTACACTTTGACTTGTTTACTAACTCTCATGGGGTCATCAGGTGGCAAGGTTGGGTGTTTTATCGAAACTTATAGGAGTCGATGCATTGTAGTCGGGGATTCACCGCTTACCTTCGAGTTTGGATATCCTATGTGATCACATGTATATGTAGTATGGAATCTCTGATCAGAGTATGGTGGTAGGGGTTTCATAGATTACACCATCGATGCAACTACGACATGACACATAGTATCGATTCATTGACAACTCTCGATATACCAATGGTTGTCGAATCGGTCGGGATATATGAGTTTAAGGGACCGTACTGTACGCTAACCATAATTGAATGGTTCTTGCGGGCATTATCATTTGATACCTAGGGAATCATGTAAGCGATGCTGCTAGGCGTTTAACATGTTTGGTTGGGTACTATTAGACTTGAGTTCTGACGTTCTTGTTATCAAGGAGTTGATAATTAAGAATGGAGCAATTGGGGTATGCTCGTATAAGGACATGTTTAGTCCGAATCACATGGAGATGTGAACCCACGGCTAGTTGTATCAATGAACCATTGAGGGCCACACATGTACTAGCTTTCTAGATCCCGTTGAGAAGTAAAATAGTTCAATGTGTTGAACGGCTTGTAAATGAGTTTATAAGCGTAAATAAAAATAGAAGTATGACTTCTATAAGGAGAATGTAACTTTTAATTTGAGAAAGTGTTCCTAAATTAAAAGTTGGGAAAACGAGTAATGTATTTGAAAATTGTGATTTTCATAAACATTATTATGGACTAAATTAAATTAATTCAAGTGTTGAATTAATAAAACACTAGTGGGCCTAGTAGAGTCCAAATAATTAAATTAATTCAAGTGTTGGATTAATAAAATAACATTGGGCCTTGTAGAGCCCAATTAGAAATAATTATTCAACTAGTGGGGTTGAGTAAAATCAAGTAAACTTTAAATGGATTTAAATATGTTTGGCACATTTAAATAAAATTCTATGGGCCTTGTAATTGTTACAAGCCCAAATAGAATTGCATGCATGGAAAATGAAAGGTTTGGAGACAACTTTTTCAATGTCCAAGGCATGGCATGCTTTTGGGACACCACAACCTTATTGCAAAACCAGAAAAAGTCTTCCCTTCACTCCATGAGCAAGAGATGGCCGAAATTATCATCTAATTCTCTCCTCAATTTTCTTCTTCAATTGTTGAGGATAGAAAATATTTCTCCTTGAAAAATCTTCTTATTTTTCTAGTGCAAAATAAGAAGGGTTCTAGCTAGTTGGTGGTGGGCCTAATTTTGAAGAAAGGAGGAGGCTTGTAGATCTTCTTGCCATTCAAGAGCTAAGGTGTTCACACCTTAGTTGGAGCCATCATCAATCTCAAGAGATTGATAGGTAAAGATTTCTAAACACCCTATGTATGACATTTTGGTGTTTTGTATTTGCTACACAATATAGTTGAGGTGTTCGGTTTTCTTGCTAAAAAATTAAAATTTTGAAACTTCCGTTGTGCAACCGGCTCCTTAATCGATCCTCTAACATGACGATCTCTACCGCCCAGTATACAATTGTTTAGTCTGATCAGACGTGCATGTTATGTTATGTTATGTTATGTTATGGGCCACTTGCGCAGAAACATTATCTCTACAGAAAATTACGATATGATATGTTATGACAGAGCTATATCGAGCAAGTTTTACGTATGATTTTCAGATATGCACGTATTTATAATTACTCATGACATGATTTCTCCCTTACGCTTTACGATACGATGTTTTTACGTTACACAAAACTTTATGATATATTTACTTGTTATTCACGATATATCCATGCTGAGTCTTTAGGCTAACTAGAATTGATTGTTGTAAGTACTGATGAGGTTGAGACTGAGGGCGGTGACCAGTGAGCTAGCTTGGGTCGGCAGTAGTAGGAACCCGAGGACCTCACTTTTCATCATTCACTATTTATGCTCAAACTAAATTTTTACCTTGATGAATTATTTTTAATGCAAAGGCCCTCGAACTTACTTGCTTGAAAATTTGCGGAAAATTAAAAATTTTCTTTTTAAAAGAACTTAATGGCCTTGCTCATAAAATCACTGGTGAAACAAGTTCAATATTTCAAAATAATTGCAGCGGAAGAAATTAAAGTTTGCCAAAAATCACAATTTAAAAATATCCATCAACTGATAAAAATTGTTTGCGGAAAAACATAACAACTGCTGCACTAAGGTCCTCGGGTGCCACTACTGCCGACCCAAGCTGTCTCACTGGTCCCCGCCCTCGGCCCTGGCCTCATCAGTACCTACAACAATCAAGTCTAGTGAGCCTAGAGACTCAGCATGCATAAATCGCAGGTAACGAGAAAAATCTGAATTTAAAATATGCATGAGATAAAATATCCTGTCCTGAGGCATACTGAAAATAATCTGTACTGAGCAATTATAATACGTGCATAACTGAACTGGAAATCACTGTAAAAATATTTGCTCCTTGGAGCCTGTACTGAAATATCTGATAAAATTTTCTGTTGAGATTATGTTTTACGCCTGTGGCCACTGCACTAAGCTGAACTGATCGGTAACTGGCTACCGGGGAGGCTGAAACTGAACTGAGCTGGCCGGTCACTGGCGACCGGGTGGTACCATACTGAATTGATCGGTCACTGGCGACCGTATAAAATAACACTCCCACATAGTGAATGAACCACAAGCCATATCGCATAAATCTCAAAAACAATCATTTTCTATTTAATGCACGTAAAATAATTAACTGGCATAATGAAAATTACTGTAATTTTACCAACTGGATTGGATTGGATCGTTCCCAGGCTCGCTGCAACCTAACTGTGCCATGAAAAATATGCAATAGCTTAAACATGACCAACTATGCAAATTACGTTCAAAAGATGCGACTATGACGCCTAATGACTTCGCATTTAATCATGACTCCGAGCCAACCTGAACCGACACTGAACTGACGTATAGTCATGATTAAAATACGCTGAAAAATCATAAAATAATGTTCCTAAAATGATAGGGTCGAAATCTAGGTGGAATGTAGGCCAAAACACGAAACGCTCTTTCGAGAGTCAATTTGGCACATTGCACCGTAAATTCTCGTACGACCTCAAAAATGATCCAAATGACAAACGGTCAAAAAAATGACCTTCCTAACTCAATGAGGCACTGTCCAGTCAAAGGCCATGGGCTAAAAGCCAACCAAGAACTCAACGAGCCTCTGAACCGACACAGCAACTTGCTGTAATTTCCAGCAGCTGCGACCTTGCTTGCATCGCGTCGTTTGCGAGACTTTTGGCCATTGGGGCTTGAACCACCGACCAAAGCCTCTCCACAACGTCCCAAGGAATGATTTGAACCATGGCTAAGGGCCCTAGGCCAGCCACAATTCGCCTCATTCCAGCAACCACCCGAAAGTTCTCACCGAGGGCCCTCATGCGTGCGTGTGTAGTGTTTATGCTATGATCGATGTCTTGCGTCGTTCCAGTGGCCATTTGATTGACCATGGCACGATCTAGACATCTAGGAGCATGATATGAACCGTGTCTAAGGGCCATAGGCCAACCAAGATTCACACCAAGCCAACCAACTCGAAGTACATGTGCTGTCAAAACCGAAGGGCCGAGAGGGGAGAGGGCTGTTGTGAAGTTTTGATTAAAAACCGATGAAACATGGACCAAGCCACCAAAAGGGCAACTTAGTCACGTCTTAGAATTGCTAGGGAAGTGATCCAACCATGGCTAAGAGCCCTTAGGGCAGCCAAGATCAGATCCAATCCCTTTACATAAAAACTGAAATTTTCGAACCACAATTCTGCACTAATGGGGAACTTGCTGTCATTCTGAATTTCCAGCAAGCATGGGGCTGGTTTGAATGGACCAACATGGTCCTAATGCATCCTACTACATGTATACAAGCCGCCTTGGGAGCCTGGAGTCGATCCAATACCTGTAACCATCAAAACTCAGAAAAACGTGAAGCTTGTCATGAAAGGGCCGAAATTCTGCATGTGTGTTCCAAAATATTTTGACATGTATCTCGGTTTTTGCTTGCTAAAACATGATCATGTACTGAAAAATAAATGATAATATGACTTGATTGAGGTTTGAAAGAAATCTAGACATGCCTGGTTTCGTTTTGAAAGAAAACGAACGAAACAACGATGACGCGGCACGGAGGAGGTGGAGCGCTTCTCTTGCTCTTTCTAGTTCTCGATTTTTCTTGCCTTCCCTCTGGCTAAGACTCACGATTTTTCTACACTGAAATTGGATCTGAATGGTGAGGTATTTCGGTGGAGAGGGAGAGGGATTGAGTGGTTATGAAGGTGAGGAGAAGGGTGCACAATATAAGGATCATATCAAGACCAAGTCCACTCCCCTTTTGAATTTGAATTTTGAATTGATATCAAATGAGTTGGTGGATGCTTCTAGGAGGTGGTGGCCGAAATTTATCTTGATTCTAGACTAGGATATGTCCATTTATTTAATTAAATTGTGCTCCCAAAAATCCTAGAATTATCCTACTAATTACGTGCAAAGAATTGGTCAAAGTTGGTGAGTTGGAAAATGAATCTTCTAGCACTAAGGGTGGCCGAAAAATGCATGATAAAATAAAGGGAAATGTTGATTATCTAGTCAACTAATAATCCTTGAAAGCCTTACTAATCCTTTAAATAATTTAGTGAGCTAACCCCTTAATTTAATAACTTAAATGAGTTCATTTCTTAATCATCTCAAATAATTAAATTAAATCTTCAAACCTTCCTTTCTAACTTAAATGAACTTAGTTACTAGCTAAATTAACTTCTTGAAATATTTCTCGAATCTTAAATTCTATCTCAAAACTCCAACTCCGGTCCGGCCTCACTGAAAATACTGAAATGCTAAAAAAATCAAACTGCTGAACTGAAATAATAAATAATTAACTTCAAATAAATGCATTTAAAATAATTATGCAATGAAGTCAATTAAATTTAAAAATCTAGAATTATGCATGGCTTATACGTCTACTGATTTACGGGTTCTACATTTAAGTTGTGGTTTTGAAAACAATATTTACTTCCACTGTTACTTTGATATTAAATATTTTTTTATCAGTTTATTTTATCAATGATGCATGTTATTTATTTAAGGAGAAAATTTTTAAATAATTCCGCAAATTTACAAATACGAAATACGGGCCTCTACATGACTAATGGTGTACAATCATAACCACATACTTATCCTCTCGATGAATGATAAGCACTTGTAAAGTCCGAGGGAGGGTTGTTCGGTATAATAATCATATGACTACCCATCTGCATGTTTGGATATCTCTATGCCCTTACCAAGAAACGTAGTACACAACATCACAGATGTTAGTCTCGAGCTCAAGCGACCTTTATCCATGTTTTAGGCGGCTGAATCGACTAGGAACGAATTTAGATCATACAGTGTTTACAAATGAGTTTCAACATCAAATTACGATTCATTTGTATTAAAGTATAATCAAGGACTTTATCTATGCTGATTGCATAAGTATACAGATAAAGTAAAACAAGACCATGGAAAGTTAAATTATATTAAAATAAAGATTGTTTATTACACTTGAGTTAATAAATTTCCTACCCAACCGTTGGCTTGCAGGAGATCTACTCTAACAATCTCTCACTTGCCCTAGAGCCAACTATCCATAACTTTAATCCCATTTCTTCACGATGCTTCTCAAACAATAGTCCTGGCAAGGGCTTTGTAAGTGGATCAACAACATTATCTGCAGAGGGGACTCTTTCGACTGATATATCTCCTCTTCCCAAAATCTCCCG
This sequence comes from Primulina tabacum, assembly GCF_025594145.1. Classification (NCBI taxonomy): domain Eukaryota; kingdom Viridiplantae; phylum Streptophyta; class Magnoliopsida; order Lamiales; family Gesneriaceae; genus Primulina; species Primulina tabacum. Next base: position 26,889,533 of record NC_134555.1, read on the forward strand.
TATGATGTGGAACTTGATCATTACATGTTTGGATTGCTGATGAGACCTTGGTTCCTTTGCTTGCACAACGGCACCAGTGTTGTCCCAGTACAACGGGACTGGATCAACTCCATTAGGAATAACGCCCAACACTTGGACAAAATTCCTCATCCAAACTACCTCTTTTGCTGCAGAAGATGCAACAATGTATTCAACTCTAGTGGTGGAATCCGCAACGGTGTCTTGCTTGGAATTTTCCAAGAGATAGCCGCACCAGTAAGCATGAATACAAAGCCAGATGTTGATTTTGAATCATCTACGTCACATTGGAAGCTATAATCAGTGTAGCCTTCCAATTTCAATTCTCCACCCCCATAGACCATGAACAAGTTCTTAGTCCTTCTCAAGTACTTAAGAATATCTTTCACGACCTTCCAATCCATTGGACCAGGGTTCGCCTGATATCTGCTTGTAACATTCAGAGCGTAAGCAACATAAGGACGTGTCTCTATCATACCATACATGATACTACCAATGGCTGACACATATGAATACGTGTCATCATCTCTATCTCTTCATCAATTTTGGGACACATAGCTTTAGATAGAGTAATACCATGACACATTGGTAAGTATCCTCTCTTGGACTCTTCCATAGAGAATCGCTTCAGAATGGTATCGATATAAATGGCTTGGGTGAGTCCTAGCATCCTTTTGATCTATCTCTATAGATTTGTATTCCCAATACATAGGATGCTTCACCCATGTCTTTCATGGAGAATTTACTTTCTAACCATACTTTAGTCGATTGCAGTAATCCTACATCATTCTCAATGAGTAGGATGTCATCAATATAAAGTATAAGGAATGTCCCTGCACTCCCACTAATTTTCTTGTACACACATGGTTCCTCATGATTCTAAGCAAAACCAAACTCTTTGATAGTGCTATCAAATCTGAGGTTCCAACTCCTTGACGTCTGCTTGAGACCATATATTGATCTCTGAAGTTTGCATACCTAATGCTTACTTCCCACTGATGTGTATCCCTCAGGTTGAGACATATAAATTTCTTCTTTGATATCTCCATTGAGGAATGTAGTCTTTACATCCATTTACCATATCTCATAGTCATACCATGCTGCTATGGGTAGTAGTATTCTAATGGACTTAAACTTAGAAACTGGTGAAAAGGTTTTCTCATTGACAACTCCTTGCCTTTGAGTATAACCTTTTGCAACCAGTCTTACTTTGAAGGTCAATACCTTCGAATCCGCCCCAAGCTTTCTTTTATAGATCCATTTGCATCCTATGGGAACGATTCCCTCATGTGGATCCACAAATGTCCAGACTTGGTTTGAATACATAGTCCATTTCAGACTGCATGGCTTCAATCCATTTGGTTGAATCAGTATCAGATATTGCTTCTTTGAAATTCATTGGATCACATCCAACACAATGTTCATCACGGATTTGTTCATGAAGAAGCCTATATCTTGCAGGTGGTCTAATAACCCTATCAGACCTTCTAGGAGCTCGTACTTCAACTATTGGATGTTGGGAAATGGGTTCAACTTCTATAGTTGAGGTAGTATCTTGAATTTTTTCAAGTTATATCATCTTGTCTTTTCTATCTAACATAAATTTTTTTTCCAAAAAAGGTGACATTTCTTGAAACAAACAAGTTTGATTCATTGGGATGATAGAAATAATATCCAACAGAATTCTTTGGATATCCTACAAAGTAGCACAAAGTGGATCTACTATCCAATTTGTCTCCCACTGTCTGCTTCATGTAAGCAGGACATTCTTTTATTCTCATGTAAGAATATTTGGGAGTTTTTCCCATCTATATCTCATATGGTGTTTTATCCACTGCTTTAGTATAGATATTATTCAATAACATTGCCGCAGTTTCAAGCGCAAAGCCCCAAAACTTTGTAGGCAATTCAGTGAATCCCATCATAGATCGAACCATGTCCAACAAGGTTCGATTACGACGTTCAGAAACACCATTCAATTGTGGTGTTGCTGGTGGAGTCCATTGTGAGAGAATCCCATTCTCTTTTAGACAACCCGAAAATTCAGCACTCAAGTATTCTCCACCTCGATCATATCGAAGTACCTTAATACTTCTTTCTAGTTGATTTTCTACTTCAGATCTGAATTTTTGAACTTTTCAAATGCTTGAGATTTGTATTTTATCAAATAAACATACCCATACCTCGAATGGTCATCAGTAAAGGTAATGAAGTAGGATTGCCCATATTTTGTGCTAACACTTAGCGGGTCACAAACGATTGTGTGGATCATATCCAGTAGACCATGCGAACGTTCCACTTTTCCATTGAATGGAGTCTTTTTCATTTTTCCTTTTAGACATGATTTAGAAGTAGGTAGAGAATTTATGTCTGAAAAGTCAAACATGCCTTCTCTCACTAGTTTGTGCATCCTTCTTTGGGAAATGTGACATAGTATAGCTTGCCATATTTGTGTGGGATTTGGATCATCTAACTTTCTTTTGTCTGTTGTTGAAATCATGTTTACTTGGACATTCACTTATCATTTCCAGAACATTTCTAGCACATATAATTTCTTATGTCCGGAATTCTTGCAGTGAAATAAATATGTTCTGACTTATCTGACTTTGTAGGCCTTTTAAGTGTCCTTCAGAGCTTGCCTCTTATTGGGTTTGGTCTTCTTGTAAGGGGCAGAACATTTCTTTCCCTTATCTTGTGGGCCATTTTTCGTCTGACGGGAGGCCTATTAGAAAAACAACAATTCCTTATTTTATGGTGATCTCATAAGTTTTAAGCATATTGAATAGCTCTTCAAGGCTATCATCTGTCTTATTCAAATTGAAGTTCACAATAACCCCGTCAAATGAGGAAGAAAAAGACAACAAATTGATGTCATCAATTAACTCATAAGGAATCACATATTCCAGGCCCACCACATTCTCAATAAGCCCAGTCATACGTACACGCTCATGGGCCAAAGGCCCATCTTGCATACGTGTAGTCATGAGCTCCTTGAAAGTAATGTGCATCATTTTATGAGTTTCATGCACCATGCAACTCTTGCACGTGCATTCAAATGTCAGCAGCATTCAACATTTCCTCAAACTGTCCTTACATTTCATTTGACATAGAAGCGAACATGTTACACTTTAGCTTGCACACTATGGTCCTACCATCTTGCATGCTTTGTCAGTTCAGCAGGACTGACAATAGTGTGTATGTCATATTCTCCGAATTCAGAACCATTTTTTCAACAAGTCTTGAAAATTAGATTCGATTAGCTTGTTAATAAAAAAAATGGATTACGTGACGAAATCGAAAATATACTGATACGGAAACAGAATAATTATTGCTGATAATTTTAAGATATAAAATATGGATTTTTTATTTTATAAATTCTCTCCCATTATTTTGTCATTTTTACCACCCTCTGATGAAAAAGGGGAATCGTATTTCCTTAGTGGGCACGTAGAGTTCAATTAGCCAATTATAATCCCGAATAATATCATCCAATTATAATTTCTAAAAGGTAGAATCCAATTACATCCCTATGCAACCTCCGCGTGTTTTTGCTCACTATTAATAAGTACCCAATAATATTACGCCGTTTATTTTCGCGTGTCAAACCCACCCATCAATATTGAATTGTAGTAGACGGTCTCCATGAGTTCCCCCAATAATATGAGCCAAAGTCATGGGAGTTTCACTCAATTCACATCATATGTCCAGTGGAAGTCACAGCTTTCCGGCGTCCAGGCCTCCCCAATAATATGAGGCAGACACTGTCCACGGGTAGCGATTAACATACAACCACGGTTGATGTATAGCAAGGAAAAATTAAACTCTTTTAATTATTACTTTTACGGTTTGATCTGAATTTTGAATCATATTCAAAATGAGCGATTTTAATTTTAAAATTGTCTAATCATTTTAATTTTTCGCGTGCCACGAGGTTGTATGTTTTCCGGATCCATGCAAATATATTATCTAATAATACACAAACATGCATACTACTATATATCGTATATACCATAATATGACATTCAATAATAAATAAGGATGATCGATCGCCAACACTATTAGATCATTGTGAGCCATACATGGATCCAGGTCCAAAACTTAGGTGAATGCAGGGATGCAAATGCAAGTATTACAAAAGCTTCCAATATTTTACATGTCTTCATCTCGTTCATCGGGCCCACCATCTTCCAGTCTTGATTTCCCACTTGTTAGAGTAAGTGCCCGGCAAGCCAACTTGTGGCTCCGGTTTTATAGACTCTGATGTAAAACAATCTTTATTTTAATAATATTTTACGATTATGGCATTATACTTTATCTGTATACTCATGCAAGCTGCATAGATAAAGTCCTTGAATAAACAATAGGAACCATGAGGTCTGCGTCCCAACGTAAGATCATGAAACTCATTAGGAAGCGTACCATATATTCTAAACAGTTTCCTAGTCGATTCAACCGCCTAAAACAAGGATAAAGGTCGCTCGAGCTCGAGACTAGCATCTGTGGTGTAAACGCCATGTTTCATTGGCAAGGGCATGGAGATGTCAATTTACACAGATGGGTGATCATATGATGATGCACTGAACAACCCTCCCTCGGACTATCCAAGTGGTTCCCACTTATCGAGTGGAATAGTCCGTAGTTATGGTTGTACACCATTAGTCCTTTGACCCGGGACAATGTAGGGGCTATACGTACTAGCATGCACTTTGATCCGTTTACCGACTCCATCGAGGGTTATCAGCTGGCGAGGTTGGGTGTAGTTTCGAAATACGTAGGAGCAAATGCATTGTAGTCGAGGATTCACCGTTCGCCTACGGGTGGAGATATCCTATGTGATCTAATGAGTTAATAGTGCAAGGAGACTATGGACAGAGCAAGAAATGTGCTTTAGGGAAAGGTGTTTTCCTAGTTGCACATACCATGCAATTATTAATACTTAAAGATAAATCGCATCGTTATCGAATTCATATGCAACTCTCGACATACCAATGGTTGCAGATTCGATCGTGATATATGCGTTGAAAGGACCGTACTGTACGCTAACCATGACTAAAGGTTCCTGCAAGCACTATCAGTGATACATAGGGGATCATGGGGCGATGCTACTAGACGCTTTTATCATGATCCGATGGGTGCAATCAGAAATGAGTTCTGACATTCTTGATCAAGGAGTTGATGAAAAGAATAGAGTTAACTAGGGTAAACCCGAATAAGAATAAATGTTATTTTGAATCACATGGAGATGTGAACCCACGGCTAGCTGTATCCCTGAACCATTGAGGGTCACACAAGTATCGGATTCTGTGTTCCCGTTGAGATAGTCAAATTTCGAGGAGTTGGAATTTGGCGACTATAGTTTGATGGAAATCAAACAGGAAGCTTATAAAGGAGTTTATGAGCTGATTTCATAGGATGGAAGAAGTGGAAGTTAGCATGATTGCTAAATAAGGAAGGAGAGTGGAACTGCCTATTTTGTGAAGGAGTTCACTAAAACTGGCAGCTGCCAAATATGGTAACTGTCATATATGGCAAGTTCTAAATTTGGTAAATGAAAATGTTGATCTTCGAAATTTTCAATTTTCATTATACGAAAAAGATTTGTATCCTTGGTACATCGGCGCTTTCGGATCGTCGATCGGGATTATAATGAGTTCGGAATTATTTTTTAGTGAATTTGGAATTTACTAATTAAATTATTGTGCTAGTAGTGGTGACTACTAACATGCACAAATTCTCATATATGTTCTAGAGGAGTCTAGAATTAAATTAACTAAGGAGTTAATTTATAAATTAAATAATGGTTATTTAATTTAATTAATGTACATATATATTTTATATGGTGATATAAAATATGTGTATATGGTATTATTATATCATGTATTATTAAAAGTTAATAAATGCATTATATATTAATTACATGAGAGTTTTAATATAATGAAATTATTAGAGTCCTTGTGGGAGAGGGACTCCTAATTGGATTAAGAGTCTCACTCTATATATGCACCACTAGGACTTATAATTAACCTAATTTTTCACACAAAAGAAAAACAAATTCTCTCCAAAATTCCTTCATTCTCTCGGCCACCTTTTAAAAAAAGAAAAAAAAATTTTGGCCAATTGTTTTATTCCATCACGACGCACCACCGTCGTCGTTTTGTCTCCGTCTTTTGGAAATTCGGAGACTACAATCTCAACGCACAAATTGTTTGGAATTACTAGTGCAATCCAAACAAGAAATTTAGTTTCTGATCGTGGACCTAATTAGGCGATCAGAGGAAGGACGTTTGTAGGAAATTACAAGAAGGGCTATATCCGCCTAAACATCGGAATAGTTTGGAGTCCAGCGTTAAGAACGCAAAGGTATAATTCTAAACACCCTATGTATGATTTGAACACACGACGCCCAAGAACAAAATATTTTAAACTTCCGCGGCGTCTTGTGTGCGAGAATACGATGTCCCAACAGTGGTATCAGAGCCGGGTATTCTCAATCGTGTGTATTAATTAAATTGTGTTGAGTTTATTATTTCTAACCGCGTAAGAATTTTTATGAAAAACGCCCCAAAAAATTATTTTTGAAAAAAAAAAAAAAATTTTGGGTCTGCCCGGAACTGTTCCGGGCAGACGCGCGGGCAGCAGCCGTGCGGCGCAGCACGACGAGGTGCTGCCACTAGGCGCACAGCGCGCGCGCACGGCCTGCGCGCCTGTGCGCCCGGCCAGCACACAACGCGCCCGCCAGCGTCCAATCGGATCGGGCAGCGGGCAGGCGGCGCGGACGGGTACCCGGGAACGTCCCGGGCACCGCGCTGGGTCGTGGGCTTGAATTGTTTGGGCCAGGGGCGATTTTCTTACTTTTTAAAATTTTGGGTTAAATGGATATTTTATGAAAATACGGACGATTTTACCCCTACAATAATTTTTATAAAATAAATTTCTTACAAAATAAATAATTGAAATATGATTTTAGTTATTTATGGTAAAAGTTGTTTTACAAGAAATTTAATTATTTGAAATTAAATAAAAGTGTTTATTTAATTTGATAATTATGGCGGTTAGTGATAATTTACGAGATACACGATTTATTGATAGTATGTGATATTATCGGATTTATATAATATATGATATTATATTTTAAAAAGATGATCGAGAGCCATGACCAATGTGCTAGGTGTATGTTAGGATATTTTACATGTTGTAATTTTTGATTATTTGATAATTAAAAGTGGACCTGGTTTATGGTCCGTTACCACCCCCTAAATTTGTATCCCAATGTGCCATTGATATTTTATGTAAATATTAGAATTAATGGAAGATCAAGATTTTAAGACGGTGGGCCCGATCCTCGGAAGGAGTTTTGAAGATCGAAGACATGTAAAATATTGGAAGCTTATGTAATATTGCATTCGCATTCCTGCATTTACCTAGGTTATGGACATGGATCCGTATGTGGCTCGTACGGATCAATTAGCTCTCGGTTATCGATCATCCTTTATTATTTATGATGTATGTGATATAATATAAATAATCAGTATGTGCGTTATTATTAATATAATGACAAGAGTTGCATGAATCCGGTAATTATACAAACAATCATGGCACGAGTTTTAAAATTAATGATGAGACAAATTTTTAAAATTAAAATCCCTCATTTCGGATGAGTTCCAAAATTTAAATCAAGCCCATTAAAAGGATAATTAAAAGAAAGTTTAATAATTCCTTGCCTTCCATCAACGGTGGTTGCATGATGAACGCTACCCGCGGTCAGTGTCTGGCTCATATTATTGGGGAGGCCTGGACGCCGGAAAGCTGTGACTTCCACTGACATATTTGATGTGAACTACGTGGAGCTCCCATGACTTCGGCTCATATTATTGGGGGATCTCATGGCGAGCGTCCACTAAGGTTCAACATTGATGGGCCAGGCACGACACATGAAGAGAAAGGGGATCATATTATTGGACCCTCCTCAAACGTGAGGCAAAATTACGTAAAGATTGCAAGGAATTGCAATTGGGCTCTACCTTTTGGAAATTATGATTGGCTGATATTATTCGGGATCATAATTTCGCAATTGGGCCTTGCGTACTCACTAAGGAAATTGGATTCCCGGTTTGTCATCAGAGGGTGGTGAAAATGTCAAAATAGTGGGAGGCAATTCGTAAAAACAAAAGACCATATTTTACGTCTTACAAAATATTTTAAAATAGTCGGCAACGTTTATTCTGTTTTCATATCAGTATATTTACGATTTCGTCACGTAATCCATTTCTATCATTAAAACAAGCTAACCGAACACTAATTTTCAAGATTGGCTGAGAAAATTGTTCTAAATTCGGAGAAATTAGCATACACACTAATGTCAGTCTTGCTGAACTGACAAAGCATGCAAGATGGTAGGACCATAGGATGCAAGCTAAAGTGTAATATGCTTGCTTCTATGTCAAATGAACTGTAGAGACAGTTTGAGAAAATTTTGAATGTTGTTGACCTTCAAATACACATGCAAGAGTTGCATAATGCATGAAACTGCATAATGATACACACCACTTTCAAGGAACACTTGACTACACGCATGCAAGATGGGGCTCTTGCCCATGAGCATGGTGTAAGTATGATTGGGCCTAATGAGAAGGTGGTGGGCCTGAAATTTGACAAAGCCCGATAATTTAGAACATGTATGTTTCACTGCTAGACGCCTGGACATAAGAAATTATCTAGGCCAGAAATGTTTTGGAAATGATAAGTGAATGTCAAAGTAAACATGATTTCAACGACAACCAAAAGAAAACAAGATAGTCTAAACCAAGTACATTTGTGGCACGTTAGGCTAGGACATATTTCCCAAAGAAGGATACACAAGCTAGTGGGAGAGGGCATGTTTGACTCTTCAGACATAAACTCTCTAGAGGCATGTGAGTCATGTCCGAAAGGAAAAATGACCAAGGCCTCTTTCCTAGGGAAAGTGGAACATGCACATGATCTGTTGGATTTGATCCAAATAGATGTGTGTGGCCCACTAAGTGTTAGTGCGAGATATGGCCATTCCAACTTCATCACCTTTACCGATGATCATTCGACGTTTGGGTATGTGTATTTAATGAAATACAAGTCTGAAGTCTTTGAAAATTTCAAAGAATTCAAAAACAGAAGTAGAGAAACAATTAGGAAAGAGTATTAAAACACTACGATTAGATCGAAGTGAAGAATACTTGAGTACTGAGTTTCAGACTACCTTAAAGAGAATGAGATTCTCTCACAGTGGACTCCGCCTGCTACACCCTAGTTGAGGTGTGTCAAAACGTCGTAATCGGACATTGATGGACATTGTCCGATTTATGATGGGATTCACTGAGTTGCCGCCATCCCTGTGAGGATATGCGCTTGAAACAGCGGCAAAGTTGTTGAATCAAGTCCATACAAAGGCAGTGAATAAAACTCCATATGAGATATGGATGGGAAAGCCACCCAAATATTCTTATCTAAGAATATGGGGATGCCTTGCTTACGTGAAGCAGGCAGTGGGAGACAAATTGGATAGTAGAGCCAATTTGTGATACTTTTTGGGATATCCAAGTAACTCTGTTGGATACTATTTCTATTTATCCTAGTAAAACAAAGGAGTTTGTTTCAAGGAATGCCACCTTCTTAGAGAAGGCGTTTCTATTAGATAGAAAATGCAAGATGATAGAACTCGATGAGATTCGAGAACCACATACTACACAAGTAGCATAACCCACATCCCAACAGCCAATCAAAGAAACACAAGCTCTTAGGAGAACCCAAAGGATCTCGAGGCCGCCTAATAGGTTGAGCCTGCTTCTTGAAGAGGGCCAAGGTTAGCCCATTCCTGGATGTGATCCAAGAAATTTCAAGGAAGCATTGTCAGATGCCGATTTATCTAAATGGCTTGAAGCAATGCAGTCCGAAATGAACTCCAAGTATTCGAACCAAGTATGGTCCTTAGTAGATCCACCAGAGGGAATCGTTCCCATAGGATGCAAATAGATTTACAAAAGAAAACTTGGAGCGGATGGGAAGGTGGTGACCTTCAAAGCTAGATTGGTAGCAAAATGATATACTCAAAGGCAAGATGTTGACTATGAGGAAACCTTTTCACCAGTCGCAATATTCAAGTCCATTAGGATACTGCTAGCCATAGCACCATGGTATGACTATGAAATATGGCAAATGGATGTGAAGATAGCGTTCCTTAATGGGGAGATTAAGGAAGAGATTTACATGTCTCAACCTGAAGGATTCACATCAGTAGGAAGCGAGCATAAAGTATGCAAAATTCAGAGATCCATTTATGGACTCAAACAGGCATCAAGGAGCTAGAACCTCAGATTTGACAACACTGTCAAAGTGTTTGATTTTGCCAAAAATCCTGAGGAACCTTGTGTATACAAGAAAGTTAGTAGGAGTGCAGTGACATTTCTAGTACTTTATGTTAATAACATACTACTCATTGGGAATGACGTAGGGATGTTGAAGTCAAATAAAGTAGGTTTAGCTGGTAAGTTCTCCATGAAGGATATGAGTGAAGCATCATATGTATTATGAATACAGATCTATAGGGATAGATCAAAAGGATGCTAGGTCTCATTCAATCCACATATATAGATACCATACTGAGGAGATTCTCTATGGAGGAGTCCATGAGAGGATATCTCCCAATGTCTCATGGTGTGAATCTATCCAAGTCTATGTGCCCTAAGACTAATGAAGAGATAGAAACCATGATCTGCATTCTAGATGTGTCTGCCATAGGCAGTATTATGTATGGTATGATATCTACTCGACCTGATGTGGCATATGCATGTTGCCAGCTGATATCAGTCGAATCCCGGTCCACTGCATTGGAAAGCAGTGAAGGACATTCTTAAGTACTTAAGAAGAACTAAGAATTTATTCTTGGTATACGGGAGTGGAGAACTAAAATTGGAAGGCTACATTGATTCTAGCTTCCAAACAGACGTGGATGATTCGAAATCAACCTCTTGATTTGTATTCAATCTCAATAGTGGTGAGGTCTCTTGGAAGAGTTCCAAGAAAGACACACAACGGATTCAACCACTGAGGCCGAATACATAGCTGCATCGGCTGCAGCAAAAGAGGGTGTTTGGATGATGAATTTCGTCCAAGAGTTGGGTGTCATTCCTCAAATAGTTGATCCACTCTCGATCTACTGTGACAACTCCGGTGCCGTAGCGCAACAAAGGAACCGAGGTCTCATCAGTGATCCAAACATATACTAAGGAAGTTCCACATAATCCGAGACATTGTGAGAAGAGGAGACATATAAGTAGAGAGTCGACTCTGCAGATAACGTTGTTGATCCACTGACGAAGCCCCTGCCAGGACCATTGTTTGTGAAGCATCGCGAAGCAATGGGTCTAAAATCTATGGGTAGTTGGCTATAGGGCAAGTGGGAGATTGTCAGAGTAGGTGCCCGGCAATCCAACTTGTGGCTCGGGTTTTATAGACTCTGATGTAAAACAATCTTTATTTTAATAATATTTTACGATTATGGCATTATACTTTATATGTAAACTCATGCAAGCTGCATAGATAAATTCCTTGAATAAACAATAGGTACCATGAGGTCTGCGTCCCAACGTAAGATCATGAAACTCATTAGGAAGCGCACCGTATATTCTAAACAGTTTCCTAGTCGATTCAGCCGCCTAAAACAAGGATAAAGGTCGCTCGAGCTCGAGACTAGCATCTGTGGTGTAAACGCCATGTTTCATTGGCAAGGGCATGGAGATGTCAATTCACACAGATGGGTAATCATATGATGATGCACTGAACAACCCTCCCTCGGACTATCCAAGTGGTTCCCACTTATCGAGTGTAATAGTTTGCAGTTATGGTTGTACACCATTAGTCCTTTGACCCGGGACAATGTAGGGGCTATACGTACTAGCATGCACTTTGATCCGTTTACCGACTCCATCGAGGGTTATCAGCTGGCGAGGTTGGGTGTAGTTTCGAAATACGTAGGAGCAAATGCATTGTAGTCGAGGATTCACCGTTCGCCTACGGGTGGAGATATCCTATGTGATCTGATGAGTTAATAGTGCAAGGAGACTATGGCCAGAGCAAGAAATGTGCTTTAGGGAAAGGTGTTTTCCTAGTTGCACATGCCATGCCACTATTAGTACTTAAAGATAAATCGCATCGTTATCGAATTCATATGCAACTCTCGATATACCAATGGTTGCAGATTCGATCGTGATATATGCGTTGAAAGGACCGTACTGTACGCTAACCATGACTAAAGGTTCCTGCAAGCACTATCAGTGATACATAGGGGATCATGGGGGGATGCTACTAGACGTTTTTATCATGATCCGATGGGTGCAATCAGAAATGAGTTCTGACATTCTTGATCAAGGAGTTGATGAAAAGAATAGAGTTAACTAGGGTAAACCCGAATAAGAATAAATGTTATTTTGAATCACATGGAGATGTGAACCCACGGCTAGCTGTATCCCTGAACCATTGAGGGTCACACAAGTATCGGATTCTGTGTTCCCGTTGAGATAGTCAAATTTCGAGGAGTTGGAATTTGGCGACTATAGTTTGATGGAAATCAAACAGGAAGCTTATAAAGGAGTTTATGAGCTGATTTCATAGGATGGAAGAAGTGGAAGTTAGCATGATTGCTAAATAAGGAAGGAGAGTGGAACTGCCTATTTTGTGAAGGAGTTCACTAAAACTGGCAGCTGCCAAATATGGTAACTGTCATATATGGCAAGTTCTAAATTTGGTAAATGAAAATGTTGATCTTCGAAATTTTCAATTTTCATTATACGAAAAAGATTTGTATCCTTGGTACATCGGCGCTTTCGGATCGTCGATCGGGATTATAATGAGTTCGGAATTATTTTTTAGTGAATTTGGAATTTACTAATTAAATTATTGTGCTAGTAGTGGTGACTACTAACATGCACAAATTCTCATATATGTTCTAGAGGAGTCTAGAATTAAATTAACTAAGGAGTTAATTTATAAATTAAATAATGGTTATTTAATTTAATTAATGTACATATATATTTTATATGGTGATATAAAATATGTGTATATGGTATTATTATATCATGTATTATTAAAAGTTAATAAATGCATTATATATTAATTACATGAGAGTTTTAATATAATGAAATTATTAGAGTCCTTGTGGGAGAGGGACTCCTAATTGGATTAAGAGTCTCACTCTATATATGCACCACTAGGACTTATAATTAACCTAATTTTTCACACAAAAGAAAAACAAATTCTCTCCAAAATTCCTTCATTCTCTCGGCCACCTTTTAAAAAAAGAAAAAAAAATTTTGGCCAATTGTTTTATTCCATCACGACGCACCACCGTCGTCGTTTTGTCTCCGTCTTTTGGAAATTCGGAGACTACAATCTCAACGCACAAATTGTTTGGAATTACTAGTGCAATCCAAACAAGAAATTTAGTTTCTGATCGTGGACCTAATTAGGCGATCAGAGGAAGGACGTTTGTAGGAAATTACAAGAAGGGCTATATCCGCCTAAACATCGGAATAGTTTGGAGTCCAGCGTTAAAAACGCAAAGGTATAATTCTAAACACCCTATGTATGATTTGAACACACGACGCCCAAGAACAAAATATTTTAAACTTCCGCGGCGTCTTGTGTGCGAGAATACGATGTCCCAACACCACTATTTCTAATAATTACATTTAAATAGCCATGACACATAAGAGATATATCTCATAGGGTGGGAAAGAGCCATTAACCAGACCCACTTTAATAATATCAAATATTAACAAAATGAATAAACAGTAAAATATCCTAACATACACCTAACACATTAGTCAAGGCTCTCGATCATCCTCCATGCATTTAATATCAAATATTAACATCAATTTAATTAAAATAATTTAATTAATTGATAAATCATATATATAATAATTTTATCACTAACCACCACAATTATTAAAGAATTTAATAAATTAAATAAACACCTTTATTTAATTTTCAATTAAATCAATAATAATTGCTTTCCTGTAAAACTCATTTTTTCCATAAATAATTAAAATCATATTCTAATTATTCATTTTACAAGAAAATTATTAATTTTGTAAAATTTAATTACCAAAAGAAAAATTAAACAAATTTTCAAAAATATCAATTTTAACCAAAATTTTGAAAAGTCAAAAAATTTAACCCTATGCCCAAACAATTCAAGCCCATCATACAGCACGCTTCCCGGGACACTCCCAGGCAGCTGCCCCCGCTATCGAACGTTTCGGGCAGTGGCGCCTGAGCGCACAGGCGTGCGCAGCGCCGCGCTGTGCGCTGCGCGCTGCCCTGTCGCTGTTCCGGGCAGAACCAAATTATTATTTTTTTATTTCCGAAAAATAATTTTTGTGGTGTTATAATTTTTTGAAAAATTTTCTTGTGTGGTTAGAAATAAATTATACAATAAAAAAACCATACGATCTAGAAAAACCTTGGCTCTGATACCACTATTGGATCTCGGTTTTCTCGTGCCCAAAACGAAGCAGTAGTATTAAAATTTTATTATATCTTGACATTCAAGATGTATTTGGATTTGGGCACTCGTATGATTTATTAATTAAACATTCATAGGGTGTTGAAATTTTATACCTTTGGTGAACGATTCACACGGATCCAACTATTCTGGGGTTAGTAGAGATAGCTCTTGATGAATTCCCTACGAACTTTCTTCGAATCTCCTTTATTCAGTCTTCGAATCAGGTCTACGACCGGATTACTTGTTCCTCTTTTAATTTGCAATAGAAAATTAAAAGAGATTTTACGTTGAGATAAAAACTAGAGGCGACACAAAAACCTTAAGGTTTTAGGAGTGGAGATCGAAAATTCTTGAGAGGAGATGGGGAGGAATTTCGAAATTATGGTTGTCATATGGAGGCTAGGGTTTAAGTCTCCTACATAAATAAAGCCTTCATGACCTAATTATTATAAAATAATACATGAGCCTCTTAATTAACATTATGGGCTTGATTAATTAATTGGACTAGTCCAACTAGTTTAATTAATTAATCAAAGTCCATTAAGAACTTTAATTATTTATTATATTGGACTTGTTCTTCTCCAAACCCATTAAACATAATTCTTACTATATTTAATTTAATATTTAATAAACTCAACTTTTGAGATTATTAAATTAAATCCATTATAAATTCAAAATTTAGATTTAATATTTAAATTATAAATTCAACTCCTTGAATTTATCACCTCCAAAATTTAATATTTAATAAACTCAACTTTTGAGTTTAATAAATTAATTTAACAAATTTTATAAATTCAACTCCTTGAATTTATTCTCCAAAATTTTATAAATTCAACATCTTGATTTATTATCTCATAAATTAAACTTCTTCAATTTATTTTTCTCAAAATTTAATTATCATAAATTCAACTCCTTGAATTTACTATATCATAATATAAATTCAACTACTTGAATTTATTCTCTCAACGGGAACAAACGATCTAGTGCTTGTGTGACCCTCAATGGTTCAGGGATACAGCTAGCCGTGGGTTCACAACTCTTTGTGATTCAGGACATAATCTTTTATATGGGCTTACCATATTTGCCTCATTCTATATATCAACAATTGATCATGAGAATGTCAGAAATCATATTTCTGATTAAACCCATCGAATCATGGATAGAGCGTCTAGAAGCATAGCCCCATGATTCCATAGGTATCACTGATAGTGCCTGCAAGAACCACTCGATTATGATTAACGTACAGTGAGGTCCCTTCATCTCATATATCCCGATCGAATCTGCGATCATTGGTTAATCGAGGGTTGCATAATAATTCGATAATTATGTGATAAATATAAATAGTGGCATCGCATGTACTATTGGAGAACTCTTTCTCTAACGTACATCTCATACTCTGGCCATAGATTTCATGTACTATTATTTAATCAGATCACATAGGATGTCCACACCCATAGGTGAGCGGTGAATCCCCGACTACAATGCACTGGCTTCTATATGTATCGCAACTGTACCCAATCTCGCAACCTGATAACTCTCTTGGAGCCGGTAAACGAGTCAAAACACAGCCCTAGCATATAGAGCCTCAGTGTTGCCCCGGGTCGTAAGGACTAATGGTGTACAATCATAACCACAGACTTATACTCTCGATGAATGATAACCACTTGGAAAGTCTGAGGGAGGGTTATTCGGTTTAATCATCATATGACTACCCATCTGCATATTTGGACATCTCTGTGCCTTTAACAAGAAACACAATACACAACATCATAGATGCTAGTATCGAGCTCAAGCGACCTTTATCCATGTTTTAGGCGGCTGAATCGACTAGGAACAAATTTAGATCATACAGTGTTTACAAATGAGTTTCAACATTGAATTACGATTCATTTGTATTAAAGTATAATCAATGACTTTATCTATGCTGATTGTATGGGTATAAAGATAAAGTAAAAAAAACCATGAAAAGTTAAATTATATTAAAATAAAGATTGTTTATTACACTTGAGTCAATAAATTTCTTAGCCAACTGTTGCCTTGCAGGGCATCTACTTTAACAGTAGGCATGTTTAATATGTCTGATATTAATTCTCTCACGACTTGTGAATCTTGTCTGAAAGGAAAGATGAAAAAAATTCCCTTTAAGGGCCATGTGGAGCGAGCCAAAGGGTTATTGGATTTGATCCATACCGATGTGTGCGGTCCGATTAGCATCACCACTAAGCATGGACATGACTACTTCATCACCTTTATCGATGATTTTTCGAGGTATGGATATGTGTATTTGATGAAATCCAAATCTGAAGCCTTTGAAAGGTTCAAAGAATTCAGAAGTGAAGTAGAGAAACAGTTGGGACGAAGCATCAATTCACTTCGAAAGGATCGAGGAGGTAAGTAATTGAGTGCCGAGTTCCAAGAGTATTTTAGGGAGAATGAGATTCTCTCGCAGTGGACTCCGCCTGCTACACCGCAGTTGAATAGAGTTTCGGAGAGTCGTAACCGGAATTAATGGACATGGTTCGGTCTATGATGGGGTTCATAGAGTTGCCGCTATCCTTTTGGGGATATGCACTTGAGACAGCGGCACTGTTGTTGGACAATGTCCATTAAAAAGCAGTTGATAAGACGCCATATGAGATATGGATGGGTAAGCCTCTCAAATATTCTTATCTTAGAATATGGGGATGCCCTGCCTATGTTAAGTAGACAGTGAGTGATAAATCGGATAGTCGATCCATTTTATGTTACTTTGTGGGATATTCAAAGAATTCAGTTGGATACTATTGATTTAATCCTCAATAAACAAAAGTGTTTGTTTCTAGGAATGTAACCTTTTTGGAAAAAGAATTTCTATTAGATAGAAAAGGGAAGATGATAGAACTCGAATAGTTTAGAGAGACACCCACAATTGAAGAACCCACACCCGAAGAGCCAAGAGAGGAGATAAAAGCTCCTAGAAGATCTGAGAGAGTCTCGAGACCACCTATGAGGTATGGTCTGCTTTTTGAAGAGTGCCATGATGAGCCTAACCATGGATGTGATCCATTAACTTTCAAGGAAGCGTTATCCGATGCCGATTCATCCAAGTGGCTTGAAGCAATGGAATCTGAGGTGAATTCCATGCATTCGAACCAAGTTTGGAATCTTGTGGACCAACCTGAGGGAACTGTTCCCATAGGGTGTAAATGGATTTACAAGAGGAAACTTGGGGCGGATGAAAAAGTATTGACCTTCAAGGACCGATTGTTAGCAAAAGGATATTGTTAGGATCGGTTGATTGGTTGAGATGCGTTTAGAAGGAGGGGTTGAATAAACACTCATGATTTAAGAATCTTTTTGAATGAAGTGTCAGTTTTGTGACAAACTGAAACTAAGAATTTTGTCATTCAATGACAATCAGTTTAACTGATAACAGTTGCAAAAATAAACTGACTGAAAGATAGAACAAATAACTGAAGTAGTAACACACAAAGATTTATGGATGTTCGGAGATTGAAATAACTCTTAAGTCACCCCTTCTATCACAAGGATATGATATGTACTAAAAGACTTTGATCGGTACAAAACTTGTACAGACCCACTTCAGTTTGGACTTAACACTGTCAAAACTGAAACTCTTAGTTTACTAAATATCTCACAGTTCTTCGACTGAACTTAGCACAACTGATCTAGTTAAGATCAAATAAACAATAAAACAGTTTGTGCTTGTAAGCTCGAAAGGTAGCTTCAAATGCTACAAATAAATCAGATAAGTGTGAGCTTTTTGATTCTTGAGTAAGAGCGATAAATTCAGCAGGGTAACAACAAGCTTGAGAGAATAGATAAATCGATTGTTTGCTCAACTGCTCTCCTTACATATTTATAGGTTTCTCTTCAATGGTAACATTAAATATAATTTGAATCATTATATCCGTTGATTTCCACGTCAATATTCCTCTGACATTCGTACACTGTAAGCTCTGAAATGCTACGTTCCATTACGAGTTGCAGTCTGCTTTGTATTGTTGTCGGTTGAATGTCCTTTTCAACAACTGATGAAGTGTATAGCTGAATGATCAGCTAATAAGCTCACAACTAAATATATCAACTGATCAGTTTCCAATTGATCAGTCAATTGTCTTCGTAAGTTCAGTTCAGCTTGTTTCAGTTGCCTTCGATAAATTGCGCATTAATCTTCAGTTAGGCAACTGCCAGTTGATTTATGTAGTTCAGTTACTTCAAGCTACTTGATCAGTTAGTCCAATAAATTAATCACTTAGTTTTTCAAACAACCGAAATTAAGTTTCAAACAGATATACTCAAAGACATGGAATTGATTTTGAGGAAACCTTTTCTCCAGTTGCAATGTTCAAATCTATAAGGATTTTTTTAGCCATAGCTGCATGGTATGACTATGAGATACGGCAGATGGATGTCAAGACAGCCTTTCTTAATGGGGATATTAAGGAAGAGATTTACATGTCTTAACTTGAAGAGTTTACATCTATCGAAAGTGAGCATATGGTATGCAAACTTCAAAGATCTATTTATGGTCTAAAGTAGGCATCTAGGAGTTGGAACTTCAGATTCTATAGTACAATCAAAGAGTTTGGTTTTACTAAGAATTCTGAGGAACCCTGTGTATATAAGAAGGTCAGTGGGAGTACTGTGACATTCTTGGTGCTTTATGTTGATGACATTCTTCTCATTGGGAATGATGTAGAGATGTTGCAATCAACTAAAATATGGTTAGCGAGTAAGTTCTCAATGCAATACTTGGGTGAAGCATCTTTTGTATTGGGAATACATATCTATAGAGATAGATCGAGAAGATTGCTTGGTCTCACCCAGTCCACATACATTGATACCATCGTTAAGCGGTTCACGATGGATGAGTCCAAGAGAGGAAATCTTCCAATGTGTCATGGCGTGTCACTATCCAAATCTATGTCTCCCAAGACTAATGCACAGATAGCGCCGATAACACGCATTTCGTATGCATCTGCAATTTGTAGCATCATGTATGAGATGATATCTACACGTCCTAACGTGGCTTTTGAACTAAGTGTAGTGAGTAGATATCAATCAAACCCTGATCTTCCACACTCGAAAGTTGTTAAAGACATCCTCAAGTATTTGAGAAGGACCAATAAGTTGTTCTTGGTCTATGGGGGTGGAGAATTAAAATTGGAAGTCTATACTGACTCTAGCTTCCCAAGCGATATCGATGACTCGAAGTCAACCTCTGGGTTCATATTCATGCTCAATGGTGCTGCTATCTCTTGGAAGAGTTCCAAGCCGGACAGTACTGCGGATTCCACCATTGAGGCAGAATACATTGCTGCATCAGCTGCAGCAAAGGAGGCTGCTTGGATAAGGAATTTCATCCAAGAGTTGGGCGTCATTCCTAATGGAGTTGCTCTTGTCCCGGTGTTTGTGACAACACGGGAGCCATTGCTCAGGCGAAGGAGCAAATGTCTCAACAGAAATCCAAACATGTATTGAGAAAGTACCACATTCTCCGAGAGATTGTGGAAACAGGAGAAGTGTGGATTGACAAAGTCAACTTCGTAGATAATGTTGTTGATCCAATAACTAAGCCTTTACCTGGACCATTGTTAGATAAGCATCGCGAATCAATGGGTTTGAAGCATATGGGTAGTTGGCTCTAGTGCAAGTGGGAGATTGTTAGAGTAGGTGCCCGTCGAGCCAAGTGTTGGCTGAGGGTTCATGTTTAAACTCTATGTATAAAAAATATTTATTTTAATAATATTTGAAATTATTGTTTTGGCACTTCTTTATCGGTATACACATGCTAGTTGCATAGATAAAGTCCTTGAATATACAAATAGTAGAATGAATATGAGATGCTCATATGATGAGTATCATGAAACTCATATTTGGAATACTATATATTCTGAAAATTTCCTAGTCGATTCAGCCGCCATTAATCATGATATGGGCCTCTCGAGTTTGAGACTATTATCTGCGATGTGAGTACGATATTCATTGGTAGGGACATTGTGATGTCCGAGCATTCAGATAGGTGCTCCCTGTAGAGTGCACTAAACAACCATCCGTAAAGGACTTTCTAAGTGGTTCTCACTTATCGAGTGGAAACGTCCTAGTTTATGATTGTACATCATTAGTTCTTATGACCCGGGACAACATTGAGATTCTATATGCTAGCATTGTACTTTGACTTGTTTACCGACTCATGTGAGGTAATCAGGTGGCAAGGTTGGGTGTTTTATCGAAACATATAGGAGTCGATGCATTGTAGTCAAGGATTCACTGCTTACCTTCGGGTATGGATATCATATGTGATCTCATGTATATGTAGTATGAAATATCTTATCAGAATATGGTGGTAATTAAGAAATGGGTTTCTTAGATTACACCATCGATGCAAATACGACATGACACATAGTATCGATTCATTGACAAATCTCGATATACAAATAGTTGTCGAATCGATCGGGATATATGAGTTGAAGGGACCATATTGTATGCTAACCATAATAGAATGGTTCTTGCAGACACTATCATTTGATACCTAGGGAATCATGTAAGCGATGCTGCTAGACGTTTAACATGATTGATTGGGTATTATCAGACTTGAGTTCTGACGTTCTTATTATCAAGGAG
The DNA here is from genome assembly GCF_025594145.1 of Primulina tabacum. Taxonomy (NCBI): domain Eukaryota; kingdom Viridiplantae; phylum Streptophyta; class Magnoliopsida; order Lamiales; family Gesneriaceae; genus Primulina; species Primulina tabacum. Next base: position 26,910,714 of record NC_134555.1, read on the forward strand.
TAGATAAGTAAGAATGGAGCAATTGGGGTATGCTCATATAAGGACATGTTTAGTCTCGAATCACATTGAGATGTGAACCCACGGCTAGTTGTATCATTGAACTATTGAGTGCCACACAAGTACTAGCTTTCTAGATCCTGTTGAGAAGAAAAATTGTTCAATGTGTTGAATGGCTTATAAAGGAGTTTATAAGCACAAAGAAAAATAGAAGTATGACTTCTATAGCGAGAATATAACTTTTAATTTATGGAAGTGTTCTTAAATTAAAAGTTGACCAAATAAATAATGTATTTGAAAATTGTTATTTTCATAAATATTATTATGGACTAAATCAAATTATTTCAAGTGTTGAATTAACTAAACACTAGTGGACCTAGTAGAGTCCAAATAATTAAATTAATTTATGTGTTGAATTAATTAAATAATATTGGGCCTTGTAGAGCCCAATTAGAAATATTTATTCAACTAGTGGGCTTGAGTAAATTCAAGTAAGGTTTAATTGGTCTCAAATTTGTTTGAAACATTTAAATAAAAGTCCATGGGCTTTGTAATTGTTACAAGCCCAAGTAAAAAGCATGCAAGGGAGGTGAAGGGTTGGAGACAACTTTTTCATTAAACAATGCATGACATGCTCATGCACTTTATCACTTTTTCAAGCACCAAGAAAATTTCCTCTCCTTCTCTCCTAACTCACCCTGGCCGAAATTTTCAAAGAAAAATTCCTCTTATTTTGCTTCTTCAAATTGTTGATGAAAGCACAAACTTCTCAAAGAAAAATGCCTTACATTTTCTAGTGCAAGTGTAAGGTGGATTTTGCTTGTTGGTGGTGGGCTTCACTTTGAGCAAGAAGTGCTCAAGGGAGGCTTGTAGATTAGTCTACCATTCAAGAGCTAAGGTGTATAACATCTTAGTTGGAGCCATCATCAATCTTAAGAGTTTTATATGTATATTTCTTAAACACTCTATGAATGACATGTTTGTTTTTGTTATTTGCTACACATATTGTGAGGTGCTCGGTTTTGTTTTTCTTGTTGAAAAATAATTTTTCAAAACTTCCGTTGCGCAACCAATCACCGTAACCGATCACCTTTCATAGATTTCCCCTCACAGATTCTATCCCTCAAAGTCGATTGTACTGTCATGGTGGCAAGATTAGGGGCCTCGCCCCTAGCTTAAACTGCTAGCTCAAACCGCTGATCTCGGACTGCAATGGTCGCTGAAGTGATATTTGATTAATAACTATTTTCTTTCTACTCAATGGGTCCGCTACTACATTAGCTTTTCCCGGATGGTAGCTAATGTCGCGGTCGTTGTCCTTTACTAATTCCAACCATATTCTTTGCCTCATATTTAACTCTTTTTATGTGAAGAAGTACTTCAAACTTTTATGGTCGGTGCAAATCTTGCACTTCTCCCCATACAAGTAGTATCTCCAAATATTTAATGCAAAAACGGCTGCTGCGAGCTTCAGATCATGTGTCGGGTAATTTTTCTCATGCACTTTCAACTGTCTCGACATATAAGCTATCACTCGATCGTTTTTTCTATTTTGCATCAGCCAACAAAAGTTTCGAAGCGTCGATATACAGAACATACTCTCCTTGCCCCGATGGCATCGATAGTAGACCAAAGCTTGCTTCAAATTGTTAAAACTTTCTTGGCACTCGGATCCCCATATGAACTTTGCATTCTTCTTTATCAATGGGGTCAAGGGTACCGTAATAGATTAGAATCATTGAATAAACTTATGATAATAGCCAGCTAGTCTCAAGAAACTACGTATCTCGGTTACGCTCTTCGGTACGAGCCATTCTTTCACTACTTCCACTTTCCTCGGATCAACCTCAACTCCATCTCTAGAAATGATGTGGCCTTAGAACGCCACTCTCTCCAACCAAAACTCGCACTTGCTGATTTTTGCATATAACTTCCTATCCTGCAGTAATTGTAGTGTTGTCCTCAAATGCCGACCATGCTCCTCTTTGCTCTTCGAGTAGATCAAAATTTCATCAATGAAGACTATAACAAATTGATCCAGATATGGCTGAAATACGCGATTCATGAGATCTATGAAGATCGCTAACGCATTGGTCAAACCGAATGGCATGACCATAAATTCAAAATGCCCATATCGAGTTCTGAACGATGTCTTATGAACATCCGCCTCCTTAAACTTTAATTGACGGTATACCGAACGAAGATCTATTTTCGAGAATATCGACGCTCCTTGTAATTGATCAAATAAATCTTCGATTCTTGGTAGAGGATATTTATTCTTGATGGTAACCCTATTCAGCTCTCTATAGTCGATGCAAAGTCGCACACTACCATCATTTTTCTTCACAAACAATTCGAGCGCACCCCATGGAGAACATCTAGGACGAATGAAACCCTTGTATAATAATTCTTATATTTGATCTTTTAACTCTTTCATTTCAACGGGCGCAAGTGTAGAGCCCAAAATCAGTACACGTAAACCCTTGCATTTAATAAATGATTAAAATTATTTATTTAATTTTAAAATGATTTTAGAGAGACATGATTGATTAATATGCATGATTTTAAATTATTACATGATTATTTGATTAACGTTAAAATGTCTTCTTGAGTTTTGTGTTTCAGGGGAATATTCAATGCTGGATCGGAAAAAGAGACCGGTGACGATTTAAGGAATTTACAAAAATGTGGTATTTTATTTCAAGTCAAGAATTTAGCATTTTAAATGAATTACGAAGTTTTTAGCATTTTTGAAGCCTAATTTTATTTGTTAGGTGATTTAGAGATTTTAAACTTTTAAAGTCTATCACATGTGTATTTTATTTGTAATTATGGGATTTTAGTAAAGTTAGTGTTGGGTTAACATTTTAATTAGCATGTTAATTATTTTATTAAGCTATTTTCTTTCACTAAATTTACTCAAACTCACGCACACACACATTTACACACACACGTTCAGCACACACAACACACACATGCACATTTCATTTCATTTTTTTTGAGAGAAAAAAATCTAGGGTTCTTAATGCTCTACAGTAGCCACCCTTCCCTTCGAATTATTTCAGCGAATTCACATCCATTTTATTGAAGAAATCGTGCGACAATCCTCCAGGATCGGCCCTCGCATCTCTTCACTTTGGTATCGCCCTATCGTGAGTTTTAAATAATAAAGGCATGTATATTATTTTGTTTTTGCATCGATCTTGTCATAGTATATGTTTTGATGTTTATTGTTGTGTAAAATTGTGGGGACCCGGGTTCTAACTCAATTCTTTTTGGGATTAATTGAATCTTTTCTAGAAAATGTGGGTCATAAAAAAATTTCTTTTAAACATTATAAACTAATGTATATAAATCATACACCATACACAATGTTGTCATATTATTGAATTCCCAATTAACATTCACATGTTTAACTACAATCATTCTACTAGTGTTTAGAATCTAATACATGTCTAGTATTACATCACTAGTGCTTCTTCTTGGCCCGTAATCTCCACGCTATCTCGATCTCTCATCTCTTTCGCGACCCAGATCCTGTCTCACCTGTCGTTATGCACACATACAGACACAACAACAGCCGAAAACTCCTGCGAGAACAAATCCCAGTATAAAACATCTATACATGCATATACACAATATAAATCATGAACATACTATCATGGATGTAATCAACAACAATACATCTTATAGACTATAAAACATAATCAGAATAAGTCAAGCAATGTAATTCAAACTCATATCTTTGACTCAATTCATATCTAATTCTAGGGATCCCGGTGTGAATAAGATGTAACAGGTCTCCCACCTACTCTCCCAATCGGGGTGGCCTTACATTTTATTCCTAAACTTCGGTCCTGTCTGTATCGAATTCTACAATCGGAGTGAATCTTCCCCTATGCTTCGATATCACCGAACGTTTAGAAAATTTGCGTATCTACCAATGACTCTCCTATCTCAGTACATATATATAAATCAATATAAAGTACAAAAATAACAAGTATGTGATTTTGGGAAACTCAAATCGAATCTCATTTGAGTTGTATCTTCCCGAATTCACATGAATTATACCTTCTTGTCGTACAATCTTTGTCGTAATCTAAGTCTCGATGTCGAATCTGTCAATATCAACTCTGAAATGATACATTCAAGATGCATTCTATCAATCTCTAACTCAAATTAACAAATATACGAATCAACAATCAATCTCGATACGATTCGAAGGCATAACGGCGTAAGCTTGCGATACCGATCAACTCAAACAACTTTAATCAATGACAATAACTCACATATCCATTTGAATATAATCTCAACAAGTCATACTCCTCAAGAACATAATTTACCATGCTGATATTTGCATAATCTTTACTCAATACCTGCTGGAATTTCACAATAATATCATACTATATCATTTCTTCGATCCGATTGTGAATATACATTCACCATAAACATAATAACACATCATAACCATGATATCGTAATTTCCCTAACATCTGAAATCTGAATCGTGCTGAAATCTAACAATACTTGCATCCTTTGATAGCACTTGATGAGAGGAGCAAGAATCTATGCTTGGATTGAAATTTGGATGAATATCTCTTGCACAAATAAATTTCTAAAAGAAATGAAGCATGAAGGAACTCTTGAGGGTCTCTCTCTCAGTTCTTGCTTGGAAGATGCTGAAGAATGACAGCAATACAAAGTTTATATATAACATGCCATGTGTCAACATAATACTTCAAGGTGGATTTCTCGCACAGAGCACCGCGGGTGCGCTCCTTCCGGACCGCGGGTTCGCTAAGCTCGCGGCATTCCATCCAGATTTCAACAAGAGACGACCGCGGGTGCGGTCCCTTTTTACACCACGGGTGCGGTGTTGGTTCGTGTGCAAAACTCTAGCTTTCTGCCTATTAACCGTGGGTGCGGTGAACACATGAGCGTGGGTGCGGTGTCCTCTCGAAATCAAACTCTAACTTTCTGCCACCACACCGCGGGTGTGGTATGTTTTGTTGTGCAGGTGCGGTCTATACCTCATGTAACACTTCATAATTTCATTTGATCAACGTACAATCTAGGGCATTATATTTCTCCCCCTCTTAGATAAGAGTTCGTCCTCGAACTCGCAGGCAATCAATTAAAGTATGTACAAGAAATAATATGATCAATCTGAATAAATACTCACATCATGAGAATAGTTCGGGATATCTCTGTCTCATCTCTAATTCTGTTTCCCAATTCTCTTCTTCGGTGCCATGACGACTCCACTGAACTTTCACTAGCGGAATAGTCTTCGTTCTGAGTTGTTTTTCTTTTCGATCCAAAATCTGTAATGATTGCTCAAAATAACTCAATGTATCGTCAAGCTCGGCCTCATCAGGCTGAATGACATGAGAAGCATCGGGCATGTATCTACGCAGCATCGATACATGAAAAACGTCATGTATCCCATATAAAGAAGGAGGAAGAGCAAGTCGATATGCTCGATCGCCAATCTTCTCAAGAATCTCGTACGGACCAATATATTTAGGAGACAATTTCCCGCGTTTGCCAAATATGACAACGCCTCTGAACGGAGAAATCTTCAAGAATACTCTGTCTCCCTATTCAAATAATAACGGTCTACGTCTGATGTTCACATACTTGGCTTGTCTATCCTGCGCCGTCTTCATTCTCTTCTGAATTATCTTTACCTTCTCAGTCATTTCACGAATCATATCAGGCCCAAGTTCTGGTACCTCAGATACATCATCCCAATACAGAGGAGATCTGCACTTCTTGCCATATAACGCCTCAAACGGTGTCATCTCGATGCTCGTCTGATAGCTGTTGTTGTATGAGAATTCACAAAGTGGTAGTGAATCTTGCCAACTAGTGCCAAAATCTAGCACTACAGCTCTCAACATATCCTCTAATGTTTGAATAGTCCGCTCTGACTGTCCGTCTGTCTGGGGATGATAAGCAGTGCTCAGATGCAATGTCGTACCTAAAGCCTGCTGTAAACTGTGCCAAAAATGAGAAGTGAATCGTGGATCACGATCTGATACTATAGATTTCGGCACACCATGCAATCTGACCACCTCTCTGATATATATCTCGGCCATCTGATCATGTCGGTACGTCATTCTGTACGGAATAAAATAAGCTGATTTGGTCAATCTGTCAATAATGACCCAAATCGCATCACAGCCACGGGATGATCGTGGTAACTTCATAACGAAATCCATGGAAATGTGATCTCATTTCCATTCAAGAATAGATAAACTCTGAAGTAAACCTCCGGGCTTCTTTCTCTCGGCCTTCACCTGTTGGCAATTTAAGCACTTAGACACAAACTCTGCAATATCTTACTTCATCTGTTTCCACCAGAATTGTGTCTTCAGATCGTTGTACATCTTCCTGCCACCAGGATGAATACTGAACCGACTACAGTGCGCTTCTGACAATATCTGTTGTTTCAAATCTGAAACATCTGGCACTACAAGACGGTTATTCACATACAGAATATGATCATGTACCTGATATTCTGATTGATGCCCTGATCTGACCATCTGAATCGACTTCTGAATATTCTGATCAATTATTTGTGCTGCTTTAATTCTCAAAATCAAATCTGGCTGAACTTGAATCGTAGCAAGTCGTAGTGGTCTATTATCTGTATCAAACGCTAATCCGGACAAACAGCGATCTTCAATCATATTCGAAACACCTATCGTCGATAAGGATAGGGAACATACCTTTCGACTCAAGGCATCCGCTGCTGCATTCGACTTTCCTGGATAGTATTTGATCTCGCAATCAAAGTCCTTTAACAAATCGAGCCATCTACGCTGTCTCATGTTTAACTCGGACTGAGAAAACAGAAACTTCAGGCTTTTGTGATCAGAGAAGATTTCAAATTTCTTGCCATAGAGGTAGTGTCGCCATATCTTTAGAGCAAATACGATGGCCGCCAATTCAAGATCATGAATTGGGTAACGAATCTCGTGTGGCTTCAATTGTCTCGAGGCATATGCGATCACATGTCCTCGCTGCATCAGAACACATCCTAACCCTCTGTGAGATGCATCGCAATATACAACAAAATCACCAGTACTTGAAGGTATCGTCAACACTGGAGCACTAGTAAGTCGTTTCTTCAACTCCAAGAAGCTAGACTCACAAGCTTAAGACCACACAAATGGCGCATTCTTCTGTGTCAACTTGGTAATCGGTTTCGCAATACTGGAGAAATCTCTGATAAATCGTCGGTAGTAGCCTGCTAGACAAATGAAACTGCGTATCTCTGGCACTGATGTCGGTCTAGGCCAACTGATCACAGCTTCAACTTTACTCGGATCCACAGAAATACCGTCTCCAAATATGATATGACCCAGAAAGACAACATGTCTCAACCAAAACTCACACTATGACTGTTTAGCATATAATTTCTCATTTCTCAATGTCTGCAACACAGTTCTTAAATGTTCGGCATGCTCAGTTTCATTCTTGGAATATACCAACATATCATCAATAAAAAAAATAACAAAATCATCCAGATATTTCTGAAAAACCTGATTCATCAGTCCCATAAATACCGTTGGCGCATTTGTTAAACCGAAAGGCATGACAATGAATTCATAATGTCCGTACCTGGTTCGGAATGCGGTCTTCGGTATATCAACATCGCGGACTCTCAGTTGGTGATATCCGGATCTCAGATCGATCTCGGAATAGACATAGGATCCCTGCAACTGATCAAATAAGTCGTCGATACGAGGCAATGGATATTTGTTCTTCACTGTTGCCTTGTTCAGTTGCCGATAATCAATACACAATCGCATCGAACCGTCTTTCTTTCGAACAAATAATACCGGAGCACCCCAAGAAGATACACTCGGTCTGATGTAACCCTTGGCCAATAAATCTTCGAGCTGTTCTTTCAATTCTTTCAATTCAATAGGCGCCATTCTATAAGGAGCTCGAGATATAGGGACTGTACCTGGTATAAGATCAATACTGAAATCAACCTGTCGGGCTGGAGGTAACCCTGGAATCTCGTCTTGGAATACATCCGTAAACTCACGTACCACTGGCAGATCTGCTAATGACGGACTCGGTTTCAGTAGATCTATTGATTATATAAGGAACCACTCTGCTCCTTTCTGCAACAATCTGCTCATAGTCAAAGCAGATACTAAGGGAATCCGAGATCTTGAACCCTTACCGTAGAATTTCCACTCGTCAGCCATCTCTGGTCTGAACCTGACAATCTTCTGGAAACAGTCTACAGTGGCTCGGTACTTGGTTAACATATCAATCCCAACAATACAATCAAAATCAGCTATCCCAAGCACAATACAATCTAAATTAATCTCATGACCTTCAAACTGTAGTATACGATGTCTAACTGAAGTCACAGATACAAGACCACTTCCCAACGGAGAAGAAATATAGACACTACAGTAGCTAATGCTTTGACAGGCAATGAATTTAATAATGCAAAACGTTTTGATATAAATGTATGAGATGCACCTGTATCTATCAAAACATAGGAAGGATAACCGCAAAGAAAACAGTTACCTGCGATCACATCGTCCGGTGCATCTTGGGCCTGCTCCTCTGTTAGTGCAAAGACCTGAGCCTGTTGTCTGGGAGGCTGGCTCACTGTTTGGCTACCTCTGGCTCGGGGCTGGGTCTGTGTAGGGTTTGGTTGGAAGGAATGGACAGACGAAGCTTGCCTCTCAGGCTGAGCTATTGATGCAGATGATCCTGCACCCTGAAATCTCTATGAACCTTTCTTTGGACAGACTTTGGCGAAATGTCCCTGCTGCCTACATATGTTACATCTGCCCATCACACCCTGACACTGCTCGGTGGCATGTCTACCTAAACAAGAACTGCAATACACACCTGTATACTCTGTACTCTGGCAAGGACCTTTCTGTCGTGACCCACTGGAGTTCAACGAACTGCTCTCTGATCTCTTGAACCGTTTTCCCTTTGCTTTCAGCTGATCTTTTCTCCCGCTGCTGCTACCACCACTCTCAAATCTGGGAGGGGGTTGAATTGAAGGTTGTGGCGGTTTCGGAGTAGGAGTGACATAGGAAGTGCTTCGTTGCCTAAGCAATCCAGCTTCTGCCCCCTTGGCATGGTTCAATGCTTCAGCAAAATTATTGGGCCTCCGGGTATTCACCAAAGTAAAGATTTTTGGATTTAGGCCATTGATAAACTGATCCGCAACGGCTTCGTCATTGTCTGCGACATGAGGAGCAAATCGGAGCAATGCAGAGAACTTAGAAACAAACTCCTCAATATTCAGCTGTCCCTGTCTCAAATTGGCAAATTTAGCACCTTTGTCTTTCGGTAGGACACAGGGAAAAATCGCTGATAAAACTCAGTCTTGAACACCTTCCATGTAATCTGCGTGCCACGTTGCTCCAATGCTCTTTTCGTAGTCAACCACCAGTTCTTTGCCACTTCTTGCAGTTGATGTCCAACAAATTTCATTCGTCACTTGTCGTGATAGTCAAGAGATTCAAATAACATCTCTATATCATCGAGCCAACTTTCACGCTCAACTGAATTTTCTGTGCCATTCAGTGTCGGTGGTCGAAACGACTGAAACCTTTTCAGCAAAGTTTCCATCGGTGTAGCGGTCACATCCATCGGATCATTGGATGTACTACCCTGTTCTGGTACCCGGCCTGCTGCTGGTTGCGGTACTCGTCGAGGCGGCATATCTGAATATCAAACAGATTAATACACAATCTATACAATCTGTCTCAGCCCTCCTCTGATCATATACCTCTGATCCAGAATCGGTTCTGATTCAGTCTTTGCGAATACATGCTGTAAATCAACTCAGATAACGAGACAACATGTAATAGGGAAAGCAAATAATCATGCTAACACAAGAAAAGCGAGGAAGACGACTCGATCTACCCCGCTCATTCACTTCTATTTCAGTCTACAGAACCTACTGCTCTGATACCACTTGTTGTGGGGACCCGGGCTCTAACTCAGTTCTTTTTGGGATTAATTAAATCTTTGCTAGAAAATGTGGGTCATAAAAATATTTCTTTTAAACATTTTAAACTAATGTATATAAATCATACACCATACACAATGTTGTCATATTATTGAACTCCCAATTAACATTCACATGTTCAACTACAAGCATTCTACTAGTGTTTAGAATCTAATACATGTCTAGTATTACATCACTAGTCCTTCTTCTTGGCCCGTAATCTCCACGCTATCTCGATCTCTCATCTCTGTCGCGACCCAGATCATGTCCCACCTGTCGTTATGCACACATACAGGCACAACAACAGCCGGAAACTCCGGTGAGAACAAATCCCAGTATAAAACATGTATACATGCATATACACAATATAAATCATGAACATACTATCATGGATGTAATCAACAACGATACATCTTATAGACTATAAAAAATAATCAGAATAATGAAAGGGGATCGGTTATGGTGACCGGAAGCGCAACGGAAGTTTAAAAAATCAAAATTTTCATCAAAATTTTCGGCCACCTTGATTTAATGTGTAGCAAATACAATAAAACACAAAAATGACATTCATAGTGTGTTTAGAATTTTACCTATCAATCACAAGGATTGATGTATGGCTCCAACTAAGGTGTAAACACCTTAGCTCTTCAATGGTAGAAACTATCTTCAAGCTTCCTTTGAGCACTCCTTGCTCAACTATTAAGCCCACCATCAACTAGGTAGATCCCCTCTTAATTTGCACTACAAAACTAAGAGGATTTTTCAATGAGAATTATTTTCTTTCCTCAACACTTGAAGAAGAAAAATGAGAGAAAAATTGAGGAGAGCACAAGGTGAAGTTTCGGCCATTGCATCTCAAAAATTGGGAGAGGAAGACTTGTCTTAGTCTTGCAAAAAGCAAAAGACAAAAGGAGCATGCCAAGCCTTGATATTTGAAAAAGTTGTCTCCAACTCTTCACCTCCCATGCATGCAATATTATATGGTGTTTTTAACAATTAAAAACCATGGACTAAATTTGATTATCTCAAACATATTTGAGACTAATTAAACATTACTTGAATTTACCCAAGTCCCACTAGTTAAATAATTAATTTAAATTGAGCTCTACAAGACTCAATATAATTTAATTAATTCAACACTTGAATTAATTTAATTATTTGGACTCTACTAGGTCCACCAGTGTTTAATTAATTCAACACTTGAATTAATTTAATGTAGTCCATAATAATGTTTATGAAAATCACAATTTTCAAATACATTATTCACTTGGCCAACTTTTAATTTAGGAACACTTCCATAAATTAAAATTTACATTTCTCTCATAGAAGTCATACTTCTATTTTTCTCACGCTTATAAACTCCTTTATAAGCCGTTCAACACATTGAACTATTTCTCTTCTCAACGGGATCTAGAAAGCTAGTACTTGTGTGGCCCTCAATGGTTCATTGATACAACTAGCCGTGGGTTCACATCTCCATGTGATTCGGACTAAACATGTCCTTATATGAGCATACCCCAATTGCTCCATTCTTACTTATCAACTCCTCGATAACAAGAATGTCAGAACTCAAGTCTGATAGTACCCAACCAACCATGTTAAACGCCTAGCAGCATCGCTTACATGATTCCCTAGGTATCAAATGATAGTGCTTGCAAGAACCATTCAATTATGGTTAGCGTACAGTACGGTCCCTTCAACTCATATATCCCGACCGATTCAACAACCATTGGTTATCGAGAGTTGTCAATGAATCGATACTATGTGTCATGTCGCAGTTGCATCGATGGTGTAATCTATGAAACCATTTTCATAATTACCACCATACTCTGATCAGAGATTTCAACCTACATACACATGATAACACATAGGATATCCATACCTGATGGTAAGCGGTGAATCCCCGACTACAATGCATCGACTCCTATATGTTTCGACAGAACACCCAACCTTGCCACCTGATGACCCCATGAGAGTTGGTAAACAAGTCAAAGTGTAATTCTAGCACATAGAGTCTCAATGTTGTCCCGGGTCATAAGGACTAATTGTGTACAACCATAAACTAGGACGTTTCCACTCGATAAGTGAGAACCACTTGGAAAGTCCTTTACGGAGGGTTGTTCAGTGCACTCTACCAGGAGCACCTATCTGCATGCTCGGACATCACAATTTCCCTACCAATGAAACATGGTACTCACATCGCAGATACTAGTCTCGAACTCTAGCGGCCTATATCCTTCTTAGCGGCGGCTGAATCGACTAGGAACTGTTTAGAATATACAGTATTCCAAATATGAGTTTCATGATACTCATCGTATGAGCATCTCATATTCTTTCTACTATATGTATATTCAAGGGCTTTATCTATGCAACTAGCATGTGTATACAGATAAAGATTTGCCAAAACAATAAATTTAAATATTATTAAAATAAAGATTGCTTATACATAGAGTTTCATTGTGAACACTCGGCCAACACTTGGCTCGACGGGCACCTACTCTAACAAATAAGTCAAGCAATGTAATTCAAACTCGTATCTTTGACTCAATTCATATCTAATTCTACGGATCCCGGTGTGAATAAGATGTAACAGGTCTCCCACCTACTCTCCCAATCGGGGTGGCATTACATCTTATTCCTAAACTTCGGTCCTGTCTGTATCGAATTCTACAATCGGAGTGAATCTTCCCCTATGCTTCGATATCACCGAACGTTTAGAAAATTGGCGTATCAACCAATGACTCTCCTATCTCAGTACATATATATAAATCAATATAAATTACAAACATAACAAAGTATGTGATTTTGGGAAACTCAAATCGAATCTCATTTGAGTTGTATCTTCTCGAATTCACATGAATTATACCTTCTTGTCGTACAATCTTTGTCGTAATCGAAGTCTCGATGTCGAATCTGTCAATATCAACTCTGAAATGATACATTCAAGATGCATTCTATCAATCTCTAACTCAAATCAACACATATACGAATCAATAATCAATCTCGATACGATTCGACGGCATAACGGCGTAATCTTGCGATACCGATCAACTCAAACAACATTAATCAATGACAATAACTCACATATCCATTTGAATATAATCTCAACAAGTCATACTCCTCAAGAACATAATTTACCATGCTGATATTTGCATAATCTTTACTCAATACCTGCTGGAATTTCACAATAATCTCATACTATATCATTTCTTCGATCCGATTGTGAATATACATTCACCATAAACATAATAACACATCATAACCATGATATCATAATTTCCCTAACATCTGAAATCTGAATCGTGCTGAAATCTAACAATACTTACATCCTTTGATAGCACTTGATGAGAGGAGCAAGAATCTATGCTTGGATTGAAATTTGGATGAATATCTCTTGCACAAATCAATTTCTAAAAGAAATGAAGCATGAAGGAATTCTTGAGGCTCTCTCTCTCGGTTCTTGCTTGGAAGATGCTGAAGAATGACAGCAATACAAAGTTTATATATCACATGCCATGTGTCAACATAATATTTCAATGTGGATTTCTCGCACAGAGCACCGCGGGTGCGCTCCTTCCGGACCGCGGGTGCGCTAAGCTCACGGCATTCCATCCAGATTTCAACAAGAGATGACCGCGGGTGAGGTCCCTTTTTACACCACGGGTGCGGTGTTGGTTCGTGTGCAAAACTCTAGCTTTCTGCCTATTAATCGCGGGTGGGGTCAACACATGAGCGCGGGTGCGGTGTCCTCTCGTAATCAAACTCTAACTTTCTGCAACCACACCGCGGGTGCGGTATGTTTTGCTGTGCAGGTGCGGTCTATACCTCATGTAACACTTCATAATTTCATTTGATCAACGTACAATCTTGGGCATTACAAAAATATTCATGGTTGTTATGCAAAATTTGAGCAAAATATGTTTGGATCGCTTTTGAAATGATTTTTAGATCTCAAAAAACTGAGTTTTCTGTCATTATGAATCCTGTAAATTTTCGGTTGATTTTATGGAAAATTGTTGAACATATAAAATGTAGTTATTTTCGATACCTTTGATTTTTCACTAAATTCGTAATTTTAAGACAAGAAACGTGTGAGTTATGATCATTTTTTTAGGACTGCTCAAACTGCGATGATATAAAAATGTGTCCTTTACGTGTTCTTGAGAACTGTTTGTTACATGCTTCGTTGGGAACCATCGGGTAATCACTGCTATGTTTAAGTATATTGTGTATGGTGTTCAGATATATTTTGGAGCTTCGATTCATGTTGTTAAGCACTTGGTTGTATTAGAAGTCGTAGATAACATTTTATGTTGAAAATTAGTGTTTATAGGTTGTGTTGCGTTGCATGTCGTGCGTCGTTGTTTTGGGGCGTTTGTGAAACGTCTGCTTATTCGTTTTCTTAAAATGTACTAGAATTTTTTATTTTTTATTTTTTTAAACCTCACTTAGCATCGGCCGAACCATAAAAATATTTTTGACATCATTTTAAAAATAACCATCCAACTGGTATTTAAAAATCCAAAGGAAAATATTTTAAGGTATAAAATCGTCAAACATTTTACCAAACCTAAAAAGCAATAATTTGAAAAGAATAGCCCATACTAAACCTCTCAAAAATCTCTCAAATGCATCAATAAATAAACTTAAAAATCTTTAATCATAAAGCATGAGTCAAAAGTCATAATGCGGAAAAAGTAGAAGCGCTGGTCCTCGGGTTGTGTGCGCCTTCAGTCCAGTCAAATCACTCATCAAGTCCTCCCTCAATACCACCTGCATCCATCACACCTAGTGAGTCTAAAGACTCAACACACCATAATCTTTATAACGAGTAATACGTAATACAGTCAACATATAACGGTGAAAAATATTTGTACTTAAAATATCGTTTTCATGAAGATGCATAAACATAAACATTTTCATAAACATTTTCATGATGCATAAAACTTTAAACATAAACATTTTCATGACATGCAAACATGAATTTCCTTTTCCTCAACATGACATGACATAAAACCTTAAACATAATCATGAACATTTCCTTTTTTTTTATTTTTCCTTTGTTGAATTCAGATCGTTAATTGTGACTTTCCTGACATGACATGACATGACGATGGATCCATCTACATAAAACCACAGTACTGGGCGGCGGGGACATCAGCGACAGTCTCACCGGTCAACTGAGCCTTGGCATAACATGATCGAATAGAAATACGATCGTCGGGGCTCCCTCTGGGGCCTTCTCCCCTTACGATATTCCCATTCTTCCTCAAACCTCATAACCTCATATTCGCAATAATGGAAACACGATCGTCGGGCTCCCACTGGGACCATAACCCTCACGACGTCGCCATTATAAACGAATTAGTCACAATCACTTCACTTCCTTCAACATTTTTCATTCACATCACTTTATAAAAATCATGCATAACATAACATTTTGTTTTCGAAACCAAGCATGTAACATGTCTTTTAAATGTCTTCCTTAAATCATAAAAATAAAATAGACATTTTAAAATCATAATTTAATCTTAAACATTTCATAAACATTTAAAAATAATCATAATATCATAAAAACAGTATTTAGGACACCGCCATGACCTTTACTAATTTCCCGGTGTAAAAAGACCGTTTTACCCTTGGACTCTACATTTTACGTTTTCGACTTTTTTCTTGATTTCATGACTCTAAAATGTCCCAAATAATTATTTAAGCTTACATAAATTTTTCCATAATTTTATTTGGCTTAAAACTTAGACTTTTTCATTTATCTTTAATTAATTGTTTTAACGGTGTTTTAATCCCGAAAAATACCAAACTTTAATATAAAATTCCTAAATTCTAAATTTAGTATTTTTATATTATTTTAGCCCCTATGGACTACGACTCGACTCCCCCCCCCCCCCGTAAGCCGTTTTCCAACTTTTCTTCTTTTTAAAACCCTAATTAACACCTAAACTTCGACCCCTAGCCATCTCTTAATTTTCACGAGTTACTCCCGAGCCATGTCGAACCAAAACTTGCCCAACATGCCAAAGTACCCTACTGGAATCTAAGTTCACCAAGACTTCACCGCAAAACCTGAAAACAAGCTGCCCCAAGCCCCACCATGTTCTGGCCGAGAGTTTAATGTGCATGACTCCTACGTTTTTGGTGTCTAGACCCTAACCCATGGCTTCACTCTCTAACCAGCCTCTCCAGCACTCACCTAGGACCCTGAGGACTTGCCCTAACCCATCCCCCGAGCCTTGGGCCGAGCTCCTACCCTCTACCGATCGCACGAAGTCTGCACAAAATTTTTGCAGCTTCTCGGGTTGGAGTCCTTGCGCGCAAGGACTCCTCCCTGCCCCTTCCAGACCGAGTCCTAGCATGGCTAGGACTCTCCTCCTGACTCACCCGTACCCTTGGCTAGCCCCTGGACAAGCCAACCAAGTCCCAGAACCCAAGCCAAGGCCAGCCCTCCCCCTTGTGCATGAAACCCGAGCCCTCCCCCTTGACAGCAACTCGTGGTTGCTTGTTCTTGTTTCTGCCGATTTTTGTGGTGTTTAGGGTGTGTTTGTGTGACTCTAAAATAGGTGTAAACCACTCTTGATCCTTCCTTATGTCATGGCAGCCCCTTAACCAAACAATATACAAGTTATTGGATTCAAAAATCATGTTTTCTCATTTATACATGCCATATACCGAAAGTTCTGAAATATATTTCATGTTCTTCATGCACACAATAATTCAATCAATAATATGATATGATGGATGAGAAAAGGAGATGTATGGCGTGCCTTTGCGTTATATACGCACGAAAAACCGTTGGCGACGAAGAACGGAGCGAAACGAAGACGTTGGCTAGCTTTTCCTTGAACCCTTTGAAAAGTCCTTCAATATGCTGTGTGTGTGTGTCGTGTGTGTGGTGTATTTGCTTGGGAGAGAATTTTATTGGTGCAAAAGAGGTGGGCGAGAGTTTGAAAAGGGTTTGGGTGGGTTTAACTTATTTTATAGTTAATTAAATCTTTAATTAGGCTTAGGCCCAATAAGCTCACCAATAAGGCCCATTCATGTTTAATTAGAATTTAAATAAAATATTAAAATAGTTTTGTTAAAATAAATTTGTGAATTTATTAGCCGGGTTGCAAAAAAGTTCGTAATTTTGTTGAAAATCCAACACCGATAAAAATTATGTTCCGGCGTATAAAATCATCTCAAAACCCCTTATTTTAAAAAAATAAGAAAAAGCATCACCCTTATTTTAAATAATTAAAAATAATTATTTATTAAAATATTTTCTATTTTCCAGCCCTCGGTCTCCGTTCCTCGATCGCGACTCGAATAACCTTTTAAAAATTACATTTTAATGCAACTATATAGAGAAATATATTTTAAACATGTAAATATGCACAACATAATTAATTTAAGCAAATAAAACATTTAATTAAAATACAAGAGAATTTAATAATTTTTATGCATGTGGTTTGCGTGGACCCACAAATTTTCGGGGCGTTACAGTTTGTGTGAGTCTGAATCATTGATGTAGTGTACTAGGATGGGTCTCCTTGCGTCGATTCGAGTCGGTTGTGCGTGGCATAGTGTTTGTATCAAATTTGTTCTTTGGGACCGAGTTTGTGCAAAGCTAGCGCCGCAGCGCTCTATGGGGAGCGCCGCCGCACCCGGATTTCGCAAACCTAGTGCCGCGGCGCTGCCTTGGTGGCGCCGTTGTGCTTCCATGGTGGCGCCGCAGAGCTGCCCTGGTTGCACCACGGCGCTGGAGCTGCGGAAACTGCAGCGCCACGGTGCTAAGCAGTGCCGCATTACGCAGCGTGCCTAGGCACATAGTGATGACTTTTAAACCACTATTTTAGGTCCATGTCTTCCATTGTTTGGGAAATGTTCACATCATTTCAAGATTTGTGTCGGAGTTCGACGTCATGGTTTAGTACGATAAATAAACGAGGTAAAGTCCCGAGTGATTTTGAAAGTCATAAGTCAATTGTTTATTTCGGTGGTGAGCACGACTATTACGTCTAAGTTATGGAAATTAAGTGCTTGAAATTGAGTTAGTATGTGCAGCTGTAGCCCAAGCGAGATCGAACGAATCCCTTAACGCCATGAAAGTATATTCGACGTGCAAAGGAAAATATTTTATGTTTTTGGGTTATGCTAATTGTCTTGTGACCAATTATTAACGGGTTTGCAAGCCGGAGAACGTGTTCGGGGACCTCTCTACCCCGGTAAAGTATGACGGGGTTTTGATCAGGATTGGAAAGCAGTAAAGTATGACGAGGGACCAATCCACCCGGTAAGTTATAACCGGGGATCTTATGTATGTGGTAGTTGACATCCCTGCCAGCCCAGTACTGTGGTTTGGTCTGATCAGGCGCACTATGTTACGGGTCACTTGCTTTGAAACATATCTCTACGCAAAATGATGATGATACACATGTTTAAGTATGTGCGATGCAAGTATTTTTATGAAAATGTTTATGAACCGATGACACGTCTACGGTATTGTAAGTATGTTCAAAATTAAGTTATGTATGTGCTACTTTAAAATATATGTGGTTTATTATACGTTATTTGCTATCCACAGTTTATACATGTTGAGTCTTAGACTCACTAGACTTGATCGATGCAGGTGAGGACAAGTATGAGAAGGCGAAAGGTGGGGACCAGTGAGTTGGCTCAGACTACGTGGAGGCTTAACCCGAGGACCGCTTATGTTTTCAAGAAGTTTTAAGCATGTTATTTCACGTATTTTGATTTTTAAGAAAACTACTTTATGTTGTTTTAAACAAGTACTTGTCGTGAGCTCTTTACATTTCAAATATTTAATCAAGCATTTTATTTATATTTCATTTTTAAAAGATTATTATTTATTTAAGAAAATTTTTATTTTTCTGCAAATTTTTAGTAGTTTAAAAGTACGGTACGTCACAGCAAGACGGTAGGGTGATTTAGAAATCGGTTCAGTGCTCGGCATCAACTCAATAGAAAATTCCACCTCATGGTATGGTGGAATGCCAGAGATGTCCTCAGGAATGACGCTAGGAAAGTCTCTAACGATATCAACATCCTCAAGCTTCTGACTGTCGGGAACATGTGCTGAAGTCACACATGCTAGAAAAGATTGGCATCCTCTCTTCATAAGCTTCCTTGCACACATACAAGAGATAATGTGCGGCATTTTCTTGTTCCTTGCTACCTCAAATATAAAAGACTTCCCACTAGACAATCGAATAGACACTGTCCTATGTCGAAAATATATCAAAGCTCCATTTGATGACAACCTATCCATGCCAAGTATAATGTCAAATTCAAGCATCGGAAGTATGATAAGACCTGTCCGAACCACATCTTTATATAAACGAAGCTCCAGTTTCTTCACTATGCTTGATGTGACCATTTGATCACCATAAGAAATAGAAACTTTGAAGCCCAATCTCATGTCCTCGAGTATAATAATTAGTCACTTGATGAATGTATCGAATATAAACGAGTGTGTAGCTCTCGAATCCAGCAATGCATAAGTAGCTACACCTTGAATGAATATCATTCCTGCGACAAAGATGTCAATAAATTTCTTGCGTTTTGAAGCTTAAGGGGACTTCTATCATTATTTTTCCAAAATTTTTGAAAATTAAATTCTTGGACCTTATTATTTCTTAGAAAAATTGCAATTTCACCCCCTTATACTTCGAAATTAATAAATTTTCATCCTTAAAGTTTTTGATTTATTGCAATTATTGCCCTTTATTTTCGAAAAATTGCTTTTTAACCATTATAGATTTTCAAAATTCTCATTTTCACCCTTGGAAGTTCCTAAAATTTCATTTCAGACCCCTTAAACTTTGAAAATTGCAAATTTTGATCCCTAAATTTCAGAAGTTACCATTTAGTCCCTGAAATTTCGAAAATTATATAATTACCATAGAATTTTTGGTTTTACCAATTTCAGCCCTTGAACTCTTCGAAATTTTCGGATTAGCCCCTTTAAAATTTTTTGCTTGAAATTTTACCTCATAAATTTGGAATTTTACAATTCAGTCCTCAATATTTTTCGAAAATTTCAATCATGCCCAATATTTGGATTTTTCTCAATTTTAAGCCTTAAAACTTTTAATTGGAATTAAATGCCTCCCTTACATATTTAATGCTCAATAATCAAGTTCAATTTCTATGGTTTCCATTTTCATCTCTTAATTTCAACTATGGTAGAGCATGCAACCTATTTTTCTAGGTTATTATTGATCCCAAATCAATTCTCATAACCAATTTAATATTTCATGCAAATAAAGCAATATAAAAACATTAAATAACTAGGCTTCAAGTGATTAGGGTCGTGTCTGTCTCCTTCTTAGCAGCCTTATGCCCTTCCTCCTTGCATTTGAAGCACTTGTATGTCCCCCACATGCACTTTCCAAGATGTGGGTGATTGCACTCCTTGCATAGGGGCCTTTCAGCAGGTTTTGGCGCTCCAGGTGTTGGTGGCAAGGGTGGTCCTGGATTATTTACTTAACCCTGGGGATTTTGCTGCCCTTGAGGTCTAGGAGGTCTCATGTAGGCCTTCTTATTTGGCTGTGAGCTCTGCTGGTGTTGCTGCTTCTTGCGCTGCATCTCAAAATCAAAATCTTTCAAGTCTTGCTCGGCTTGAAATGCATAGGTAGTGGCAGCAGCGTAGTCCACTGGTCGCATCATCATCACATCACGGCTGATAGTAGGTCGGAGATCATCCATAAAGTGTCTCATCTTCTCAGCAGCGTCCCTAGCAATGAGGAGCACAAGGTGACAACCCCTCTCAAACTTCCTCTAAAATTCAGCCACATTCGTGTCCTAACGGAGACTCATAAACTCCCTCTTCAAATGCCCTCGAACATCAGCATTGAAGTACTTCTCATAGAAAATTTCCTTGAATCGAGCCCATGTAAGTGTAGCCAAGTCGATCCTATGCTCCGCACCTTCCCACAAAAGGGAAGCATCATATCTAAACATATAAGTGGCACACCTAACTCTGTCGGCGTCTCCCATGTTCAGATAGAGAAAGTAAATCTCCAGAGATCGAATCCAACCCTCAGCAGCAAAAGGGTTGTTAGTGCCAGAAAACTCCTTCGGACCGAGCCTCCAAAACTGATCATAAACATCGTGCTGTGACCTCGGAGCATGCTGAAATTGCTCCTCGAAGAAGCGTGCCATGCCCTCCAGTGCACGAATAGCAGCATCTTCATTAGGAGGTGGGGGTGCATCTCTTGAAGATCTTCAGTATTCTCGGCTTGCCTATCGGTATTAGGTGCGCGTCTAGGAGGCATTATATCTTAACGTTTTCCAAATTCTAAACGTAACTAACATGCATTTAAATTTAATGTCTCTAATCATGCAGCATATAAATTTCATTTATCCTTAAGTTTTAAACATGAATATCATTAAACTTTAATAGACATGCATCTTAAACGTATAAATCATGTTATCATGCAGGTACTAAGCATAAAATCATATAAAGCATTTAAACTTAAAATTTTGAGACTTGATGACTGAGCTTTCCGGAACTACAGTGGCACAACCCTTTGGAGGAACATTGCTCTAATACCAACTGAAACGTCCACTACTCGTTTTTTTTAAATATACTAGAAATGTTTTTTTCTTTTTTTTTTCTTCCCTCACTTTTTCGGCCGAATCATATATACATATATATATAATATTTGACACCATTTTAAAATAAGAAAGTTCAAAATAAAGTAATTTGTAACATAGATTCATAAATCATTCCAAATCTAACTTACCACTATTTAAAAATCAACCTAACCCTAACATCCTCTCCAACACCACTCAAAATCATTTAAAAGTCGTAAAAATATTTATCGTAAACTTAAATGTAAATCATAATCATAATGCGGAAAATCTAGCGTTAGTACTCGGGTTGTGTGCACCTTCAGTCCAGCAAGATCATCCAACAAAACCTCCATCAAAATTTATATCATGCTCAGCTGCATCCATCACACCTAGTGAGTCTAATGACTCAACAAACCATAATCTTGATAACAAGTAGTACATATACAATCACATGCAACAAAGAAAATACTTTTACTTAAAATAACTTTCCATGACATGCATAAACATAACCATTTTTCCTTTCATCATTTCATGGCATATATCATTTAATCATAAACATTTTTACTTTTCATCATAAACTTATATGTTTTCCTTTTATTGAATTCAGATCGTTAATTGTGACTTTTGTTTCAGCTTTAAGGTCGATAGATCCATCTACATGTAACCAGAGTACTGGGCGGTGGGGACATCAGCGACACTCTCACCCGTCAACTGAGCCTTGGCCTATCATATCATCATATGAAAATACAATCGTCGGGCTCCCTATGGTGTCTTCTCCCATAGACGGGCCCCGTCTCGGGCCTTCTCTGATAGACGGGCTTTCTCTCGGGCCTTCTCTCGTAAATGGGCTCCCTCTTGGGCCTTTTCCCACACGATATCCCCAATCATATCATCGTATCATCGTATAGTCACAATTACTTTACCTCCTCCAACGTTTCATATTTTCATCACATATAAATATAATTTCTATTTTGAACTAAACATGCAACATATCTTTTATTTTTAACGTTTTATCATAAAATTCCTTAAACGATAAAAATAAGCCTTTTTTATCATATATTATAGCATTCGGGGCGCTTCCATGACGTCTGCCCATTTTTCATTGTAAAAAGACTGTTTTACCACTAGACCTAAAATTTCTTGATTTTTTCTTTTTCTTAATTTCATTTACTCTAAACCATCCTTGATATTTATTTAAGCATAAAAAAATTTTCTGGTAATTTTATTTAGCTTAAGTTCTAGGCTTTCGATTTAATTGCTTAATTATTATTTCGTATAGCGTTTTAAACTCGAATTAATTCAAACTTTAATATTTTTTTTTCTAATTTTAAACATAGACATTTATTACCTAATTTACCCTCGTGAACCATTATTCGACCCCCGTGGACGACGGTTTAACCCCCAAGATATTAAACCAATATTTTCGAACCCTCGACTCCACCCCCTCGAGCCATCTTTCCAATTTCCCGAACCACGCCAGAGCCATCACGAACCCTCACATGCCCAGCCCACCTAGGAACCTACTAGACCCATGTTGACCCCTAGGACTAGGCCCTAGCCTGTGCCGAAGCCACCTGCACAAGCCAAGTGATGCGGCCGAGAGCCCAACAACCCTAGGACTCCTTCCTTTGTCTAGGACTCCTCTTTACCAAGACCACCACCGAGCCCTCCCCTTCAAGAGCCTCACTGGACCCTGACTGAATCCTGCTAGCCAGCCCAAGCCTGCCCGAAATCCCTCATGCTGCTTTGTGCAGCCCCCCCGAATAAGAGAAGAGTCCCACTATCTCCGGGCTCTTCCACGGCTGCTTTCCAAGAGTCCTAGCCCTGCTAGTACTCGTCCTAAGCCAGAGCCATGACCTAGACAAGCACACGTCGAGCTCTGGTCAAGATGCAAGCCATGATCCTCCCTACCGAACCCCAATGCACCATGTCATGTGAATTTCATTCAAGCCTTGTTCCCTTCGTGTGCAACCTATGTCTTGGCAACTAATGACCCTTTATATGATGTAAATGTTAGAGTAGGTGCCCGTCGAGCCAAGTGTTGGCTGAGGGTTCATGATTAAACTCTATGTATAAACAGTCTTTATTTTAATAATATTTGAATTTATCGTTTTGGCACTTCTTTATCTGTATACCCATGCTAGTTGCATAGATAAAGCCCTTGAATATACAAATAGTAGAAAGAATATGAGATGATCATATGATTAGTATCATGAAACTCATATTTGTAATACTGTATATTCTAAACGGTTCCTAGTCGATTCAGCCGCCACTAAGAAGGATATAGGCCGCTCGAGTTCGAGACTAGAATCTGCGATGTGAGTACCATGTTTCATTGGTTGGGGACATTGTGATGTCCGAGCATGCAGATAGGTGCTCCTTGTAGAATGCACTGAACAACCCTCCATAAAAGGACTTTCCAAGTGGTTCTCACTTATCGAGTGGAAAAGTCCTAGTTTATTGTTGTACACCATTAGTCCTTATGATCCGGGACAACATTGAGACTCTATGTGCTAGAATTACACTTTGACTTGTTTACCGACTCTCATGGGGTCATCAGGTGGCAAGGTTGGGTGTTCTGTCGAAACATATAGGAGTCGATGAATTGTAGTCGGGGATTCACCGCTTACCTTCGGGTATGGATATCCTATGTGTTATCATGTGTATGTAGGTTGAAATCTCTGATCAGATTATGGTGGTAATTATGAAAGGGGTTTCATAGATTACACCATCGATGCAACTACGACATGACACATAGTATCGATTCATTGACAACTCTCGATAAACTAATGGTTGTCGAATCGGTCGGGATATATGAGTTGAAGGGACCGTACTGTACGCTAACCATAATTGAATGGTTCTTGCAGGCACTATCATTTGATACCTAGGGAATCATGTAAGCGATGCTGCTAGGCGTTTAACATGATTGGTTGGGTACTATCAGACTTGAGTTCTGACGTTCTTGTTATCAAGGAGTTGATAAGTAAGAATGGAGCAATTGGGGTATGCTCATATAAGGACATGTTTAGTCCGAATCACATGGAGATTTGAACCCACGGCTAGTTGTATCAATGAACCATTGAGGGCCACAAAAGTACTAGCTTTCTAGATCCCGTTGAGAAGTAAAAATAGTTCAATGTGTTGAACGGCTTATAAATGAGTTTATAAGCGTTGAAAAAAAAAATAGAAGTATGACTTCTATGAGAGAAATGTAATTTTTAATTTATGAATGTGTTCCTAAATTAAAAATAGGCCAAGTAAATAATGTATTTGAAAATTGTGATTTTCATAAACATTATTATGGACTAAATTAAATTAATTCAAGTGTTGAATTATTTAAACATTAGTGGGCCTAGTAGAGTCCAAATAATTAAATTAATTCAAGTGTTGAATTAATTAAATAACATTGGGCCTTGTAGAGCCCAATTGGAAATAATTATTTAGCTAGTGGGCTTGAGTAAAATAAAATAAAGTCTAACTGGGCTCAAATATGTTTGAGACAATTAAAAAGTCCATGGGCCTTGTAAATATTACAAGCCCATTAGGTTATGCATGCTTGGGAGGTGAAGGGTTGTGGATTACTTTTGATTAAAATAATGCATGGCATGCAACTTTTTGGATCAACCTTTTGCACTACCAAGACAACTCTTCCCTCCCTCATTTTTGATAACCTTGGCCGAAACTTTAGGACATTTTCTCTCCAAGTTTTTCCTCTTCTTTTCTTCTTCAAGTGTTGAGGAAGAAATATTCTTCTCCTTGAAAAATCCTCTTAATATTCTAGTGAAAATTAAGAGGGGATTTACCTAGCAAGTGGTGGGCCTAATTTTGAAGGAAGGAGAGCTTGTAGACTTGTCATCCTTGAAGATCCAAGTTGTTTACAACTTGGTTGGTGCCATTCATCAATCTCTTGAGATTGATAGGTAAATTCTAAAACACACTATGTATGACATTATTTAGTGTTTATTGTATTTGCTACACAATATCTTCTTGGTGGCCGAAATTTCTTGATGAAAAATCAAAATTTTTAACTTCTGTTGCGCTTCCGGTCACCGTAACCGATCCCTTTTCAAGTGGTATCCGAGCTATGGTTACGATTTTGTGTAGCAATTACAAGATATTATGTTGAGATCGATTTCTAAACGCATGAGAGCAAAATTTTGCAACAAAATCAAGGCCACCTTGGGGACATATTTCGGCAGCTTGTTGCTGCCCATTTCGGGCAGACCAAGCTGCCCGAGGGGCTGCCCGAAACCCCTATGTTTTAAAAAAAAAAAATAAAAATTTTTTGCCGGAATCCGGCGACGGAGCTTAGGCGACGGCGATGACGACTAGGGTTTCCAAAAGTGTTTTGGAATATCAAAGTGTCATGGGCCTTGAGTTGTTGGGCCATTGGATGGCTAATATATTTGTGAATTTTAAATGAGTCAAAATGTTTTTGGTGAAAAATAAGTTTTTGGGCCCTTAAGTTTAAAATTACAAAAGTTGCAAATTTTTCTCATAAAATAAATAATTGAAGTTGGACTTTAATTATTTATAGTAAATTGTGATTTATAAGAAATTCGGTTATAAATAAATTAATCGGAAAGTAGACAAAGATGTTTGTATACTTTGTTAATTTAGTTTATAATCGTGGCGGTTAGTGATTGGATCAAGATATATAATATTGGATCAATTAATTATTGTGATAATTAATTGATGGTGTATAATATGTGATATTATGCATGAAGGATGATCAAAAGCCCAAGCCCAATTTGCTAGGTGTATGCTAGGATATTGTTTGTTGAATGATTGTAATAATTATCAAATTTAAAGTGGGCTTGGTTTATGGCCCGTTCCCACCCCATGAGATGTATCCCTATTTGCCATGGATATTTATTTGTAAATATTAGTATAGTGGAAGATCAAGATTGGAAGATGGTGGCCATGATGATTATGAAGATCGAAGACATGTAAATATTGGAAGCTAATGTAATAGTTGCATCTGCATCCCTTGCATTTCCCTAGGATTGGACCTAGGCCCGTGTTCAGCTCACACGGGCCATTAGTTTTGGGGCGATTGATCATCCTTGTTTTTTTTACTGTTTATAATACATGCATGATATGTTATAAATAATGAGTATGTGCGTTATTATTATGATAATAACAAAGTTGCATGAATCCGGCAAACATACGATCAAACATGGCAAGCTTTTAAATAAAATTAATGATGAGACCTTTCAAAAATTAAAAACCCTCATTTTGAATATGATTCAAAATTAATATCAAGCCCGAAAAGGGGAATTATAAATTTGTTTATAATTTCCTTGTCTTCCATCGACAATGGGTGCATGATGAACGCTACCCGTACTCGGGGCTCGGCTCATATTATTGGGGGAGCTCTGGGTGCCGGAAAGCTGTGACATCCATTGCCATGGTGATGTGAACTACGTGGAACTCCCATGATTTCGGCTCATATTATTGGGGAACTCATGGCGACCGTCCATTAAGGTTCAACATCGATGGGTAAGGCTTGACACGTGAAGATGAACGACGTCATATTATTGGGTCCTAATCAAACGTGAGACAAAAGTTTACGTAAAGGGTTGCATTGTGATGCAATTGGAAACTACCTTTTAGGAATTATGATTGGCTGATATTATTCGGGATCATAATTCTTTAATTGGACCTTACGTACCTACTGAGGAAAGGAGTTTTCCGTTTTCACTAGAGGGTAGTGAAAATGTCAAAACAGTGGGAGCGAAAATTTATAAAGTTAAAGTCCAAACTTTATATCTTATTAAATATTTTAAAATAGTCATTAACATTTATTTGTTTTACTTTTCAGTACAAAACTTTGACAATGTCTTCGATTCGCAACCCGCTATCTGCTATACTCGAAAAACATGTGTTAACCGGACCTAACTATTTTACTTGGCTAAGAAATCTGAAAATCGTCCTAAACTCGAAAAAGATTGCATATACACTGACTGAGTCGCCCCCTGCTGAGGCTCCGACTAGCTGCACTCCTGAGGAATTGCAGACCTACAAGGATTGGTGTGACCATGACTTGAAGGCTAGGTGTTATATGCAGGCTTCTATGAATGATGAGCTGCAGAGGCGTTTTGAGGATGCAAAGAATGCTGCTGACATTCATATGCACCTCAAGGAGCTCTTTGGTGAGCAGACTCGGCCTCTTAGGCACGCTACCGTCAAGGAGCTGATCACTATGCGCATGCGACATGGGGCCTCGGTCCATGAGCATGGCTTGAAGATGATTGGGCTCGTGGACAAGCTCGTTGGCATGGATCTGATCTAGCCTTCGGAGTTGACCACCGACGTGTTGCTCTTATCGCTGCCTAGCTCATTTGATCCTTTTGTGGTGAACTTCAGTATGAACAAGATGGAGCCGACCCTTGAGGAGTTGGTGAACATGCTTGTGACCTTTGAGTCCACCATCAAGAAAGAGAAGCCGGTTCTTTTTGTGGGCTCTTCATCTGGTACGAAGACCGGTCGACCTGGGAAGGGAAAGAAACGTTCTTTCCAACGTCCCAAGAAGAGCGTGCCCTTGAAGAGGCAGATTCCGGGTCTTGTAGTGGCAGCCACACCAGTGAAGGCTGACAAGACTGTTGACATCTGTCATCACTGGAAGAAGCCTGGACATTGGAGGCGTAACTACAGGGAATATCTTGCCCAGAAGAGTTCTGGAAACGGTATGTTCTATATCGAAGTAAACATTTCAATTAACTCTACTTCTTGGGTATTGGATACCGGCTGTGGCTCACATCTCTGTAATGATTTGTAGGTGATGGGAAGAAGTAGGAGGCTCAGGGAAGGTGAGACCTTCTTGAGGATGGGCAATGGGGCAAGAGTTGCTGCCAAAGCTGTTAAAGATGTTTCTTTAATTTTGAACAATGATTTTAAGTTGTTGTTAAGAGACCTTTTGTTTGTACCTGAGTTGGTAAAAAACATTATTTCCATTTCTATGTTAGATAAAGATGGATTTTCTTGTTTATATAGCAAAGGTGTTTGCAATATTTACAAGAATGAAATTTTAATTGGTACTGGAGAACTTGAAAACGATCTCTACACCTTAAAATTGAAAGATATTCCACTTAACAATGTCCAAGCTATAACAACAATAAACAAGCGCAAACAAGATACTCTAAATTCGGCACAATTATGGCATGCTCGATTATGACATATTTCCCTAAGAAGGTTGAACAAGTTAGTGGGAGTAGGCATGTTTGATATGTCTGATATTAATGCTCTCACGACTTGTGAATCCTGTCTAAAAGGAAAGATGACCAAGATTCCATTTAAGGGCCATGTGGAGCGAGCCAAAGGGTTATTGGATTTGATCCATACCGATGTGTGCGGTCCGCTTAGCATCACCACTAAGCATGGACATGCCTACTTCATCACCTTTACCGATGACTTTTCGAGGTATGGGTACGTGTATTTTATGAAATACAAGTCTGAAGCCTTTGAAAGGTTCAAAGAATTCAGAAGTGAAGTAGAGAAGCAGTTGGGACGAAGCATCAAGACACTTCGATCGGATCGAGGTGGTGAGTACTTGAGTCCGAGTTCCAAGAGTATCTTAGGGAGAATGGGATTCTCTCGCAGTGGACTCCGCCCGCTACACCACAGTTGAATGGTGTTTCGGAGCCTCGTAACCGGACTTCGATGGACATGGTTCGGTCTATGATGATGTTCACGGAGTTGCCGCCATCCTTTTGGGGATATGCGCTTGAGACAGCGGCAATGTTGTTGAACAATGTCCATACAAAGGCAGTTGATAAGACACCATATGAGATATGGATGGGTAAGCCACCCAAATATTCTTATCTTAGAATATGGGGGTGCCCTGCTTATGTGAAGCAGGTAGTGGGAGATAAATCGGATAGTCGATCCATTTTATGTTACTTTGTGGGATATCCAAAGAATTCGGTTGGATACTACTTCTATCATCCCCAAGAAACAAAGGTGTTTGTTTCTAGGAATGCAACCTTCTTAGAAAAGGAATTTCTATTAGATAGAAAAGGCGAGATGATAGAACTCGAAGAGGTTCGAGAGACACCAAAAATTGTAGAACCCACACCCGAAGAGCCAAGAGAGGAGATACAAGCTCCTAGAAGATCCGAGAGAGTCTCAAGACCACCTATGAGGTATGGTCTGCTTCTTGAAGAGGGCCATGATGAGCCTAACCATGGATGTGATCCAAGGACCTTCAAGGAAGCATTATCTGATGCCGATTCATCCAAATGGCTTGAAGCGATGGAATCTGAGATGAATTCCATGCATTCGAACCAAGTGTGGAATCTCGTGGATCCACCTGAGGGAATTGTTCCCATAGGGTGTAAATGGATATACAAGAGGAAACTTGGGGCGGATGGGAAGGTATTGACCTTCAAGGCGCGATTGGTGGCAAAAGGATATACTCAAAGACAAGGAGTTGACTTTGAAGAAACCTTTTCTCCAGTTGCAATGTTCAAGTCCATAAGGATTTTGCTAGCCATAGCTGCATGGTATGACTATGAGATATGGCAGATGGATGTTAAGACAGCCTTTCTTAATGGGGATATTAAGGAAGAGATTTACATGTTTTAACCCGAAGGGTTTACATCTACCGAAAGTGAGCATATGCTATGCAAACGTCAAAGATCTATTTATGGTCTAAAGCAGGCATCTAGGCGTTGAAACCTCAGATTCGATAGTACAATCAAAGAGTTTGGTTTTGCTAAGAATCCTGAGGAACCCTATGTATATAAGAAGGTCAGTGGGAGTGCTGTGACATTCCTTGTGCTTTATGTTGATGACATTCTACTCATTGGGAATGATGTAGGAATGTTGCAATCAACTAAGATATGGTTAGCGAGTAAGTTCTTGATGCAGGACTCTGGTGAAGCATCTTTTGTATTGGGAATACAGATCTATAAAGATATATCAAAAAGATTGCTTGGTCTAACCCAGTCCACATACATTGATACCATCGTGAAGCGGTTCTCGATGGATGAGTCCAAGAGAGGACATCTACCAATGTGTCATGGCATGTCCCTATCCAAGTCTATGTCTCCCAAGACTGATGCAGAGATAGCGGCGATGACCAGCATTCCTTATGCATCTGCGATTGGTAGCATCATGTATGGGATGATATCTACACGTCCTGACGTGGCTTTTGCACTAAGTGTAGTGAGTAGATATCAATCCAACACTGTCCACACTGGAAAGCTGTGAAAGACATCCTCAAGTATTTGAGAAGGACCAATAAATTGTTCTTGGTCTATGGGGATGGAGAACTGAAATTGGAAGGCTATACCGACTCTAGCTTCCAAAGCGATATCGATGACTCGAAGTCAACCTCTGGATTCATATTCATGCTCAATGGTGCTGCTGTCTCTTGGAAGAGTTCCAAGCAAGATAGTACTGCGGATTCCACCACTGAGGCAGAATATATTGCTGCATCAGCTGCAGCAAAGGAGGCAGTGTGGATAAGGAATTTCGTCCAAGAGTTGAGCGTCATTCCTAATGGAGTTGCTTCTGTCCCGGTGTTTTTTGACAACAAGGGAGCCATTGCTCAAGCAAAGGAGCCGAGGTCTCATCAGAAGTCCAAACACGTATTGAGAAAGTACAACATCCTCAGAGAGATCGTGGAAAGAGGAGATGTCACGATTGACAAAGTCGGCTCCGCAGATAATGTTGCTGATCCGCTAACGAAGCCTTTACCTGGACCATTGTTCGAGAAGCATCGCGAATCGATGGGTTTGAAGCATATGGGTAGTTGGCTCTAGTGCAAGTGGGAGATTGTTAGAATAGGTGTCCGTCGAGCCAAGTGTTGGCCGAGGGTTCATGATTAAACTCTATGTATAAACAGTCTTTATTTTATTAATATTTGAATTTATCGTTTTGGCACTTCTTTATCTGTATACCCATACTAGTTGCATAGATAAAGCCCTTGAATATACAAATAGTAGAAAGAATATGAGATGCTCATATGATGAGTATCATGAAACTCATATTTGTAATACTGTATATTCTAAACGGTTCCTAGTCGATTCAGCCGCCACTAAGAAGGATATAGGCCGCTCGAGTTCGAGACTAGTATCTGCGATGTGAGTACCATGTTTCATTGGTAGGGGACATTGTGATGTCCGAGTATGCAGATAGGTGCTCCTTGTAGAGTGCACTGAAAAACCCTCCATAAAAGGACTTTCCAAGTAGTTCTCACTTATCGAGTGGAAAAATCCTAGTTTATGGTTATACACCTTTAGTCCTTATGACCCGGGACAACATTGAGACTCTATGTGCTAGAATTACACTTTGACTTGTTTACCGACTCTCATGGGGTCATCAGGTGGCAAGGTTGGGTGTTTTATCGAAACATATAGGAGTCGATGCATTGTAGTCGGGGATTCACCGCTTACCTTCGGGTATGGATATCCTATGTGTTATCATGTGTATGTAGGTTGAAATCTCTGATCAGAGTATGGTGGTAATTATGAAAGGAGTTTCATAGATTACACCATCGATGCAACTACGACATGACACATAGTATCGATTCATTGACAACTCTCGATAAACCAATGGTTGTCGAATTGGTTGGGATATATGAGTTGAAGGGACCGTACTGTACGCTAACCATAATTGAATGGTTCTTGCAGGCACTATCATTTGATACCTAGGGAATCATGTAAGCGATGCTGCTAGGCGTTTAACATGATTGGTTGGGTACTATCAGACTTGAGTTCTTACGTTCTTGTTATCAAGGAGTTGATAAGTAAGAATGGAGCAATTGGGGTATGCTCATATAAGGACATGTTTAGTCCGAATCACATGGAGATGTGAACCCACGGCTAGTTGTATCAATGAACCATTGAGGGCCACAAAAGTACTAGCTTTCTAGATCCCGTTGAGAAGTAAAAATAGTTCAATGTGTTGAACGGCTTATAAATGAGTTTATAAGCGTTGAAAAAAAAAATAGAAGTATGACTTTTATGAGAGAAATGTAATTTTTAATTTATTAATGTTTTCCTAAATTAAAAATAGGCCAAGTAAATAATGTATTTGAAAATTGTGATTTTCATAAACATTATTATGGACTAAATTAAATTAATTCAAGTGTTGAATTATTTAAACATTAGTGGGCCTAGTAGAGTCCAAATAATTAAATTAATTCAAGTGTTGAATTAATTAAATAACATTGGGCCTTGTAGAGCCCAATTGGAAATAATTATTTAGCTAGTGGGCTTGAGTAAAATCAAGTAAAGTCTAATTGGGCTCAAATATGTTTGAGACAATTAAAAAGTCCATGGGCCTTGTAAATGTTACAAGCCCATTAGGTTATGCATGCTTGGGAGGTGAAGGGTTGTGGATTACTTTTGATTAAAATAATGCATGGCATGCAACTTTTTGGATCAACATTTTGCACTACCAAGACAACTCTTCCCTCCCTCATTTTTGATAACATTGGCCGAAACTTTAGGACAATTTCTCTGCAAGTTTTTCCTCTTCTTTTCTTCTTCAAGTGTTGAGGAAGAAATATTCTTCTCCTTGAAAAATCCTCTTAATATTCTAGTGCAAATTAAGAGGGGATTTACCTAGCAAGTGGTGAGCCTAATTTTGAAGGAAGGAGAGCTTGTAGACTTGTCATCCTTGAAGAGCCAAGTTGTTTACAACTTGGTTGGTGCCATTCATCAATCTCTTGATATTGATAGGTAAATTCTAAAACACACTATGTATGACATTATTTGGTGTTTTTTGTATTTGCTACACAATATCTTCTTGGTGGCCGAAATTTCTTGATGAAAAATCAAAATTTTTAACTTCCGTTGCGCTTCCGGTCACCGTAACCGATCCCCTTTCAGTAAATGCATCCCTCCAAAATATCCTAACCTGGCAGCCCCTTCGTGCGATGATATCATAGGTTTTGGATCTTAACATCACAAGTTATTAACATGTTAAGGCATAAAAACGAAAATAATCTTAAGGTAACATGTTTTTCATTTAAACGTAATTCAAACACCTAATATGCTGTGATAGATGAGAAAAAGAAGATGTTAGGATCGATTGGGAGTGAAGAAGTGTTTAGAAGGGGGGTTGAATAAACACTTAACAGTTTTCACAACTTCTTCAAATAATGAATCAGTTTAGTGATAAATTGAATTCAGGTATCTTTTTTGTCCATATCAATCAGTTAACTAATGAAAGTGCGGAAATAAACTGAATGAAAGATTAAATAAAAACTGAAATTAGGGGACACGAGATTTGTGGATGTTCGGAGATTTCAAACACTCCTACGTCACCCCTTCTATCTCGAAGATAATATATTTACTAAAAGACTTTGATCTATACAGCGATTTATACTAACCCACTTCAGTTTTGGACTTAACAATGCAAAAAATGAAACTCTTAGTTTCAATACAGTTTATCAATACTCAACAGATACGTAACTACATAGCACAATTAATCTCTACAAGATCGAATAATACACTAATGAATGTCGGTTGATAGCTACGTTCCTTAACTGATGACGTGTCAAATTGATTTATCAGTTGAAAAAGCCGACATGATTAACTGATTTCTCTCAACTGATTTTAGTTTAACTGATCAGCTCCAACCAATCATCCAATTGACTACAAAATTCAGTTAGCTTGATTTAGTTGTCTTAAATACGCACTAATCTTCAGTTCGGGCAACTGTCAGTTTACGATTTGTTTTAGTTTAGTTAATTTCAGTCTTTTTGATCAGCTGTTCAATCTTCTCACACTCGGTTTGACAAACTTCGAAATTAAGTTTCCAACAATTTCCCCTTTCTTTTAGGTGTTTGACAAAACTTAGAATATATTAACTGATCAAACTGAACTTTTCGTAGAGAAAGTAATATTTTATTGACAACTCTTTCAATGTACATATTCATACAAAGAATGGAAGAATAGAAAAATCTTCTATTGACTAAAAATCCTCAAAATCTGCCAAATTTTCTAAACTGAATATGAAGACTGTCTTCTAACTGATATGGATTTCTTTTATGCTTAGCTCGCTTATCGGCTGGCCAATGATTAGTCAGTTGACTAGGTCTTTTCTTGGATAGCTTCTGATGTTCTTCTACCTCTTCCCCCTTTTTGTCAAACTCACCAACTCTACTGGATAAAGCACGAAGTTCTGAGGTGACATTAGATATGGCATTCATTATTTGTTCTTGCATCAGATCCATTCTTTTTGTCACTACAGTTTCCAAAAATTCAATGCGATTCTTGAACATGTCTTGAGTCTGGAAATGTGCTTGAACTGTCACTCGGTCTTTCTTTAATTGATCTAGCTGGAGAAATAAAGAAGTGATATCCTTTGTCACCTGTTGCAGGTTCTTCATTGTGTTCTCCCTCATAGAATCAATCTTCAAGGTGTGTAGCAGTTGGGTTGACTTGATATCAGAAATAGAAGAAATCAAATGGAGAAGGTTGGAATAAATGTCTTCTATCATTGAATCAGTAGCCATTGGTATCTCAGGAGACATAGCTTCAGAGAATTCTGGTTCTTGCTCATTTTCTTCTTCATAAAAAATCACCAAGGCCTGATCAGTTGATTCAGTCACAACGGTAACCATGTCTGTAACTGTTAGAACTTTTCAAGTTCGCAATCTTGATTTTGATGATAACAAAACTTGTTAATTTGTGTTACTAATAATCTATCTTAGTGTGCAGAAGCTATGATCACTAACGAGTTGTTTACTTTGCAAGCTGAAGACCTAACTGACCACACAAACTGAATCAGTCTAACTGTTACGTCAATTGAGCAGTCCAACTAATTGTCTAGTTGATAGGTTGTTCAGTAAGAGAACCTCAGAAGCTTGGCCAGCCGAAGGAGTGTTCAACTGATGAAGAAACCCAGCTGATCAGTCCAACTGAACAAGAGTGAAATCAGTTCAACTGACGAGTCAATTGATTTCACCAGCCCAACTGAAGATCAGTTTCGCTGACTAGTTTGAAGCATCAATCAGAATCTTTCAGTTGTGGATGAAGACAAACTCTTTCAGTGGAGTCCAGCTGTAATTGAAGATACAAAGCCATTGTCCAGTCAAAGGACAACAACGGACGTTGCATCAGAGCATTAAAGACAAAAAAGTTTCAGCAGGGCAGTCGAAAAGTCGAGACACAAAGTCCAAGAAACGAAATCAAGATGCAACAAATACAATAAATGAATCTCACTGTACGTTCATTTTTCCCGCCTATATTAAGAAAATATCAGTGAATACTCAAACAAATTTACAACAAGAAGAAGCTAAAGAAAAAGAACGAGATACAATACAAAAAGCTTCTTCAAGAGAGAAAATAAGGGCACGCACATTGCACATCTGCTTTCATAAGCATTCAACCCAGAGGGATACTTTAACGTGTTATCTGCTAAGTTTAGAAGCCACTTTCCCTCCGTGTGTGAGAACATCCTTGTTCAGTTCTTACACGCAAATTTTCTCAACCACTCGTATACAGTATTGCACAAAGACGTTAAACTTGTGTATGTAGTCTTTGACATATAGACATTAAAGAATTTTTGGCTGGAAGGTGTTGCCTTCAGTCGTAGCTAGGAGTTCATTTTAGGCAGTAGTGTAAGTCCAAGCTGCGTGGGTTTGTACAAAGAGTTGTATAAATCAAAGTCTTCTAAAGGATCTTACCCGAGGCAGTAGAAGGGGTGACGTAGGAGCAGTTGAAGTCTCCAAACATTTATAAACATATCTTGTGTATTTAACTGATTAAATGATGTTTTCAAACTGTTTGGATCAGTTGGAGTATTCGTCAGTTCAGTTGTTACCATAATTGAACTGATGAATGCAAAAACCAATCTAACTTTTTTTGGTTATTCAGTTTACATAAGTTAAAATGTTTTCTAATATAACAATTTTCTTCACGAAGGATTACTTCAAGTTTCTTCCGCTTGGTTTTAAATATCCTCGATTTAATTTATCGGTGTTAATATTTTTAGAACACGAACTATTGAAGCATATTAGAGAATATAGTGTTCGAAATACCTTCGAAGACACTAGCACACTCGATCCTTCAGTAACTACTTCCCATTGAAGTTCTGGAGGAGGAGTGGAAGTCGGAACAGCAGTTGAGCTGGAAGGCTCTTCAGTTGGTCTAACAACTGATACTTCAATTGGCTCTTCAGTTGGCACTTCTTCACTTGGCTTCGAGTGCAACTGAGCCACTTCACCTTCAGCTAGAACTACTTGTTCAGTCGTGGTAGGCAACTGAACTGGTTCTTCAGTTTCTTGCAAAATAGCCTCTGAGGCTGGTTGTTCACTTAGGCTTTGTCCTTCAACTGCTTCTCTAGTTAGAACATTCAACTTGATAACAACGGCGACTAGTTGTATTACTTCATCGAAATTGGCCATTGATAACTCAGCATCAATGTATAGTTGAAGACCTTCAGGAGAAGATTGAAGAGCAGGAGGTGACAGTTGAGCATCCTTTGAAGAATTAGTAGTCACTTGTTAAGTCGATTCGACAACTGCTTCTTGGGATGGCTCTGGCTGATGAGTTGATTTTTCAACCTTCTCTTCTAAGGAAAAATTTTGGGAATTCGGTGAAATAGTCAGCTCTTGACCCTTTTCCCAATCTTTGAGCTTCATATGCAGTGATAATAGATCTGTGTCCAACTGATCATAAACTACTTTGTCATTTAAGGCAGTTGGACTGGTGGGATCATAGTTCTTGCGTAGCTCCGCTATTACTTGAGCCAGCTTCTTAGCACCCATCAGATCAAAGAAGTAATTCCTTCTCTCCAGTGCCTGAACAATTGTTGCAGCTTTGACTATTCTCATAACTATGGTTTCAAAAGCGACGAATTTATTCAAAACCAATTTTTTCTGTAGTCGTTTGGCAAACACTTCAGTCAAGTATCTTGCCCATTCATTGTAAGTTTTCAACTTTGATTCAGAAAACTTATTTACTTCTTCCCATATTAAATAAATATGAGCCTGAATCGAGTTAGTTGGTCTGGGCTCTTCAATCATCTTGCCCTTACCTTTCGGGTCAGATAGGGCATGAGAAATGCTCAGCCTTGAAACAATTGCATCCACTTTTTCTTGGATCACCACTCCCTTTGGTTTGGAAAAAGGTAGAGTAGTTGGGTCAGTGATGGTGATCAGTAGTGATTTTACTCCAAATATTTTTTTCTTATCACCAGATTCGGTGATGGCATTTTCGGAGTGAGCGGTTGGACGTAGTAACTGCTGTTCAGTTGAGGAAGCAGCTGGAACTACCGAGATTGGTATTGCATTGATTGGCTGTTGAGATCAAGTTTCTCTCAATCTGTCAGCAGGGATGGTTTCCAAAATAGTTGCGGATTTGGTTTTTTGTGTCCTTAGCTTCTTCAAAATTTTTGGAGAAGTGGTTTTCTCTGATTCATTCTCACTGACAATCAGTTTCCTCTTGATTGTCTTCTTCTTAGCCAAGTTCTTTGTCTTCTTGACTGATGTGGGAGCTCCCTGCGTCCCAATCTCCTTCTTGATTTTGACAAATTGCTCAGAAGATATGTCCAGCTTGGTCTTCGGAGTCTGAACATTTTTGACAGAGAAGACTTTGTACTTGGATGACTTCTTAGAAGAGTCATCAACCTAACCATTGTGCTTCAAAATAATAATGATCGGCACAACAAAGCCTTTTGACTGTTTTGATGATTGAACCATGTTCTTTTCAAAATATTGAACAGGATGGTTGACCAGTTTAGCTTGCGTCCTTTTACCAACGCAGCCATTATCTGAAATTTCTCGAGTGTGAGGGCAGCAAAGGAACCTGCCTTGGCTAGAACACATTTTTCTACTATGCCCGCCAGAAACCAATATTCATATTTGAACTCTTTCTTGGGATTGGAGACCTTTATCTTTCTCCCATCAGCAGACAAAAGTTTTAGCATCTCCTCCACGTCAATGATTTTTACTTCAGAGTAGTGAGAAAGGCCATCAGACGACAGTTGGAAGATGGAGCTAAACATTTCTTCGTCAATAGTCGGGAACTAGTCGCTGAAAGTAGTTGTAATCTTCCCTTCAGCTGAAAGGAAGCCATTGTTGTAGAAATCCTGAACTTCTTTGGAATAAATTTCTTGAGTGGATGACCCAAGAAATTTCGTCAACCCATCTACTTCCAGTTTCTGAAAGATAACTTTAATGGTTTGGTCCTTAACAGAGAGGACGGAGTCGAAATCCATTGCTATAGCATTGAGCATGTAGGCTGTAACTTGGCTTACCATTCTTGATTGAATATCTGCTAGAAAAAAGAATTATGAGAGTTTGATAAGTTCTAAAATTTGAAATGCTCGTGAAGAAACTGAAATGAGGCGGAACATTTACTTATGTTTGTGACTATTCAAATTTTTGGATACGTGTCAGTCCAAGATAATTAAATTTAATAACTGTGTGTTCGTGCGGTGAAAACGTGAACAAAAGTCTAATGGACTACGTGAGGAAAAGTTTCATATTACTATTCAATGAATGACATAAATTAAAAGTGTAATTTTAACATTCACATCACTTAATATGGAATGCTTATCTATTAATCAGTTAACTTATATGATAAGATCAGTTAAATCAATAACTGTGTGATCAGTTGAAAACTGAATCAGTTCAGTTGAAGACCAAATGACTATTGTCTTATCAGTTAACCGTTTAGAATCGACATTATCCCTATATAAGTGCATATAAGTAAATAATAGTAAGGGAAACTCATTCTGAATAAATTAAATGCATTCTGTTGACTGATGTCTCTTTGTCTCCTTCTCTTTCTTCAGTTGGAATCTGTATATAAATAAGATCAAATTCATTAGATATTAACAATAGCAATTAAGCACAAATGGATACACCAAGCAGTTCCAACAATCCGAATCATGCAGCAAGACTTCCACGAGTGGAGGGGTGGAAGAGAGACATTGAAGATTATGTCTTTGAAAGAGTCATTTCTACATGGACTAAGATTCACGACCTCCAGACCATCCAGCAGAACAGATCAGTTGCTACTGACAAACAGAAGGCAATTGAATGCAAGTATAAGAAGCGCCTGGATGTCATTCACTCTTCAGATCTTGAAACTGACAAAGGTCTTTACTACTTGATGCTTAAGAAGGAGCATATCGTGCTGGAAAGAATTGTTATATCCGAAGGCTTTGAAAGAATTGCATGCAATCAACTATCTAGTTGGATGTCTCTTTGGCTAGATGCCATTGAGAGATAGATGAATTGTGCAATGATAGAAAGATTTTATTAATAAAATTTCTATTTTGATTCATTGAAGTTTTTGTTCTTCATACTAACTGATTATAAGTTTGACTAAAGAACAGTTGACTGATTGAATAAAAAATTAGCAATCAACTGACATAATAAAATTTAAATTAAGTCAACGATTTTGCTCTAATTATATTGAATAAAAGTAAGAGGATTCTTATCCTTGGAAGATGAATCATCAGAATAATACAAAAGCGTCTCTTCAGATGGCTTCAAAACTAATCTATAACTAAGAATGAAGATATTAATCACAATATCAGTTTGTTATTTCAGCACATAGTAAAAATTAACAAAACAACAAATGGACGCCGCAGGTAGTTCACTTCAACCAGATTTGGCTGAGGAATTTAAGTAGTCCATTGAGGCTGCTCGAAAGCTGAAAATATAAGACCTTGTATTTGAGAAGACAATGTCAACCTGGTCAAAAATCCAAGAGTTGCAGTCCTCTTGAGAGGAAGAACAGGAGGTCACTAGAAAACGAGTGGCAATTGAAGCTAAATATATGAGTCGACTTGGTGTTACTCAAGCTTCAGAAATTTTTACAGATGAAGGTGTCCTTCATCTCATGCTACTCAAGGAGCAAAAGGTTCTGACAAAGATTGCTCATTCAGATGTATTTACGAAGTCTGCTGCTGGCAAATTATACGGATGGATGAAGTTCTGGTTAGGAGCAATAGAGATAAAGATAAATAATGTAATAGTTACTCGATTCAATCAATAAAAAGTTTATTTCAGTTAATGTTTGTCTAATCTTTATTACTTCTACATCCTAACTGATACTAACTTAAGAGATAATCAGTGACAGTTAAACAAACTACTAACTGACATTTCAAACTGATATAACAAAGCAACTAATATTAAGACAAATCAATTAAACCAAGAATATTTCGAACGTAAGAAAACTTAGTCTCAGATAATGGCTTTGTGAAGATGTCAGCTGCTTGTTGTTCAGTTGAAACATACTCCAGTCAGATTGCCTTCTTTAGAGCATGATCTCTAATGAAATGATGTCTGACGTCGATGTGTTTGGTCCTGGAGTGAAGAACTTGATTATATGTAATCGCAATTGTGCTTGTATTATCACAGAAGATTTGTGATTCTTCTGCAATGACTCCATAGTTTTTAAGTTGTAGCTGAATCAAGAGCAATTGAACGCAACAGCTTCCAGCAGCTAGATATTCTGCTTTAGTTGTGGAAGTTGCGATGGATTTTTGATTGATGCTGGACCATGAAATCAGTTTGTCTCCTAGAAACTGACATGATTCACTGATGCTTTTACGATCTAGCTTACACCCGACATAATCTGCATCTGAATACCCAACTAAATTGAAAGATGAGTCCTTAGCATACCATAAACCCACATTTTATGTGCCTTTAAGATATTTCAATATGCGTTTAGCAGCTGAAAAGTGCGATTTCTTAGAATTTTCCTGAAATCTAGCACACATGAAAACAACAAATACAATATCAGGATGACAACCAGTTAGGTATAACAAAGAACCTATTAAACCCTTGTAGAGTGTCGTCTCAACTGATATTCCCCTTTCATCTTTTTCTAATTTAATCGATGAACTCATGGGAGTACTTGCAGCTGAATATGTCTCCATGCCAAATTTCTTAAGAGTTCCTTCGTGTATTTGGTCTAAATGATAAAAGTATTAGTTTCAAGTTGCTTCACTTGCAGACCAAGAAAGAACGTCAGTTAACCCATCATACTCATCTCAAATTTTTCCTGCATTAACTTGGCAAATTTCTCGCATAATTTGGGGTTAGTTGACCAAAAAATAATATCAACAACATATATTTGCACAAGAAAAATATGATCATTCTTTGATAATTTGAACAGAGTCTTGTCAACTGATCCAACACTAAAGTCATGATCAGTTATAAATTTTGAAAACGTTTCATACCAAGCTCTTGGAGCTTGTTTAAGACCATAAAGAGCTTTGTTCAAATGATAAGCATGATCAAGAAGAGAGTGATTAACAAAACTTGGTGGTTGTTCAACATATACTTCTTCCTTCAACTAGCAAATTAAGAATGCACTCTTGAAATCCATTTGGTATACTTTAAATTTTTTGAATGAGGCATAAGCAAGGAATATTCTGATTGCTTCAATTCATGCAGCTGGTGCATATGTCTCGTCGTAATCTATCCCTTCTTCTTGCCTATATCCTTGTGCTACAAGCCTCGCTTTGTTGCGCACAACTGAACCTTCTTCATTCAATTTGTTTCTGTAAACTCACTTTGTACCTATAATGGTTTTAGAATTGGTCTTGGAACTAAGTTCCAGACATTGTTATGGGTAAACTGATTTAGCTCTTGTTGCATAGAATTTATCCAGTTAGGATCAGCAAGAACTTCATCAGTTTTCGTTGGTTTTAGTTGGGTAACAAAATCTTAATGGATAAATAAACTAATCATTTGGTTCCGAGTTCTTACCGGATCAGAAGAATTACATATTACCAATTCTGGTGGGTGTGATTTCTTCCATTTGTATTCAGCATTGTTTGGATTGTTTCCATCAACTGGTTCAGTTTGTAACTGAACGTTTTCTTCAGTTTCAGTTGCTACTGCTTCAGTTGGTATTTGAGTCTCATCATTTTGCTCCGCCAACTGATGATCAGGAACAATTTCTTGTTCAACAGATTGATCCAATATCTCTGATTCAGGTGTTTGAAGGAGATTTCAATTGATATGAACTTCTTGTTCACTATCATCCTCCAAACTGATGTCTATAAAGAGATCAACTAGCTCAATTGGATCAGTTGGCTTATCAGTTAGTGCATATTCATCAAATACAATACGAACTGACTCTTATACATTTAAAGTGCATTTGTTAAATTCTCTATAAGCTTTACTAACTGATGAACCACATACTTTGCATCAAATGCTTTTAAATGATTTTTGCCATTATCGTGAATAAAACAATTGCAGCCGAATATTCTGAAGTAAGATACCCTCATATGGAGTTTTTAAATGATTTTTGTTAATCATTGAGTGAGTGTTACATGCAATGTTTACTGGTTCTGCCCAAAACCTCTGAGAAATACAAGAATCAACAAGCATTGTTCTAGCAGCTTCTTTAAAGGTTCAATTTCTTCTCTCAGCTACACCATTTTCCTGAGGAGTTCTTGCTGCTGAAAGCTCATGCTTGATCACTGTATTTTCTAAAAATTGTGAAAGATTTTGATTGATGAATTCAGTCTCTCGATCAGACCTTATTCTGTCAAATACCAACTGATTTTTCATTTAATAATCTTTTGAAAAGTTTAATCAGTTGTGCAGCAGTTTGGTCTTTTAATTTTAAAAAGATAACTCAAGTAAATCTTTAAAAATCATCAATTAACAAGGTATATTTCATTCTCCCTAAACTCATTACTGATATTGGACCAAAAATATCCATATGCAGTAATTCTAAGTATCTGGAGGAAGATTTACTACCCTTGTTTATAAATGAAGATCTTGCTTGCTTATAGACTGACATGCTAAACAAATTTTATCTTTTGAAAATTCGATCTTAGGCAGACCAGTTACAAGATCATGGTTACTCAGATAGGAAATAGACCTAAAATTTAAGTGGTTCAACCTTTTATGTCACAACCAATTTTTAGAATATTTCGAAGCTATAAAACAAACTGGTGCATTAGGTTGATCACTCCAACTTACTTTGTAAGTATTCCCACAACGATTGGCAGTTAAAATGATATCATCAGTTGAGTATCTAACTGTACAAGTGTGTCTGTTGAACTGAACTGAGAAATTGTTGTCGCATAACTGACTAATGCTAATCAAGTTATACTTAAAATTATCAACCAGTAAAACATCTTTAATCATAAAGTTACCATTGATAAGCTTACCCTTACCCAGAGTTCTACCTTTGGAGTTGTCTCCTAAACTGATGTTTGGATCAGTGTATTAGATCAGTTGGATAGCAAATTTTGCATTTTCTCTCATATGTCGCGAGCAACCACTGTCCAAATATCAAATTTATTCTTTGGCTGATGTACCTGTCACCTGCAATCACACACAAAGAATAATTTTTGTACCCATATCTATTTGGGTCGTAAACTAATTAGTCCTTTAGGAACCCAGACTTGGATCAGTCTAACTGACTTTCCAGTTGCTGTGTTCCAAATGATTTTTCCCGGCTTGTGTGTGCTTGGTGTGTTGTGTGCAGATGAAACAATATGTGTTTTACCCTTGTTCAACGAGTTGCTTAGCCTATATCTTTTCTGAACTGGTTTACAGTTATAATAATTGGAATAGCCATTAGGAGAGTTCCGGTATTTATAATTGAACCTTTTATGTTTACAGCTTCACGAATCAGTTGAACTCTTAGGGCTATAACTAATTCCATACCTTTTAACCTTGTTTTTATTTGCAATAGGCTGCACAACTGGTTTACTTGGCTCAAGTTGTTATTGTACCAAAAATGTTTTGACAAAGTGAATATATTTCTCTTTGTACACTTTCAGTTCTGGCTTTGTATCACCGGTAGAAATTTCATCTTGGTTGCTAAAGCCTAAACCAGTTTTATTAGTAACTGATTTTGTCATATCCTGCATTTCAACTAGTGCAACTGATGATTTATTCCATGCTTGTATAAGCTTACTTTGCTTTGATTTCTCAAGCGTTAACTGATGAATCATAGATTGATTCTTTCTTTTTTCGGTATTCAGCTCACCAATCTCCCGTTTAAGACTAAACAGTTCAACTGATTCATCAGTTTCAGATTTATTGTCTTTGAGATCAAGTTTCTTTCCTTTGGCTTTCTCAAATGAGTAAGCAAGCTTGTGATATTCATTGACCATGTCATGTAATGTAGAAATAAGTTCTTCTCGTGTAAAGTCAGTTGAACTGAAATCGAATATATGTTCACTGGTTGATTCCAATTCTGTGTCATTACCCATCAGACATTTCACTTCTACTTCATCATTGGAGCTGCTCGATCTCTCATATTATGATTCATCGCTGTCAGTTTCTGCTTATTTGGATTTACTTTTCTCGGCTAGAAAAACATCATGTTTCTTTCTGAATGATT
Organism: Primulina tabacum; assembly: GCF_025594145.1. Taxonomy (NCBI): domain Eukaryota; kingdom Viridiplantae; phylum Streptophyta; class Magnoliopsida; order Lamiales; family Gesneriaceae; genus Primulina; species Primulina tabacum. The sequence goes on from NC_134555.1 coordinate 26,955,603, forward strand.
TCTTATCATCCTTGGCTCTTGTCTATGCTCAAATGATTTCTTTCCCTTTTCAGCTGAGCATCGACTATTCTTCTTTGGCTTAGGACAGTTAGCAATAAAGTGTCCAGTTTTGTCACAATTGTAGCAAGCATTTGGTTCTTCCTTTGTTTTATTCTTCTGATATTGTCTTTGGAAAGAAGCTTGATTTCTTCTCATGAATCTTCCAATTTTTTGAAAAATAATGATATTGTGTTATTACTTAACTGATCAACAATTTTTTCGATTGAACCAATTGGTTCCAGTTTGATAGCACTAAGAGCAGTTGTAGCTACTGTTGTAGAAGGTTCTCCTTCTCTTGTTTGCAACTTGAACTCATAGGCTTTTAGATCAGCAAATAAATCGTGTAGTTTGACCTTATTCAGGCCCTTTGATTCTTTCAAGTCCATGGTCTTAACATCCCACTCCTTGGGAAGACCTCTGACCACTTTCAACGCGATTTCTTCGTTTGAATACTCTTTTCCTGGTGCATTCAATTCATTTATGATGCTGCTGACTCTTTCATCATATTCGTTCATAGATTCTCTAGTCTTCATTTTAATTTATCGAACTTCTGAATAGCAACTGAGAGTTTATTTTCTTTGGTTTGCTCATTGCCTTCGTAGAGCTGAATTAACTCCTCCTAGATTTCTTTGTAATCTTTAACATCTTTATCTTGCTGAATGTAATTTTAGCGTTTTGTACAAGATATCTTTAGTCACATTGTCCAAATTGGCATTTCTCTTGTCTTCTTCAGTCCATTCTTCTATGGGCTTTTCAATTCGATGTGGTGCACCATCAGTTATTGTAACAGCAATGTTTGCTTTCATTATTCTTATGGGTCCATCATTGATAACGTACCACATATCATCATCTTGTGCAGCTAGATAAGCCTGCATTCTAATCTTCCAATCGTCAAATTATTCTCTAGTGAACATTTGAATTTTGTTGAAGGAAGACATGGTGATAAGTTTTATAGATAGGAATATTCAAGAACAAGATTAAACTGCTTTGATACCACTTGTTAGGAACGATTGGGGTTGAAGAAGTGTTTAGAGTGGGGGGGAGGGGGTGAATAAACACTTAACACTTTTCACAATTTCTTCGAATAATGAATCAGTTTAGTGATATACTGAATTTAGGAATCATAAACTTAATTTAGGAATCTTGTTTGTCAATATCAATCAGTTAACTAATGAAAGTGCGAAAATAAACTGAATGACAGATAGAATAAAAACTTAAATTAGGAGACACAAGATTTGTGGATGTTCAGATATTTCAAACACTCATACGTCACCCTTCTATCTTGAAGATATGATATTTACTAAAATACCTTGATCTATACAACGATTTGTACAAACTCATTTCAGTTTTGTACTTAATAATGCCTAAACTGAAACTCTTAGTTTCAATGCAGTTTATCAGTACTCAACTGATACAAAACTACTTAGCACAACTGATCTCTACAAGATCGAATAATACACTAGTGAATGTTAGTGCTTTTAAGCTCGAAGTATAGCCTTGAATGCTATGAATATGTATATTAAGCATGAGCTTTTGAGAGATTTAGAACTGAAAGAGTATGCACAAAGTTTTGCTTGATAACTGATTGCTCTCGTTCTGCTGATTTTCTCGGCTATTTATAGGCTTTTCTTTCAACGGTAACAATAAATCCTTTTGAATCTTTATATCCATTGTATATCCACGTCAACATTCTTCTGAAAATGGTACACTGTAGCTTTTCTAAAATGCGGAGTTCCCACTATGCGTTGCTGTCTTTTCTTGTACAATTGTCGGTTGATAACCACGTTCCTTAATTGATGACGTGTCAAACTGATTTATCAGTTGAAAAAGCCGATAGGATTAACTGATTGCTCTCAATTTATTGTAGTTTAACTGATAAGTTCAAACTGATCATCAAGTTGACAACAAAGTTCAGTTAGCATGATTCAGTTGTTAGAGTAAGTGCACGTCGAGCCATGTGTTGGCCGAGGGTCCACATTGAAACTATATGTATAAACAATCTTTAGTTTAATAATATTTGAAATTATTATTTTGGAAAATCTTTATCTGTATACCCATGCTTGTTGCATAGATAAAGTCTTTGAATATAAAAATAGTAGAAAGAATATGAGATGCTGATATGATGAGTATCATGAAACTCATATTCGTAATATTGTATACTCTAAATAGTTCCTAGTCGATTCAGCCGCCGATAAGAAGGATAAAGGCCACTCAAGTTTGAGACAAGTATCTGCGATGTGAGTACCATGTTTCATTGGTAGGAGACATTGTGATATCCGAGCATGCAGATAGGTGCTCCTTGTAGAGTGCACTGAAAAACCTTCCATAAAGGACTTTTCAAGTGGTTCTCACTTATCGAGTGGAAACGTCTTAGTTTATGGTTGTACACCATTAGTCCTTATGACCCAGGACAACATTTTGATTCTATATGCTAGTATTGCACTTTGACTAGTTTGCCGACTCATATGGTGTCATCAGGTTGTAAAGTTGGGTCTTTTGTCGAAACATATAGGATTCTATGCATTGTAATAGGGGATTCTCCGCTTACCTTTGGGTATGGATATCCTATGTTATCTCATGTGTATGTAGTTTAAAATCTCCGATCAGAGTGTTGATGGTAATTAAGAAAGAAGTTTCTTAGATTATACCATCGATTCAACTACGACATGACACATAGTATCGATTTATTGACAAATCTCGATATACAAATAGTTTTCAAATCGATCGGGATATATGAGTTGAAGGGACCGTACTGTACGCTAACCATAATAGAATGGTTTTTGCAGGCACTATCATTTGATACCTAGGGAATCATGTAAGCGTTGCTGCTAGACGTTTAACATGATTGGTTGGATACTATCAAACTTGAGTTCTGACGTTCTTATTATGAATTAATTGAAAAATAAGAATGGAGCAATTGGGATATGCTCGTACAAGGACATGTTTAATCCTGAATCACATAGAAATGTGAACCCATTGCTAGTTGTATCAATGAACCATTGAGGGCTATACAAGTACTAGCTTTCTAGATCCCGTTGAGAAGGAAATTAGTTCAATGTGTTGAACGGCTTATAAAAGAATTTAAAAGCACAAGGAAAAATTAGAAGTGTGACTTCTATATGGGGAATGTAACTTTTAATTTGTGGAAGTTTTCTCAAATTAATAATTTGCCAAATAAATAATGTATTTGAAAATTTTCATTTTCATAAACATTATTATGGACTAAATTAAAATAATTCAATTGTTGAGTTAATTAAACACTGGTGAACCTAGTAGAGTCCACAAAAATTAAATTAATTCAAGTGTTGAATTAATTAAATAATATTTGGTCTTGTAAAGCCTAATTGGAAATAATTATTCAACTAGTGGGCTTGAGTAAATTCAAGCAAAGCTTATTTGGTCTCAAATGTGTTTGAGATATTTAAACAAAAGTCCATGGGCTTTGTAATTGTTACAAGCCCAAATAAATTGCATGCTTGGGAGATGAAATGTTGGGAGTCAACTTTTTCAAATTAAAGGATAGCATGCCTTTGGAATACACAACAGTTTTTACACAACCAAGAAAAGGCTTCCCTCCTCCTTCTCTCCATGGTGGCCGAAACGTCACCAATATTTTCTTCAAAAATTTCTTCTTCATTTTGATGATTTAAAAGAAAACCTATCAAAGAAAAATGCCTTACTTTTTCTAGTGCAAGTGTGAGGTGCTTCTAGCTTGTTGGTGGTAGGCTTGATTTTGAGCAAGGAGTGCTCAAGGGAAACTTGTAGATTGTCTACCCATTGAAGAGCTAAGTTTTTTATCATCTTGGTTGGAGCCATCATCAATCTTTCAGATTGATAGGTAAAACGCATAAACACCCTATGTATGTTTGTGTTTTATATTTTCTTCACACTAGTGAGGGGTGCTTGGTTTTTGATCTTGTAAATGATATTTTTAAAACTTCCGTTGTGCATTCCGGGCACCCATAAAAGATTCCCTTTGAAGTGGTATCAGAGCTTAGATCCTTTTTTTGTAGCAAATACATGATATTATATTGAGAACTTATTTATAACCGTATGAGAAATCGACACAACGAATCGAGGGCCGGTTTTTGGGGGTGTTACAACGCATGGTTGCTGCCCATTTCGGACAGCTAGGGCAGCCCGAACAAAATGGACATCAAAGGCAGCCCAAACACCCCAACAAAATAAAAAAAAAATTGTGTTGGCCGGAATCCGGCGACGGAGCTCCGGCAACGATGATGACGGATAGGGTTTCAAAAAGTGTTTTTGAATATCAAGTGTCTTGGGCCTTAATTTGTTGGACCATAAGATGGTTGAGATATTTTGTGAAATTTAAATGGGCCAAATGTGTAACGCCCCGACATTCGTATGTTTATGATGTAAGGTAATGATTATAATTAAGTATGTTCTTTATTCATTTTATGGTTTATTATTATGATCGTTTGGGATCTGTGATGTAATGGTGATGTTTTATGGCTTTAAGATAAGATATGAATGGTATAGAATGATATAGAATGAAACAGAGAATGGATGGGTAGGATAGAAAGTTTTTCTTGAGCCAAATAGGTAATGGAAGTGCCGAAACGGTATAAAAACTGTGGCAGTAGTTGTGGTTTTTAGCATAATGTTTTGTATAATGTTCCAAATGATGTGAGGCCACTTTCATTAGAAAGATAAGAATAAGGCTATAACTTTCATGATTTGAGTTTTGTTCAAATCATTGTGGAAGGCAAGCCAAAAGAGCCCCGAAGTGTCTCATGTGTATCGTCGTTCCTCCAGTGACACATGTTGGGAGATTGAGCGTAACCTTTTACTCAGACCTTCAAATGACATGAGGCAAAATGGAGATGCAAGCCAAGACATAGTGCTACAAATTTTATGTTTACCACCTTTCCTAATTATGAAGGAAAGAGGTGTTTCGGAAGCGATCTTCGTTGTAGCTGTGCGCAGAGTGTGCTCGAGCGGAAAGAGTTGTCCGCCCGAGCTTGCCTAGTTCGGAAATTTTGTGTTTTTGGCCGAGAGGTCCACGCTAGGGCAGTAAAAGATGTCTGCCCGGGGGCCCATCAAAGTGTAAAAACGTGTTTTGGGTATTTTAAGGCATAAAATCGATTGAGACTTAATTTTTCCTCATTTTCTTTCTCTTCCTTTCTCTTCTCCATCGATTCTAATCTAGGGTTTTTCATCTTATTCTTATTCTCTCATTCAATCAAAAAATTAATCTTTAATCCGGAGTTGGAACTTCATTTTTTTAGTGAAATGAGCAAAGGTAAGTGGTTTTCCTTCTTGTTCTTGAGTTGTTGTAGATGGTGAAGTTGGGGAATGGTAGTTGTGATTGATGTATTGGATTAAATTGTAATTTAAGGTTATTATTTGAGTGTTGATGGTTAATTATTGAGTTTATTGTTGTAGGATCATTGTCAAGGTTTAGGAAACCAATTTCTCCAAGTTTTGTAAGTAGAATCATTTCTTAAATGCATCACATGATCTTATATGTATGTGTTTTGATGATTTTATGATGTAAACTCCTTCCATTCATGATATATAGATGTAAATCCTTGTATGTAGTATTGCAATTATATGAATTTTTGAATGAAAGGAGTTAAACTTTAAATGATACCTCTAATGTGTTTGATAAAATGCTTGAATGAAGTTTTATATGATTGTATGATCGGATTGATAGTGATAGTAGCGGTGTTGCCTCTGCAATTCTAAATCCGCAATGTAATTGGTCAATTTAAGATGAAAACATGTGCTCTCTTATAAGATGCATTTTATGCAGAGATACATGTCCCTCCTATAAGATTCGTTTTTACGAAGAGGGTTAGCAATGAATGAACTATCTTATAAGAACGATAAATTTTACAGTTAATCAATTAAATGAATATCATCCCTATGTGTTGTTTATATGATTTTTGACAGATGATATTAATGATGATTCGACGTTTATGAAATGAGATGGATAATGTTTTCAACAAAATGAAATTGAGGATATCCATTTTATGTTTTACAATAAATTATATATATGTATCTTGTTATTATTGATTCTATTTGCTTAATGTTATACTCATTCCAGTTATGTTCATGTGATGCAGGCAGATGTAAGAAAGACTGATCATTCCTGAGTTGTCGAAGCGAGAGAAGGGCATATGCCAAACTTTGGAGATAGTGTTTGGATGCTATTTTTGATATGTTAAGATTTTTGTTATTTTGGGAAGCATTGAAAATCTTTTTTTGTATTTAAATTAGAAATATGTGTAGATACTATTAACTGGTATCTGATGTATATTAAAATATTTTGCATGTGTTTTATGTGTTGCTTGAGGCAGGTGGCATGTCCTATTTGTGGGGAGATGTTGCCTAATTTTTTCAAGATTACACCTTTTCTCCAAATTATATTCCAAAGCTTCCGTACTGATTATGTAATTTAGTCACGAGTGTTAAATTTAGTGGTATCAGAGCCGAGATTTTCGAACCAATGATTTGGCATATGACTTCCTCTGCTGTCGACAATTCGGTATGTATGTACCTGCATCATTTGATATAATATGGATGTGTAGCCTCAATAATTATGATATGTTATGTGTGGAAATGGTTTTAAACTAATATGTATCATAGGATCATGCCGCCTAAGCGTAAAGCATCAGAAGGGGAGGATAGTTCATCATCTAGAGTGGTTGATGAATTAAGCAAGTTATTGAAAAAACAGGCCATGTTACATGGCGAGCAAATCCAGCAGCTCTTGCGGATGCAGAATGCAGGGCGAGGGGGAGAGAGAGAGCGAGTGAGGCTCGAGCCCAGTAGTGAAGGAGCATACGAAAGATTTCGTAAAATGAAGCCACTAGAATTTGATGGTAGCACTGATCCCATGGTAGCCTTGGAATGGGTCAAAGCTGTGGAGGTAATTTATGATTATCTTCAGTTTGACAATAAAGATCGAGTCAGCTGTGCCATTTTTCTACTGACCAAGACGGCGAGGATTTGGTGGGACGTCACCAAGGTATCAGTTAATATCTCGGCACTCAAGTGGCAGGAGTTTAAAGATTTATTCTACGATAAATATTTTTCTCGAGATGTTCAAAGTCAGAAAGTTAAGGAATTTCTAGAACTGAGGCAAGGAAATATGTCAATGCAAGAGTATATTCTCAAATTCGAAGAGGGGTGTCAGTTTGCCCCATATCTGGCCAGCAATGACATTGAAAAGGGCGAGCATTTTCTTAGAGGTTTTCGGGCTGAAATTAAAAGAGATGTTCGAATGTCTAAGGCTACTTCATATAAAGAGATTGTTGGAAAAGCAAGGATGGCCTAGCAGGACGAGAAAGACAGTTGAAGCGCCATGATTTTTCTACTAAGGGCCAAGGTTCTGGATGTAAAGGTAAGGGCAAGTTCAAAGGCAAAGAGAAAGAGGAGTATCGAATCAAAGCTCCTATGCCATCGCATGCATATGATCGACCTGTATGCCCAAAATTTGGCAAAATCCATACAGGTGAGTGTTTGGTTAGAAGTAATCGATGCTTTCGTTGTGGAGGTGTTGGACATGTCATCAAAAATTGTCCGGTAAAGGGTGAGAAAGGGAAAGACAGGGTTCAAGGCAAAATCTTCTTAATGACCAAAGAAGGCGCAAATCCTGATTCTTCTGTTATATCAGAAGATGATGATAGCGGGATTTTCCAGAGTTCTGGTATGTCACTTGGCACTTTTTGTATTTCTTGTCTCAAAGCTCAGGAAAAATGTTATCAAAGGGGTGTCAGGGGTTTTTAGCTGCTGTGATAGATGTGAATACTGAGATGACAATGAAGTTGAATGAGATTGAGGTAGTTCGGGATTTTCCTGACTTATTTGCAGATGATGTGCCTGGATTGCTACCTGACCGTGAAGTGGAGTTTGTGACTGACGTGGTTCTAGGTACTGCTCCGATTTCAAAAGCTCCTTACCGAATGGCCCCAACTGAAATGAAGGAACTGAAGAATCAGTTGCAGGATCTATTAGACAAAGGCTTTATTCGTCCATGTTCTTCTCCGTGGGGAGCTCCAGTTTTATTTGTCAAAAAGAAAGATGGATCTTTCCGATTATGCATTGATTACAGAGAGATCAACAAAGTCAAGATCAAGAATAAATATTCATTGTCGAGGATTGACGATCTCTTTGATCAGCTACAGGGAGCGACAGAGTTTTCAAAGATCGACCTGCATTCTGGTTATTATCAGCTGAAAGTTAGGGAAGCCGATGCCCCTAAAACTTCATTCAGAACCAGGTATGGCCATTATGAGTTCTTATTCATGTCATTCGGGTTGAAAAACGCTCCGTCTGTCTTCATGAATCTAATGAACCGGGTCTTCAAGTCATATATGGATAGCTTCGTTATCGTTTTCATTGACGATATCCTGTTTTATTCCAAGACTCGGGAAATTCACGTCGAGCATCTAAGAACTGTATTGCAATTATTGAGGGAAAAGCAGTTATACGCAAAGTTGAAAAAATGTGAATTCTGATTAGAACAAGTATCATTTCTGGGCCATATCGTTTTGAGAGACGGCATTGCAGTGGATCTCATGAAGATTGAAGCGATTAAACAATGGCATATTCCTACGACAGTCTCCGAGGTGCGTAGTTTTCTTGGTTTGTCAGGTTATTATTGACGTTTTATTGCCAATTTCTCATAAATAACCCTGCCATTAACCAATCTAACAAGGAAAGCGGTGAAGTTGGAGTGGACAAACAAGTGCCAACACGGATTTCAAGTGTTGAAAGACAAGTTGAAGGATTACGAGAAAAATTATCCCACCCACGATCTTCTTTGTAATGCCCGAATTTTGAAAAAAATAAAATTGTGGCAGTAGTTGTGATGGTTTATGGCTTTACATTATGGTATGAATGGTAATGAATGTTATAGAATTCAATAGATAATGGATGGGTAGAATCAAAGGTTGAATTTGAGTTTAATAGGTAATGGAAGTGCAGAAACAGTATGAAAAATGTGGCAGTAGTTGTGGTTTTTAGCATAATGTTTTGTATATTGATCCAATTGATGTGAGGCCACTTTCATTAGAAAGATAAGACATAAGGCTATAACTTTCTTATTTTGAGTTTTGGACAAATCATTAGGGAAGAGGAGCCAAAAGCGCCCCGAAGTGTGTCGTGCGTATCGTCGTTCCTACAATGACACATGTTGGGAAATTGAGCATAAATTTTTACTCAGACCTCCAAATGACATGAGGCTAATTGCAGATGCAATCCAAGACATAGGACTACAAATTTTATGTCTACCACTTTCGCAAATTCTGAAGTTAAAAATGCGTTTTGGACAGAATACGGCGCGCCCCAGCGCCAGATCCCAGAATCAATAGGCAGAGAGGTTCTCAGTATTCGCAATGACCCCAACAGCCACAGTTCCGACAACAGTTCAGACAGGGTAATAGTGGCAACATAAGATAGCATTTTAGGGCTAGAGGAAAGCAATTTAAGAGGCATGGCAGTAATTTTTTGAATTCTAGTGGATCGAGACAGTCTGGTTCAGTTCAGAGCACTGGTTATTCAGGCACAACTTGTGGTCAGTGTGGTGGTAAACATTATACCGATCAGTGTAGAGGAATCTCAGGAGCTTGCCATTGTGTAACCAGGTGGGACACTATGCTCGAGTGTGTCCTAATCGTGGTAGTGAAATATCTCAGAGTGGGGGATCATCGAGACAGACACCTCACCAGAATCGTCAGACCCCTACAGTTCATTCTTATCAGCAATCAAACAGGTCAGATCAGAACAAACATAGTGGTGGCCATAGGGCAGGACATCCACCTAGACAGCAGGCTCGAGTTTTTGCACTCACTGAGGATGAGGCACATCATGCTCCAGATAATGTCATTGCAGGTAATTTTTTTCTCTCATGTTATGCTGCTTATGTTTTGATGGATACGGGTGCATCACATACTTTCATATCTGAGCACTTTGTCACACTGCATTCATTGCATTCTATACCATTATCATCTACCTTATCTATTTCTACTCCACTGGGCAAAGTGATGAGGTCAGATGAAATGATAAGTGGTTGTGAATTTCGTTATGAGGATAATGTCATTGAGCTTGATTGTATTATATTGGAGATGTCTGATTTTGACTGCATGGTTGGTATTGACATGTTGACAAGATACAGGGCTACTGTAGATTGTTTTCAGAAAAATGTTAAGTTTAGGCCTGATATGATTGATCACTGGACATTCTATGGTAAAGGTTCTCGAGCTAAGATTCCTTTGATATCTGTTTTGTCCATGACTCATTTGTTGCAGAAAGGAGCCGAATGTTTCTTGGTTTATGCAATTGATATTTCAAGGTTAGTACCTAAATTGGCAAATATTCCAATTGTTAGTGAATTTTCACATGTATTTCAAGATGAAATTCCAGGATTTCCTCCAGTCCGAGAGATTGAGTTCAACATTGAGTTGATGCCAAGTACACAGCCTATTTATAGAGCTCCTTATAGGATGGCGCCAATTGAACTGAAGGAACTAAAGGAACAATTGAGGATCTATTGGCTAAAGGATATTTAAGACCAAGAGTTTCACCTTCGGGTGCTCCAGTTTTATTTGTGAAGAAGAAAGACGGGTCTATGAGGCTTTGTGTCGATTATAGACAGTTGAATAAAACCACAGTAAAGAATAAGTATCCTTTGCCAAGGATTGATGATCTCTTTGACCAGTTGCAGGGTTCTTCAGTATATTCTAAGATTGATTTAAGATCCGGATATCATAAGTTAAGAGTTAGAGAGACAGATGTGCCTAAGACTACTTTTCTTACCAGGTATGGGCATTTTGAATTTTTGGTTATGCCTTTTGGGTTGACCAATGCACCTGCGGTATTTATGGATTTGATGAACCGTGTGTTTCAACGGTATATAGATCAATTTGTTATGATCTTCATTGATGATATTCTTATTTATTCAAAATCTGAAATTGAGCATGTCGAGCACTTGAGAGCTGTTTTGAAAATTTTGAGAATTGAAAAGTTGTATGCTAAATTATCCATATGCGAGTTTTGGTTGGATAGAGTGGTATTCCTTGGACATGTGATTTTGAGTGCTGGTATATCAGTTGATTCGAGTAAAGTTGAAGCAGTCATCAATTGGTCTAGACCGACATCAGTTCCTGAGGTACGTAGTTTTATGGGTTTGGCAGGCTATTATCGCAGATTTATTGAATGATTCTCACAGATTGCGAGGCCAATTACCCTGCTAACACAAAAGAATGTACCATTTATTTGGTCACCGGCATGTGAGGCTAGTTTTGTTGAACTTAAGCAGATATTTACTAGTGCTCCAGTTCTGACTATCCCATCAGGTGTTGGAGGATTTACAGTGCACACTGATGCTTCACATCAAGGACTGGGTTGTGTATTAATGCAGCATGGCCGGGTTGTTGCCTATGCTTCACGACAGTTGAAGCCACATGAGTCTAAATACCCAGTTCATGACTTGGAACTAGCAGCAGTTGTTTTTGCGCTAAAGATTTGGCGTCACTACTTGTATGGGGAGACATTTGAGATATTCACTGATCATAAGAGTTTGAAATACCTCTTTTCACAAGCGGAGTTGAACATGAGACAGAGGCGTTGGTTAGACTTGTTGAAAGACTATGATTGCGAGATAAAATATTATCCAGGAAAGTCTAATTCAACAGCCGATGCTTTGAGCAGAAAAGTATGTAATATGTCCTTGATCACTAGCAGTGTATCTGATTTATAGAAGAATGTTGTCTTTCTGGTTTGGATTTTGTGGTAGATACTCAACCTGTAAGAGTATTTATGATTCAGGCAGAACCCGAGTTGTTTGTCAAAATTAGAGAGGCCCAAAAGTTAGATCAAAGCATTCAGAAATCAGTTGAACTTGTCAAATCAGGACATCGATCAGAATTTCAGGTCAATAATAAGGGTATTTTGTTTGTGAATAATCATATTGTAGTTCCTAATATTTCAGAATTGAGGATACAGATTTTGTGTGATGCTCATTGCAGTAAGTTCAGTGTACACCCTGGAAGTACGAAGATGTACAATGATTTGAAGAAACAATTTTGGTGGAAAAGAATGAAATCTGACATAGTAGAATTTGTATCTCGTTTTTTGAATTGTCAATAAGTGAAAGCAGAAAGAAAGCGACCAGGAGGTCTTTTGCATAGCCTTAAAGTTCCGGAATGGAAGTGGGATCATATCACCATGGACTTTGTCACGAAATTGCCGAGGTCGTCGAGGGGTTGCGATGCAATTTGGGTTATCGTTGACAGATTAACCAAGTCTTCGTGTTTCATTCCTTATCAGATGACATATAGGCATGATCAGATGGCCAGATTGTACATTAGAGAAGTTTTGAGATTGCATGGTGTGCCTAAGTCAATTGTATCAGATCGTGATCCCAGATTTTCTTTTCATTTTTGGCAGATTTTACAAGAGGCCCTTGGTACTCGTTTGCATTTGAGTACAGCATATCATCCTCAGACAGACGGATAGTTAGAACGTACTATTCAGACATTAGAGGATATGCTGAGAGCTGTAGTGATGGATTTTGGTATTGGTTGGCAGGATTCGTTACCACTTGTCGAGTTTTCTTATAAAAATAGTTATCAAGTGAGCATTGGAATGTCACCATTTGAAGCACTATATGGAAGGAAGTGTCGATCTTCTCTGTATTGGGACGATTTATCTGAAGCACATATTGTATGACCTGATATGATAAGAGATATGACAGAGAAGGTGAAATTGATTCAGAGTCGTATGAGAGCTGCTCAGGATAGACAGGCTAAGTATGCGAACATCAGGAGACGGCCGTTGATTTTTTAGAAAGGTGACAGAGTTTTTCTGAAAATATCTCATTTTCATGGTATAGTTAGATTTGAAAAGAAGGGTAAATTATCACCGAGATTCATAGGTCCGTATGAGATTTTGGAACGTGTTGGTGATTTGGCTTATAGATTAGCTCTTCCTCCTGCGTTATCAGGTGTTCATGATGTTTTTCATGTGTCCATGTTGAAGAAATATCATCCAGATCGTTCTCATGTACTTCCACCCGATGAAGTTGAGTTAGATCAGAATTTGAGCTACATTGAGAGACCGATTAAAATTCTAGATAGAAAAGATAAGCAACTCAGAAATAAATTGATACCGTTGATTAAAGTACAGTGGAACAGACATGGTGTCGAAGAGGCAACTTGGGAATTAGAAGATAAAATGTGACATAAATATCCAGAGTTATCCAAATGAAGTACGCTTCTATTCTCAGTTTTATTTTCAGTATTGATTATTACATCTTAGACTTGAAAGAGATGATTGATTTCGAGGACGAAATCTATTTTTAGAGGGGTGGAATTGTAATGCCGAATTTTGAAAAAAATAAAATTGTGGCAGTAGTTGTGATGGTTTATGTCTTTACATTATGGTATGAATGGTAATGAATGTTATAGAATTAAATAGATAATGGATGGGTAGAATCAAAGGTTGAATTTGAGCTAAATAGGTAATGGAAGTGCAGAAACGGTATGAAAAATGTGGCAGTAGTTGTGGTTTTTTGCATAATGTTTTGTATATTGATCCAATTGATGCGAGGCCACTTTCATTAGAAAGATAAGACATAAGGCTATAACTTTCTTATTTTGAGTTTTGGTCAAATCATTAGGGAAGACGAGCCAAAAGCGCCCCGAAGTGTGTCGTGCGTATCGTCGTTCCTACAATGACACATGTTGCGAGATTGAGCATAACTTTTTATTCAAACCTCCAAATAACATGAGGCCAATTGGAGATGCAAGCCAAGATATAGGCTACAACTTTCTAGTTTACCACATTCGCAAATTCTGAAGTTAAAAATGAGTTTTGGACAGAATACGTCGCGCCCCTGCGCCAGATCCCGCGCGATGGCGCTCCAATTGCTGAAATTTTGGTGGTTGGGCAGTATGGTGCGCGCCCCTTCACCAAAACACGCGCCATGGCGCCAGCACTTGTATAAAAAACGTGTTTTGAGGTTGGATGGTCTATATTAGATTGGGGAATGATTTTTGTATCATTTCTTCTCATCCTCATTTCTCTCCATCGGTTTAGAGCTAGGGTTCCTCATTTCTCCTTCAATCCAATTTCTTCCAAGACATTAATCTTTTTTTGGAGATTAGAAGTTCTTCTCCTCAAGAGTTTAGAAGCAAGGTAAGAAAGCTTATTTCCTTGGGTTAGTGATTGAAGGGAAAACAATGGGTTGTTTGGTTTGAGTGTTGAGGTAAAGTTGTTAATATAATGATTGATGGTATTGTATGCATTGATATTTTGGAAAAGAAATGGAATTGTAGATGAGCTAACTCTTTAGCACGCACGTCACGTGTTTGACAAAATGATTCAATGAATGTTTTTATGTCATATTACGGTTATGAAATGATATGGATTCCTTCTTTACACAATTGTTGGGATTTGAGTTTTCTTGAATATCCAAATTGCGGATCTTGATTCGAAACATTATTAAATTAATTATGAATTTTGTACAGAAATTGCTCTATTTTGATAAATGATCCGAGTTGTTGAGTTATAGTAGAATTCAGAGGTTCAAGACTTCTCACCTACACATTTCGATCTTCATTTCGTAATATTTGAAAGGTATGTTACGTCGGTAACATACGAGGTAAAAGTATCATTTTTATTTTAAATTGAAAATTCTATGGCTTGATGAAATACTTGTGATTTTTGATGATTGATATTTTGAGATGAGCTTATTATGATATTGACTTGATGAGATTGAAATGCATCATTGCATTGCATATTGAGCCACTTTTCGATTCAGATTTGATATGGCGGAGGTCGCCTTGATATATTGATTTGTTGGACGTATGGGGCTATAGTTGAGTTGGCATAGTGTATGCGGAGGTCGCTGCTATGGCCTGAACACTCTCTATAGGCGCACCATAGTCCTGGGATTGTAGAACACAGCACCCCACCTCAAGCGGATGAGTCGGTAGATGTTGCTGGAGATTCTCTTTCCTTGGGTACCCTATGACCAGATGATTCACTTGATCTTGAAATTTATTGATAGCCCACAGCTTCTGATCATACATTGCATTATATTGCATCTTTATGGATTTATATGAACTATTTTTAAAATTAAATTCTCATATGTTATTGATTGTATCATACTTGGTTTATACTCACCGGCACGTCGGATACCTCTTGTTTTCATGTACTTGACGGTAGGTGAGGCGAGGCTTGGGATGCCAGAGTCCAGCTCCAAGCGAGGAGATACGAGTTAGAGTGGGATTCTCGGGTCTAAGGAGCTATTTTATGTTGTTGGGATTACTTTGGTTTGACATGTTGAAAATTATATTTCAAACATTTGAGACATTTAAATTATTTTAACGATGTTTATGTGGATTGGTGAACCACAAATTATGTATTTTACTTAATCATTTGGTTTGTTACAATTAAAATTATTAATATTAGATATCGGACCCGGGGCTCCACAATCTTGAATTGGCGGCTGTGGTCTTCGTATTGAAAATATGGAGGCATTATCTTTATGGCGAGAAATGTGAAATTTTCACAGACCACAAGAGCTTGAAATATCTATTCTCATAGAAAGAACTCAATATGCAGCAAAGGAGGTGGTTAGAACTTGTTAATAATTATGATGTGATCATTAGCTACCACACAGGTGAAGCAAACGTTGTTGCAGATGCTTTGAGCCGCAATTCAGTTTCTTCTTTGAGCTCGTTGATTCAAAAGCCGTTGTTATTGGATCTTCATAGGAGCGAGATCGCTATGGTAGAGCAATGGACCATCGCTAGACTTTCAGCTTTGGTTATTCAACCTTTGTTGACATATAGAATACGACAGGAGCAACCTAATAACAATCAGTTGATGGAATTGCGATCCAAAGCCGATGAGAAAGGAAATTCTGAGTTTGCGATGAACACTGATGATTTGTTAACGTTGAGAGGTTTGATATGTGTTCACAGTGGTTATGACATTCGAGGGGATGTTTTGACAGAAGCTCATACCGCGCCATACTCAATACATCCAGGTAGCACCAAGATGTATCAGGATCTCCGACGTTTATCGAAACGTCTGCTTCTAGAAATTTTTTTTTCTTTTTTCAAACCTCACATAGCATCGGCCGAACCACCAAAAATTATATAAAATATTTTGGACATAATTTTAAAATAAAACAACCAACTATATATTCAAGAAATACATCTCATACTATAATCTCTCAAAAACCTCTCAAAACATAAATAAAAAGTCGTAAAATATTTTTAACATAACTTGAAATCATAAATCATAACTAGTGCGGAAAACTAGCATCGGTCATCGGGTTATGTGCACCTTCAGTCCAACAAAGTCAACAATCAAGACCTCCATAATCATTATTATCATAATCACCTGCATCAATCACAACTAGTGAGTCAAAAGACTCAACACACCATAATCTTGATAACAACAATATACATATACAAATAACATACAACAGTGAAAAATACTTGTACTTAAAATATCGTTTTTATGAAGATGAATAAACTTAAAACATGACATTTTCGTAAACATTTTCATCATGCATAAAACTTTAAATAAAAATGTTTTCATAATCTTATGCATAAACATTTTTATACACATTTTCATATAAACTTAAACATATTCATATTCGTATCCATATTCACATCAACATATCCATATCATCATATTCATACTCATATCAACATATCCATATTCATATCAACATATCCATATTCGTATCAACATATTCATAGTCATGTCAACATATTCATATTCATTTTCGTGTTTTGTTGAATTCAGATCGTGATTGTTACTCGTATTCTTAAACATATTGGGCGATGGATCCATCTACATGTAACCACAGTACAAGGCGGCGGGGGACACCAGCAACACTCTCACCGGTCAACTAGGCCCTGGCCTTACGTATTAACATATCATGTCATTGGAAATACAATCGTCGGGGCTCCCTCTGGGGTCTTTTCTCAAAAATGGGCTTCCTCTGGGGCCATCTCCCCTCACGACATCTCCAATCATATCATCGTATTCGTATCAACGAAAACACGATCGTCGGGCTCCCACTGGATAATAACCCTTTACGATATTTCCAACATATTTAGTCACAATCCCTTCACGTCCTTCAACGTTTCGTATTTCCATCACTTAATAAAAACATGCATATAATATCGTTTTTCTTTTAAACAAAGCATGCAACATGTCTTTTAAATGTCAAAGATTAAACCATAAAAATCCATGAACAGTTAAGATAAACGTTTTAACATATAAAAATCATAAAAAATATAAACGTTTTAAAATAAACATTTTAACATCATAAAAATTTAAAATAAATGTTTTGACATATAAAATCATAAAAATATCTATAAACATTTAGAAT
Source organism: Primulina tabacum (assembly GCF_025594145.1). Lineage (NCBI taxonomy): Eukaryota > Viridiplantae > Streptophyta > Magnoliopsida > Lamiales > Gesneriaceae > Primulina > Primulina tabacum. The sequence goes on from NC_134555.1 coordinate 26,973,031, forward strand.
AACATTTTGTCATATTAAAAATCCATAAACATTAAAAATAAACATATTAACATCTTAAAAATTCATAAACATACATAATCATTGAAAATAATCCTATTAGCATGTAAAACAGCATTCAGGACACTGCCATGACGTTTACTAATTTCTAGGTGTAAAAAGATCGTTTTACCCCTAGACGTAAAATTGCACGATTTTGTCTTTTTCTTATTTCCATTGACTCTAACATGTCTTAAATAATTATTTGAGCTTACATAAATTTTCCCATATTTTTATTTGGCTTAAATCGATGACTTTTAAATTAATCTTTAAACATAACGTATTAATGTGTTTTAATCCCGAATTAAAGCAAAACTTAATATAAAGTTCCAAAATTAAAAAATTAGACTTTTAATAAATATTTGAGCTTAAATATAATTTTCTATAATTTTATAAAGCTTAAAACTAGGCGTTTCAATTAACTTGTTAATTAGCATTTCGTGCGGCGATTAAATCTCGAATAAATCCAAACTCAATATTTTGATCCCAAATTTTTAACATAACCTTTTTATGATTTATTCTACTCTTCCAAGTCATGAGCCACACCCGTGGACCCATGGATCTAATTTTTGTTCTAAAATTCGAAATATTGACACATAATCGAAACCACCGAGCCATCCCCCAATTTACTCGAGCAGCGCCCAAGCCACCTTGAGCCAAACCCTAGCCAACCCACCTAGGGACCCTACTGACAAAGCCCAGCCCAAAGAACTAGCCTTGGCCCGCTTAAAACTTGTTGTAAACTCACCCCAACCTGCGCACAAGGATGAACTCTTTCATATAGACTCCTAGTGACTCCAGGACTCTCCCAGCCCTTAACCACCGAGCCCCACCTGACCCTAGCCATCCCTGGACCACGTCCAGACCCAGCCCAGACCAGCCCAACCCATAGAACCCAGCAGCGAAGCCACCAGAATTCTGAAGCGCAACCTGCGCACATGCTGCCTCCATAGTGCCTCGCTCACATTTTCTGTTTTCTCTCGAGCCAGCAGCCACCCAAGCCACACAAGCCCCTGCCCAGCCCTTCTAGGAACCCTCCTGGACCCTTAAAACCTAAGGACTCGAGTCCCAGTTGCAAACCGAAGCCATACAATCCAGCAGTAGCATATAATGGCCGAGAAACCCACCTACCATGGACTCCACGTTTCTGTTGCTAGGACCTAGACAACCACACCAGACTCTGAACCCACTTGTTTTGAACTCACCTAGGACCCTTAGGACTCACCCTAGCCAAGCTCCAGCCTCCTAGCCGAGTCCCTTTTCCCTACACAAGCTGCTGTATCTGCGTAGCTTTCATGGGGCTTCACGGGTTGGAGTCCTAGCTTGGTAGGACTCCTTCCCAGCCTCTTGTCTCGAATCCTAGCGTGGCTAGGACTCTTCCCTTGACCCCTCACGGACCCTAGCCAATCCCTGGTCCCAACCGAACCAAAAGTCCAGTAGCAAAAACCCATAAACCGAGCCCCATGATCAAGACGTTTCGATTTCGGTCCCGACTTGTTTCTATTATTGTTTGCGGCGTGTTGTGTAGTTCTAGGACTCCTTAAACTCGTGTAAAACATTTCTATAACATATCCTAATCATGACAGCCCCTTCTAGCACATATAAATCATGTTTTTGTAACACAATCAAGCTTTAAAAAATTCAAGAAGATGCATGAACGAAAAAGTTCAAAGGTGCAACCTGTTCTTCATTCAAAAATCAATTAAATAAATACTATGGTGTGATAGATGTTTGAAGGAAAGAAATATGGCATGCCTTTGCGTTTTAAACGCACGATTATTCGTTGATGATTGTGAAGAAAGGGACGACAAACTTGGCTTGATTTTTTCCTTTGAAACTTTCTTACTCCCCTTTCAAATTGTGGTGTGTGTGTGCCGTGTATCTTGTGGGGGATTTTGGAGTGAAAACAAAATCTGAAAGTGGCATGAAACATATGGGTTTTGGGGTGGGGTTAATTGCATATTATATAGTTAATTACAACTTAAACAAGCATAGGCCCATTATGTAGTTTATTAGGCCCAATTAAGCTCCTTAGCGATTAATTAAAATATTAAAAATAATTTTGTTTAGGAAAATTGTGAATTTATTAGCCGGGTTGTTAATACGTTTGTATTTTTGTTGAAAAACCAACACCGATAAAATTTACATCCCGGCATTTAAAATCACATCAAAACCCCTTATTTTAAAAAATAATAAAAAGCATCACCCATATTTTAAATAATTAAAAACAATTGTTTAATAAAAACATTTTCTATTTTTCAGTTCTCGGTCTCCGTTCCTCGATCTCGAATATCCTTTAAAAATATATTTTAATGAACCATGTAGAAAAATATATTTTAAACATGCAATTATGCACCACATAATTAATTTATCCAATTAAACCATTTAATTAACATACACAAGAAATTTAATAATTGTATCAATGTGGTTCGCGTAAGCCTTTAAATTTTCGGGGCGTTACAATCTTCCCCCTTAAATTGAATTTCGTCCTCGAAATTCGCTTATCCTCGATAATCAAAAGTTTAGACTTAGTTCTAGTATCAAAAAAATCCACACTTCCGTTGTGCTACTCTGATAAAACTTAAGTTCTGGAATGTCATTACGTCTCCTTGATCCCAATTAAATTTTCCTTCTAAATCCTTATTTGGAAATTTGAAACTTTAAAAAACCCGTAATGATACTATTATAACCTCAAATTTAAATTTTTCTTACAATTCTCAATATCAAAAGATGGATGCCCACACTTATCGTATATTACTTTCCTTATTTTACACCTAAAATGTTCATCAACTTATCATATTTCAATCTTAAAATCCCAAACGCTTTCGCTAACGATTAGATTTTCAAGCCTAATATCGTTTCATCCTAAAAAAAACCCTTGATTAGCTTTCCTTATAACATTATAACCAAAATATCCAAGGTTCCAAATCTTCTTAAAAGTCTAAATCATCGAAAATTCCTATCATTTAACACATTCAATTCTCACTTATTTCTAAACTAGTCCCCAAATTCCTTAATAATTGCAAAATAAATTCTTAATTTCCTCAAAAATTATCTTATTTGTCCTTAATTCTTATTTGTCCTTAATTTCAAAATTCCTACAATTAACCCATAAGTTCTTGGCATTCTTGATTTCCTTCTATAGGTTTTCCATAGCATAATTTCAAAAATTTACACTCATTTACCCAAAAATCAATTACTAAAACAAATCTTACCTTTCATCAAACTTAAAATCCCAATTTATACATTTTCTTACTTCCCAAGATCATCGCAGTCCTCGAATAATTATTACTTATGTCTAATTCTCAAAAATTAATTCGACTAGTAATCATTATTCATAAATATTTCTTAGAAAATCTACATGTCCCAAAAGCCTTCATATTATACACGATTAACTTATGGCCCAAAAAATAGAACGTCAATACTATAACCCAAAAATCAGCATAGTCCAATTCAACCACGAAGCCAACATGTGTTGAAATAAAATAATTTCTTATTTCATATCGTATCACGTATAAAAATTCTAAAGCATGTAAATCATATATCCTCATAAAGAAATTAAACATGTGACGTGAGCATATAATTCATATAATTATGCATGTAACAACATATGGATCATATAAAAGCATGTAAAACTTACTAGTTGAGGCTTGACGACTGATCTTCCCGGCGCTGATGGTGGCACAACCTTTTACAGGACCTTTGCTCTGATACCAACTGAAACGTCTGCTTAATCGTTTTCTTAAACGTGCTAGAATTTTTTTTTCTTTTTTCAAACCTCACATAGCATCGGCCAAACCACCAAAAATTGTATAAAATATTTTGGACATCATTTTAAAATAAAACAACCAACTAGATATTTGAGAAATACAGCCCATACTATAATCTCTCAAAAACCTCTCAAACATAACTAAAAGTCGTAAAATATTTTTAACATAACTTGAAATCATAAATCATATCTAGCGCAGAAAACTAGCATCGGTCATCGGGTTATGTGCACCTTCACTCTAGCAAAGTCAACAATCAAGACCTCCATAATCATTATTATCATAATCACCTGCATCAATCACACCTAGTGAGTCTAAAGACTCAACACACCATAATCTTGATAACAACATAATACATATGCAGATAACATACAACAGTGAAAAATACTTGTACTTAAAATATCGTTTTCATGAAGATACATAAACTTAAAATATAACATTTTCGTAAACATTTTCATGATGCATAAAACTTTAAATAAAAACGTTTTCATAATCTTATGCATAAACATTTTCATATAAACTTAAACATATTCATATTTGTATCCATATTCATATCAACATATCCATGTCATCATATTCATACTCATATTAACATATCCATATTCATATCAACATATCCATATTCGTATCAACATATTCATAGTCGTGTGAACATATTCATATTCATGTTTGTGTTTTGTTGAATTCAGATCGTGATTGTGACTCGTATTCTTAAACATATTGGGCGATGAATCCATCTACATGTAACCACAGTACTGGGCGGTGGGGGACACCAGCAACACTCTCACCGGTCAACTAGGCCCTGGATTTACGTATTAACATATCATGTCATTGGAAATACGATCGTCGGGGCTCCCTCTGGGGCCTTTTTCCATAAATGGGCTCCCTCTAGGGCCTTCTCCTCTCACGACATCTCCAATCATATCATCGTATTCGTATCAACGGAAACACGATCGTCGGGCTCCCACTGGGACCATAACCCTCACGATATTTCCAACATATTTAGTCACAGTCCCTTGACGTCCTTCAACATTTCGTATTTCCACCACTTAATAAAAACATGCATATAATATCCTCTTTCTTTTAAACCAAGCATGAAACTTGTCTTTTAAATGTCAAAGATTAAACCATAAAAATCCATGAACATTTAAAATAAACGTTTTAACATATAAAAATCATAAAAAAACATTTTAACATCATAAACATTTAAACTAACATTTAAAATAAACGTTCTGACATATTAAATCAGTTTATGCATGTTCAAGGATGTATGATGCAAGTATGTTTATGATAAGTTTTATGATGATGAAACATCTAAGTTTATGTTATTACGTTGAAGTTTAAGTATGTATGTTCTAGTTTAAAGATGCATGTGGTTTTATTATGTATTACTTGTTATTTCATGTTTATACATGTTGAGTCTTTAGACTCACTAGACTTGATCAATGCAGGTGAAGACGAGTATTAGTAGACGAGGGGTGAGGATCAATGAGTCGGCTCAGTCTGCGCATGAGGCTAAATCCTATGACCGCCTATGATTTTAAGAACTTTATGCATGTTTTAAATACTCTGATTTTCAAGATATTGTTTACGATGTTTAAACGTTTACCTTTTTGTAAACTTCGATTGTAATTGTTTTTATTTCAAATATTTTTAGACAAGTAGATTATTTTAATGCAATTCGCAGGTTTATTATTTATTTAATAAAAATTTTATTTTTCCTCAAATTTTAATTAGTTTAAAAGTACGGTACGTTACAGTCGATGATAACCCAGATCTCATCATGTTGTTATTTTGACTTTGGTATTCCTACTACAAAGTCCATGGAAATGTGTTTCCACTTCCATGTTGGGATCTCTAGCGGTTGTAGGAGTCCTCTAGGTCGTTGATGTTTGGCTTTGACCAGTTGACATGTTTGGCATTTAGCGACAAAATCAGCTACATCCTTCTTCATTCCATTCCACCAGTAATATTTTTCAAGTCCCGGTTTATTTTGGTACTTCCAGGATGAATTGAGAATTTTGATTTGTGTGCTTCAGACATTACTTCCCGTCGAATCTCATCGAGGTCTGGTACACACAAACTTATTTTCATCCACAAGACACCTTTCGCATCAGCTTGAAATTATTGGGCTTTTCCTTCTTGAATTTGCTCCTTAATTTTTGCTATGGAAGAATCGTGATTTTGTTTCAGCTTGATGGTTTCTTGAAGGCATGGTTGAGCTAAAAGAGCCGATAAATTTACTCTTCCTATGTCTCTTCGGCTCAAGGCATCTACTACCTTGTTGGCTTTACCCGGATGGTAGTTGATGGTTAAGTCGTAGTCCTTCAAGAGTTTAATCCACCTTCTTTGCCTCATGTTTAATTATTTTTATGTGAATATGTATTTGAGGCTTTGATGATCGGTAAATATCTCGCATTTAGCACCATATAGATAATGTCTCCATATTTTTAGTGTAAATATGATGGCTGCTAACTCAAGATCAAGAGTTGGATAATTTTTCTCATTAAGTTTTAATTTCCTTGATGTGTAGGCAATTACCTGACCTTCCTGCATAAGCACACACCCTAATCCTCCTTTGATGCATCACTATATATCGTGAAGTTCTTGCCATCTTCGGGAAGTACTAGCACTGGTGTAGATTCAAGTTTTCTTTTAAGAATCTGAAAATTCTTTCCGCATTCTTCGCTCCAAATGAATCTAGAGTTCTTCTATGTGAATTTTATGAGGGGTATGACAATTGAAGAAAATCCTTTGACGAATTTCCTAGGTCCTATAATATCTAGCTAAACCCAGAAAGCTTTGAATCTGAGTTACTGATTTTGGTCGAGGCCAGTCCACAATTGCCTCTACTTTCTTGTGGTTCACTGAGACACCTAGTTCAGAGATTATGTGTCCCAAGAAGGCAACACATGTTAGACAAAATTCACATTTCTTAACTTTTGCATACAGTTCTTCTTCTCTGAGTGTCTGTAGGGTGAGACGAAAAAGTTTTTCATGATCCTCCTTACTTGTTGAATACACTAGGACGTCATCTATGAATACGACCACGAACCTATAGAGGTATTGTCACAACCTTCTTCTAATCTCTACATGATTAATGATACTTATACTTATAATCAAAATAGGATTTGAATAATATATCTATATTATGAAACCATTCAAACAAGGGGAATCAAATTGATGGGTTATAAAATTTTTGGAATGATGTCCCTATATTTTGTATACACAAAAAACTCAAGCAACAACTACAATACGTACATATAATTGTATTCTTATAAACAAACATACTCGGTATAATTATACACATAGACATAACATTTTAAAAATTGTTTCAAACCCTGACATTGCATTCACTATAATACCTATGCGGAAGCTATACAATAAGACGTCCAGGTTCTTGTCGAGGCAAGGCACGTCAAAAGCATCTCTTGGCGAACCGGCATCCTATGTATCTTCATTACCTGATCCTATAATACATGAGCCATGTGAGTTTTTAAAACTCAATAAGTTGGCACTTATACGTATCAATATGCATAAAAAGAACATACATATCAAGTCGTGATCAACATTGAATCTTTAAACCATGTCATACCATACCATATATTCATGTTCATTTTTGTACTTGAGCCTCATTAGTTGACCTGTACTACTGTGCTTGTTTTATTATATAGCTACTACTGTGTTGGACGTCACGGAGCAACTTTGACAACCCCACGCCCCATGAACATATATTGGAAAATATGTTTGGTGGACTTAAAACCACCCATGATGTCAACAAGCTCTATATCATATAAAAGTCAGTTCTTTTCCTTTCATGTTCATGTTCATGACATAGCTTCCATCTTCAATATTCATGAGTTTCTTTCATATTCAATATATAACAATGGAATATGGTTCTATGTTTTCATCAATAAAGATACTAACAATGTACCTATATCAATAAACAATGGGAAGCATTTGGAATTCATAATTATACTCATGTATTACTTCAAGAACATGCCAACTTACAGTCCAAGTGTAGAACCCGTAACTTAGACTACGTATAAGCCATGCGTAATTCTAGTATTTTAAATTAAAATGATTTTATTGCATGAGTATTTAAATTTAATTATTTTATGCAGTGGTTTAATTTTTATCATTTCAGTTATTTTCAGTGAGGCCGAACTGGAGTTGGAGTTTTGAGATAGAATTTAAGATTCAGAAATCAGTTCCAGAATTTATTTTAGCTAGCAAGTAAGTTCATTTAAGTTAAAAAGGAGGTTTGAGGATTTAATTTATTTACTTGAGGTGAGTAGGAAATAAGTTCACTTAAGTTCCAATAATTAAAAGATTAATTCACTAAATTATTTAAAGGATTAGTGAGGCTTTTAAGGGCTATAAATTTACTAGTTAGAAAAGAATTCCCCTCCATTTATTTGTGAGAATTTTCGGCCACTCCTTAGTGGAATAAGCAATTATATGCCAACTCACCTTTGACCCATTCTTTGTCATTTTTTTAGCATGATAATCTTTTTAATGATTGATCAAATTTAATTAGTTTATTAAAAAGCAATATCCTAGTCTAATTATCTTAGATAATCGGGCAAGCTCCCCCCCCCCCCCCCCCCCCCCCCCCAAAAAAAAAAAGACTTGATCAAACCAATTCAAATTTTGAATGAGAGGTAGACTTAGTCTTGATTCTTTCCCTATATTTTTGCACACATCTCCCTCACTCCCCTAACCATCATATCCCCTCCCTTAGTCTCAAAATTCAGAGTTTTTTGGAGAGAAAAATCGTGGCTAACACTAGAGGAAACTAGAGAGAAATCGAGAGCAAGAAAGGTAGACAAGAAAGCGCTCCACCTCCTCCTCGCCGTCTCGTTTCGTTCTTTCGTTTTTCTTTCAAAACAAAACCAGGCATGCATATATTCTTCCTTGACTCTTTAATCAAGTCATACTATCATTATTTTTATGTTTCATGATCATCCTTTCATGTAAAAACCGAAATGCACCAAGAAATTTCAGAAAATGTACATGCAGATTTTCGGCCCTCCCTTTTCAAGCTTCACGGTTTTCTTTTGTGGTTTCAGGTATTGGTTCGATTCCAGGCTCCCAAGGCTGCTCCTAGGCATGTGCTAGGACAGGTTAGGATCACATTTGTCCATTGGTTTGAGTCCCATGCTAGCCGTAATCAAGAAGAGGACAGCAACCTCCCATTTGGTGTCCACATGAGTTTTGAAAATTCGGTTTTGCTGTCAAGGGGAAAGGATCTGATCTTGGCTGCCCTAAGGGCCTATAGCCATGGTTAGATCACTTCTCCTGCATTTCTATGACGTGACTACGTCGCCCTTTTGGTGGCTTGGTCTATTATGAATCGGTTTTTAATTAAAACGCTAGAACAACCCAGCACCCCCTTCGGCTTCTCCCTTTGCGCAGCATGTGTGGTTCGGTTTTGGTGGGTTGGTGTGGATCTTGGTTGGCCTATGGCCTGTAGCCACGGTTCATACCATGCCCCTAGATGTATAGATCGTGTCATGGTCAATCAAATGGCCATTGGAACGATTAGTGACATCCAAACAAAAGCAATGCATCCTACGTGCAGAATTTGTTCTCGGTTGGAACGTTCGGTTGTTTGCTGGTGTGGTTCGAATTGTGGCTGGCCTAGGGCCCTTAGCCGTGGCTCAAATCATTCCTTGGGATTTTGGTAAGAGGTTTTGGTTGCTGTTTCAAGCCCCAATGGCCATTAGCCTCGCAAACGACGCAAGCAAACCAAGCACAGCTGCTGTATTTGTGGACAACAACTTGCTGTGATGTTTCAGTGGCTCGTTCGAGTTATCGGTCGGCTTTTAGCCTATGGCCTTGGACTGGACAGTGTCTCATTGAGTTATGAAGGTCATGTTTTTGACCGTTCGTCATTCGGTTCATTTTTGAGGTCGTACGAGAATTTACAGTGCGATGTGCCAAATTGACTCTCGAAAGAGCGTTTCTTGTTTTGGCCACCTAGATTTCGGCCCTCATCATTTTAGGAGCATTATTTTATCATTTTAGGCATATTTTAATCATGACTACACATGACGGTTCAGTGTTGGTTCGGCTTGGTTCGGAGTCATGATTAAATACGAAGTCGGTAGGCGTAATTGTCACATTTTAGAATGTTAGTGCATAGTTTGGTCCCATAAATCTATTGCATATTTTTCATGGCATATTTAGGTTGCAGAGAGCCTGGGAGAGATCCAATCCATTCAGTAAAATATTTACAGGATATTTAATTCAGTTATTTAATTATATTACGTGCAAAAATACAAATTTTGAGATTTATGCGATATGGCTTGTGGTCACTTTACTATCATGATTAAATCCGGTCGCCAGTTACCGGTCCGGTCGTCAGTTACCGGTTATGAAAGCATTACTAAGTCCTGTCGCCAGTTACAGGCCCGGTCGCCAGTTACCGGTCAGTTCAGTTGTTTCACCCAGTACTGTGGCAGTGGTCTGATCAGACATATATTACTAAGTCATGTCGCCAGTTACAGGCCCGATCGCGAGTCACCGGTCAGTTCAGTTCAGGGACCACATGCGTAGACCATAATCTCACCAGAAAATTATTTCAGGCTATTTCAGTACAGGGCTCCAAGGAGCAAACATTTTCACTATGATTTTCAGTTCAGTTATGCACGTATTATAATTAATCATGACACGACATTTTTAGTTTATGCCTCATGACATTATATTTTCACTTGCATGCAAGCTTATTATTTATTTATTTACTCGCTATTTACGATATATGCATGTTGAGTCTTTAGACTCACTAGACTTGATTGTTGTAGGTGCTGATGATGTCGGGACCGAGGGCGGGGACCAGTGAGCAGGCTCGAGTCGGCAGTAGTAGGACCCGAGGACCTCAGTTCAGCATTTATTATTATTTGTTGGCTTAAACATTTTAATTATCGTTGGATAAACTTTTTACTGTTATTTCGAAAATGTTAATTTCTTCCGCTGCCACTTTGAACATCAAACGTTATTTATCAGTTCAGTTATGAATGAGGCAATTTTTAATTATTCAAAAGAAAAAATTTTAAATTCCGCAAATTTTCAACTAAGGATTTTTAGGCCTCGACAGCTGGTATCAGAGCAATGGTTCTGTTTAGGTTTGTACTACTACTGATCTCGAGAAGCTCATGAAGTCACGTCTTCAGTCTGTAAGTTTTACATTTACGCATTTCATTTAAAGGATGAATTATTTTCAACAACATGATTTCATGAGATATTTTTTTTGCCCAGATTTTTATTGCTCAGTATTTAAATTTAAATTAATGATGGAATTATGCATGTTAGTTACGTATGGGTTTTGTATGGAATTGTATGCCCCCTAGGCGCATCCTCGAGCGCAATAGAGATGAGGAGCCTCGCCGAGAGGACAGGGAGGAGCAGAGACAGGAGAAAGACCTACCACCTCCACCACCACCTCCACCGGACATGAATGCCCAGATGCTGGCTGGGATGACTCAGTTCTTCGCACAGTTTGTGGGGAACAATGCGGTGGCGACCAGGCCGACAAGGCCTGAGACTGTTTACGAGAGATTCATGAAGATGCGTCCGAAGGAGTTTTCAGGGACGTCGGACCCCATGATTGCCGAGGGCTGGATCAAGTCCCTCGAGGTTATCTTCGAGTTTATGGAGCTTGTAGATTCAGATCGAGTTCGTTGTGCCTCTTATCTGTTCGGAGTAGATGCCCGATTATGGTGGGAAGGAGCTTCAGTAGCCCTTAACTTGGCTACGCTGTCTTGGGCACGCTTCACGGAGGTATTCTACTCCAAATATTTTACAGAAGAGGTGCGCACCAGGTTGACCACTGAGTTCATGAGCCTGAGACAGGGAGATTCGACTGTTACGGAGTTCATCCGTAAGTTTGAGAGGGGTTGCCATTTTGTGCCCCTGATCTCGAACGATGCCAGAGCTAAGTTGATGCATTTCTTGGTGGGTCTACGGCCGATCTTGCGCCGTGATGTTAGGGTGTCTGACCTTACTTCTTATGAGGTCACTGTCTCCAAAGCCTTAGCCGCAGAGCAGGATCAGCGGGACATCGAGTGAGACCGTCAGGGCAAGCGCCCAATCCAGGTACCAAACCGCCCTCCTCCTCAGCAGCATCAGCATGAGAACAAGAGGCCGTATCACGGCCCGCCCAGAAACAGAGGAGGACCTCAGCAGCAGCAGGGACGTGCCGTCCCGAGGACCTTTGAGCATCCGGCTTGCCCTAAATGCTCACGCCGCCATGCCGGAGTATGTATGTTTGGCTCAGGGAAGTGTTACAATTGTGGTAGCCCAGGCCACACGCTGCCGTATTGCCCTCAGAAGAACCTGCCTACCCAGGGCAGAGTGTTTGCTCTCCATGCGACGGAGACAAACCCCGATACTATGTTGATGACAGGTACTTTGCAGCTTTAAGTTTACATTTGAGATTTAATGTTTTGGGAAACGGGATTTAGATTTTGAACTTAGTTTTCCGATAGGATTGCATGCTCTACTCAGTATTTATTTCCGGGATTTAGTTAGAAGAACTGTGACCTTTGCATGTCTATAAGCTTAACTCTTGTGATTATTGGGTTCCGCTTAGTGTTCCGAACTTTCAGGGAGAATTTTCATAGCTGGCTTAGCTACCAAGGCCTTGATAGATTCAGGGGCTACTCACTCATTCATTTCAGAGGTCTTTGCTTATTTCCTTAAAGTTAAGACCATTGGGCTAGATATAGCCTATTCCATAGTACTGCCGTCTGGCGAGGAGATGGCAGCCACCAGTGTGATCCGAGACATAGATCTTGAGCTCCATGGCAACCTTGTTTATGCGGATCTTATCGTACTGCCGATGCCAGAGTTTGACATTATTCTAGGGATGGATTGGCTACTGCGGAACAGAGTTTTGATTGACTTCCAGCGGAGATCTGTTTTAGTCCGACCGCCTGGAATGACGCAGTTCTTATTTGAGCCAGACAGGTATTTTTCTTACCGCGCATTATTCCATATGTTCAGGCTAGGAAGCTCATGCATAGAGGGTGTCGGGCGTTTCTAGCGACATTTGTATCTGTCCCCGAGGCACCCAGTCAGTCAGCTTCAGATGTTCCGATTGTTAGAGACTTCTTAGACGTTTTTTCGGAAGACGTCTCTGGTATGCCACCTGAGAGAGAGGTGGAGTTTTCTATCGAGCTTATGCCAGGTACGGTTCCGATCTCCAAAGCACCGTACCGACTTGCACCGACAGAGATGGCAGAGCTTAAGAAGCAGATTCAGGAACTTCTTGACAAGGAGTTCATTCGCCCTAGCTTCTCACCTTGGGGCGCGCCAGTCTTGTTTGTTAAGAAGAAAGATGGCTCGATGAGGCTTTGTATTGACTATCGGGAGTTGAACAGGGTTACAGTGAAGAATAAATACCCACTTCCGAGGATTGAGGATCTGTTTGACCAGTTGCAGGGAGCTTCGATTTTCTCCAAGATAGATCTGCGTTCCGGTTATCACCAGTTGAGGGTGAGAGATGCTGATGTTTCAAAGACAGCTTTCAGGACTCGTTATGGCCACTACGAGTTCCTTGTGATGCCATTCGGTTTGACCAATGCGCCAGCGATCTTCATGGATCTCATGAATCGCGTATTTCAGCCGTACCTCGACAAGTTTGTTATAGTGTTCATAGACGACATTCTCGTCTACTCCAAGAATCGGGAGGATCACAGCAGGCATCTGACCACAGTGTTGCAGACATTGCAAAAGCACAAATTATTCGCAAAGTTCAGTAAATGCGAATTCTGGTTAGACAAGGTGGCGTTCTTAGGCCACATTGTTTCCAGTAGTGGCATTGAGGTAGACCCTGCGAAAGTTGCAGCAGTCAGAGATTGGGTTGTGCCGCAGAATGCATCAGAGATCCGTAGTTTTCTTGGCTTAGCAGGATATTATCGGAAGTTCATCAAGGGATTCTCCTCCATTGCAGTTCCACTCACAGCACTGACCAAGAAGAATGTGAAATTTGTTTTGAGCGAGGAGTGTCAGGAGAGCTTCGATACTTTGAAGCAAGCTCTTATCTCAGCACCAGTTTTGGCCATGCCGTCAGGGTCCGGTGAGTTTGTATTGTATACCGATGCTTCGAAGCTCGGTCGTGGCGCCGTATTGATGCAGCATGGGAAGGTAATAGCTTATGCTTCTAGACAGTTGAAGACTCATGAGAAGAACTACCCCACCCATGATCTAGAGTTGGCCGCAGTAGTTTTTGCCTTGAAGATTTGGAGGCATTATCTATATGGAGAGAAGTGCCAGATCTTTACCGACCACAAGAGCCTCAAGTATTTCTTTACGCAGAAGGAACTGAAAATGCGTCAGAGGCGTTGGTTGGAGCTGGTGAAGGATTATGATTGTGACATTAGCTACCACCCGGTAAAGCTAATGTAGTTGCGGATGCATTGAGCAGAAAATTCGCAGTGATGGCTCATTTGACATTTTCGAGACCTCTTCAGTTTGAGATGCAGAGGTTTGATCTTGAGACTTATCCTCAAGGTAGAGTTCCTTGTCTATCTACCTTGACCATTCAGTCTTCCCTTAAGGACCGTATTCGCAGTGGTCAGTCATCAGATGAGCAGTTGGCCAAGTGGAAGCAGAGAGATGAGGCCAAGGGCAGTCTCTTGTATTCAGTCAGTGATGGTATTGTGAGATACCGAGACAGGATATGGGTTCCTAGCAGTGATTCTATCCGAGCAGATATCTTGTCAGAAGCCCATATGACGCCGTACTCTATTCATCCAGGGAGTACGAAGATGTACAAAGATCTGCAGCTATTGTATTGGTGACCTGGTATGAAGAAGGACATCAGACAATTTGTATCCGAGTGCCTGACTTATCAGTTAGTGAAGGCCGAGCATCAGAGACCAGCAGGTTTGCTCAAGCCTCTTCCCATTCCCGAGTGGAAGTGGGAGAATGTTACCATGGACTTTGTGACCGGATTGCCGAGGTCAGCCAGAGGATCGAATGCCATGTGGGTGATTGTAGATCGTCTTACCAAATCAGCGCACTTCTTGCCTATTAAGACGACTTTCACCATGGTTCAGTATGCGGAGTTGTATATTCGGGAGATAGTCCGACTCCATGGTATTCAAGTTTCTATCGTATCTGACAGAGATCCCAGATTCACTTCCTCGTTTTGGAAGAGCTTGCATTCGACTATGGGGACGAAGTTGCTGTTTAGCACAGCTTTTCATCCGCAGACAGATGGGCAGTCAGAGCGGGTTATTCAGATTTTGGAGGATCTTCTTCGTGCTTGCGTCATTGATTTCTCTGGGAGTTGGGAGTCGAACTTACCATTGGTAGAGTTCACCTATAACAACAGCTTACAGTCGTCGAATCTGGGGCTTTACAGTTTCTGTAAAGAGCCTATAATCCTTACTTGGAAATTTGCGGAAAATTTAAAATTTTTCTTTTTAAAATAATTAAAATTGCCTCCTTCATAAATGAACCTATAAATAAAGTTTGATGTTCAATGTGGCAGCGGAAGAATTAACATTTTTGAAATAACAGTAAAAAGTTTTTCCAACAATAATTAAAACGTTTGAGCCATCAATTAAAAATAAATGCTGAACTGAGGTCCTCGGGTCCTACTACTGCCGACTCGAGCCTGCTCACTGGTCCCCGCCCTCGGCCCCAGCATCATCAAAACCTACAACAACAGCTTCCAGTCTTCCATTGGTATGGCTCTGTATGAAGCACTATATGGCCGCAAGTGTAGATCTCCTGTTCATTGGGATGAAGTAGGAGAGAGAGCAGAGTTAGGTCCAGAGATTATTCAGCAGACTGTCGACGTAGTAGCCCGGATTCGTAATAGAATGAGGACTGCTCAGAGTCGACAGAAAAGCTATGAAGATCAGAGGAGGAGAGATTTAGAGTTCGCTGTCGGCGACCATGTCTTTGTGAAGGTGGCACCTATGAAGGGTGTCATGAGATTTGGCAAGAAAGGGAAGCTCAGTCCGAGATTCATTGGACCATTTGAGATCCTCGACAGAGTTGGGACGCTAGCTTATCGTGTGGCTCTTCCGCCGAATCTGGCCGGAGTACACAATGTGTTCCACGTCTCCATGCTGAGGAAGTACATGGCGAACCCTTCGCATGTCCTAAACTTTGAGCCGTTGCAGCTTACTCCGAACCTATCTTATGAGGAGAGGCCAGTGCAGATCCTAGACAGGCTGGAGAAGAAGCTTCGGAACAAGCTGGTTAGGCGAGTCAAAGTCAGATGGCTCAATCATTCAGAGGAGGAAGCTACATGGGAGTCTGAGCCGGAGATGAGAGATCGTTTCCCCGAGTTATTCAATGAGTTTTAATTTCGATGACGAAATCTCTTTTAAGGGGGGAAGGATTGTAGAACCCGTAACTTAGACTACGTATAAGCCATGCGTAATTCTAGTATTTTAAATTAAAATGATTTTATTGCATGAGTATTTAAATTTAATTATTTTATGCAGTTGTTTAATATTTATCATTTGAGTTATTTTCAGTGAGGCCGAACTGGAGTTGGAGTTTTGAGATAGAATTTAAGATTCAGAAATCAGTTCCGGAATTTATTTTAGCTAGCAAGTAAGTTCATTTAAGTTAAAAAGGAGGTTTGAGCATTTAATTTATTTACTTGAGGTGAGTAGGAAATAAGTTCACTTAAGTTCCAATAATTAAAAGATTAATTCACTAAATTAATTAAAGGATTAGTGAGGTTTTTAAGGGTTATAAATTTACTAGTTAAAAAAGAATTCCCCTCCATTTATTTGTGAGCCACTCCTTAGTGGAATAAGAAATTATATGCCAACTCACCTTTGACCCATTCTTTGTCATTTTTTTAGCATGATAATCTTTTTAATGATAGATCAAATTTAATTAGTGTATTAATAAGCAATATCCTAGTCTAATTATCTTAGATAATCGGCCATGCTCCCCCCCCCCCCCCCCCCCCCCCCCCCCCCAAAAAAAAGACTTGATCAAACAAATTCAAATTTTGAATAAGAGGTAGACTTGGTCTTGATTCTTTCCCTATATTTTTGCACACATCTCCCTCACTCCCCTAACCATCATATCCCCTCCCTTAGTCTCGAAATTCAGAGTGTTTTGGAGAGAAAAATCGTGGCTAACACTAGAGGAAACTAGAGAGAAATCGAGAGCAAGAAAGGTAGACAAGAAAGCCCTCCACCTCCTCCGCGCCGTCTCATTTCGTTCTTTCGTTTTTCATTCAAAACGAAACCAGGCATGCATATATTCTTCCTTGACTCCTTAATCAAGTCATAATATCATTATTTTTATGTTTCATGATCATCCTTTCATGTAAAAACCGAAATACACCAAGAAATTTCAGAAAATGTACATGCAGATTTTCGGCCCTCCCTTTTCAAGCTTCACGGTTTTCTTTTGTTGTTTCAGGTATTGGTTCGATTCCAGGCTCCCAAGGCTGCTCCTAGGCATGTGCTAGGACAGGTTAGGATCACATTTGTCCATTGGTTTGAGTCCCATGCTAGCCGTAATCAAGAAGAGGACAGCAACCTCCCATTTGGTGTCCACATGAGTTTCGAAAATTCGGTTTTGCTGTCAAGGGGAAAGGATCTGATCTTGGCTGCCCTAAGGGCCTATAGCCATGGTTATATCACTTCCCTAGCATGTCTATGATTTGACTAAGTTGCCCTTTTGGTGGCTTGGTCTATTATGAATCGGTTTTTAATTAAAACGCTAGAACAACCCAGCACCCCCTTCGGCTTCTCCCTTTGTGCAGCATGTGTGGTTCGGTTTTGGTGGGTTGGTGTGGATCTTGGTTGGCCTATGGCCTGTAGCCACGGTTCATACCATGCCCCTAGATGTATAGATCGTGTCATGGTCAATCAAATGGCCATTGGAACGATTAGTGACATCCAAACAAAAGCAATGCATCCTACGTGCAGAATTTGTTCTCGGTTGGAACGTTCGGTTGTTTGCTGGTGTGGTTCGAATTGTGGCTGGCCTAGGGCCCTTAGCCATGGTTCAAATCATTCCTTGGGATTTTGGTAAGAGGTTTTGGTCGGTGGTTCAAGCCCCAATGGCCATTAGCCTCGCAAACGACACAAGCAAACCAAGCACAGCTGCTGTATTTTTTGACAGCAACTTGCTGTGACGGTTCAGTGGCTCGTTCGAGTTCTCGGTCTTCTTTTAGCCTATGGCCTTGGACTGGACAGTGTCTCATTGAGTTAGGAAGGTCATTTTTTTGACCGTTTGTCATTTGGTTCATTTTTGAGGTAGTACGAGAATTTACGGTGCGATGTGCCAAATTGACTCTCGAAAGAGCGTTTCTTGTTTTGGCCTCCATTCACCTAGATTTCGGCCCTCACCATTTTAGGAGCATTATTTTATCATTTTAGGCATATTTTAATCATGACTACATGACGGTTCAGTGTTGGTTCGGCTTGGTTCGGAGTCATGATTAAATACGAAGTCGGTAGGCGTAATTGTCACATTTTAGAATGTTAGTGCATAGTTTGGTCCCATAAATCTATTGCATATTTTTCATGGCATATTTAGGTTGAAGAGAGCCTGGGAGCGATCCAATCCATTCAGTAAAATATTTACAGGATATTTAATTCAGTTATTTAATTATATTACGTGCAAAAATACAAATTTTGAGATTTATGCTATATGGCTTGTGGAAACTTTACTATCATGATTAAATCCGGTCGTCAGTTACCGGTCCGGTCGTCAGTTACCGGTTATGAGAGCATTACTAAGTCCTGTCGCCAGTTACAGGCCCGGTCGCCAGGTACCGGTCAGTTCAGTTGTTTCACCCAGTACTGTGGCAGTGGTCTGATCAGACATATATTACTAAGTCCTGTCGCCAGTTACATGCCCGATCGCCAGTTACCGGTCAGTTCAGTTCAGGGACCACATGCGTAGACCATAATCTCACCAGAAAATTATTTCAGGCTATTTCAGTACAGGGCTCCAAGAAGCAAACATTTTCACTATGATTTTCAGTTCAGTTATGCACGTATTATAATTAATCATGACACGACATTTTTAGGTTATGCCTCATGACATGATATTTTCACTTGCATGCAAGCTTATTATTTATTTATTTACTCGCTATTTACGATATATGCATGTTGAGTCTATAGACTCACTAGACTTGATTGTTGTAGGTGCTGATGATGTCGGGACCGAGGGCGGGGACCAATGAGCAGGCTCGAGTCGGCAGTAGTAGGACCCGAGGACCTCAGTTCAGCATTTATTATTATTTGATGGCTCAAACATTTTAATTATCGTTGGATAAACTTTTTACTATTATTTCGAAAATGTTAATTTCTTCCGCTGCCACTTTGAACATCAAACGTTATTTATCAGTTCAGATATGAATGAGGCAATTTTTAATTATTCAAAAGAAAAAATTTTAAATTTTCCGCAAATTTTCAAGTAAGGATTTTTAGGCCTCGACACCAAGTGTACGAATACTAGTTTGAGAGGATGCTTCTCGTTACTATACTATGAAATATATCAATACTTCAGTTACTATGTGTAATGCTCGAGATTTTATATCGTGTTAAATTACGATTATTGAATTTTAATCGAGATAATTATGAAAGGGCTAACTGAGACACGAAATGAGATCGCGTGTGAAAATTTATGTGCGAGGGCAATAGCATCGGCGCACATGCTCGACCGGATGCGCGCACATGCGCCAAGCAGGCAGAAGACCTCGCGCATATGCGCGGAAGATGTCGCGCATATGCGCGAGCCAATGCAAGCGAAGTCCAGAGGACCTCGCGCATATGCGCGGAAATGAGTCGCGCATATGCGCGAGCTGCCAAGGCCGAGACCAATAGGTCTCGCGCATATGCGCCAGTAATGTCGCGCATATGCGCGAGTCATGCAAAATGAAAAATCGACATGTGGTGTATTATGCAACGTTGTTAATATATATATATATATGTTCATGCAAATCTTTCCTCAGAAGAAGAACCGAGAGTCTCCGAAGGAAAATTGATTTTGTGCTTCAAGTTACAATCGTTCAAAATCCGTATGTCCAAATCGTAATCTGATCTCAGTACTGTAATCCTATCGACGTAGGCTACAACTGGACGTAAGTTTTGCTACGTTTTGACATGTTTTGAAATTATGCTATTGTCAGAATTGAATTGGATTCATATATGATGTTCTTTTTATGTTAGACATCATAGAATCGAAGTAAGATTGAGAAACGGACTGATTATGAAATTGTTATGATTTTTTTATTATATTGATTTGAAATCGGACAGATTTGTATTATGAATGAGTTACAGACTATATCGGATATGAGTTATGATTTATAATTGATGTCTGTTGATATGGTAGTGACGGGGATACTGAAATTATGCCGTTATGCCGTGATTTGAATTGAATCCAGATTAATCAGATTCAGTGTTGAATTGAGAATAGAACATTGATATTAAGATTCTCGATATGTCGTTTCAGATTTACAGAGACATTCTTGAGTTCAGAACTGATATTGCTTCAGACCGAGACTAAAACGAAAGGTATAAGTCAATCTGGTATTGGGAGATCGACTTAAGTCGGTTTAGACTTGAGTTTCCCTAAATCACATACTTTACTTTATTGCATTGATATTTGCATTGATTTGATTGATGTACTTGTTCTCTTGATTTATAGATAGCAGGTATTAGACGAGAAATCTTGTGACAGAAGTGCCTGATAATGGCGGGATCGCCACGGGCACATTGCACGATGTCACAAGATAGTGTATGGGCGATAGTGCCAAAGTCTGTCACCGGATGATTGGCTATCGCTGTGGATAGAATTGTAGCTTCTCTATTACTGGTGATCGGTACTGTATCGATGTTGATAGAATCGTAACTCTTCTATTACTGATGATCGATATCATATCGAAGTGGATAGAATCGGAGTTTCTTCTATTACTGGTGATCGATATTATATCGATGTGGATAGAATCAGAGCTTCTTCTATTACTGGTGATCGATACCATATCGATGTGGATAGAATCAGAATTTCTCTATTACTGGTGATCGTTATGGAATGCCAACTTCTGAAAATCGGGATCCCTAGACTAGGATTTAGTCTAGTCTGAATTGTAAAGTTATGAGCATTGTTGACGGTCTGTTATTGATTATGTTTCAGATTTTGATACATATTGCTGTTATCTGTTACATGCTTTATACTTGTTTATATGATTGCATGTTTCGTTGATTTATACTGGGATTATATTCTCACCGGAATTATCCGGATGTTGTCTTGTTTGTATGTGTACATGACAACAGGTGGGACAGGATCAGGGTCCAAAAGATGAGGAGAGATCGTGATTAGAGTGGAGGCTCCGGACTTGGATTAGAGATAGGGTTGAACACTTGACATTAGCTGTTAAACCTTAGTTGAATAAATGTATGTGGTACAGGACTTGTACTTTTATACTGAGATGTATATACGTTTTATTTCACTACGTTCCGCATTTTAAAAAGAAAAAAAAATTAGACCCTGTTTTATAATGGATTAATTTGTCCCAATAATGATTAAGAACTTGATTAGCGTCCGGGTCCCTACAACAGGTGGTATCAGAGCAATAGATCCTTGAGATTGAGATAGGAGCTAGTGAGCGGGGTAGAATGTGTGTTCTTTCCTGCTTTTGATTGCTAGCATGATTTACTGCTTTATAATGCATGTTTATCTGTTTATCTGACTTGATTTGAAAACATGTGTTATTTATAATGGATCAGCACCGATTCTGGATCAGCAGTAAGATGATCGGAGGAGGACTGAAACATATTTGTGTATTGGGATTACTAATTCTTTTGATTATCAGATATGCTTCCGAGAAGAGTACCTGAACAGGGTAGTACTTCAAATCCTCCAATGGATGTTACAACCACTCCAATGGAGACCTTGTTAAAGAGTTTTCAGTCGTTCCATCCACCAACTCTGAAGGGTACTGAGAATTCAGTGGAATGCGAGAGTTGGTTAGATGATATCGAGATGTTGTTTGAGTCATTGGACTATACTGATGAGAATAGGGTGAAACTGATAGGGCACCATTTACACGATGTGGCAAAGAACTGGTGGATTACCAGAAAGCGGGCCTTGGAACAACGAGGTACGACTATCACCTGGAATGTCTTTAGAACTGAATTTTATCAAAGGTTCTTTCCAGTGTCGTATAAAAAGGACAAGGGAGCCGAGTTTGCAAACTTGAGGCAGTGCCAGCTAAACATTGAGGAATATGTGGCCAAATTCTCTACACTGTTGCGATTTACTCCCCACGTAGCTGAACATGATGAGGCCGTTGCGGACCAGTTCATAAATGGCCTAAATCCTGAAATCTTTACCTTAATGAATACCGAGAGGCCAAACAACTTTGCTGATGCCTTGAACCGAGCCAAGGGAGCCGAAGCCGGTCTAATGAAACAGAAAGAGGCTTCGTTTGTGCCTGCAGCACCAAGATCACAGATGTCTCCACCATCTTCTCGATATGAAAGTGGCAGTGGTAGTGGGAAGAAAGATTTCCTGAAAGCTAAGAGAAAGCAATTCAAGAAATCTGGAAGTAGCTCATCCAGTTCGAGTGGCTCGAGACAGACTGGTCAAGGCCAGAGTTATACAGGACCTTACTGTAGCACTTGTAGAGGGAAGCATTCCACAGAACAGTGCCGAGGAGTGTTCGGCAACTGCCGCATTTGTAAATAGCATGGACACTTTGCCCGAGTGTGTCCACAACGAAGTGCCCAGGGATCCCAGGCCGCTGAGTCATCTAGATCAGTGGCTCAGACAGGAAGACGATCTTCTGCCGTTCATTCCTTCCAGCCAGCACCGCCTACCCAGTCACAGCCGAGGCCAGGAGGGACCCAGACAGCGAGCCAGCCTCGTAGACAGCAGGCCCGAGTGTTCGCTTTGACTGAGGAGCAGGCACAGGATGCACCTGATAATGTTGTTGCAGGTAACTGTTTTATTTCTAGTTATCCTGCTTATGTATTGATTGATACTGGTGCATCCCATACATTTATATCTGAGCGATTTGCTTTGATGCATTCTTTGCCTATTGAGTCATTATCTGCGGTAGTGTCTGACTCTTCTCCTTTGGGGACGGGTTTGATATCAGTGAAATCTGTTAGATCGTGTATATTGCAGTATGATGGGCATGAAATTGAGTTAGACTGTATTGTGCTTGGGATATCTGACTTTGATTGTATTATCGGTATCGATATGTTGACCAAGTACAGGGCTACAGTCAATTGTTTCCACAAGATTGTTCGATTCAGACCTGAAATGGCTGAGGAGTGGAAATTTTATGGTAAGGGTTCTCGTGCCAAAATTCCTTTGATATCTGCTATGAATATGACTCGATTGTTGCAGAAAAGAACGGATGGATTCCTGGTTTATTCAATTGACTTACTGAAATCGAGCCCATCATTGGCGGATTTGCCAGTGGTGTGCGAGTTTGCTGATGTCTTTCCAGATGAGATTCCTGGATTGCCTCCGATGCGAGAGATAGACCTTAGCATTGAATTGATGCCAGGTACAGTTCCGATCTCGAGGGCTCCGTACAGGATGGCACCGATCGAGTTGAAAGAATTGAAAGAACAGTTGGAGGATCTACTAGCCAAGGGTTACATCAGACCAAGTGTATCTCCTTGGGGTGATCCAGTACTGTTTGTGAGAAAGAAAGACGGGTCGATGAGACTTTGTATCGACTACTGGCAACTGAATAAAGCAACGGTAAAGAATAAATATCCGTTGCCTCGCATTGATGATTCGTTTGATCAGTTGCAGGGTTCATCTGTATATTCCAAGATCTATCTGAGATCTGGATACCATCAACTGAGAGTTAGGGAGTCTGATATCTCAAAAACTGCATTTAGAACCAGGTATGGACACTATGAATTTATTGTCATGCCATTTGGTTTAACAAATGCACCGGCGGTATTTATCGGATTGATGAACCGCATATTTCAGAGATATCTGGATGATTTCGTTATCATATTCATTGATGATATCTTGATTTATTCAAAGAATATGATTGAGCATGCTAATCATCTGAGAACTATGTTGAAAATATTGAGGGCTGAGAAGTTATATGCTAAACTGTCGAAATGCGAGTTTTGGTTAAGACCGGTAATATTTCTGGGACATATTATATCCGGAGATGGGATATCAGTTGATCCCAGCAAGGTTGAGGCCGTGATTTCTTGGCCAAGACCTACATCAGTGCCCGAGATTCGGAGTTTTATGGGTTTGGCAGGATATTATCGTCGATTCATCAAAGATTTCTCCAGTATTGCAAAACCGATTACACAGTTAACTCAGAAGATTGCTCCATTTGTTTGGTCTGAGGAATGCGAGACCAGCTTTCCTAAATTAAAGAAAAGATTGACCAGTGCGTCTGTGTTGACGATTCTTTCAGGTACCGGTGACTTTGTGGTTTATTGTGATGCATCTCATCGAGGATTGGGTTGTATTCTGATGCAGCAAGGGCATGTCATTGCATATGCCTCGAGACAACTGAAGCCACATGAAACTCGTTACCCAATTCATGATCTGGAATTGGCAGCCATTGTCTTTGCTTTAAAGATATGGCGACATTATCTCTACGGTGAAAAGTTTGAGATATATTCTGATCACAAGAGCTTGAAGTATTTGTTTTCACAATCCGAGTTGAATATGAGGCAGCGAAGATAGCTTGATTTGATTAAAGATTTTGATTGTGAAATAAAATACTACCTAGTGAAATCCAATGCAGCAGCTGATGCACTGAGTCGAAAGGTATGTTCTCTATCCTTATCGACGATTGGTGTGTCGAATTTGATAAAAGACTGCTGTTTGTCTAGATTAGCCTTTGAAACAGATTGTCAGCCTCTGAGGTTATGTACGATTTGAGCTGAACCAGAATTGATAGTGAAAATCAAAGAGGCACAGTAGGTTGATCAGAACGTACAGAATTCGATTGCAATGGTCAAAACTGGTCATCAATCGAAATATCAGGTTCGAAACGGTATTTTGTATGTGAATAATCGTATTGTTGTGCCAAAAGTTTCAGAATTGAGACAACAAATATTGGCAGAAGCGCACAACAGTCGTTTTAGCATTCATCCTGGTGGCAGGAAAATGTATAGTGATTTGAAGACACTATATTGGTGAAGCAAATGAAATCAGATGTTACTGAATTTGTAGCCAAGTGTCTGAATTGCCAACAGGTGAAAGCGGAGAGGAAGAAACCAGGAGGATTGTTGCAGAGTTTGTCTATTCCTGAATGGAAATGGGATCACATTTCCATGGATTTTGTGACGCAGTTACCGAGATCCTCCAGAGGTTGTGATGCGATTTGGGTCGTGATTGATCGATTGACCAAATCTGCATGTTTTATTCCATACAAAATGACATATAGATATGACCAGATGGCCGATATTTATGTCCGAGAAGTGGTTAGATTGCATGGAGTGCCGAAATCGATTGTTTCAGACCGTGATCCCCGATTTACTTCGCACTTCTGGCGGAGTTTGCAGCAAGCTCTAGGTACGAGTTACATCTGAGTACCGCATATCATCCACAGACTGATGGACAGTCAGAACGGACGATTCAGACATTGGAAGATATGCTAAGAGCTATAGTGCTTGATTTTAGCACTAATTGGCAAGATGCATTGCCGCTTTGTGAATTTTCGTACAACAATAGCTATCAAACGAGTATTGAGATGGCTCCATTCGAAGCGTTGTACGGAAAGAAATGCAGATCCCCTCTTTATTGGGATGATATCTCTGAAGTTCCGGAGACTGGACCTGATATGATCAGAGATATGATTGAAAAAATAAAGTTGATTCAGAAGAAGAAGAAGGCAGCTCAGGACCGACAAGCCAAATATGCCAACTGTAGAACCCGTAACTTAGACTACGTATAAACCATGCATAATTCTAGTATTTAAATTAAAAGGATTTTGTTGCATGAGTATTTAAAGTGCCTTTCTTTAAAGTTAAATATTTCATTTCAGTAGTTTTAATTTTATTCTTTCAGTTATTTCAGTGAGGCCGGACTGGAGTTGGAGTTTAGAGATAAAATTTAAGATTTAGAAATCATTTCCAGAATTTATTTTAGCTAGCAAGTAAGTTAATTTAAGTTAATAAAGAAGTTTAAGGAATTATTTAAGTTACTTGAGGTGAGTAGAAAATAAATTCATTTAAGTTCTATAATTAAGGGGTTAGTTCACTAAATTAATTAGGGATAGGTAAGGCTCTTAAGGTATTAAAATTTATCAACTAAGCAATATTTCCTACCAGTTATTAGATGAATTTTCTGCCCCTTAGATGACTAAGCATTACCTTGCCAACTCAACACCTTTGACCCTTTCTTTGTATTTAATTAGTAGGATAATCTCTTCTTCTTTTTTTCGCACCATTTAAATAATGATCAATCTTATCCTAGCCTTGTTAAACATGCATAAATCGGCCACACTCCACCCTTGTATCCCTCCAAAAAAAAATCATTTGATAACAAGCAAATTCAAATTTCAAAAGGTGGAGACTTGGTCTTGATTTATCCCCTATATCTTGCACCCACTTCCCTCACTCTCCTAACCATCTTTCCCCCTCTCCCTTGATCGAAATCTGAGAGAATTTCAAAGCTAAAAACCGTGGGTTCCATAGCTAGGAAGATATGAGAAAATCGAGTAAGAAGCAAGGTAGAATAGAAAGCGCTCCACCTCCTCCGCGCCGGATCGTCTCTTCTTTTCGTTTTTCTTTCAAACGAAACCAGGCATGCATATATTCTTCCTTGACTCTTCAATCAAGTCATACTATCATTATTTTTATATTTTATGATCATCATTTCATGTATGAACCGAAATACATCAAAGAATTTTCAGAAAACATCACATGCAGATTTCGGTTTTCTTGTGCAGTTCACGGCTTCCTCTTCTTTTGTGGTTTCAGGTGGATGGTTCGATTCCAGGCTCCCAAGGCAACATCTAGACATGTTCTAGGATGGATTAGGATCACTTCAGTCAATTGTTTCAGCCCCCATGCTTGCTGGAAATTCGAAAATGACAGCAACTCCATTTGTGTCCATTTGTGTTTGAAAATCTGATGTTGCGGTCATAAGGGAATAGATCGGATCTTGGCTGCCCTAGGGGCCTATAGCCATGATTAGATCACTTCCCTAGAATGTCTAAGACGTGACTAAGTCGCTCTTTTGGTGGCTTGGTCCATGGTTAATTGGTTTTTAAATCAAACGCAAGAACAGCCCCTCCCCTTCTCGGCCCCTTTGATTTTGACAGCATGTGTTGGTTCGAGTTCGGTGGAATGGTGTGGATCTTGTTTGGCCTAAAGCCCTTAGCCATGGTTCACAACATGCCCCAAGATGTCTAGATCTTGCCATGGTCAATCAAATGGCCACTGGAACGAGACGAGACAACAAGCAAAGTACAACACCCTCACGCGCGCAAAGGTGCTCTCGGGTGAATCTTTTCGATTGGTTGCTGGAATGGTAAGGATTGTGGCTGGCCTAGGGCCCCTAGCCATGGTTCAAATCATTCCTTGGGATGTTGGTAAGAGGTTTTGGTCGGTGGTTCAAGCCCCAATGGCCATTAGCCTTGCAAACGACGCAAGCAAACCAAGCACGGTTGCTGTATTTTTGGGACAGCAACTTGCTGTGTCGGTTCAGTGGCTCGTTCGAGTTCTCGGTCAGCTTTTAGCCTATGGCCTTGGACTGGACAGTGCCTCATTGAGTTGGAAAGGTTATTTTTTTGACCGTTTGTCATTCGGATCGTTTTTGAGGTCGTACGAGAATTTACGGTGCGATGTGCCAAATTGACTCTCGAAAGAGCGTTTCTTGTTTTGGCCTCCATTCACCTAGATTTCGGCCCTCACCATTTTAGGAGCATTATTTTATCATTTTAGGCGTATTTTAATCATGACTACATGACGGTTCAGTGTTGGTTAGGAGTCATGATTAAATACGAAGTCGGTAGGCGTAATTGTCACATTTTAGAATGTTATTGCATAGTTTGGTCCCATAAATCTATTGCATATTTTTCATGACATATTTAGGTTGCAGAGAGCCTGGGAGCGATCCAATCCAAGCAGTAAATTATTACAGGATATTTAATTGGGCCATTTAATTATATTACATGCATAAATATATAAAATGTTCATTTTTGAGATTATGCAATATTGCTTGTGGCCATTTCACTATCATGGGATTATTGCTAAATCCGGTCACCAGTTACCGGTCTGGTCGCCAGTTACCGGTCAGTTGAGTTTGTTTCACCCAGTATACTGTGGCTACAGTCTGATCAGACGTTTACTATTTTATCCGGTCGCCAGTTACCGGTCATGGGAGCATTTTATTATCCGGTCCCCAGTTACTGGTCAGTTTCAGTGCAGGGGCCACTTGCGTACACCATAATCTCACCAGGAAAATTATTATAGGCTATTTTAGTACAGGGCTCCAAGGACCAAACATTTTTACCATGATATTTTCAGTTCAGTTATGCACGTATTATAATTAATCATGACACGACACTTTTACGATATGCCTCATGACACGACATTTTTATTCCATGAAATTTTACTATAGTATTTACTCGTTATTTACGATATATGCATGTTGAGTCTTTAGACTCACTAGACTTGATTGTTGTAGGTTCTGATGATGCCGGGGCCGAGGGCAGGGACCAGTGAGCAGGCTCGAGTCGGCAATAGTAGGACCCGAGGACCTCAGTTCAGCATTTATTTTTAATTGATGGCTCAAACGTTTTAATTATTGTTGGAAAAACTTTTTACTGTTATTTCAAAAATGTTAATTCTTCCGCTGCCACATTGAACATCAAACTTTATTTATAAGTTCATTTATGAAGGAGGCAATTTAAATTATTTAAAAAGAAAAATTTTAAATTTTCCGCAAATTTCCAAGTAAGGATTTTAGACCTTTATAGATGGTATCAAAGCGGTGGTTCTGTATAGGGTTGTACTACTACTGACCACGAGAAGCTCACGAAGTCACGTCTTCGGTCTGTAAGTTTATATATACGCATTTTCTTTAAAGCATGAATTATTTTCTTAACGGCATGATTTCATGAAGCATTGTATGTCCAGATTCATTTTATTTGTTCAGTATTTAAATTTAAATAAATTATGGAATTATGCATTTTAGTTACGTATGGGTTATGTATGGAACAGTATGCCCCCTAGACGCATCCTTGAGCGCCCTACTAAGGATGAGCCTCGCCGAGAGGGCGGAGAGGAGCCGAGGCAGGAGAGAGATTTACCACCTCCACCTCCACCGGACATGAATGCCCAGATGTTAGCTGGGATGACTCAGTTCTTCGCACAGTTTGCTGGGAACAATGCTGTGGCGACCAGGCCGACAGGGCCCGAGGATGTCTACGAAAGATTCATGAAGATGCGTCCGAAAGAGTTTTCTGAGACGTCGGACCCCATGATTGCCGAGGGCTGGATCAAGTCCCTCGAGGTTATTTTTGATTTCATGGAGCTTGGCGATGCGGATCGAGTTCGTTGTGCCTCTTATCTTTTCGGAGGAGACGCCCACTTATGGTGGGAAGGAGCTTCAGTAGCCCTTGACTTGGCTACCCTGACTTGGGCACGTTTCACGGAGGTGTTCTACTCCAAATACTTTGCTGAGGAAGTGCGCACCAGGTTTACCACTGAGTTTATGAGCTTGAGGCAAGGAGATATGACTGTTACGGAGTTCATCCGTAAGTTCGAGAGGGGTTGTCATTTTGTACCCCTGATCGCAAATGATGCTAGAGCCAAGATGATGCATTTTCTGGTGGGTCTACAGCCGATCTTGCGCCGTGATGTTAGGGTGTCTGACCCTACTTCTTATGAGGTCGCTGTCTCCAAAGCCCTAGCCGCAGAGCAAGATCAGCGGGATATCGAGAGAGATCGCTTGGGAAAGCGACCAGCCCAGGTACCGCACCTCCTCCTCTTCAGCAGCATCAGCAGCAGAACAAGAGGCCTTTTCACGGGCCGCCTAGGAACAGAGGCAAGCAGCAGCAGCAGCGGAGACGCCCAGCCTCGAGGGCTCCTGAGCGCCCAGTCTGTCCTAAGTGTTCACGTCGCCATCCTGGAGCATGTTTGTACGGCTCAGGAAAGTGTTATAGGTGTGGTAGTCCAGACCACTTATTTCTGCAGTGCCCTCAAAGGAACCTGCCTACCCATGGCAGAGTGTTTGCTCTCCATGCGACGGAGACGAACCCCGATACTATGCTGATGACAGGTACCTTAAGCTTTGAGTCTGCATTTGGAACTTATTGTTTTGGGTTAATATTTTGAACATAGAATTGTGTTAGGATTGCATGCTCTACTTTGTAATATTTTGGAAATTCAAGTTAGAAGAACTTCAACCTTTGAATGTCTATAAGTTTAGTCTTTGTAACTATTGGGTTCAACTTAGAGTTCCGATCTTTCAGGGAGAATTTTTAAATCCGGTTTCGCTAAGAAGGCCTTGATAGATTCAGGGGCCACTCACTCATTCATTTCAGAGGTCTTTGCTAATTTCCTTAAAGTTAAGACCATTGGGCTAGATATAGCCTATTCCGTAGTACTGCCGTCTGGCGAGGAGATGGCAGCCACCAGTGTGATCCGAGACATAGATCTTGAGCTCCATGGCAACCTTGTTTATGCGGATCTTATCGTACTGCCGATGCCAGAGTTTGACATTATTCTAGGGATGGATTGGCTACTGCGGAACAGAGTTTTGATTGACTTCCAGCGGAGATCTGTTTTAGTCCGACCGCCTGGAATGACGCAGTTCTTATTTGAGCCAGACAGGTATTTTTCTTTACCGCGCATTATTCCATATGTTCAGGCTAGGAAGCTCATCCATAGAGGGTGTCGGGCGTTTCTAGCGACATTTGTATCTGTCCCCGAGGCACCCAGTCAGTCAGCTTCAGATGTTCCGATTGTTAGAGACTTCTAAGACGTTTTTCCGGAAGACGTCTCTGGTATGCCACCTGAGAGAGAGGTGGAGTTTTCCATAGAGCTTATGCCAGGTACGGCTCCGATCTCAAAAGCACCGTACCGACTTGCACCGACAGAGATGGCAGAGCTTAAGAAGCAGATTCAGGAACTTCTTGACAAGGAGTTCATTCGCCCTAGTTTCTCACCTTGGGGCGCGCCAGTCTTGTTTGTTAAGAAGAAAGATGGCACAATGAGGCTTTGTATTGACTATCGGGAGTTAAATAGGGTTACAGTGAAGAATAAATACCCACTTCCGAGGATTGAGGATCTGTTTGACCAGTTGCAGGGAGCTTCGATTTTCTCTAAGATATATCTGCGTTCCGGTTATCACCAGTTGAAGGTGAGAGATGCTGATGTTTCAAAGACAGCTTTCAGGACTCGTTATGGTCATTACGAGTTTCTTGTGATGCCGTTCGGTTTGACGAATGCGCCAGCGATCTTCATGGATCTCATGAATCGCGTATTTCAGCCATACCTCGACCAGTTTGTGATAGTATTCATCGACGACATTCTCGTCTACTCCAAGAATCGGGAGGATCACAGCAGGCATCTGGCCACAGTGTTGCAGACATTGCAAAAGCACAAATTATTGGCAAAGTTCAGTAAATGCGAATTTTGGTTAGAGAAGGTGGCGTTCTTAGGCCACATTGTATCCAGCAGTGGTATTGAGGTAGACCCAGCAAAAGTTGCAGCAGTCAGAGATTGGGTTGTGCCGCAAAATGCATCAGAGATCCGCAGTTTTCTTGGTTTAGCAGGATATTATCGGAAGTTCATTAAGGGATTCTCTTCGATTGCAGTTCCACTCACAGCACTGACCAAGAAGAATGTGAAATTTGTTTTGAGCGAGGAGTGTCAAAAGAGCTTCGATACTTTGAAGCAAGCTCTTATCTCAGCACCAGTTTTGGCCGTGCCGTCAGGGTCCGGTGAGTTTGTTCTGTATACCGATGCTTCGAAGCTCGGTCTTGGCACAGTATTGATGCAGCATGGGAAGGTGATAGCTTATGCTTCTAGACAGTTGAAGACTCATGAGAAGAACTACCCTACCCATGATCTAGAGTTGGCCGCAGTAGTTTTTGCTTTGAAGATTTGGAGGCATTATCTGTATGAAGAGAAGTGCCAGATCTTTACTGACCACAAGAGCCTCAAGTATTTCTTTACGCAGAAGGAGTTGAACATGCGTCAGAGGCGTTGGTTGGAGCTTGTGAAGGATTATGACTGTGACATTAGCTACCACCCGGGTAAAGCTAATGTAGTTGCGGATGCATTGAGCAGAAAAGTCGCAGTGATGGCTCATTTGGCAGTGTCGAGACCTCTTCAGATTGAGATGCAGAGGTTTGATCTTGAGACTTATCCTCAAGGTAGAGTTCCCCGTCTATCTACCTTGACCATTCAGTCTTCCCTTTTGGACCGTATTCGTAGTGGTCAGTCATCAGATGAGCAGTTAGCAAAGTGGAAGCAGAGGGATGAGGCCAAGGGCAGTGTCTTGTATTCAGTCAGTGATGGTATTGTGAGATACCGAGACAGGATATGGGTTTCTAGCAGTGATTCTATCCGAGCAGATATCTTATCAGAAGCCCAAACGTCGCCGTACTCTATTCATCCAGAGAGTACGAAGATGTACAAGGATCTGCAGCTATTGTATTGGTGGCCAGGGATGAAGAAGGATATCAGGCGATTTGTGTCCGAGTGTCTGACTTGCCAATTAGTGAAAGCGGAGCATCAGAGACCAGCAGGTTTGCTCAAGCCTCTCCCTATTCCCGAGTGGAAGTGGGAGAATGTTACCATGGACTTTGTGACCAGATTGCCGAGGTCAGCCAGAGGATCGAATGCTATCTGGGTGATTGTAGATCGTCTTACCAAGTCAGCGCACTTCTTGCCTATTAAGACGACTTTCACCATGGTTCAGTATGCAGAGCTGTATATCCGAGAGATAGTCCGACTCCATGGTATTCCAGTTTCTATCGTATCTGACAGAGATCCCAGATTCACTTCCTCATTTTGGAAGAGTTTGCATTCGACTATGGGTACGAAGTTGCTGTTTAGCACAGCTTTCCATCCGCAAACAGATGGGCAGTCAGAGCAAGTCATTCAGATTTTAGAGGATCTTCTCCGTGCTTGCGTCATTGATTTCTCAGGGAGTTGGGAGTCGAACTTGCCATTGGTTGAGTTCACCTACAACAACGGCTTCTAGTCTTCCATTGGTATGGCTCCGTGTGAAGCACTATATGGCCGCAAGTGTAGATCTCCTGTTCATTGGTATGAAGTAGGAGAGAGAGCAGAGTTGGGTCCAGAGATTATTCAGCAGACTGTCGACATAGTAGCCCGGATTCATGATAGAATGAGGACTGCTCAGAGTCGACAGAAAAGCTATGCAGATCAGAGGAGGAGAGATTTAGAGTTCGCTGTCGGCGACCATGTCTTTGTGAAAGTGGCACCTATGAAGGGTGTCATGAGATTTGGCAATAAAGGGAAGCTCAGTCCGAGATTCATTGGACCATTTGAGATCCTCGACAGAGTTGGGACGCTAGCTTATCGTGTGGCTCTTCCGCCGAATCTGGCCGGAGTACACAATGTGTTCCACGTCTCCATGCTGAGGAAGTACATGGCGAACCCTTCGCATGTCCTGAACTTTGAGCCGTTGCAGCTTACTCCGAACCTATCTTATGAGGAGAGGCCAGTGCAGATCCTAGACAGGCAGGAGAAGAAGCTCCGGAACAAGCTGGTTAAGCGAGTCAAAGTCAGATGGCTCAACCATTCAGAGGAAGAAGCTACATGGGAGTCTGAGTCGGAGATGAGAGATCGTTACCCCGAGTTATTCGGTGAGTTTTAATTTCGAGGACGAAATTTCTTTTAAGGGGGGAAGGATTGTAGAACCCGTAACTTAGACTACATATAAACCATGCATAATTCTAGTATTTAAATTAAAATGATTTTGTTGCATGAGTATTTAAAGTGCCTTTCTTTAAAGTTAATTATTTCATTTCAGTAGTTTTAATTTTATTCTTTCAGTTATTTCAGTGAGGCCGGACTGGAGTTGGAGTTTAGAGATGAAATTTAAGATTTAGAAATCATTTCCAGAATTTATTTTAGCTAGCAAGTAAGTTAATTTAAGTTAATAAAGAAGTTTAAGGAATTATTTAAGTTACTTGAGGTGAGTAGAAAATAAATTCATTTAAGTTCTATAATTAAGGGGTTAGTTCACTAAATTAATTAGGGATAGGTAAGGCTCTTAAGGTATTAAAATTTATCAACTAAACAATATTTCCTTCCAGTTATTAGATGAATTTTCGGCCCCTTAGATGACTAAGCATTACCTTGCCAACTCAACACCTTTGACCCTCTCTTTGTATTTAATTAGTAGGATAATCTCTTCATTTTTTTCTAGCACCATTTAATTAATGATCAATCTTATCCTAGCCTTGTTGGACATGCAAAAATCGGCCACATTCCACCCTTGTATCCCTCCAAAAAAAAATCATTTGATAACAAGCAAATTCAAATTTCAAAAGGTAGAGACTTGGTCTTGATTTATCCCCTATATCTTGCACTCACTTCCCTCACTCTCCTAACCATCTTTCCCCCTCTCCCTTGCTCGAAATCTGAGAGAATTTCAAAGCTAAAAACCGTGGGTTCCATAGCTAGGAAGATAGGAGAAAATCGAGTAAAAAGCAAGGTAGAATAGAAAGAGCTCCACCTCCTCCGCGTCGGATCGTCTCTTCTTTTCGTTTTTCTTTCAAACGAAACCTGGCATGCATATATTCTTCTTTGACTCTTCAATCAAGTCATACTATCATTAATTTTATGTTTTATGGTCATCATTTCATGTATGAACCGAAATACATCAAAGAATTTTCAGAAAACATCACATGCAGATTTCGGTTTTCTTGTGCAGTTCACGGCTTCCTCTTGTTTTGTGGTTTCAGGTGGATGGTTCGATTCCAGGCTCCCAAGGCAACATCTAGACATGTTCTAGGATGGATTAGGATCACTTCAGTCCATTGTTTCAGCCCCCATGCTTGCTGGAAATTCGAAAATGACTGCAACTCCATTTGTGTCCATTTGTGTTCGAAAATCTGATGTTGCGGTCATAAGGGAATAGATCGGATCTTGGCTGCCCTAGGGGCCTATAGCCATGATTAGATCACTTCCCTAGCATGTCTAAGACATGACTAAGTTGCCCTTTTGGTGGCTTGGTCCATGGTTAACCGGTTTTTAAATCAAACGCAAGAACAGCCCCTCCCCTTCTCGGCCCCTTTGATTTTGACAGCATGTGTTGGTTCGATTTCGGTGGAATGGTGTGGATCTTGTTTGGCCTAAAGCCCTTAGCCACGGTTCACACCATGTCCCAAGATGTCTAGATCGTGCCATGGTCAATCAAATGGCCACTGGAACGAGACGAGACAACAAACGAAGCACAACACCCCTCACGCGGGCAAAGGTGCTCTCGGGTGAATCTTTTCGGTTGGTTGCTGGAATGGTGAGGATTGTGGCTGGCCTAGGGCCCCTAGCCATGGTTCAAATCATTCCTTGGGATGTTGGTAAGAGGTTTTGGTCGGTGGTTCAAGCCCCAATGACCATTAGCCTCGCAAACGACGCAAGAAAACCAAGCACGGTTGCTGTATTTTTGGGACAACAACTTGCTGTGTCGGTTCAGTGGCTCGTTCGAGTTCTCGGTCGGCTTTTAGCCTATGTCCTTTGTCTAGAGAGTGCCTCATTGAGTTGGGAAGGTCATGTTTTTGACCGTTCGTCATTAGGATCATTTTTGAGGTCGTACAAGAATTTACGGTGCGATATGCCAAATTGACTCTCGAAAGAGCGTTTCTTGTTTTGGCCTCCATTCACCTAGATTTAGGCCCTCACCATTTTAGGAGCATTATTTTATCATTTTAGGCGTATTTTAATCATGACTACATGACGGTTCAGTGTTGGTTCAGGTTGGTTCAGAGTCATGATTAAATACGAAGTCAGTTGGCGTAATTGTCACATTTTAGAATGTTATTGAATAGTTTGGTCCTATAAATCTATTGCATATTTTTCATGACATATTTAGGTTGCAGCGAGCCTGAGAGCGATCCAATCCAAGCAGTAAATTATTACAGGATATTTAATTGTGCCAATTAATTATATTACGTGCATAAATATATAAAATGTTCATTTTTGAGATTATGCGATATTGTTTGTGGCCATTTCACTATCATGGGATTATTGCTAAATCCGGTCGCCAGTTACCGGTCAGTTGAGTTTGTTTCACCAAGTATACTGTGGCTACAGTCTGATCAGACGTTTACTATTTTATCCGGTCGTTAGTTACCGGTCATGGGAGCATTTTATTATCCGGTCGCCAGTTACTGGTCAGTTTAAGTGAAGGGGCTACTTGCGTATACCATAATCTCACCAGGAAAATTATTACAGGCTATTTCAGTACAGGGCTCCAAGGACCAAACATTTTTACCATGATATTTTCAGTTCAGTTATGCACGTATTATAATTAATCATGACACGACACTTTTACGATATGCCTCATGACACGACATTTTTATTCCATGAAATTTTACTATAGTATTTACTCGTTATTTACGATATATGCATGTTGAGTCTTTAGACTCACTAGACTTGATTGTTGTAGGTTCTGATGATGCCGGGGCCGAGGGCGGGGACCAGTGAGCAGGCTCGAGTCGGCAGTAGTAGGACCCGAGGACCTCAGTTCAGCATTTATTTTTAATTGATGGCTCAAACGTTTTAATTATTGTTGGAAAAACTTTTTACTGTTATTTCAAAAATGTTGATTCTTCCGCTGCCACATTGAACATCAAACTTTATTTATAAGTTCATTTATGAAGGAGGCAATTTTAATTATTTAAAAAGAAAAATTTTAAATTTTCCGCAAATTTCCAAGTAAGGATTTTATGCCTTTACACCAACCTTCAACGTAGACCGTTGGTATTTTAGGTAGGAGATCGAGTATTCCTGAAGATTTCTCTTTTCAGGGATGTTGTCTGATTTGGCAAGAAAGGAAAGTTGTCTCCACGATACGTTGGTCCATATGAAATTCTCGAGAAGATAGGAGATCGTGCCTATCGACTCGCTTTACCGCCTTCATTATCAGGAATACATGATGTTTTTCATGTATCTATGCTGCGGAAATATATCCCCGATGATTCTCATGTTATTCAGCCAGACGAGACCGAGCTGGATGAGACATTGAGTTATGTCGAGAAACCGATTCAGATTATCAATCGTAAAGAAAAATAGCTCAGAACAAAGACGATTCCTCTTGTGAAAGTTCAATGAACTCGTCATGACATTGAAGAAGCAACTTGGGAGAGTGAATCAAACATGAGACAGGAATTCCCAGCATTATTTCACTGATGTAGCTATTACATTCCTTCTTACTGATATGATCGATTGTCTGTGATTTCGGGGACGAAATCATTTCTTAGGGGGAGAGAAATGTAATGCCCGAGATTTTATATCGTGTTAAATTACGATTATTGAATTTTAATCGAGATAATTATGAAAGGGCTAACCGAGACACAAAATGAGATCGCGTGTGAAAATTTATGTGCGAGGGCAGTAGCATCGGCGCACATGCGCGACCGGATGCGCGCACATGCGCCAAGCAGGCAGAAGACCTCGTGCATATGCGCGGAAGATGTCGCGCATATGCGCGAGCCTGTGCAAGCGAAGTCCAGAGGACCTCGCGCATATGCGGGGAAATGAGTCGCGCATATGCGCGAGCTGCCAAGGCCGAGACCAGTAGGTCTCGCGCATATGCGCCAGTAATGTCGCGCATATGCGCGAGTCATGCAAAAGGAAAAATCGACATGTGGTGTATTATGCAACGTTGTTAATATATATATATATATGTTCATGCAAATCTTTCCTCATAAGAAGAACCGAGAGTCTCCGAAGGAAAATTGATTTTGTGCTTCAAGTTACAATCGTTCAAAATCCGTCTGTCCAAATCGTAATCTGATCTCAGTACTGTAATCCTATCGATGTAGGCTACAACTGGACGTAAGTTTTGCTACGTTTTGACATGTTTTGAAATTATGCTATTGTCAGAATTGAATATGATTCATATATGATGTTCTTTTTATGTTAGACATTATAGAATCGAAGTCAGATTAAGAAACGGACTGATTATGAAATTGTTATGATTTTCTGATTATATTGATTTGAAATCGGACAGATTTGTATTATGAATGAGTTACAGACTATATCGGATATGAGTTATGATTTGTAATTGATGTCTGTTGATATGGTAGTGACGGGGATACTGAAATTGTGCCGTTATGCTGAATTGAATCCAGATTAATCAGATTCAGTGTTGAATTGAGAATAGAACATTGATATTAAGATTCTCGATATGTCGTTTCAGATTTACAGAGACAGTCTTGAGTTCAGAACTGATATTGCTTCAGATCGAGACTACAAACGAAAGGTATAAGTCAATCTGGTATTGGGAGATCGACTTAAGTCGGTTTAGACTTGAGTTTCCCTAAATCACATACTTTACTTTATTGCATTGATATTTGCATTGATTTGATTGATGTACTTGTTCTCTTGATTTATAGATAGCAGGTATTAGACGAGAAATCTTGTGACAGAAGTGCATGATAATGGCGGGATCGCCACGGGCACATTGCACGATGTCACAAGATAGTGTATGGGCGATAGTGCCAAAGTCTGTCATCAGATGATTGGCTATCGATGTGGATAGAATTGTAGCTTCTCTATTACTGGTGATCGGTACTGTATCGATGTTGATAGAATCGTAACTCTTCTATTACTGATGATCAATATCATATCGATGTGGATAGAATCGGAGTTTCTTCTATTACTGGTGATCGATATTATATCGATGTGGATAGAATCAGAGCTTCTTCTATTACTGGTGATCGATACCATATCGATGTGGATAGAATCAGAATTTCTCTATTACTGGTGATCGATATGGAATGCCAACTTCTGAAAATCGGGATCCCTAGACTAGGATTGAGTCTAGTCTGAATTGTAAAGTTATGAGCATTGTTGACGGTCTGTTATTGATTATGTTTCAGATTTTGATACATATTTCTGTTATCTGTTACATGCTTTATACTTGTTTATATGATTGCATGTTTCGTTGATTTATACTGGGATTATATTCTCACCGGAATTATCCGGCTGTTGTCTTGTTTGTATGTGTACATGACAACAGGTGGGACAGGATCAGGGTCCAGAAGATGAGGAGAGATCGTGATTAGAGTGGAGGCTCCGGACTTGGATTAGAGATAGGGTTGGACACTTGACATTAGCTGTTAAACCTTAATTGAATAAATGTATGTGGTACAGG
The DNA here is from genome assembly GCF_025594145.1 of Primulina tabacum. Classification (NCBI taxonomy): domain Eukaryota; kingdom Viridiplantae; phylum Streptophyta; class Magnoliopsida; order Lamiales; family Gesneriaceae; genus Primulina; species Primulina tabacum. Next base: position 27,012,144 of record NC_134555.1, read on the forward strand.
ACTTGTACTTTTATACTGAGATGTATATACGTTTTATTTCACTACGTTCCGCATTTTAAAAAGAAAAAAAATTTAGACCCTGTTTTATAATTGATTAATTAGTCCCAATAATGATTAATAACTTGATTAGCGTCCGGGTCCCCACACTATGTATATACTAGGTGAAAGCTACTCCTCTACATGTATAACAACCAAAAGAGATGAAAACTTACACCCTTAGGAAGTTCTTGTGATGGAGAACTTAATTCAAACTTCAAAATGATGAAGAAAAGGAAGAAAGGAGATTTTGGAGGATTGGTCTTTGTATTTCTTTCGAGTTTTTGCTGGTATAGAAGTGGAGAAACTGATGAAATGACTTAGAAAATCGATACTTATCTTTTCTTATGCAAAGCGGCGCTCGGGCGGTCATTCTTTTCTGCCCGGGCGAGTAACCTTCGGCCCAAACTTTAAAAATTTCATGTACTGGCGCTCGGGTGATCATTCCCTTCCGCCCGGGCGAGGTACTTTCGGGAAAAATATTGTATAGTGGCGTTCGGGCGGTCATTCTCTTCCGCCCGGCCACGTAGCATTCGGCCCTGCACACCATTTCATCAAAAATCGCTCCAGAAACATTTCTTCCTTTCATAATCTGAAAAGGTGGTGAACATGAAAGTTGTAGCCCTATGTCTTGGCTTGCATCTCCAATTAGTTTCATGTCATTTGAAGGTCTGAATAAAAGGTTATGATTATTCTCACAACATGTGTCACTGAGTGAATGAATGACAATACACACGACACACTTCGGGGCACTTTTGGCTTGTCTTCCACAATGATTTGGAGCAAACCCAAGACATGAAAGTTGTAGCATTATATCTTAGCTTTCTAATGGTTGTGGCCTCACATAATTTGGATAAATATTCAAATAATTATGCTAAAACTCGTAAAAATTACCATATTTTCATCTCATTTCTTACCAACTTCCATTACGTTACTTATACCTACACATCTTACTATCACTATTTAGACACATATGCATTCTCAATATACTATTGGAAATCTAGAAATCCTATTCAATCTAAATATCGAAATTTCAATCAGTAATAAACGCATTATTATCATTTGTACAAGTAACCGGGCATTAAAATTCTCCCCTCCTTCAAAGAATTTCGTCCTCGAAATTTGACGTACCATAGAGTTTTGGATATCTCTGTTGAATTTCGTCTTCTCGCTCCCAAGTTGCTTCTTCGATTGCATGATTGCGCCATAATAGTTTCACTAAAGGTATTTCCTTGCCTCGTAACACTTTTGATATCTTGTCGAGGATCTGAACCGGCCGTTCTTCTTACGAGAGATATGATGCAAGCTCCAATGGTTCATAATGAATAACGTGAGAAAGTTAACTCGGGTTATGTGCGCCGACAGTCCAGCAAAGTCAACCATCAAGACCTCCAGTAATATAAACATCATAATCACCTGCATCCATCACACCTAGTGAGTCTAAAGACTCAACACACCATAATCTTGATAACAAATAATACGTATAAAACTACAAGCAACGGTGAAAATACTTTTACGTAAAAATAACATTTTAATGGCATGCATAACATAAAACTCAACATTTTTCGTTTTCATCATTTCATAACATATATTCTTTCATCATGAGCATATACTTTTTTCCGTTTTAATGAATTCATATCGTTAATTGTGACTTTTCTTTTCCTCATAAAATCGATGGATGCATCTACATGTAACCACAGTACTGGGTGGCGGAGATATCGACGACACTCTCACCCGTCAACTGAGCCTTGGGCTATCCTCTTTGAATGGAAATACGATCGGCAGGCTCCCTTTGGGGACATCTCTCATAAATGGGCTCCTTCTTGGCCTTTTTACCTCACGATATCCCCATTCGTATCTTCATATCTTCAATAGTCACAATTACTTCACCTCCTCCAATATTTCACATTTTCATCACTTTAAAAAAATCATGCAATTAATATCCTTTTCTTTTTTTAAAAAAAAGAATGCAACATAACTTTTAACTTTATCATTTCGTCAAAAATTCCACAAATAATCATAACATTTCATAAACATTTAAAAATCATAATTTAACATATTAAACTTCATAAACATTTGAAATAACCATATTAGCATATAAAACAGCATTCAGAGCACTGACATGACGTTTACTAATTTTTGGATGTAAAATTACTGTTTTACCCCTAGACGTAAAATTTCACGTTTTTGATTTTTTCTTAATTTCATTGACTCTAACATGTCCCAAATATTTATTTAAGTTAAAATTAATTTTCCCATAATTTTATTTAGCTTAAATACTAGACATTTTAATTAATCTTTAATTATTTATTTTTAATGCGTTTTAATCACGAATAATTTCAAACATTAAAATAAAATTCCTACGTTCAAAACATAGACTTTTAATAATTATTTGGCACTCGTGAACCATGACTCGACCCCCGTGAGCTATCTTTCAACTAATTTTTTTTATAAAGAAAACCCTAACTTGACCCACAAAAATTAGCCCCAAGCCATGGTCTGATTTTCCCGAGTAACCCTCGAACCATGCTGGAACAAACCCTGTCCAACCCCTCTGGACAGCCTCCTAGATCGTTGGAACTCACGGACCAGACCCTTAGCTTGAGACCGAAGGCATAACAGCAGGACATGCACTCGGCCAAGCACCCTCCAAGGCATGGACTCCATGTTTACTCGCCTAGGACCTAACCAACCCAACAAGACCCTGGACCAGCCTCCCTTGCACCTTCCTAGGACCCTAAGGATTCACACTAGCCCAGCCCGAAGTATCCGGACCGATCCATCTAACCTGCACTAGCCGCTGAACCTGTGTGACTTTTCTGAAGCTCTCGGGTGAGAGTCCTAGCATGCTAGGACTCCTCCCAGCCCTCTCTACATGACGCTAGGGCTCTTCCCTCGACTCAACCAGCCCCTGGCCGAGCCCTGGCCTCAAGCCGTGACCAAGCCAACCACCAATACATGAAAACCGAGCCCTATGATCACCCTATACCAGATTTTAATTCCAGCTTGTTGTTCCTTGATGTGAAGCATTTAGGGTGTGCGTCTAGGACCCTTAACCATGTAAAACTCGACCGTGATTGACGTCCTAAGATGGCAGCCTCTTTGTGCAACAATATAACATGATTTGGGACATAGATTCATGAGTGTATCACAAGTGTATGAAATAATACGAAAATATTCACAAGGATTTCATGCTTTTCATACAAACATAATTTCAAACAATAATATGATGTGATAAACTAGAAAAGGAGATGTATGGCATGCCTTTGTGTTTTAAATGCACGAATATTCGATGGCGATGCGAAGAAATTTGACGTAGGAGACTAGGCTGAATTTTATTCAAAGAAACCGAAGCTTTACCCTAGGAGAATCACGTGTGTGCATGTGTTTTGGATGGAGAGAAGAGTTTGTATTGAATTTGGAAAAGTGGGCGTGAGTTTATGTGAGTGGGGGAAGGGTTTTTGTACATTATATATCTTAATTAAAACACTAATTAAGCCTTGGCCCATTAAGGAAGTTAATTCGGCCCATTAGTGCTTAATTATAATGTAAAATTTATTTTGTTTAATAAAGTTTGTGAATTTATTAGCCGGGTTGTCAAAACGTTCGCATTTTTGTTGAAAACAAACACCGATAAAATTTACGTCCAGGCGTATAAAATCACCTCAAAAACACCTTATTTAAAAAAATATGAAAAAAAATCAATCATATTTTAAATAATTAAAAACAATTATTTAATAAAAATATTTTTCATTCTTCAGCCCTCGTTCTCCGTTCATCGATCGCAGCTCGAATAATCTTTAAAAATACAGTTTTATGCATAATGACACTAAAATCCTCTTTAACATATAATCATGCATGTCACAATTAATTTATGCCATTAAACTCGTTTGATTAATCATTTTTCATATTCCCTAGATTTGCATGTAGTTGAATTACGTCGTCTTAATTTTAGACCTTACAATTCCTCCCCCCCTTAAATAAAATTTCTTCCTCGAAATTAGAACTTACCGAATAACTCTGGATAGCGACTCCTCAAGTCCCTCTCGATTTCCAAAGTAGCTTCTTCTTCCGAGTGATTCAGCCACTTGACCTTGACCATTGGAATGACTTTGTTTCGGAGTCTTTTTTTCTGAATTGCCAAGATTTGGACAGGTCTTTCTTCATATGTCATATTTGGAGTCAATTTTAGAGGTTCATAATTTAGCACAGGTGATGGATTCGACATGTACTTTCACAGCATCGAAATATGGAACACATTGTGAACTCCCGAAAGCATCGGTGGTAATGACACTCTATAAGTTAGTGTCTCAATCCTCACCTAAATCTCAAACGTACCAATAAATCTTGTACTAAGCTTGCCCTTCTTGCCAAATCGCATGACACCTTTCATAGGTGCTATTTTCAAAAATACATGATCTCCCACTGCAAACGTTAAGTCTCTTCGTCTCTTATCAGCATAACTCTTTTTTCGACTTTGTACAATGTTCATTCTCTCACGAATTTTTACTACAAGCTCGGCAGTCTTTTCAATCACACCCGGACCAATCTCTCTTCTTTCACCAACCTCTTCCCAATAAATAGGATATCTACATATCCTTCCATAAACTGCCTCAAACGGAGTCATCCCGATAGATGATTGAAAACTATTATTGTAGGTGAACTCCATTAGAGGTAATTTCGGTTCCCAACTGCCTTGGAAATCGATCACAAAAGCTCACAGTAGATCTTCTAAAATTTGTATAACTTCTTCGGACTGACCATCGGTTTGAGGATGTAATGATGTACTGAATAATAACTTGGTCCCCATCGCTGCATGTAGACTCTTCCAAAAAGATGACGTAAATCTCATATCTCTGTCAGAAACAATAGATACAGGAAGCCCATGCAGACGAACTATCTCCCGAATATATAACTCTGCATACTGAATCATGGTGAAGGTTGTCTTGATAGGTAGAAAATGTTCTGGTTTCGAAAGACGATCCACTATCACCCATATAGTATTGATTCCCTTAATGGTCTTTGGCAATCCCACAACAAAGTCCATAGTAATATTTTCCCATTTCCACTCGGTAGGAAGTGGCTTAAGTTTTCCGGCTGGTCTTTGACTGTAATCCCCAAGATGTTTATTATGGTAATCGGAAATGATTTGTTGATAATTGAAATGATTATAGACGGAACGGATCGGACTGGGACAGATGAAAGAAGAATTGAAGTTATGCGCGAGGAAGGAGCCTCGCGCATATGCGCGACCCAGCCAGGCGCATATGCGCCCTAACCCGGCGCATATGCGCGAGTATGGCAGAGAACCTCGTGCATATGCGTCGGGTTAGGGCGCGTATATGCGCGAGTTGCCGAGAGACACGCGCCGAGACATAGTGTCTCACGCATATGCGCGAGACGTGCAGCTTAAGGAGAGAGCCACCTAGCTTTCTCATGCAAGATATATATATATATATATATATATATATATATATATATATATATATTTGTAATAAGTTTCTTCAAAAAGGAACAAAGGAAACCAAGAGAATTCCCTGGAGAAGCTTCAAGTTTTGATTTCAGAATTTGAATTGCGAGAAATCCATCCGTCAGAATTTCAATCCGACTTCAGTACTGTGTTCTTATCAAAAAAGACTTCAACTGGATGTAAGTTTTACTATATTTTGTTATGATTTGAAAATATGATATTGAAGGAATCAGATATGATTCATATATGGTGTTCTTGCGATATTAGACATCCTATAATCAAAATCGGATTGAAGAACAGATACCATATGAAATTGTTATGATTTTCAGAATGGATTTGATTGAGAGTTGATATCAGATTTGTGTTGTTATCGATTATGAGTGGTGGGAATTGATATCTGTTGATTTGTATTGTTGGGTATAATGAGATTATGCGGTTATGCCGTTAAAACAGAATTAGATTTAGTTCTTATTATATCCAGTATTGATTGAGTGGTATATTGGTATTGTACTCCTCGATATTGTCATTGCCAGATTGAGTAATTGATAGATTCGAATTCAAGACTTCGACAGAGTCAGATCAACAGAAAGAAAGGTATAAATCAATGTTAACCGGGAGATCGACTCGAGTCAGATTGGACTTGAGTTTCCCAAAACCAGATACTTTATTTATTGCATTGATATTTGCAATTTATGAGATTGATATGCTTAGTCTATTGAGTTATAGCAAAGCGTGTATTGAGTCATTGGCGGAGATGCCTACTTATTAGCGGATATGCCAAGTCTTTGGCGGATATGCCAAGACACTGGATATTTGATTTATATCGATGTTGCGTAGGAGAAGATCAGCTTCTATTTGCGGAGATTCGGTATATTGTAATATCCAGGAAACGGGATCCCTAGATTAGAAATGAGTCGAGTCTGAGATGACGAGTCCAGAGTTTATTTACCGCTTCATATCGATTCATGCCTTTCATATCTGATACATGCTATTGATATCTGTCTAATGCTTTTATATCTATTATATGACTGCATGTACACATTGTTTATACTGGGATTATATTCTCACCGGAGTTATCCGGCTGTTGTTGTGTTTGTATGTGTGCATGACAACAGGTGGGACAGGATCAGGGTCAAGAAGAGGATGAGAGATTATAGTTAGCGTGGAGATCCAGCCCAGAAGTAGATTAGGATTCAGCACTTGATATATAGTAGTTGAACCCTAGTTTGACAGGAATGTATTTAGTACAAGACATGTACTTTTACCTTTGATATGTATATCAGATTGATTCCATTATGTTTCCACACTTGTATTTAAAAAAAAAAATTAGACCCTGTTTATCTTAATGGATTCAATTATTCCCAAAGATGATTTAGAAATGAATTAGCATCCGGGTCCCCACATTGATGCTCTGCTTTACCTTGCTTACAAGTCAAACAGTCGGTCACAAAACGTAGAATGTCTCTCTTCATACCCGGCCACCAATGTAACAACTGCAGATCTTTGTACTTCTTCATGCTCCCCGGATGGATGGAATATGGTGTGTCATGAGCTTCCTTCATAATAAGATCTCTCAAAGAATCGTCATTAGGAACCCATAAAAGATCTCGATAACGAACTATACCATCCACCTCAGAATATAACTTCTAGCCCTTGGCATCATCTCTAGCTCTCCACTTTTGCAATTGCACATCAGTAGACTGTCCATCACGAATTCTATCTCTCAAAGTCGACTGTACTGATAATGTGGCAAGATTATTGGTCTCGCCCCTAGCATTAACTGTAAGCTCAAACCGCTGTATCTCACACTGCAGTGGTCTTTGGAGTGATAATTGAGTAATAACTGTTGCTTTTCGACTCAATGCGTCTGCCACAACATTAGCTTTCCCCGGACGATAACTAATCTCCCAGTCATAGTCCTTCACTATTTCAAGTCATCTTCGTTGTCTCTATTCAACTCTTTTTGGGTGAAGAAGTATTTCAAAATTTTATGATCGATGAATATTTTTCACTTCTCTCCAAATAAGTAATGTCTCCAAATCTCAAAAACTACTGCTGCAAGCTCAAGATAATGAGTAGGGTAGTTTCTCGTGAATTTTCAATTGTCTCGACGCATAAGCTATAACTCGGTCATTTTGCATCAGAACTGCACCCAAACCAAGTTTAGAAGCGTCGGTATATAGAACATAATCTCCTTGCCCCGATGGCATAGATAACACTGGCGCAGAAATCGAAGCTTGCTTTAACTTATAAAAACTGTCTTGACACTCGGGTCCCCATACAAACTTTGCATTCTTCTTTGTCAAGGCGGTCATGAGTACCGCTATAGATGAGAATCCCTGAATAAAATTGCGATAATAACCAGCTAATCCCAAGAAACAGCGAATCTCGGTAACACTCTTCGGTACTGGTCATTCTTTCACTGCCTCAACTTTACTTGGATAAACTTCAACACCCTCACTAGAAATGATGTGGCCCAAGAAAGCCACTCTATCAGGGCAAAACTCGCACTTGCTGAATTTTGCATAAAGCCTTCTATTTTGTAGTACTTGCAGTACAGTCCTCGGATGACGACTTTGCTCCTCTTTATTCTTTGAATAGATCAAAATATCATGAATGAAGACTATAACAAACTGATCCAGATACGACTGAAATATGCGATTCATGAGATCCATGAAGATCGCTGGCACATTGGTCAACCCAAATAGCATGACCATAAACTCATAGTGCCCATATCTACTACGAAACGCTCTCTTGTGAACTTCCGACTCTTTTACTTTCAACTGATGATATCCAGAACGAAGATCAACCTTAGAAAATATCGATGCTCCTTGCAAGTGATCAAATAAATCTTCGATTCTTTGTAGAGGTTACTTATTCTTGACAGTGACATTATTCAGCTCTCGATAATCGATACAGAGTCGTATACTACCATCTTTCTTCTTCAAAAATAATACTGGTGCGCCCCATGGAAAATAACTCGGGCGAATAAAACCCTTGTCTAGAAATTCTTGGATTTGATCTTTTAATGATTTTATTTCAGCGGGTGCTAGACGATAAGGTGCTTTAGATATAGGAACAGTGCCCGGCATTAACTGAATAGAAAATTCCACCTCACAATCAGGTGGAATGCCAGAAACGTCTTCTAGAAAGACACTAGGAAAGTCTCTGAAAATCTCAACATCCTCCAATTTCTGACTGATAGGAGCATGTGCGGTAGTGACACATGATAGAAAAGCTTGGCATCCACGTCTAATAAGCTTCCTCGCACACATACAAGAGATAATGTGCAGCATTTTCTTGTTTCTCGCCGCCTCAAAGACAAAAGATTTACCACTAGGTGGTCGAATAAACACTGATCGTTGACGAAAATCAATCGAAGCTCCATTCGCTGATAACAAATCCATCCCAAATATGATATCAAATTAAGGCATAGGAAGCACAATAAGATCTGCCCGAACCACATCTTTGAACAAACAAAGCTCCGAATTCTTGACAATTTTATATGTGAGCATTTGATCACCGGAATGAATCCCAAACCCATATTATCAGGAATAATATTCAGTCGCTTGATGAAGGTTTTGGATATGAAGGAATGTGTAGCTCCCGAATCTAGTAGTGCATAGGTAGCTACTGTTTGAATGATAATCCTCTCTGCGGCGGAAATTTCTTTTAAATCTTTTCGTGTTGAAGCTTAAGGAATTTCTTCATTATTCTCCCAAAGTTCTGTGAAGATTACGCGTTGAATTTCTATTGCATTTTAGCCCTTTAATTTTTAGAGATTTGCATTTTAATCCTTATAATTTTCGAATTTTTTTCAATTTGGACCTTATATTTTTTGAATTTTAAATTTTTGATCCTTAATTTTTGAAAATTGTCTAATTGGTCCTTTAAAAATTTGATAATTGCATTAAAGCCCCTTGACTTTCGAATATCTTCAATTTCGACCCTTCACTTTTCGGAAATCTCAAATAAGTCTTAAACTTTCGAAAATTGCACTTAGAACCTTTCAAAAATTCGAAACCCCTTACAACCATTAATTATGATTTTTCTTTAATTTTGGCTCTAAAACATTTTATTTGGAATTATTTCATCCTTTACATAAAATAAGGCTCAAAATAAATATAATTTCTATGGTTTCTAAAATCATATATTAATTTCCAACTAAGGTAGAGCATGCAACCAAATTTCCACTAGGTTAAACTTGATCCCAATTCAATTCTAATAACCAATTTAACATTTCATGCAGTAAAAGAAATATAAAGATGTTAAATGACTAGGTTACCCGTAATGAGTGTAGTGTCCGGCTCCTCCTCTACTTCTTCAGCATGCATAACATATGCTCTTCCCATAGTAGGTGCTTTTCTCTTCGAGCAATCAGCACCCTTGTGTCCATCCTCCTTCCAATAGAAACACTTGAATGTCCCCCATTCACATTTGCCAAGATGTAAGCGATTGCACTCCTTGCATGGTTGCCTCTCAGCAGGCTTTGGTGCTCCAGGATTTTGTGGCCTTTGCTGTCCTTGCTTCTTTACTTGACCCTGGGACTTTTGCGGTCCTTGAGGTCTAGGAGGACCCATATATGGCATCTTGTTTGGCTGATTATTATTTTGGTGTTGCTGCCTCTTGCGCTGCATCTCAAACTCAATGTCCCTCAAATACTGCTCAAACTGGAATGCAAAAGCAGTAGCGGTAACATAATCTAAAGGACGCATCATCATAACATTATTTCGAAGGGTAGGTTGTAGACCATCCATGAAGTGTCTAAGCTTCTCTGCAAGATCCCTTGCAATAAGGGGTACAAAGTGACAACCCCAATCAAACTTCTTCACAAACTCAGCAACAGTCGAGTCTCCCTGACGGAGGCTCATAAACTCCATCTTCAGTCGCCCTCTAACATCAGCAGTAAAGTATTTTTCATAGAATATCTCCTTGAAACGAGCCCAAGTAAGTATAGCAATTTCAATACCATGCTCGGCTCCTTCCCACCATAAAGAAGCATCATCCCTAAACATGTAAGTGGCACACCTCACACGGTCAGCATCCCCCATGTTTAGATATCGAAAGTGTACCTCGAGTGCACGAATCCAAGCCTCGGCAGCAAAGGGATCAGTGGTGGGAGAAAATTCCTTCGGCCCTAGTCTCCGAAACCGATCATATATGTCATGCTGTGGCCTATGTGCCTGTTGTAGCTGCTGTTATAACTGCTGCTCGAAGAAACGAGTCACCCTCTCTAAGGCACGAGTAGCAGCATCGCCATTAGGAGGCAGGGGTGCATTAACAATCTGATCCTCGGTGGTCTCTGTTTGTCTATCATGAGGTGCGCGTCTAGGAGGTATTATATCTGAATGTTTTTCCAAATTCTAACGTAACCAACATGAATTTAAATCTAAGTTTTCTAATCATATGACATATCCTAATTCATTTAGCAATTTAACCATACAAAGCATATATAATCAAAAGCTAGTAAACATGTAAAGTAAACATATTATTCGTGTCATCATGCATGTATCATCATATTAAATCATAAAAAGCATGTAAAACTTACAAATTGAGACTTGACGACTGATCTTTCCGACGCTGATGGTGGCACAACCCATTAAAAAACCTTTCCTCTGATACCAACTGAAACATCTACTATTCAAAAATACACATATATACTTTAAAATACCTTGACGCCATTTTTAAAATAAACCAACCAACTAGTATTTGAAAAGTCAAAGGAAATCGTCGAATCGTCAAACAATTTACCAAACCTAAAAATCAATAAACTTGGAAAGTATCATCCTCTCAAAAACCACTCAAAAGCATAAATAAATAGCCTTAAAAATCTTTAACGTAAATCATAAGTGCGGAAAGTATAAGAGCTGGTCCTTGGGTTATGTGTACCGACAGTCCAGCAAAGTCAACCATCAAGACCTCCTGTAATATTAACATCATAATCACCTGCATCCATCACACCTAGTGAGTCGAAAGACTCAACATACCATAATCTTGATAACAAATAATACGTATAAAACCACAAGCAACAGTTAAAATACTTTTACGTAAAAATAACATTTTCATGACATGCATAACATAAACCTCAAAATTTTTCCTTTTCATCATTTCATAACATATATTCTCATCATGAGCATATACATTTTTCCTTTTTATTGAATTCAGATCGCTAATTCTGACTTTCCTTTTCCTCATAAAATCGGTGGATCCATATACATGTAACCACAGTAATGGGCGGCGGGGACATCACCGACACTCTCACCTGTCAACTGAGCATTGTCCTATCCTCTTTGAATGGAAATACGATTGTCGGGCTCCCTCTAGGCCTTATACCATAAAGGGGCTTCCTCTGGGCATTTTCCCTCACGTTATCCCCATTCGTATCCTCATATGCTCAATAGTCAAAATTACTTCACCTTCTACAATATTTCACATTTTCATCTCTTTAAAAAAAATCACGCATTTAATATCTTTTTCTTTTAAAAAAACAACCCTGCAACATAATTTTTAACTTTATCATTTTGTCAAAAATTCTATAAATAATCATAACATTCCATAAACATTTAAAAACCATAATTTAACGTATAAAACTTCATAAACATTTGAAATAACCATATTAGCATATAAAACAACATTCAGAGCTGTAATGCCCCGAAAATTTAAAGGTCCACGCGAACCAAATGCATGCGATTATTAAGTTCCCTTGTATTTTAATTAAATGATTTAATTGCATTAATTAATTATGTTGTGTATATTTGCATGTTTAAAATATATTTTTCTTCATGGTTACATTAAAATATATTTTTAAAGGTTATTCGGGTTGCGATCGAGGAACGGAGACCGAGGGCTGAAAAAATGGAAAATATTTTTATTGATGAATTGTTTTTAATTATTTAAATTAAGGGTTATGCTTTTTCTTATTTTTGAAAATAAGGGGTTTTGAGGTGAATTTAAACGTCGGGACGTAATTTTTATCGGTGTTGGATTTTCAACAAAAATATGAACGTATTGGCAACCCGGCTAATAAATTTACAAACTTATTTAAGCAAAATTATTTTTAATATTTTAATTGATCACTAATGGGCTTAATGGGCCTAACTAACCTTTTTAATGGACCTAAGCTACCATTAACCTTTTAATTAGTATTTAAAGTGCAAATTACCCCTTTATTTATCATAAACTCACGCCTCCACAACCCAAATCCTCAAAACTCCTTCTTTCTAGCAAATTGACGGCACACACACACCATATTTGAAGGAAAAAGTTGAAGGTTTCAAGAGAGCTTCTAGCCAAGGTTGTCGTCCCCGTTCTTCGCAATCGTCAACGGTTTTTCGTGCATAAAAATAAGCAAAGGCACGCCATATTCTTTTTTTCAATCATCTATCACACCATAATATTTATTTGAACATGTTTTGAAAGGAAACAAGGCACTCAAATTATAATTTTCGCAACTATTCATATGCATGTGTTTAACTCTTGTTTGTTGATTCAAAATCATGTTTATATGATGTTTAAGGAGCTTCCATGAATTAGGATAGGAATAAGCATGTATTTCCACAAGTTTAAAGGCCAAAAAACACACCAAGAGGCAGTAAACAAGTAACGTGCAAGTTAGAACCGAACTAAAATTGTATTGATATTAGGGGCTCGGCTTTTTGGGTTTTATGGCTAGTCTTGGCTTTTGTTAGGACCAAGGCCTAGCTAAGGACGTGGTTGAGTCAAGGGAAGAGTCCTAGCCATGCTAAGACTCGAAAACCAGGGGCTAGGAGGAGTCCTTGCCAACAAGGACTCCACCCGAGAGCTTCAATGGGGCAGCGCAGGGTGTGCTGTTGTGCAGGGAAGAAGGGGCTCGGCCTGGGGCTTCTGGGCTTGGCTAGGTCAAGGGGTTAGGATCCTAGGAGAGTGCTTGAGGGGTTGGTTCAAGGGCTGTCTCGATGGTTTGGTGGCTAGCAATAGAAACCGGGAGTGCATGTCAAGGTGATTCTCGGCCGAGCATGAAATCTGGTACAATGCTTCAGGCGCGAGTTCAAGGGGCTGGGTTGGTCTAGGCTTGGTCTGGGCGTGGTATTGGGAAGGTTAGGGTCATATGGGGTCAAGGGGTTAAGGGCTGGTAGAGTCCTAGGCAACTAGGAAACCTATACACCTAGGATACTAACACACGCTCACAAGCAGATTTTGGGGTCAATTTCCAGCAAGTTTTGGAGCGGGTCAAGGCTGGTTTTTTGGGCTAGGCTTGGTCAGTAGGGTCCCTAGGTGGGTCGGATTGGGTTTGGCTCGAGTAAATTAGGAGATGACTCGGTGTGTTCAATAAGGTGTCAAAAACAAAAATAATAAAGCTAAAATTGAATCCATGGGTCCACGGGTGTCGCTCATGACTTAGAAGGGTAAAATAAATAATAAAAATATTGTGTATAAAATTTGGGATCAAAATAACGAGTTTTGGATTTATCCGGGATTTAATCGCCGAACGAAATGCTAATTAAAGAGTTAATTGAAAAGCCTAGTTTTAGGCCTTATAAAATTATGAAAAATTATATTTGAGCTTAAATAATTATTAAAAGTCTAATTTTTTAATTTGGGAATTTTTTATTAAGGTTTGGTTTAATTCATGATTAAAACGCATTAATACGTCACATTTAAAGATTAATTTAAAAGTCCTCGGTTTAAGTTAAATAAAAATACGAAAAAAATTCATGTAAGCTTAAATAATTATTTGGGAGATTTTAGAGTCAATTAAATTAAGAAAATATCAAAAACGTGAAATTTTTCGTCAAAGGGTAAAACGATCTATTTACACCTAAAAATTAGTAAACGTCATGGCAGTGTCCTGACTACTTTTTATATGGTAATATGATTATTTTCAGTGATTATGAATGTTTATATGTTAATATGTAAATTTTAAATTTTTATTGATTTTTAAGATGTTAATATGTTTATTGTTTTATGATTTTAATATGCTAAAACGTTTATTTTAAATGTTTATGATGTTAAAATATTTATTTTAAAATGTTCATGGATGTTTAAGATTTTTAAGTTGTTAAATTATGATTTTTAAAATTTTTATGGATTTTATGATTTAACGTGAACATTTAAAAGACATGTTGCATGCTTGGTTTTAAAGAAAAACGATATTATATGCATGTTTTTATTAAGCGATGGAAATACAAAATGTTGAAGGACGTGAAGGGATTGTGACTAAATATGTTTGAGATATCGTGAAGGTTATGGTCCCAGTGGGAGCCCAACGATCGTATTTCCATTGATAAGAATACGAATACGAATACGATGATATGTTAATACGTTGGCCAAGGCCCAGTTTGTGGGGACCCGGACGCTAATTTATTTCTTAATCGTCTGTGGGAATAATTAAATCAATTATAATAAATAAGGTCTAAATTTTTTATTTTCTTTTATACAAGGGTCAAGTGCGGAACTTAATGGAATTCATTCGAATATATACATCGAAACAAAGTACAAGTCTTGTACCATATACAGTCATTTATAACCAAGGTTTAACAACTAAATATCAAGTGTTCAAACCCTATCTAGAATCCAAGTCCGTAGTCTCCACTCTAATCACGATCTCTCTTCATCTCCTTGACCCTGATCATGTCCCACCTGTTGTCGTGCACACATACAAACACGACAACAGTCGGATAACTCAGGTGAAAAATATATCCCAGTATAAATCAACGATACATACAATTATATAATCAATATAAAGCATGAGACAGATATCAGTAATATGAATCAAAATCTGAAAGCATAATTCAATATAAGTCTGTAAATCAACTCATGACTCCATATCTCAGACTAGACTCATTCCTAGTCTAGGGATCCCGGTTTCCAGACGTTGGCATACTATATCGAATCTCAGTAATAGAAGTGAATCCACTTCTAATCAAACATCGATATAAACCAAACATCCAGTGTCTTGACCTATCCGTCAAAGACTTTGGCAACCTCCGCCAATCTCTATTCGGTGACAATGTGCAATGGGTCAGTGACGATTCCATCACTATCAGGCCCGTCTGTCACAAGACTAATCGTCTAATACATGCTTTCTATAAGTCGATAGAACAATCAAATCAATCCAATCAATGCACACAATAACAATAAGTATGTGGTTTAGGGAAACTCAAGTATTTCACACTCGAGTCATTCTCCCGGTTCGACATTGACGTATACCTTTCTTTAATTGTTGTTCTGGCAACGTTCAAGTTTGGAATTCGAAGTCTGTCAATACTCAATTTGGCAATGACAATATCAAGAAGTACAATATCAATATACTACTCAAATCAATACCGAATCTGATCAATCTGAATCTTAATCAAAATCAACGGCATAACGCTATAATCCTGATATCCCCGTCAGTATAATATCACTAGATATTAATTACAATCCAAAACCAATATCCAATATAACCTGTAATCAATTAATGATTCCCATCTATTCAATATCAATCGATATAATCTGAAAAACCATAACAATTCCATAATCAATCTGTTTTTCAATCTGACTTCGATTCTATGATGTCTAACATGCCAATAACACCATATATAAATCATATCCGATTCTAGCAATACCACAATTTCAAATCATATCAAAACGTAATAAAACTTACGTCCAGTTGTAGCATGCATCGATAGGATTACAGTACTGAAGTCGGATTTAAAATCAAACGGATAGATCGTTCCAAATCACGAATCTACGATAAAAAGCTTGAAATTACTTAGGGAACTTCGTTTTTATTCTTTCAGAATTGCTGAGGAGCAATGAAGATACAATATATATCATGCATGCACGGTGCAAGTGGCATCCTTCTTTGCCCAACACGTCTCGCGCATATGCGCGACCCTCCTCGGCGCATATGCGCGAGACACTAAGTCTCGGCGCGTGACTACACGGTAGCTCGCGCATATGCCCGCCCTCATTCGGCGCATATGCGCGAGGTCCTTTATCATTCATCACAACTCTCGGGTACCCTCGCGCACATGCGCCGATACACTTCGCCCATATGCGCGAGGTGTTCTGCCTGCCTCGCGCATATGCGCGAGGTTTCCTATCCTCGCACATAATTCGATCTTATTTCTGCCTATCCCGGTCTAATATGTTCCATCTATAATCACATCAATTAATCAATGAATCATTTCAGATTAACAACACCGCAAATCTCGGGCATTACACAGTTGACCGGTGAGAGTGTGGCCGGTGTCCCCGCCGTCCAGTACTGTGGTTTTTATAGTTGGATCCATCGCCCAATATGATTAAGAATATGAGTCACAATCATGATCTGAATCCAACAAACATGAATATGAATATGAATATGAATACGACTATGAACATGGATATGGATGTGATTATGAACATGTTTATGTTTATGAAAATGTTTAAAGTTGATGTATCATTATGTTTTTATTTAAAGTTTATGCATCATATTTATGAAAATGTTATTGTTTTAAGTTTATGCATCTTCATGAAAACGATATTTTAAGTACAAGTATTTTCACGGTTGTATGTGATCTGTATATTTAGTACTTGTTATCAAGAATATGATATGTTGAGTCTCTAGACTCACTAGGTGTGATTGATGCAGGTGATTATGATGATTATGTTAATGGAGGTCTTGATGGTTGGTCTAACTGAACTGAAGGTGCACGTAACCCGAGGACCGACACTAGTTTTCCGTACTAGTTTATGATTTATGATTATGATTTATGTCAAGATATTTTTACGAAGATCTATTTATGAGTGGTTTTTTAGAGGTTATAGTACGGCCTATACTTTTCAAATAATATATATATTGAAAAATGGGACAAGATATTTTCAAAGTATTTATATATATATGTAAGAGGGAAAAAAATTTTCTAACACATTTTAAGCAAAACGAATAAGCAGACGTTTCAAGAGCACTGCCATGATGTTTACTAATTTTCGAATGTAAAATAACTGTTTTACTCCTAGACGTAAAATTTCATGTTTTTTACTTTTTCTTAATTTCATTGACTCTAACATGTCCCAAATAATTATTTAAGCTTAAATTAATTTTCTCAATATTTTATTTAGCTTAAATACTAGACTTTTTAATTAATATTTATTTATTCGTTTTTAACGCATTTTATTCCCGAAAAATTCAAACTTTAAAATAAAATTCCTACATTTGAAACATAGACTTTTAATAATTATTTTGCCCTCGTGAACAATGACTCGATCCCCGTGAGCCATGTTTCAACTAATTTTTTTACCAAGAAAACCCTAACTTGACCCATAAAAGTTAGCCCCGAGCCATGGTCCGATTTTCCCAAGCCATCCTCGAACCATGCTGGACCAAACCCTGACCAACCCCTCTGTACACCCTCTTTGATGCGAACACGAGTGGTCAAGCTCCAAGGAAAGCATGGGATCCGTTAGAGTTGCCAGAGGGACCAATCACGAGGGGGCGTCTGAAGAGGTTCAAAGAAGCATTGAATGGGCTTATGAGATATCAAGGAGGGCTTACGTGCAAGGAGCAAAGTGCCGAAGGGTTCGTTATGCATGGGAGTGAGTTCGGGAACCAAAGGAATATTATTAAAGCATATTTTGAAGGACCGAGGCTACACTGACCCGAGCACGGACCTGTACACGGGGTCCGTGTACATCAGACCCAAGAATGAATAAATAATTATCTTGTCCCATTTAATTAAAGTAAACATGTAAATAATTTTAAAACTTTAAAATAACAGCGGAAGCAAATATTGTTTTCAACCAACAATTTAAAAATAATTAAACGTAAACATCAACTTAAAAATAATCAAACGTATTAAAACTGAGTTTGAATAATAAAAGGTGCATAAATTAAATCATGAGGTCCTCGAGTTTACTACTGCTGTCCCAAGATCGCTCACTGGTCTCCGCCCGCGGTCTCGACCTCATCAATACCTACAACAATCAAGTCTAGTGAGTCTAAAAACTCAACATGTATATATCGTGAATAACAAGTAAATATATCATAAAATCGCATGCATCATAAAAATAAAGTATCGTAGAGCGTACGGTGAAATCGTATCATGAATAATTATAACTACATGCATATCTGAAAATTCATACGTAAAAGCTTTGCTCAATAGAGCTCTGTCATAACATATCATAATTTTTCTGGTAGAGATAATGTTTCTAAGCTAGTGGCCCATAACATAGCGTAAGCGCCTGATCAGACTAAACCACAGTATACTGGGCGGTAGAGATCAATCACAGCCCTTGGACTGGATGTCCGTACCCATAATCATAAACCGGTCGTAAGTCACCGGGCGGAGAGGTCCTCGGTTGTTCCTACCGACTTCCAAACCCATAAGCATAAGGTGGCCACAAGACATATAGCATATATCTCAAAAATAAACAGTTTATATTTTTATGCACATAATATAATTATAACCCTATTTTTTACCGGATGAGTTGGATCGCTCCCAGGCTTGCTGCGACTTACTACTAATATGTGACATGAAATAAATCTAAACTTGTCAAAAACTTAACAATAAAACCAAAAAAAACGAGACGATTAGAACCGATAACTTGATTTTTAACCATGGCTTTGTACCAACCCAAACCAACATTAAACCGACGTTTAACCATGATTAAAATACCCCAAACCTACTGAAAAATTATGCATAATAACTGTAACAACGAAAATAGATGAAAGGAATCCAAAAACATAAAACACTCTTTCGAGAGTCATTTTGGCACCTTTCGCCGTAAATTCTCGTACGACCTCTAAACTCGACCAAATCACGAACGGCCAAAAACATGACTTTCCTAACTCATTAGGGTACTGTCCAGTCCAAGATCATGGGCTAAAATCCAATCAAGAACTCAAACAAGCACCAAAAACGTGACCCAAAGTTGCTGTCAAACGTGCAGCAGGAGCAGCTTGGGTATTTGAGGTGTAACTCTGAAATTTTATGACCAAGGACTTGAACCGCCACCCAAAGACTCTTACAAACATCCTAAGGCATGGCTTAGACCATGGCTAAGGGCTAAAAGCCAACCACATCCCAAGCCAACACCTAGGACAACAGAAACATACCAACCGAGAACTCAATCCTGTGCAATGAGATGTATCGAATTGTTCTATTGTCTTGTGCCGTTCCAGTGGCCATTTGATTGACCATGGCTCGATCTAGACATGATGGAGTGTTGTATGAACCATGGCTATGGGCTAGAAGCCAACCACAATCCATTCAAACCCCCAAAACCAAAACACACTCCTACAGATTTCAGAAACTTTAAAACCGAGGGACATGTGCCATGTAAATGTAAGAATCTGATGAAGCCGTGAACCAAACCTTGAAAGGATGATTTGGTCACGCCCTTGACATGTTAAGGTAGGGTTCTAACCATGTCTATGGCCCCTAGGGCAGCCAGGATTCGAACACCCCCTGTAACATACCAAATAACACAATTTTGACACAACCTGTAACTTGGTGAAATTGTTGCTGTAAATACTTCGTTTGTGGGTGTATAGACAAAAACCAATGAACCAATAACACCCTAACACACTCTAAATCATGCCTATAAGTCGCCATGTGTGCCTGGAAACGAAGCAACCCCCTGAAATCATCAAAACTCAGCAACAAAATATATCAGCATGGCCGAGAGGCCTGTACAGAATTTTGAAAAGAATCTTGCTGTCAATTTCGTTTTCTTGCTTGAATTCTGCTTATATAATGGTTTAAACATATCTATAGGACTTGATTGAAGAGCAAAGAAACAATATATACATGCCTGGAATTTGTTTTGAAGAAAAACAAATCAAAACGACAATACGACGCGACGGAACCGAGTTGGATATCTTCCTTTTTTTTCTATTTTTCTGCTGATGTTCCTTCGATTTCGGCTGCTATTTTTCTGATGTTTTCGATGCTTAAGGTTGTAGGAAGTGTAAGGGATGAAATTGAATGATATAGGAGGTGTTAAAGGTGCTATAAAACACATTAAGTTGGAGGTTACAAGTCAAGGGATTGAATGGGTTTTTGACATGCACTTTGGATTCCCTTAGCTGCCGATTCCCATTTCTATTTTTTTGCTGCATAATTCTGTGACTTACTTTGTAATTAGTTGGGGAGAAATAAGGTGTAATATTGTGTTTGAATTACTACTAATTAGTCAGTTAAAAATGGGTAATTGAATACACCATGAAGTCCATTTAGAGGTGATTTGAATGGAGAGTTACCAAACTTTTGAAATGGTTTATGGTTTGACTATAATGTTACTAATATTGCATGTACAATGTTGTTTAAAATCTAATATTTTAAATATTTAAGGTTTTAAACACTCCTACCATACATTTTAGTGCATTAACATATTAATTTATAACAACCTCTTGTATGGTCTTGCATGGATTCAAATTTAAGTATTTAAATACTATGTTTAATTTCTTGAATATATTAGACTTAGATTAATTTATCCCCATTTGTTTACATATTTTAATTTAAGCCTAAAGAACTTATTTACTAACTTAGCTCTAATTAATTAAATAAATCCCAAAGGCCTTCTTTTTCTTGAAATTAAATTATTCTTTGGCTTAATTTAAATTTAGGAATATTTTCTTATTATTAATCTTATCTCTAATCTCCAAACTCCGGTCCGACCTCGCGTATGTATCCTGAAAAGATAAAAACTAAACATCTACCTTTAAAATAAATAATCATGATTTAAAATTATTTAAAATGACTTAAACACTTCATATATTTAATTAAAAATTCCTTTTTTTTTAATTTAAATAGTAGCAATTATGCATGGTTTATACGTAATCTGATTTTCGGGTTCTACAACTCTACCCCCCTTAAAAGAAATTTCATCCCCGAAATTAAAACTTACCGAATAACTCGGGATAACGACTCCTCATCTCCGGCTCAGATTCCCACGTAGCTTCCTCCTCCGAATGATTGAGCCATTTGACTTTCACAAGCTTGAGTATTTTGCTCCGAAGCTTTTTCTCCTGTCTGTCCAAGATTTGCACCGGTCTTTCCTCATATGACAAGTTCGGAGTGAGTTGCAATGGTTCAAAGTTCAAAACATGCGATGGATTCGCCATATACTTCCTGAAAATGGAGACGTGAAAGACGTTGTGTACTCCGGCCAGATTCGGCGGAAGAGCAACACGATAAGCTAATGTCCCAACTCGGTCGAGAATCTCAAATGGTCCAATGAATCTCGGACTGAGCTTTCCTTTCTTCCCGAACCGCATGACGCCTTTCATCGGTGCTATCTTCACGAAAACATGGTCACCAACAGCAAACTCTAGATCTCTCCTTCGCTGATCCGCATAACTTTTCTGTCTACTCTGAGCAGTCCTCATCCTATCACGGATCTTAACTACTACATCAGCAGCCTGCTGCACAATCTTTGGACCCAATTCTGCTCTCTCCCCTACTTCATCCCAATGAATAGGCGATCTACACTTACGACCGTACAGTGCTTCATATGAAGCCATACCTATAGACGACTGAAAACTGTTGTTATAGGTAAACTCCACCAATGGTAGTTTTGATTCCCAACTACCGGAGAAATCAAGGAAACATGCACGGAGGAGATCCTCCAAAATATGGATAACTCTCTCGGATTGACCATCTGTCTGTGGATGAAAAGCTGTGCTAAACAACAACTTCGTACCCATAGCTGAGTGTAGACTCTTCCAAAATGATGAAGTGAATCTAGGATCTCGGTCAGACACTATAGAAACGGGAATGCCATGAAGTCTAACGATCTCCCGGATATATAACTCTGCATACTGGATCATGGAAAAAGTAGTCTTAATAGGCAAGAAATGAGCTGATTTCGTAAGACGATCAACAATCACCCATATAGCATTCGACCCTCTGACTGACTTCGGCAGACCGACAACGAAGTCCATGGTGACATTCTCCCACTTCCACTCGGGAATAGGAAGATGCTTGAGCATACCCGCTGGTCTCTGATGTTCCGCTTTCACTAGCTGACATGTCAGACACTCGGAAAATAATCGTCTGCTATCCCTCTTCATCCCTGGCCACCAATATAATAACTGCAGGTCTTTGTACATCTTCGTACTCCCAGGATGAATAGAGTACGACGACATATGGGCCTCAGATAAGATATCCTCTCGAATAGAATCGCTGTTCGGAACCCACATTCTGTCCCGATATCTGACAATACCGTCTCTAACTGTGTACAAGATACTGCCCTTGGCTTCATCTCTCTGTCTCCACTTAGCAAATTGCTCATCTGCTAACTGCCCACTGCGAATACGGTCTAAGAGAGAAGACTGGATCGTCAAAGTAGATAGATGAGGAACTCTACCTCGAGGATATGTCTCTAAGTCAAACCTCTGCATCTCAAACTGAAGAGGTCTCGAAACCACCAAATGAGCCATCCCTGCAACTTTCCTGTTCAACGCGTCTGCAACTACATTAGCTTTGCCAGGATGATAGCTAATGTCAAAGTCGTAGTCCTTTACTAGCTCCAACCAACGCCTCTGCCGCATATTCAACTCTTTCTGTGTAAAGAAGTATTTGAGACTTTTGTAGTCGGTGAAGATCTGACACTTCTCTCCGTACAAATAATGCCTCCAAATCTTCAATGCAAATACTACGGCTGCCAACTCTAGATCATGGGTAGGATAATTCTTCTCATGAGTCTTCAACTGACGAGAAGCATATGCTATCACCTTCCCATGCTGCATCAATACTGCGCCTAACCCGAGTTTCGAAGCATCGGTGTACAGAACAAAATCTCCGGGTCCTGAAGGCATGGCCAATACCGGCGCTGAAATAAGAGCTTGCTTCAATGTATCAAAGCTCTTCTGACATTCCTCGCTCCACACATACTTAACATTCTTCTTTGTCAATGATGTGAGTGGAACTGCGATGGAGGAGAATCTTCGAATAAACTTCCGATAGTATCCTGCTAGTCCAAGGAAACTACGGATCTCGGATGCATTTTGAGGCACAACCCAATCTCTGACTGCTGCAACTTTCGCCGGGTCTACCTCGATCCCACTGCTAGAAATGACGTGGCCTAAGAACGCCATTTTCTCTAACCAGAACTCGCATTTGCGGAACTTCGCGAATAGTTTGTGCTTTTGTAATGTCTGCAGTACTGTGGTCAAATGTCTGTTGTGATCCTCTTGATTCTTTGAGTAGATGAGAATATCATCTATGAATACTATCACGAACTGATCAAGATACGGCTGGAATACGCGATTCATGAGATCCATGAAGATCGCTGGCGCATTCGTCAAACCGAACGGCATCACAAGAAACTCGAAGTGGCCATAATGAGTCCTGAAAGCAGTCTTGAGAATGTCGGCGTCTTTCACTCTCAGCTGATGATAACCAGAACGCAGATCAATCTTGGAGAATACCGAAGCTCCCTCCAATTGATCAAATAAATCCTCTATCCTCGGGAGTGGGTATTTATTCTTCACTGTAACGTTGTTCAACTCCCGGTAATCAATGCAGAGCCTCATAGAACCAACCTTTTTCTTCACAAACAATACCGGTGCACCCCATGGCGAAAAGCTCGGGCGAATGAACTCCTTGTCAAGAAGTTCCTGAATCTGTTTCTTGAGTTCTGCCATCTCCGTCGGTGCTAATCTGTACGGCGCCTTTGAAATCCGGGCGAATGAACTCCTTGTCAAGAAGTTCCTGAATCTGTTTCTTGAGTTCTGCCATCTCCGTCGGTGCTAATCTGTACGGCGCCTTTGAAATCGGTGCCGTACCGGGCATAAGCTCAATAGAAAATTCCACCTCTCGCAGAGGTGGTAATCCAGAGACGTCATCAGGAAAAACGTCTAGAAAATCCCGGACAACTGGAACATCGGATGCTGACTGTTTGGGCATCTCGAGAACATATACAAGAGTAGCTAAAAATGCTCGGTACCCTCTACGAATGAGCTTCCTAGCCTGGACACAAGATATCATACGCGGTAAATTAAAATACCTGTCTGGCTCGAATAAGAATTGTTCCATCCCCGGCGGTCGGACGAGAACATATCTCTGTTGGAAGTCAATCAAAACTCTGTTCCTCAATAGCCAGTCCATCCCTAGAATGATATCAAATTCTGGCATCGGCAGAACGATAAGATCCACATACACAAGATTACCATGAAGTTCAAGGTCTATATCTCGGATCACATTAGTGGCTGTCATCTCCTCTCCAGAAGGCAATGTTACGGAATACGCTATGTCTAGCCCAATTGATTTGATCTTGAGAGAATTTGCAAAGGTTTCTGAAATGAACGAATAAGTAGCCCCTGAATCTATCAAGGCTTTCGTAGCTGAACCGGCTATAAAGATTCTCCTTGAAAGATTGGAATATTATGCTAAACCCAATAGTTTTACAAGAACTATGCTTATAGACATGCAAAGGTCAAAGTTCTTCTAACCTACGTTCCCATAAATAACACTGATTAGAGCATGCAATCCTATCATAAATTTTAAGTTAAAAATATTAACCCAAAACATTAAACTTCAAATACAACTTAAGGATTTATGATACCTGTCATGAGCATCGTCTCCGGGTTAGTCTCCGCAGCATGGAGAGCAAAAACTCTGCCTTGAGTAGGCAGATTCTTCTGTGTGCAATTCTTCAATATGTGATCAGTACTACCACATTTGTAACACTTTCCCGAACCATACATACATGGCCCAGCATGACGACGTGAGCACCTGGCACAGACTGGATACTCCACTGTCCTCGGGACTGCTCGTCCCTGCGGTTGCTGCTGCGGCCCTCTGTTCTTGGGTGGATCGTGGAAAGGTCTCTTATTCTGATGTTGTGACTGAGGAGGACGGTGTGGTGCCTAAAATGGTCGTTTTCCAAGGCGATCGCGTTCAATATCATTCTGGTCTTGCTCTCCCGCTAGAGCTCTGGAAAATGCAACATCATAGGTAGTAGGGCCAGCCACCCTAACATCACGACGTATGATCGGCCGTAGACCATTCAGAAAATGCCTCAATTTAGCTCCAGCATCATTAGCAATTAGGGGTACAAAGTGACATCCCCTCTCGAACTTACAGATGAACTCCGTAACAGTCAAGTCTCCCTGCCTCAGGGTCATGAACTCCATGGTCAACCTCAAACGCACCTCCTCAGTAAAATATTTAGAATAGAATACCTCTGTGAAGTGCTCCCAACTCAAAGTAGTCAAATCCAAAGCCACTGATGCTCCTTCCCACCATAGGCGAGCGTCTCCTCCGAACAGGTAGGTCGCACATCGAACCCTATCTCCATCTTCATGCCCCATAAACTCGAAAATAACCTCAAGGGACTTAATCCAACCCTCGGCTGCCATAGGATCGGATGTCCCTAAGAATTACTTTGGTCGCATCTTCATGAACCGCTCATAGATAGCCTCCGGTCCCGGCTGTCTGGCTCCCACTGCATTGTTCCCCGCAAACTGTGCGAAGAACTGAGTCATCCCAGCTAGCATCTGGGCATTCATGTCTGGTGGAGGGGGTGGTGGTGGTAGATCTCTCTCCTCGTTCTCCCTTTGTCTCTGATCCTCACCGCCCTCATGACGGCGCTCATCATCACCTCTCGGGCGTCCAACACGGCGTCTAGTAGGCATGCTGTTCCATAATTATAACCCATACGTAACCAACATGCATAATTCCACTATTTCTTTAAATTTAAATAAATAATGCATAATCGTAATCTTGACGTAAAATCTTTCATGCAATCATGATGTAAAAATATTTCAAGCTTTGAAATAAATGCGTAATCGTAAAACTTACAGACCAAAGACGTGACTTCATGAGCTTCTCGAGAGCAGTAGTAGTACAACCCTTTACAAGATCATAGGCTCTGATACCAACTGTAAAGGCCCGTATTTCGTATTCGTAATTTTGCGGAATTATTAAAAATTTTCTAAATAAATAATTATCTTGTCCCATTTAATTAAAGTAAACATGTAAATAATTTTAACTTTAAAATAACAGCGGAAGCAAATATTGTTTTCAATTAACAATTTAAAATAATTAAACGTAAACAGCAACTTAAAAATAATCCAACGTATTAAAACTGAGTTTGAATAATGAAAGGTGCATAAATTAAATCATGAGGTCCTCGGGTTTACTTCTGCTGTCCCAAGATCGCTCACTGATCTCCGCCCGCGGTCTCGACCTCATCAATACCTACAACAATCAAGTCTAGTGAGTCTAAAGACTCAACATGTATATATCGTGAATAACAAGTAAATATATCATAAAATCGCATGCATCATAAAAATAAGGTATCGTAGAGCGTACGGTGAAAATCGTATCATGAATAATTATAACTACGTGCATATCTGAAAATTCATACGTAAAAGCTTTGCTCAATAGAGCTCTGTCATAACATATCATAATTTTTCTGGTAGAGATAATGTTTCTAAGCTAGTGGCCCATAACATAGCGTAAGCGCCTGATCAGACTAAACCACAGTATACTGGGCGGTAGAGATCAATCACAGCCCTTGGACTGGATGTCCGTACCCATAATCATAAACCGGTGGTAAGTCACCGGGCGGAGAGGTCCTCGGTTGTTCCTACCGACTTCCAAACCCATAAGCATAAGGTGGCCACAAGACATATAGCATATATCTAAAAAATAAACATTTTATATTTTTATGCACGTAATATAATTATAACCTTATTTTTTACCGGATGAGTTGGATCGCTCCCAGGCTTGCTGCGACTTACTATTAATATGTGACACATGAAATAAATCTAAACTTGACAAAAACTTAACAATAAAACCAAAAAAAACGAGACGATTAGAACCGATAACTTGATTTTTAACCATGGCTTTGTACCAATCCGAACCAACATTAAACCGACGTTTAACCATGATTAAAATACCCCAAACCTACTGAAAAAATATGCATAATAACTGTAACAACGAAAATAGGTGAAAGGAATCCAAAAACATGAAACACTCTTTCGAGAGTCATTTTGGCACCTTTCGCCGTAAATTCTCATACGACCTCTAAACTCGACCAAATCACGAACGGCCAAAAACATGACTTTCCTAACTCATTAAGGTACTGTCCAGTCCAAGGCCATGGTCTAAAAGCCAACCAAGAACTCAAACAAGCACCAAAAACTTGACCCAAAGTTGATGTCAAACGTGCAGCAGGAGCAGCTTGGGTATTTGAGGTGTAACTCTGAAATTTTATGACCAAGGACTTGAACCGCCACCCAAAGACTCTTACCAACATCCTAAGGCATGGCTTAGACCATGGCTAAGGGCTAAAAGCCAACCACATCCCAAGTCAACACCTAGGACAACAGAAACATACCAACCGAGAACTCAATCCTGTGCAATGAGATGTATCGAATTGTTCTATTGTCTTGTGCCGTTCCAGTGGCCATTTGATTGACCATGGCTCGATCTAGACATGATGGAGTGTTGTATGAACCATGGCTATGGGCTAGAAGCCAACCACAATCCATTCAAACCCCCAAAACCGAAACACCCTCCTACAGATTTCAGAAACTTTAAAACCGAGGGACATGTGCCATGTAAATGTAAGAATCTGATGAAGCCATGAACCAAACCTTGAAAGTATGATTTGGTCACGCCCTTGACATGTTAAGGTAGGGTTCTAACCATGTCTATGGCCCCTAGGGCAGCCAGGATTCAAACACCTCCTGTAACCAACCAAATAACACAATTTTGACACAACCTGTAACTTGGTGAAATTGTTGCTGTCAATACTTCGTTTGTGGGTGTATGGACATAAACCAATGAACCAATAACACCCTAACACAATCTAAATCATGCCTATAAGTCGCCATGTGTGCCTGGAAACGAAGCAACACCCTGAAATCATCAAAACTCAGCAACAAAAATATATCAGCATGGCCGAGAGGCCTGTACAGAATTTTGAAAAGAATCTTGCTGTCAATTTCGTTTTCTTGCTTGAATCCTGCTTATATAATGGTTTAAACATATCTATAGGACTTGATTGAAGAGCAAAGAAACAATATATACATGCCTGGAATTTGTTTTGAAGAAAAACAAATCAAAACGACAATACGACGCGACGGAACCGAGTTGGATATCTTCCTTTCTTTTCTATTTTTCTGCTGATGTTCCTTCGATTTCAGCTGCTGTTTTTCTGATGTTTTCGAAGCTTAAGGTTTTAGGAAGTGTAAGGGATGAAAGTGAATGATATAGGAGGTGTTAAAGGTGCTATAAAACACATTAAGTTGGAGGTTACAAGTCAAGGGATTGAATGGGTTTTTGACATGCACTTTGGATTCCCTTAGCTGCCGATTCCCATTTCTATTTTTTTGCAGCATAATTCGGTGACTTACTTAGTAATTAGTTGGGGAGAAATAAGATGTAATATTGTGTTTGAATTACTACTAATTAGTGAATTAAAAATGGGTAATTGAATACACCATGAAGTCCATTTAGAGGTGATTTGAATGGAGAGTTACCAAACTTTTGAAATGGTTTATGGTTTGACTATAATGTTACTAATATTGCATGTACAATGTTGTTTAAAATCTAATATTTTAAATATTTAAGGTTTTAAACACTCCTACCATACATTTTAGTGCATTAACATATTAATTTATAACAATCTCTTGTATGGTCTTGCATGGATTCAAATTTAAGTATTTAAATACTATGTTTAATTTCTTGAATATATTAGACTTAGATTAATTTATCCCCATTTGTTTACATATTTTAATTTAAGCCTAAAGAATTTATTTACTAACTTAGCTCTAAATAATTAAATAAATCCCAAAGGCCTTCTTTTTCTTGAAATTAAATTATTCTTTGGCTTAATTTAAATTTAGGAATATTTTCTTATTATTAATCTTATCTCTAATCTCCAAACTCCGGTCCGACCTCGCGTATGTATCTTGAAAAGATAAAAACTAAACATCTACCTTTAAAATAAATAATCATGATTTAAAATTATTTAAAATGACTTAAACACTTCATATATTTAATTAAAAATTCTTTTTTTTTATTTAAATAGTAGCAATTATGCATGGCTTATACGTAATCTGATTTTCGGGTTCTACATCCCGAGTCTACACGGATTCGAGCACAGACATGTACACGGGGTCTGTGTCCTATGTTTTCCGCAAAGGCCGAGTCTACACGGACCCCCTTCCGGACATCTATACGGGGTCCGTGTCCCTTCGCAGATTTGGTGCAGATTTTCCTTCTTTAGAGTTTTGATTTGTTTTGTAACTAGATATGGACATCTTTTTTAATATATAAACGGATATGAACGAAAATTAACACAATTAAGAATATTATTGATATTTTATCAAACTTTTAGAGTTTTTCTCTCAAACCATTAAAGCTTTTGCTTTGTTACAAATCAAACTTATCGAAGTTTTTAATTTTGTGGCGTTTGTCGATCGTCTTGTGCGGATTGTCATTGACTTGTTCTTTGAAGGTTCGTTCTAGTTTTGATTGTATTCATTATGATTCTTTATTACTAAACCTCGTAGTTTAGGGGTGAAAATCATATCATACTTGATTCAAAAGATCGGGACAACACAACACGATCCTTGTTCGTATTTGAATTGAGGGCGCGATTCGATTTTTAATCGTGTTTGCTTTTCATTCGCACGAGGGTTCATATCATTTGGTATAAGAGAGGTTCATTGAATTCAAGTAAGTATCTTGTTCTTCAATTGTCAGATCTGTTTATTTCTTCGTTCGTTTCCAGATCTGTTTTGGTTTATCGTTCTTCGTCTTTTCGTGAATCTGTGATTCTCGAAAAAGTTTTGATTTTTATTTTTTTTCCTTGGTGATATTCGAGATATAATCAGCCAAAAAAAAAAAGTACAAAAATTCTGAAAAAATTCACCATTATTTCTTTTTGATATCTTGCTCTATTTTCTTTAGAGAGTCATATTCAAGTGCTTCTTACAGTCAAAAAAATATATATATTTATCTTCAAATTTCTTGTCTACACAGTCCAAGTGAGTAGATCATAATTGTTCACAAGTTGAACTTGATTGTTTGATATACAAATACAAAGCTTGAGTACACTTTCGAGGATACTATCAAATTTAAGTGAAAATTACTTGAGTGCGAGTGTATTTTCTTTGAAGTGACTAGTGAGTATTTGTTATGAGCAAAAAAAATAGAGAGGAGTGACAAGCGACTTTCTTTGGAGTGATCGTGAGCGTTTGGGTGAGGAATATTTTGTTTTCTACTAACATTTTCTTGCAGGTACAAATTTGAAATTAAATGGAGAGGGATGTAGGAGATAGTTCGAACCAAGGATTATCTAAGGTTCAAATGGAGGTGTTGTTTGGGCATTTTAGTAGGATGATGAGGAACGAATTGGAGCCCTTACATGAGAGGTTGGATAAACTTAAAGTTAGTACTAGTGGAGATAAGTCTAAATCTAAAAACTTGGGTAGAGGAAAAGAGGAGGGAATATGATTTGGGAGGAGACGAGGAGAGTCAAAATGAGAATTGGGGTAGGAATGGAAGAGGTAGAGGATTTGGGAGAGAAAGAAGAGAAGCTGTACGGGGTAGATATGATGGGAATAGGGAGGATGGTAACATGGGTAGTATTAAGATGAAAAATCCTTCGTTCCATGAGAAATCTGACCCGGAGGCATACTTAGAATGGGAAAAGATGGTAGAGTTCATGTTTGAATGTCACCACTAGTCCGAACAAAAGAAGGTTAGGTTGGTGGTGGTTGAGTTTCTTGACTATGCTCTCATTTGGTAGGATCAATTAGTGACCACTAGGAGAAGATATAATGAGAGACCCATTGAAACTTGGGATGAGATGAAGAGGGTCATGAGGAAGAGGTTTGTGCCCAATCACTACTATAGGGAGATGTTTAAGAGGCTACAAACTTTGAGGCAAGGGTTGAAGAGTGTGGAGGACTACTATAAGGAGATGGAAGTAGTCATGATTAGGGCAAATATTGAGGAAGATAGTGAGGCGACGATGGCTCGTTTTCTTTGCGGTTTGAACAGGGAAATACAGGATCAAGTGGAGCTTAGGCACTACTTGGATCTAGACGAGATGGTGCAAATGGCCATAAAAGTGGAACAACAACTAAAGAGGCGAGGAGTTGGCCGCACTAATCAAGCTGGGGGTTCATCATCTTCTTGGCGATCAAATGTGGTGAAACGTGAGGAGAATAAGGTGGTGACCAAACCCAAGATCAAGACCAAACAAGAGGCGCCTAAACAAGGAGTGCAAGGTAAATCTGAAACTCCTCTTACTCGATCTAGAGATACTAGATGTTTTAGGTGTGGGTTGGGTCATATTGCTAGTGAATGTCCTAATAAAAGGGTGATGATTTTAAATGATGATGATGAGATGCCTGCATTAGAAGATCCTGATGAGGGATTTGAGGCGGTTGTAGGTGAAGCACTAGTGACTAGGCGTATCATGAGTACCCAAGTCAAGGAGGAGGATACTAACCAAAGGGATAACTTGTTCCACACTAGGTGTTTTGTGAATCAAAAGGTTTGCAATCTAATCATAGATGGGGGGGGGGGGGGGTTGTACCAATGTGGCTAGTAGTGAGATGGTCGAAAAATTGGGTTTACCTACATTAAAGCATCCTCAACCATATAGGCTTTAATGGTTGAATGATTGTGTGGAGGTGAAGGTGAACAAACAAGTGTTGGTTTCTTTTTCTATTGGGAAGTATGTGGATGAGGTCTTGTGTGATGTGGTGCCCATGCATGCTTGTCATATCTTGTTGGGTAGGCTGTGGCAATATGATAAGCGAGTGACACATGATGGGTTCAAGAATAAGTATTCATTTGTATTGAAGAAAGAATCTATTGTATTACTTCCCTTGTCCCCAAAGCAAGTGTTGGAGGACCAATTGAAAAAAAAGAAGAGAGATGAGGCCGAAAAAAAGAGTGAACTAAAAAGTGAGGTGGCCTATGAAAATAAAAATGAGATGGCTGAAAAAAAGAGTGATAAAAAGAGTGAGATAGCCATATAAAAGAAAAAAGAGAGAAAAGAAAATGAGGGAAAAGGAAATGAGAGGAAAGAGGCCAAAAATAAAACATATATGGCCCAAAAAAGTGAGTTGAAACAATTGATGCACACACATGAACCACTTGTGTTGATACTTTATAAAGAGATTCACTTTAACACAAGTGATATAGCCGGATCCCTTCCGAGCATTGTTGTTTCACTTTTGCAGGAGTTCGATGGTATATTTCCGGAAGAGCTACCTCAAGGACTACCACCATTGAGGGAGATTGAGCACCAGATTGATTTTGTACCCGGGAGTGCATTGCCGAATCGTCCAGCTTATAGGAGCTATCCGGAGGAGACTAAGGAACTTCAACGACAGGTAAGTGAGATTTTAGATAGAGGTTTTGTGCGTGAGTCCATGTCACCTTGTGTTGTACCTGTTTTATTAGTTCCTAAGAAGGATGGCTCATGGCGTATGTGTGTAGATTGTAGGGAAATCAATAACATAACCATTAAGTATAGGCATCCTATACCTAGACTAGATGATATATTAGATGAGTTGCATGGTGCATGTATTTTTAGCAAGATTGATTTAAAGAGTGGCTATCATCAAATTAGGATGAGGGAAGGTGATGAGTGGAAAACGGCTTTTAAAACCAAGTACGGGTTATATGAGTGGATGGTCATGCCTTTTGGCTTAACTAACGCTCCTAGTACCTTTATGAGGTTAATGAACCATGTCTTGCGTGCATACATAGGAAAATTTGTTGTTGTTTACTTTGATGATATCCTAGTATATAGCAAAGACCTGGATGAGCATGTTGGTCACTTGAAACTTGTGCTAATCACACTAAGGGTTGAAAATCTATATGCTAACTTAAAGAAATGTGATTTTTGTACAAGCAAACTTGTCTTTCTTGGTTTTGTGGTAAGCTCACACGGGATACAAGTGAATGAAGACAAGGTAAGTACTATTCGAGATTGGCCATCGACTACTACTGTTGGTCAAGTCCGAAGTTTTCATGGACTTGCAAGCTTCTATATGAGGTTTGTAAAGGATTTTAGCACATTGGCAGCATCGATGACGGCGGTAATCAAGAAGAACGTTCCATTCCATTGGGGCGAGGAGCAAGAGAAGTCTTTTAATCTTATTAAGCAAAAATTAATTAATGCTCCTTTACTTGTTTTACCTGATTTTGCTAATACCTTTAAAATTGAATGTGATGCCTCATGTGTAGGTATTGGTGGAGTCTTGATGCAAGGAGGTCGACCGGTGGCGTACTTCAGCGAGAAACTCAATGGAGCCGCCCTGAGCTATCCCACATATGATAAGGAGTTCTACGCACTTGTAAGGACTCTAAAGACGTGGCAGCACTACTTGAGGCCTAAGGAGTTTGTGAATCATACGGATCACGAGTCTCTGAAGCACCTTAAGGGGCAACAAAAGCTGAACAAGCGGCATGCCAAGTGGGTGGCATTCATAGAGACATTCCCCTACATAATAAAGTACAAGAAAGATAAGGAAATTGTAGTGGCCGACGCACTATCACGGAGGTACGTACTAATCTCTACCTTGGAGTCAAAAGTTTTGGGGTTTGAGCATGTAAAAGAGTTGTATGTGCTAGATGAGGACTTCAAGGGGGTATTTGAAACATGTATACATGGTCCACATGACAAATTTTATTTGCATCATGGGTTTTTTTTAAAGAAGATAGGTTTGGCATCCCTAGATCATCCATTCGTGAATTACTTGTTAGGGAGGCGCATGGGGGTGGTTTAACAGGACATTTTAGTGTGGCTAAAACTTTAAGTGCATTGCATGAACATTTCTATTGGCCACATATGAAGCGTGATGTTGAGCGTGTGTGTGAAAAGTGCATAACTTGTAGACAAGCTAAATCTAGAACGCAACCATATGGATTGTATACACCACTTCCCGTCCCTAGTGAACCTTGGGTTGATATTTCTATGGATTTGTTTTGGGGTTGCCTAGGACAAAGAAGGGGAGGGATTCTATATTTGTTGTTGTGGATAGATTTTCTAAGATGGCACATTTTATTGCTTGTCATAAGACTGATGATGCTTCTAACATTGGGGACTTATTCTTTAAAGAAGTCGTTAGGTTGCATGGTATGCCTAGGACTATCGTGTCTGATCGTGATGTTAAGTTTTTGAGTTATTTTTGGAAAACGTTGTGGGCTAAACTGGGCACAAAATTGTTGTTTTCTACTACATGTCATCCTCAAACGGATGGACAAACTGAAGGTGTTAATAGAACTTTAGGAACACTTTTGCGTGCCATTCTTAAAAAGAACTTAAAGATTTGGGAAGATTGTTTGCCATTTGTTGAATTTGCTTACAATCGTTGCGTGCATTCCACTACAAATTATTCGCCATTTGAAATTGTTTATGGTTTTAATCCTTTGACTCCGTTGGATTTGATGTCTTTACCTGTGAGTGAAAGGCTAAATATGGATGGCAAAAAGAAGGGTGAATTTGTTAGGAGTTTGCATGAAAAGGCTAAAGCCAACATTGAGAAGAAGAATGAACAATATGCCAAGCAAGCCAACAAGGGGAAGAAAAAGGTGGTCTTTGAGAAGGGTGACTGGGTGTGGCTACACTTGTGGAAGGAGGGGTTCCCCGAGAAGAGACGTTCAAAGCTATTACCTAGGGGCGATGGGCCATTTCAAGTCCTTGAAAGGATCAATGACAACGCCTACAAACTTGATCTACCAGGTGAGTATAACGTCAGTTCTACTTTTAATGTTAATGATCTTTCTTTGTTTGATGTAGGTGATGAACGAGATTTGAGGCCAAATCCTTTTCAAGAGGATGATGCGAACACGGGTGGTCAAGCTCCAAGGAAAGCATGGGATCCATTAGAGTTGCAAGAGGGACCAATCATGCCTGGGCGTCTGAAGAGGTTCAAAGAAGCATTGAATGGGCTTATGAGCTATCAAGGAGGGCTTACGTGCAAAGAGCAAAGTGCCGAAGGGTTTGTGATGCATGGGAGTGAGTTCGGGAACCAAAGGAATATTATTCAAGCATATTTTGAAGGACCGAGGCTACACGGACCCAAGCACGGAACTGTACACGGGGTCCTTGCACATCACAACCAAGAATGAAGAAATCCCGAGTCTACACGTACCCCAGCACGGACCTGTACACGGGGTTCGTGTCCTATGTTTTCCGCAAAGGCCGAGTCTGCACGGACCCCCTTTCGGACCTCTACGCGGGGTCCGTGTCCCTTCGCAGATTTGGTGCAGATTTTCTTTCTTTAGAGTTTTGATTTGTTTGGTAACTAGATATGGACATCTTTTTTTATGTAAAGGGATATGAACGAAAATTAACACAATTCAGAATAATATTGATATTTTATCAAAGTTTTAGAGTTTTTCTCTCAAACCATTAAAGCTTTTTCTTTGTTACAAATCAAACTTATCAAAGTTTTTAACTTTGTGGCGTTTGTCGATCGTCTTGTGCGGATTGTCATTGACTTTTTCTTTGAAGGTTCGTTCTAGTTTTGATTGTATTCATTGTGATTCTTTATTACTAAACCTCGTAGTTTAGGGGTGAAAATCACACCATACTTGATTCAAAAGATCGGGACAACACAACACGATCCTTGTTCGTATTTGAATTGAGGTTGCGATTCAATTTTTAATCGTGTTTGCTTTTCATTCGCATGAGGGTTCATATCACTCTTGGACCTTTGGAACTCACGGACCAGACCCCTAGCTCGAGACCGAAGGCATAATAGCAGGACATGCACTCGGCCGAGCACCCTCCAAGACATGGACTCCACGGTTACTCGCCTAAGACCTAGCCAACCCAACCAGACACTGGACCAGCCTCCCGTGCACCTTCCTAGGACCCTAAGGACTCACCCTAGCCCAGCCCGAAGTCCCCGGACCAATCCATCTACCTTGCACTAGCCGCTGAACATGCGTGACTTTTCTGAAGCTCTCGAGTGGGATGCTAGGACTCCTCCCATCCCTCTCCACATGAGCCTAGCGTGGCTAGGGCTTTTCCCTTGACTCAACTAGCCCCTGGCCGAGCCTTGGCACCAAACCGTGACCAAGCCAACCAACAATACATGAAAACCGAGCCCTATGATCACCCTATACCACATTTTAGTTCCAACTTGTTGTTACTTGATGTGGAGCCTTTACGATGTGTTTCTAGGACCCTTAACCGTGTAAAAATCGACCCTTATTGATGTCCTAAGAGGCAGCCCCTTTGTGCAACAATATAACATGATTTGGGACATAGATTCATGAGTTTATCACAAGTGTATGAAATAATACGAAAATATTCACAAGGATTTCATGCTTTTAATACAAACGTAATTTTAAACAATAATAAGATGTGATAGATGAGAAAAGAAGATGTATGGCTTGCCTTTGCGTTTTAAACGCACGAATATTCGATGGTGATGTGAAGAACTTTGACGTAGGAGAATAGGATGAATTTTCTTCAAAGAAACCAAAGCTTTGCCCTAGGAGAATCACGTGTGTGCATGTGTTTTGGTTGGAGAGAAGAGTTTGTATTTAATTTAGAAAAGTGGGCGTGAGTTTATGTGATTGGGGGAAGGATTTTTGTACATATATCTTAATTAAAACACTAATGAAGCCTTGGCCCATGAAGGAAGTTAAATAGGCCCATCAGTTCTTAATTAAAATGTAAAAATTATTTTTTTTAATAAATTTTGCGAATTTATTAGCTGTGTTGTCAAAACGTTCGCATTTTTGTTGAAAAACCAACACCGATAAAATTTACCTCTCGGCATATAAAATCACCTAAAAACCCCTTATTTTAAAAAAAATATGTAAAAACATCAATCATATTTTAAATAATTAAATTATTTAATAAAAACATTTTTCATTCTTCAGCCCTCGGTCTCCGTTCCTCGATCGCAACTCTAATAATTCTTAAAAATACAGTTTTATGCATAATGACACTAAAATCCTATTTAACATATCATCATGCATGTCGCAATTAATTTATGCCATTAAACTCGTTTGATTAATCATTTTTCATATTCCCTAGATTTGCATGTAATTGAATTACGTCATCTTAATTTTAGATCTTACATTTTGGACCTAATTTTCCCATTTATGCCATTAAACTCGTTTGATTAATCATTTTTCATATTCCTTAGATTTGCATGATGTTGAATTATGTCGTTTTAATTTTGGACCTTACATCTTGGACCTAATTTTCCCATCTTACCAAAACGCAAAACTCCCAATTGTGATATTTTTACAAATACGTGGTCACCAACATGGAATTCCAATGGACGAAGTCGCACATCAGCATAACTTTTCTGTCGACTCTGGGCAGTGTGCAATCTTTTTCTGATCTTGATTACAAATTCGGCTGTCTGTTGTACCAATTCAGGGCCTAATAATTTTCTTTCTCCTATTTCTCCCCAATGTACTTGAGATCGACATTTTCTACCATACAATGCAGTATATGGTGTCATTCCAATGCTTGATTGATACCTATTGTTATATGTAAACTCAGCAAAAGGTAATTTACTGTCCCAACTACCTGGAAAATCAATATTACAGGCCCTCAACATATATTCTAAGATCTGATATATACGTTCTGATTGTCCGTCAGTTTGAGGGTGGAATGCTGTATTGAATGCCAATCGAATTCCCATAGCATGATGTAATGAAACGTTTGCTAATCGTTTTCTTAAAAAGTACTTGAATTTTTTTTTCAAACCTCACTTAGCATTCGGCCAAAACATAAAATATTTTTGACATCATTTTAAAATAAATCAGCCAAATACAATTCGATATCCAAAGGAAATAGTTTAGCATAAAATTATCTAACATTTTACTAAACCTAAAAATACTATTTGAAAAGTATAGCCCAAACTATAACCTCTCAAAAATCACTCATAAATAAATCGTCGTAAAAATATCTTTAACATCACTTAAAATCATACATCATAACTTGTGTGGAAAACTAGCGTCGGTCCTCGGGTTATGTGTGTGTACCTTCAGTCCATCAAAGTCAACCATCAAGACCTCTATTAACATTATTATCATAATTACCTGCATCAATCACACTTACTGAGTCTAAAGACTCAACACATCATATTCTTGATACCAAATAATACGTATAAAACCAGAAGCAACACTGAAAATACTTTAACGTAAAAACACAATTTTCATGACATCCATAAACTTCAAAACTTGAAAATTTTCATAAACATTTTTCATATCATCCTCAACATATTCATATTCATATTATCATCAACGTATACGTATTCTTTTTCCTTTTCGTTGAATTCATATCGTTAATTGTGACATTTTTGTTCATCTACGTCTACGTGATGGGCGATAGATCCATCTACATGTAACCACAATACTGGGCGGCAGGGACACTAGCAACACTCTCACCGGTCAACTGGGCTTTTGCCTTACGTATTAACATATCATCATATACATATACATATTCATATCCGTAGTCCAAGGAAACACGATCGTCGGGCTCCCATTGGGACCATAACTCTCACGATATCTCCAACATATCATCGTATTAGTCACGATTACTTCACTTCCTTCAACGTTTCATATTCTCATCACTTTATAAAATATTTTAAACATGCATAAAAACGTTTTTCTTTTAAACCAAGCATGCAATACGTCTATTAAATGTCCACGTTAAATCATAAAATCCATAAACGTTTTAAAAATAAAATTTTAACATATATATATATCTAAGAAAATTTAAAAATCATAATTTAACAATAAAAATTCATAAACAGGTGAAATAATCATATTAGCATATAAAACAACATTCAGGACACTGCCATGATGTTTACTAATTTCTAGGTGTAAAATTACAGTTTTCCCTTGGATGTAAAATTTCACGTTTTTTGACTTTTTTTTAATTTCATTGGCTCTAACATGTCCCAAATAATTTATTAAGCTTACCATAATTTTATAATATTTTTATTTGGCTTAAACCGATGACTTTTAAATTAATCTTTAAATATAACATATTAGTGCGTTTTAATCCCGAATTAAATTAAACTTTGATAAAAAATTTCCAAATAAAAACTTTATACTTTTAATAATTATTTGAACTTAAATATATTTTCTCATAATTTTATAAAGCTTAAAACTAGGCGTTTCAATTAATCATTTAATTATCATTTCATTATGCGTTTAAATCACGGATAAATCCAAAACTCCATATTTTGATCCCAAACTTTAAATATAGCTTTTTTTTTAATATATCCTTCCAAATGATGAGCCACACCCATGGATCCATGGAATCAATTTTTGTTATTAAAATCTCGTTTTTGACCCCTTATCGAACACACCGAGCCATCTCCTAATTTACTCGAGCCACGCCCAAGCCACCTCGAGCCAAACCAGAACTAACCCATATAGGAACTCTCCAGACCATGCCTAGCCCGTAAAACCACCCTGGCCGGCTCAAAAACATACTGAAACTTGACCCAATTCTGCACACTCCTAAAACTCACGCTAGAAGACTCCTAGTCATCCTAGGTCACCTCCAACCGAGCCACCACCGAATCCACCTAACCCTAACCATCCCTGGACAAAACCCAGACCCAGCCTAGCCCCTACAACCCATGTAGTGATCTACTGAACCTTGACAGCAACCTCATGCACAACTTCCTGCCAAGAGCTTCTCCCTCACGTTTTCTGTGTTTTGCTCGAGTCCCATCGAGCCACCCTTCACCAACTCATGACCAAACCCTCTAGGCACCCTCCTAGACACTTAGAACCCACAGGAATAGAAACTAGCTCCTAAAATTGAAGCCACAACACAAGCCACAAGAAGCAGCCGAGAAACCCACATGATCATGGACCCTACGTTTCGGTTGCTAGGACCTAACAAAACACAATAGACCTTGAACCAGCCCCTTGTGCCCCTTCTTAGGACCCTAAGGACCTAATCTACCATAGCCCAAAACGACAGGTTGAGCCACAAAGCTTGCACAAGCTGCTACACACCTGCGCCCCCTCCTTGGCTTGCTCTCTGGTGGAGTCCTAGCTTGCTAGGACTCCTCCCCAGCCTCTTATCTCGAGTCCTAGCATGGCTAGGACTCTTCCCTTGACCTCTCACGCACCCTAGCCAAGCCCTGGTCCCAACCAAAGCCAAGCCAAGCACCCAAGTCCATAAAACCGAGCCCCTCAATCACCTAAGACACCTGATGGTTCCCACATTCGTTTTAACATAATTCACAACCTTTTCAGGTGTTCTAGGACCCTTTAGAAACGTGTTTGATCATAGCCTAATTCATGGCAGCCCTTAAACATCATATAAACATGATTTTGAATCAACAAACAAGAGTTAAACACATGCATATGAATAGTTGCGAAAATTATAATTTGAGTGCCTTGTTTTCTTTCAAAACATGTTCTATTAAATATTATGGTGTGATAGATGATTGAAAGATAGAATATGGCATGCCTTTGCGTTTTAAACGCACGAAAACGAATCGACGATGCGAAGAACGGCGACGTACACCTTGGCCGAATTTTCCCTTGAACTAACAAAGCTTTTCCCATGCTTTTGCTTGTGTGTTCCGTGTATTTGCTTGGGGTGGGGTTTTACAAATCTGATGGGTTGTGGGCGTGGGGTTGTGTGTGAGTTATGGGGTAATTTTAGGCTTTAAATAGTTAATTACCCCACTAACAAAGCCTTGGCCCATTAGGAACGTTAATTAGGCACAAAAAACTAATTAGTGCTTAATTGATATTTTTATATTAATTTTGATTAATATACTTTGTGAATTTATTTGCCGGGTTGCCAAAACATTCGTATTTTTGTTGAAAACCCAACACCGATAAAATTTACGTCCCGGCTTATAAAATCATCTCAAAAGCTCCTTATTTTCAAAAAAAATAAAAACATCACCCATAATTTAAATAATTAAAAACAATTATTCAATAAAAACATTTTATATTTTTCAGCCTTCGGTCTCCGTTACTCAATCGCAACTCGAATAACCTTTTAAAATTATATTTTAATGCAACCATGCAGAAAAGTATATTTTAAACATGTAAATATGCACAACATAATTAATTTATGCAATTAAAAAAATTAATTGAAATATATAAGAAATTTAATAATTGCATGCATGTGGTTCGCGTGGACTTTAAAATTTTCCGGGCGTTACAATCTTCCCCCCTTAAATTGAATTTCGTCCTCGAAATTCGCTTATCCTTAATAATCAAAAATTTAGATTTAGTTCTAGTATCTCAAAAATCCACGCTTCCTGTTGCGCACTCTGATAAAACTTAAGTTCTAGCATGTCCTTACGTCTCCTTATCCCAATTAAATTTTCCTTCTAAATCCTTATTTGCAAATCGCAACTTAAAAAGACTCATAATGATTTAGTGATGTTACTATTATAACCTTGAATTTCAACTTTTCTTACAATTCTCAATATTATAAGATGGATGATCATACTTATTGTATATTATTTTCTTTATTTTATACCCAAAATGTTCATCAACTTATCATATCTCGTAATTAAAATCTCAAATGCATCCGCTAACGCTTAGATTTTTCAAGCCTAATATTGATTCATCCTTAAAACCCTTGCTTAACATTCTTTAACATTATAATCAAGATATCATAAGGTTCCAAATATTGTTAAAAGTCTAAATGATCGAAAATTCTTATCATTTTACCGATTCAATTCTCCCTCATTGCTAAACTAATCCCCAGATTCCTTAACAATTGCAAAAATAAATTCTTAATTTCCTCAAATTTAATCCTAATTGGTCCTTAATTTAGAAAAACCTACGATTAACACATAAGTTCTTGGCATTCTTACTTCCCTTCTATGGGTTTCCCATATCAAAATTTCAATAATTTTAATCTTATTTACACAAAAATCAATTTATATAAACAATATTACCTTTCACAAAAACTTTAAATCCCAATTTATTAATTTTTATACTCTCAAAGATAATCGCAGTCTTTGAATCATTATTCCTTATGTCGAATTCCCAAAATTTATTCAACATGTAACCATAAATCATCAGCATATTCTTAGAAAAATTTATGTGTCCTAAAAACATTCATAACATTAAAGATTAACTTATGACTCCAAACAGTAGAACGTCAATACTAAAACCCAAAGATCAACATAGTCCAATTTCACCACGAAACCAACATCCGTTGAAATAAAATAATTTTTTATTTCATATCGTATCACGTATAAAAATTCCAAAGCATATAAATCATATATCCTCATAGAGCAATTTAAACATGCGACGTGAACATATAATTTATGTAATCATGCAGATAACATCATATAAAGCATTTAAACTTACAAGTTTGAGGCTTGACGACTGATCTTCCTGTAGCTGATGGTGGCACAACCCTTTACAGAACCATTGCTCTGATACCAACTGAAACATCTGCTATTCGTTTTCTTAAACTGTACTATAATTTTATTTTCAAACCTCACTTAGCATTCGGCCAAAACATAAAATATTTTTGACATCATTTTAATTTAAATCAACCAACTATAATTTGAAAATCAAAGAAAATAGTTTAGCATAAAATTATCTAACATTATACTAAACCTAAAAATACCATTTGAAAAGTATATCACATACTATAACCTCTCAAAAATCACTCATAAATAAATCGTCGTAAAAATATCTTTAACATCATTTAAAATCATAAATCATAACTAGTGCGAAAAACTAGCGTCGATCCTCGGGTTATGTGTGCACCTTCAGTCCAGCAAAGCCTACCATCAAGACCTCCATTAACATTATTATCATAATCCCCTTCATCAATCACACATAGTGAGTCTCAAGACTCAACACATCATATTCTTGATACCAAATAATTCATATAAAACCACAAGCAACAGTGAAAATACTTTTACGTAAAAATACCATTTTCATGACATCCACAAACTTCAAAACTTGAACATTTTCATAAATATTTTTCATATCATCCTCGACATATTTATATTTATATTATCATCAACGTATACGTATTCATTTTCCTTTTTGTTTAATTCAGATCGTTAATAGTAACTTTCTTGTTCATCTACGTCTACGTGTTGGGCGATGGATCCATCTACTTGTAACCACAGTACTGGGCAGCGGTGACACCAGCAACACTTTAACCGGTCAACTGGGTCTTGGCCTTACGTATTAACATATCATCGTATACATATGCATATTCATATCCGTAGTCCAAGGAAACACGATCGTCGGACTCCCACTGGGACCATAACCCTCAGGATATCTCCAACATATCATCGTATTAGTCACAATTATTTCACTTCCTTCAACGTTTCATATTCTCATCACTTTATAAAATTTTAACATGCATATAACGTTTTTCTTTTAAACAAAGCATGCAACATGTCTTTTAAATGTCGACGTTAAATCATAAAATCCATAAACGTTTTAAAAATTACATTTTAACATATACATATTCATGAACATTTAAAAATCATAATTTAACATATAAAAATTCATAAACAGGTGAAATAATCATATTAGCATATAAAACAGCATACAGGACCCTACCATGACGTTTACTAATTTCTAGGTGTAAAATTACCATTTGTCCATGTACATTAAATTTTACGTTTTTTGACTTTTTTTTTAATTTCATTGACTCTAACATATCCCAAATAATTGATTAAGCTTACCATAATTTTCAAATATTTTTATTTGGCTAAATCCCGGATAAATTCAAAAACTCCATATTTTTATCCCAAACATTAAACATAGCATTTTTTTATTATTTAATCTAATCTTTCAAATCATGAGACACACCCGTGGACCCATGGAATCAATTTTTGTTATTAAAATCTCGTTTTTGACCCCTTATCGAACACACCGAGCCATCTCCTAATTTACTCGAGCCACGCCC
This sequence comes from Primulina tabacum, assembly GCF_025594145.1. Taxonomy (NCBI): domain Eukaryota; kingdom Viridiplantae; phylum Streptophyta; class Magnoliopsida; order Lamiales; family Gesneriaceae; genus Primulina; species Primulina tabacum. The sequence continues at coordinate 27,056,497 of NC_134555.1, forward strand.
AAGCCACCTTGAGGCAAACCGGAGCTAACCCATATAGGAACTCTCCAGACCATACCTAGCCCGTAAAACCAGCCCTGGTTCGCTCAAAAACATACTGAAACATGACCCAATTCTGCACACTCCTAAAACTCATGCTAGAAGACTCCTAGTCATCCTAGGTCACCTCCAGCCGAGCCACCACCAAATCCACCTAACCCTGACCATCCCTGGACCAAGCCCAGACCCAGCCCAGCCCCTAGAACCCAAGCAGTGATCTACTGAACCTTGACAGCAACCTCATGCACAACTTGCTTCCAAGAGCTTCTCCCTCACGTTTCCTGTGTTTGGCTCGAGTCCCATCGAGCCACCCTGCACCAACTCATGACCAAACCCTCTATGCACCCTTCAAAGCACTTAGAACCCATAGGAATCGAACCTAGCTCCTAAAACCGAAGCCACACCACAAACCACAAGAAGCAACCGAGAAACCCATATGAACATGGACCCTACGTTTCTGTTGCTAGGACCTAACCAAACACAATAGACCTTGCACCAGCCCCTTGTGCCCCTTCTTAGGACCCTAAGGACCTAACCTATAGCCCAAAGCCACTGGCTGAGGCACAAAGCTTGCACAAACTGCTACACACCTGCGCCCCCTCCTTGGCTTGCTCTCTGGTGGAGTCCTAGCTTGCTAGGACTCCTCCCCAGCCTCTTCTCTCGAGTCCTAGCGTGGCTAGGACTCTTCCTTTGACCCCTCACGCACCCTAGCCAAGCCCTAGTCCCAACCAAAGCCAAGCCAAGCACCCAAGTCCATAAAACCGAGCCCCTCAATCACCTCAGACACCTGATGGTTCCCACATTCGTTTTAACATAATTCACAACCTTTTCAGGTGTTCTAGGACCCTTTAGAAACGTGTTTGATCACAGCCTAATTCATGGCAGCCCCTTAAACATCATATAAACATGATTTTGATTCAACAAACAAGAGTTAAACACATGCATATGAATAGTTCCGAAAATTATAATTTGAGTGCCTTGTTTTCTTTCAAAACATGTTCTATTGAATATTATGGTGTGATAGATTATTGAAAGATAGAATATGGCATGCCTTCGGTCTTCGTTCCTCAATCGCAACTCGAATAAACTTTTAAAAATACATTTTAATGCAACCATGCAGAAAAGCATATTTTAAACATGTAAATATGCACAACATAATTAATTTATGTAATTAAAAAAATTAATTGAAATATACAAGGTATTTAGTAATTGAATGCATGTGGTTCGCGTGGACTTTCAAATTTTCGGGGCGTTACAATCTTACCCCCCTTAAATTGAATTTCGTCCTCGAAATTCGCTTATCCTTAATAATCAAAAGTTTAGACTTAGTTCTAGTATCCCAAAAATCCACGCTTCCACTGCGCACTCTGATAAAACTTAAGTTCTAGCATGTCCTTACGTCTCCTGATCCCAATTAAATTTTCCTTCTAAATCCTTATTTGCAAATCGCAACTTAAAAAGACCCATAATGATTTAGTGATGTTACTATTATAACCTTGAATTTCAAATTTTCTTACAATTATCAATATTATAAGATGGATGATAATACTTATTGTATATTATTTTCTTTATTTTATACCCAAAATGTTCATCAACTTATCATATCTCGAAATTAAAATCTCAAACGCATCCGCTAACGCTTAGATTTTTCAAGCCTAATATTGATTCATCCTTAAAACCCTTGCTTAACATTCATTATAACATTATAATCAAGATATCCCAAGGTTTCAAATATTATTAAAAGTCTAAATGATGAAAATTCTTATCATTTAACCCATTCAATTCTCCCTCATTGATAAATTAATCCCCAAATTCCGTAACAATTGCAAAAATCAATTCTTAATTTCCTCAAAATTTATCCTAATTGGTCCTTAATTTAGAAAATCCTACGATTAACACATAAGTTCTTGGCATTCTTACCTCTCTTCTACGGGTTTCACATAACAAAATTTCGATAATTTAAATATTATTTACACAAAAATCAATTTATATAACCAATATTACCTTTCACAAAAACTTTAAATCCCAATTTATTAATTTTTATACTCTCAAAGATAATCGCAGTCTTTGAATCATTATTCCTTATGTCTAATTCCCAAAACTAATTCAACATATAACCATAAATCATCAGTATGTTCTTAGAAAAATTTATGTGTCTTAAAAGCATTCATAACATTCACGATTAACTTATTACTCCAAACAGTAGAACTTCAATACTAAAACTCAAAAATCAACATAGTCCAATTCCACAACGAAGCCAACATCCGTTGAAATAAAATAATTTCTTATTTCATATCGTATCACGTATAAAAATTCCAAAGCATATAAATCATATATCCTCATAGAGCTATTTAAACATGTCACGTGAACATATAATTCATGTAATCATGCAGGTAACATCATATAAAGCATTTAAACTTACAAGTTTGAGGTTTGACGACTGATCTTCCTGGCGCTGATGGTGGCACAACCCTTTATAGAATCATTGCTCTGATACCAACTGAAACATCTGCTATTCGTTTTCTTAAAAAGTACTAGAATTTTTTTTTAAAACCTCACTTTGCATTCGGCCGAACCATAAAATATTTTTGTTATCATTTTAAATTAAATCAACCAACTATAATTTGAAAAATGAAAGGAAATAGTTTAGCATAAAATTATCTAACATTTTACTAAAACTAAAAATACCATTTGAAAAGTATATCCCGTACTATAACCTTTCAAAAATCACTCATAAATAAATCAGTCGTAAAAATATCTTTAATATCACTTAAAATCATGAATCATAACTAGAGCGAAAAACTAGTATCGGTCCTCAGGTTATGTTCACCTTTAGTCCAGCAAAGCCAACCATCAAGACCTTCATTAACATTATTATCATAACCACCTGCACCAATCACACCTAGTGAGTCTAAAGACTCAACACATCATATTCTTGATACCAAATAATACGTATAAAACTACAAGCAACAGTGAACATACTTTTACGCAAAAATACCATTTTCATTACATCCACAAAATTCAAAACATGAACATTTTCATAAATATTTTTCATATCATCCTCAACATATTCATATTCATATTATCATCAACGTATACGTATTCCTTTTCCTTTTCGTTGAATTCAGATCGTTAATAGTAACTTTCGTGTTCATCTACGTCTACGTGTTGGACGATGGAATCATCTACATGAAGCCACAGTACTGGGCGGCGGTGACACTAGCAACACTTTAACCGGTCAACTGAGTCTTGGCCTTACATATTAACATATCATCGTATACATATGCGTATTCATATCCATAGTCCAAGGAAACACAATCGTCGGGCTCCCACTTAGACCATAACCCTCACGATATCTCCAACATATCATCGTATTAGTCACAATTATTTCACTTCCTTCAAAGTTTCATATTCTCATCACTGTATAAAATTTAAACATGCATATAACGTTTTTCTTTTAAACCAAACATGCAACATGTCTTTTAAATGTCGACGTTAAATCATAAAATCCATAAATGTTTTAAAAATTACATTTTAACATATACATATTCATGAACATTTAAAAATCGTAATTAAACATATAAAAATTCATAAACAGGTGAAATAATCATATTAGCATATAAAACAGCATACAGGACCCTACCATGACGTTTACTAATTTCTAGGTGTAAAATTAACGTTTGCCCATGTAGGTAAAATTTCACGTTTTTTGACTTTTTCTTAATTTCATTGACTCTAACATATCCCAAATAATTGATTATGCTTACCATAATTTTCTAATATTTTTATTTGGCTAAAATCGATTACTCTTAAATTAATCTTTAAATATAACGTATTAGTGCGTTTTAATCACGAATTAAATCAAACTTTGATAAAATTCCCATATTAAAACCTTAGACTTTTAATAATTATTTGAGCTTTAATATAATTTTTCATAATTTTATAAAGTTTAAAACTAGGCGTTTCAATTAATCATTAAATTATCATTTCGTGATGTGTTTAAATCCCGGATAAATTCAAAACTCCATATTTTGATCCCAAACATTAAACATAGCATTTTTTATTATTTAATCTACCCTTTCAAATCATGAGCCACACCCGTGGACCCATGGAATCAATTTTTGTTATTAAAATCTCGTTTTTGACCCCTTATCGAACACACCGAGCCATCTCCTAATTTACTCGAGCCACGCCCAAGCCACCTCAAGCCAAACCAGAGCTAACCCATATAGGAACTCTCCAGACCATGCCTAACCCGTAAAACCAGCCCTGGCCCGCTCAAAAACATACTGAAACTTGACCCAATTCTGCACACTCCTAAAACTAACGCTAGAAGACTCCTAGTCATCCTAGGTCACCTCCAGCCGAGCCACCACCGAATCCACCTAACCCTGACCATCCCTGGACAAAGCCCAGACCCAGCCCAGCCCCTAGAACCCAAGCAGTGATCTACTGAACCTTGACAGCAACCTCACGCACAACTTGCTGCCAAGTGCTCTCCCTCACGTTTTCTATGTTTGGCTCGAGTCCCATCGAGCCACCCAACACCAACTCATGACCAAACCCTCTAGGCACCCTCCTAGACACTTAGAACCCATAGGAATCGAAACTAGCTCCTAAAACCGAAGCCACAACACAATCCACAAGAAGCAGCCGAGAAACCCACATGAACATGGACCCGACGTTTCTATTGCTAGGACCTAACCAAACACAATATACCTTGAACCAGCCCCTTGTGCCCCTTCTTAGGACCCTAAGGACCGAACCTACCATAGCCCAAAGCCACTGGCTGAGCCACAAAGCTTGCACAAGCTGCTACACACCTGCGCCCCTTCCTTGGCTTGCTCTCTGGAGGAGTCCTAGCTTGCTAGGACTCCTCCCCAGCCTCTTGTCTCGAGTCCTAGCATGGATAGGACTCTTCCCTTGACCCCTCAGGCACCCTAGCCAAGCCCTGGTCCCAACCAAAGCCAAGCCAAGCACCCAAGTCCATAAAACCGAGCCCCTCAATCACTTAAGACACCTGATGGTTCCCACATTCGTTTTAACATAACTCACAACCTTTTCAGGTGTTCTAGGACCCTTTAGAAACTTGTTTGATCACAGCCTAATTCATGGCAGCCCCTTAAACATCATATAAACATGATTTTGAATCAACAAACAAGAGTTAAACACATGCAAATGAATAGTTGCGAAAATTATAATTTGAGTGCCTTGTTTTCTTTCAAAACATGTTCTAATAAATATTATAGTGTGATAGATAATTGAAAGATAGAATATGCCATGCCTTTGCGTTTTAAACACACGAAAACGAATCGACGATGCGAAGAACGACGACGTACACCTTGGCCGAATTTTCCCTTGAACTAACAAAGCTTTTCCCATGCTTTTGCTTGTGTGTTCCGTGTATTTGCTTGGGGGAGGGATTTTACAAATCTGATGGGGTGTGGGCGTGGGGTTGTGTGTGAGTTATGGGGTAATTTTAGGCTTTAAATAGTTATTTACGCCACTAACAAAGCTTGGACCATTAGGAACGTTAATTAGGCCCAAAAGCTAATTAGCGCTAAATTAAAATATTTAAAATAATTTTGATTAATAAACTTTGTGATTTTATTAGTCAGGTTGCCAAAACGTTCGTATTTTTGTTGAAAACCCAACACCGATAAAATTTACGTCCCGGCGTATAAAATCACCTCAAAAACTCCTTATTTTTTAAAAAAATAAAAAACATCACCCAAAATTTAAATAATTAAAAACAATTATTCATTAAAAACATTTTTTATATTTCAGCCTTCGGTCTTCGTTCCTCAATTGCAACTCGAATAACCTTTTAAAAATACATATAAATGCAACCATGCAGAAAAATATATTTTAAACATATAAATATGCATAACATAATTAATTTATGCAATTAAAACAATTAATTGAAATATACAAGGAATTTAATAATTGCATGCATGTAGTTCGTGTGGACTTTCAAATTTTCGGGGCGTTACAATCTTCCCCCCTTAAATTGAATTTCGTCCTCGAAATTCGCTTATCTTTAATAATCAAAAGTTTAGACTTAGTTCTAGTATCCCAAAAATCCATGCTTGCGCTGCGCACTCTGATAAAACTTAAGTTCTAGCATGTCCTTACGTCTCCTGATCCCAATTAAATTTTCCTTCTAAATCCTTATTAGCAAATCACAACTTAAAAAGACCCATAATGATTTAGTGATGTTACATGTTGCTATTATAACCTTGAATTTCACCTTTTCTTACAATTATCAATATTATAAAAAGGATGATCATACTTATCGTATATTGTTTTCTTTATTTTAAACCCAAAATGTTCATCAACTTATCATATCTCGAAATTAAAATCTCAAACGCATCCGCTAACGCTTAGATTTTTCAAACCTAATATTGATTCATCCTTATAACCCTTGCTTAACATTCCTTATAACATTATAATCAAGATATCCCAAGGTTCCAAATATTCTTAAAAGTCTAAATGATCGAAAATTCTTATCATTTAACCCATTCAATTCTCCCTCATAGCTAAACTAATCCCCAAATTCCTTAACAATTGCAAAAATCAATTCTTAATTTCCTCAAAATTTATCCTAATTGGTCCTTAATTTAGAAAATCCTACGATTAACACATAAGTTCTTGGCATTCTTACCTCTCTTCTACGGGTTTCACATAACAAAATTTCGATAATTTAAATATTATTTACACAAAAATCAATTTATATAACCAATATTACCTTTCACAAAAACTTTAAATCCCAATTTATTAATTTTTATACTCTCAAAGATAATCGCAGTCTTTGAATCATTATTCCTTATGTCTAATTCCCAAAACTAATTCAACATATAACCATAAATCATCAGTATGTTCTTAGAAAAATTTATGTGTCCTAAAAGCATTCATAACATTCACGATTAACTTATGACTCCAAACAGTAGAACTTCAATACTAAAACTCAAAAATCAACATAGTCCAATTCCACCACGAAGCCAACATCCGTTGAAATAAAATAATTTCTTATTTCATATCGTATCACGTATAAAAATTCCAAAGCATATAAATCATATTTCCTCATAGAGATATTTAAACATGTGACGTGAACATATAATTCATTTAATCATACAGGTAACATCATATAAAGCATTTAAACTTACAAGTTTGAGGTTTGACGACTGATCTTCCTGTAGCTGATGGTGGCACAACCCTTTAAAGAACCTTTGCTCTGATACTAACTGAAACATCTGCTATTCGTTTTCTTAAAAATTATTAGAATTTTATTTTCAAACCTCACTTAGCATTTGGCCGAGCCATAAATTTTTTTTGATATCATTTTAAATTAAATCAACTAACTATAATTTGAAAAATCTAAGGAAATAGTTTGGCATAAAATTATCTAACATTTTACTTGACCTAAAAATACCATTTTAAAAGTATAGCTCATACTATAACCTCTCAAAAATGACTCATAAATAAATCGTCCTAAAAATATCTTTAACATCACTTAAAATCATAAATCATAACTAGTGCGAAAAACTAGCGTCGGTCCACGGGTTGTGTGCACCTTCAGTCCAGCAAAGCTAACCATCAAGACCTCCATTAACATTATTATCATAATCACCTGCATCAATCATACCTAGTTAGTCTAAAGACTCAACACATCATATTCTTGATACCAAATAATACGTATAAAACCACAAGCAACGGTGAAAATACTTTTACGTAAAAATATCATTTTCATGACATCCACAAACTTCAAAACTTGAACATTTTCATAAATATTTTTCATATCATCCTCAAAATATTCATATTCATATTATCATCAACGTATACGTATTCCTTTTCCTTTTCGTTGAATTCAGATCGTTAATAGTAACTTTCGTGTTCATCTACGTCTACGTGTTGGGCGATGGATCCATCTACATGTAACCACAATACTGGGCGGCGGTGACACCAGCAACACTTTCACCGGTCAACTGGGTCTTGGCCTTATTTATTAACATATCATCGTATACATATGCATATTAATATCCGTAGTCCAAGGAAACACGATTGTCGGGCTCCCACTTGGACCATAACCCTCACGATATCTCCAACATATCATCGTATTAGTCACAATTATTTCACTTCCTTTAATGTTTCATATTCTCATCACTTTATAAAATTTATACATGCATATAACGTTTTTCTTTTAAACCAAACATGCAACATGTTTTTTAAATGTCGACGTTAAATCATAAAATCCATAAACGTTTTAAAAATAACATTTTAATAAATACATATTCATGAACATTTAAAATTCATAATTTAACATATAAAAATTCATAAACAGTTGAAATAATCATATTAGCATATAAAACAGCATACAGGACCCTACCATGACGTTTACTAATTTCTAGGTTTAAAATTACCTTTTGCCCTTGTACGTAAAATTTCACTTTTTTAACTTTTTCTTAATTTCATTGACTCTAACATATCCCAAATAATTGATTAAGCTTACAATAATTTTCTAATATTTTTATTTGGCTAAAATCGATGACTCTTAAATTAATCTTTAAATATAACGTATTAGTGCGTTTTAATCACGAATTAAATCAAACTTTGATAAAATTCCCATATTAAAACCTTAGACTTTTAATAATTATTTGAGCTTTAATATAATTTTTCATAATTTATAAAGTTTAAAACTAGGCGTTTCAATTAATCCTTTAATTATCATTTCGTGCTGTGTTTAAATCCCGGATAAATTCAAAACTCCATATTTTGATCCCAAACATTAAACATAGCATTTTTTATTATTTATTCTACCCTTTCAAATCATGAGCCACACCCGTGGACCCATGGAATCAATTTTTGTTATTAAAATCTCTTTTTTGACCCCTTATCGAACACACCGAGTCATCTCCTAATTTACTCGAGCCACGCCCAAGCCACCTCAAGCCAAACCAGAGCTAACCCATAGAGGAACTCTCTAGACCATGCCTAGCCCGTAAAACCACCCTGGCCGGCTAAAAAACATACTGAAACTTGACCCAATTCTGCACACTCCTAAAACTCATGCTAGAAGACTCCTAGTCATCCTAGGTCACCTCCAGCCGAGCCACCACCGAATCCACCTAACCCTAACCATCCCTGGACAAAACCCAGACCCAGCCTAGCCCCTAGAACCCATGTAGTGATCTACTGAACCTTGACAGCAACCTCATGCACAACTTGCTGCCAAGAGCTTCTCCCTCACGTTTTCTGTGTTTTGCTCGAGTCCCATCGAGCCACCCTTCACCAACTCATGACCAAACCCTCTAGGCATCCTCCTAGACACTTAGAACCCATAGGAATTGAAACTAGCTCCTAAAATTGAAGCCACAACACAAGCCACAAGAAGCAGCCGAGAAACCCACATGAACATGGACCCTACGTTTTTGTACCTAACCAAACATAATAGACCTTGAACCAGCCCCTTGTGCCCCTTCTTAGGACCCTAAGGACCTAACCTACCACAGCCCAAAGCCACTGGCTCAGCCACAAAGCTTGCACAAGCTGCTACACACCTGCGCCCCCTCCTTGCCTTGCTCTCTCGTGGAGTCCTAGCTTGCTAGGACCCCTCCCCAGCCTCTTGCCTTAAGTCCTAGCATTGCTAGGACTCTTTCCTTGACCCCTCACGCACCCTAGCCAAGCCCTGGTCCCAACCAAAGCCAAGCCAAGCACCCAAGTCCATAAAACCGAGCCCCTCAATCACCTAAGACACCTGATGGTTCCCACATTCGTTTTAACATAATTCACAACCTTTTTAGGTGTTATAGGACCCTTTAGAAACGTGTTTGATCACAGCCTAATTCGTGGCAGCCTCTTAAACATCATATAAACATGATTTTGAATCAACAAACAAGAGTTAAACACATGCATACGAATAGTAGCGAAAATTATAATTTGAGTGCTTTGTTTTGTTTCAAAACATGTTCTAATAAATATTATGGTGTGATAGATGATTGAAAGATAGAATATGGCATGACTTTGCGTTTTAAACGCACAAAAACGAATCGACGATGCGAAGAACGGCGACGTACACCTTGGCCGAATTTTCCCTTGAACTAACAAAGCTTTGCCCATGCTTTAGCTTGTGTGTTCCATGTATTTGCTTGGGGAGGGATTTTACAAATCTAATGGGGTGTGGGCGTGGAGTTGTGTGTGAGTTATGGGGTAATTTTAGGCTTTAAATAGTTAATTACCCCACTAACAAAGCCTTGGCCCATTAGGAAGGTTTATTAGGCGCAAAAAGCTAATTAGCGCTTAATTAAAATATTTAAATTAATTTTGATTAATAAACTTTGTGAATTTATTAGCTGGGTTACCAAAACGTTCGTATTTTTGTTGAAAACCCAACACCGGTAAAATTTACGTCCCGGCTTATAAAATCATCTCAAAAACTCCTTATTTTCAAAAAAAATAAAAAACATCACCCATAATTTAAATAATTAAAAACAATTATTCAATAAAAACTTTTTATACTTTTCAGCCTTCGGTCTCCGTTCCTCAATCGCAACTCGAATAACCTTTTAAAAATACATTTTAATGCAACCATGCAGAAAAATATATTTTAAACATGTAAATATGCACAACATAATTAACTTATGCAACTAAAACAATTAATTGAAATATACAAGGAATTCAATAATTGCATGCATGTTGTTCGCATGGAATTTCAAATTTTCGGGGCGTTACAATCTTCCCCCTTAAATTGAATTTCGTCCTCGAAATTCGCTTATCCTTAATAATCAAAAGTTTAAACTTAGTTCTAGTATCCCAAAAATACACGCTTCCGCTGCGCACTCTGATAAAACTTAAGTTCTAGCATGTCCTTACGTCTCCTGATCCCAATTAAATTTTCCTTCTAAATCCTTATTTGCAAATCGCAACTTAAAAAGACCCATAATGATTTAGTGATGTTACTATTATAACCTTGAATTTCAACTTTTCTTCCAATTCTCAATGTTATAAGATAGATGATCATACTTATTGTATATTATTTTCTTTATTTTATACCCAAAATGTTCATCAACTTATCATATCTCGAAATTAAAATCTCAAATGTATCCGCTAACACTTAGATTTTTCAAGCCTAATATTGATTCATCCTTAAAACCCTTGCTTAACATTCTTTAATTTATAATCAAGATATCCTAAGGTACCAAATATTCTTAAAAGTCTAAATGATCGAAAATTCTTATCATTTAACCCATTCAATTCTCCCTCATAGCTAAACTAATCCCCAAATTCCTTAACAATTGCCAAAATCAATTCTTAATTTCCTCAAAATTTATCCTAATTGGTCCTTAATTTAGAAAATCCTACGATTAACACATAAGTTCTTGGCATTCTTACTTACCTTCTACGGGTTTTCCATAACAAAATTTCGATAATTTTAATCTTTTTTACACAAAAATCAATTTATATAACCAATATTACCTTTCACAAAAACTTTAAATCTCAATTTATTAATTCTTATACTCTCAAAGATAATCGCAGTTTTTGAACCATTATTCCTTATGTCTAATTCCCAAAACTAATTCAACATGTAACCATAAATCATCAGTATATTCTTTGAAAAATTTATGTGTCCTAAAAGCATTCATAACATTCACGATTAACTTATGACTTCAAACAGTAGAACGTCAATAGTAAAACCCAAAGATCAACATAGTCCAATTCCACCACGAAGCCAACATCCGTTGAAATAAAATAATTTCTTATTTCATATCGTATCACGTATATAAATTCCAAAGCATAAAAATCATATATCCTCATAGAGCTATTTAAACATGTGACGTGAACATATAATTCATGTAATCATGCAGGTAACATCATATAAAGCATTTAAATTTACAAGTTTGAGGCTTGACGACTGATCTTCCTGGCGCTGATGGTGGCACAACCCTTTACAGAACCATTGCTCTGATACCAACTGAAACATCTGCTATTCGTTTTCTTAAAAAGTACGAGAATTTTTTTTTCAAACCTCACTTAGCATTCGGCTGAATCATAAATTATTTTTGACGTTATTTTAAATTAAACCAACCAACTATAATTTGAAACTCAAAGGAAATAGTTTAGCATAAAATTATCTAACATTTTACTAAACCTAAAAATACCATTTGAAAAGTATAACCCATGCTATAACCTCTCAAAAATCACTCATAAATAAATCGTCGTAAAAATATCTATACCATCACTTAAAATCATAAATCATAACTAGTGCGAAAAACTAGCGTTGGTCCTCGGGTTATGTGCACCTTCAGTCCAGCAATGCCAACCATCAAGACCTCCATTAACATTATTATCAAAATCACATGTATCAATCACAGCTAGTGAGTCTAAAGACTCAACACATCATATTCTTGATACCAAATAATACGTATAAAACCACAAGCAAAAGTGAAAATACTTTTACGTAAAAATACCATTTTCATGACATCCACAAACTTCAAAACTTGAACATTTTCATAAATATTTTTCATATCATCCTCAACATATTCATATTCATATTATCATCAACGTATACGTATTCCTTTTCTTTTTCGTTGAATTCAGATCGTTAATAGTAACTTTCGTGTTCTTCTACGTCTACGTGTTAGGCGATGGATCCATCTACATGTAACCACAGTACTAGGCGGCGGTGACACCAGCAACACTTTCACCGGTCAATTGGGTCTTGGCCTTACGTATTAACTCATCATCGTATACATATGCATATTAATATCCGTAGTCCAAGGAAACACGATCGTCGGGCTCCCACTGTTACCATAACCCTCACGATATCTCCAACATATCATCGTATTATTCACAATTATTTCACTTCTTTCAACGTTTCATATTCTCATCACTTTATAAAATTTAAACATGCATATAAAGTTTTTCTTTTAAACCAAGCATGCAACATGTTTTTTAAATGTCGACGTTAAATCATAAAATCCATAAACGTTTTAAAAATAACATTTTAACATATAAATATTCATGAACATTTAAAAATCAGAATTTAACATATAAAAATTCATAAACAGGTGAAATAATCATATTAGCATATAAACAGCTTACAGACCCTACCATGACGTTTATTAATTTCTAGGTGTAAAATTATCGTTTGCCCATGTACGTAAAATTTTACGTTTTTTGACTTTTTCTTAATTTCATTGACTCTAACATATCCCAAATAATTGATTAAGCTTACCATAATTTTCTAATATTTTTATTGGCTAAAATCGATGAATCTTAAATTAATCTTTAAATATAACGTATTAGTAAGTTTAATCACGAATTAAATCAAACTTTGATAAAATTCCCAAATTAAAACCTTAGACTTTTAATAATTATTTGAGCTTTAATATAATTTTTCATAATTTTATAAAGTTTAAAACTAGGTGTTTCAATTAATCCTTTAATTATCATTTCGTGATGTGTTTAAATCCCGGATAAATTCAAAATTCTATATTTTGATCCCAAACATTAAACATAACATTTTTTTTATTATTTAATCTACCCTTTCAAATCATGGGCCACACCCGTGGACCCATGGAATCAATTTTTGTAATTAAAATCTCGTTTTTGGCCTCTTATCGAACACACCGAGCCATCTCCTAATTTACTCGAGCCACGCCCAAGCCACCTCGACCCAAACCCAAGCAAACCCATCTAGGAACTCTTCAAACCAAGCCCAGCCCGTAAAACCAGCTCTGGCCCGCTCAAAAAATTACTGAAACTTGACCCAATTCTGCACACTCATAAAACTCATGCATGAAGACTCCTAGTCATCCTAGGTCACCTCCAGCCGAGCCACCACCGAAACCACCTAACCCTAACCATCCCTGGGCCAAGTCCAGACCTAGCCCAGACCAGCCAAACCCCTAGAACCCTAGCAGTGATCCACTGAACCTTGACAGCAACCTTAGGCACAACTTGCTGCCAAGAGCTTCTCCCTCACGTTTTCTGTGTTTGGCTCGAGCCCCCATCAAGCCACCCTGCACCAACTCAAGACCAGACCCTCTGGGAACACTCCTGGACCTGACCCCAGCTCCTAATACCGAAGCCACAACACAATCCACAAGAAGCAGCAGTGAAACCCACAATAACATGGACCCTACGTTTCTGTTGATAGGACCTAGCAAACAACACCAGACCTTGAACCAGCCTTTTGTGCCCCTTCTTAGGACCCCAAGGACCTAACCAACCCTAGCGCAAAGCCCCTGGCCGAGCCACAAAGCCAGCACAAGCTGCTGCACACCTGCTCCCCCTCCTTGGCTTGCTCTCGCGTGGAGTCCTAGCTTGCGAGGACTCCTCCCCAGCCTCTTGTCTCGAGTCCTAGCGTGGCTAGGACTCTTTGCTTGACCCTTCACGCACCCTAGCCAAGCCCTGGTCCCAACCAAAGCCAAGCCAAGCACCCAAGTCCATAAAACCGAGCCCCTCAATCACCTAAGACACCCGATGGTTCCCACCTTCGTTTTAACATATTGCACAGCCTTTTCAGGTGTTCTAAGACCCTTTAGAAACATTTTTGATCATAGCCTAATTCATGGCAGCCCTTTGAACATCATATAAACATGAGTTTGAATCAACAAACAAGAGTCAAACACATGCATATGAATAGTTGCGAAAATTAGAATTTGAGAGCCTTGTTTTCTTACAAAACATGTTCAAATAAATATTATGGTGTGATAGATGATTGAAATAAAGAATATTGCGTGCCTTAGCGTTTTAAACGCACGAAAACAAATCGAAGATGCGAAGAACGGAGAGTACACCATGGCCGAATTTTCCTTTGAACTAACAAATCTTTTCCCATGCTTTTGCTTGTGTGTTCCATGTATTTGCTTGGGGAGGGATTTTACAAATCTGATGGGGTGTGGGCGTGGGGTTGTGTGTGAGTTATGGGGTAATTTTAGGCTTTAAATAGTTAATTACCCCACTAACAAAGCCTTGGCCAATTAGGAAAGTTAATTAGGCCCAAAAAGCACATTAGTGCTTAATTAAAATATTTAAAATAATTTTGATTAATAAACTTTGTTAATTTATTAGTCGGATTGCCAAAACGTTCGTATTTTTGTTGAAAAACCAACACCAATAATATTTACGTCCCGGCGTATAAAATCACCTCAAAAACTCTTTATTTTGAAAAATAATAAAAAGCATCACCCATACTTTAAATACTTATAAACAATTATTTAATAAAAATATTTCTATTTTTCAGTTCTCGGTCTTCGTTCATCAATCGCAACTCGAATAACATTTTAAAAATACATTTTAATGAAACCATGCAGAAAAGTATATTTTAAACATGTAAATATGCACAACATAATTAATTTATGCAATTAAAAAAATTAATTGAAAATACACAAGAAATTAATAATTGCATGCATGTGGTTCGCGTGGACCTTCAAATTTTCGGGGCGTTACAATCTTCCCCTCTTAAATTGAATTTCATTCTCGAAATTCGCTTATCCTTAATAAGAAAAAGTTAGACTTAGTTCTAATATCCCAAAAATCCACGCTTCCGCTGCGCACTCTGATAAAACTTAAGTTCTAGCATGTCGTTGTGTCTCCTTATCCCAATTAAATTTTCCTTATAAATCTTTATTTGCAAATCGCAACTTAAAAAGACCCATAATGATTTAATGTTGTTACTATTATAACATTGAATTTCAACTTTTCTTACAATTCCCAATATTAAAAGATGGATGATCATACTTATCGTATATTATTTTCATCAAAATATCATATCTCGACATTAAAATCTCAAACGCATCCGCTAACGTTTAGATTTTTCATGCCAAATATTGATTCATCCCTAAAACCCTTGCTTAAAAAAATTCATTATAACATTATAACCAAGATATCTCAAGGTTCAAAATATTCTTAAAAGTCTAAATGATCGAAAATTCTTATCATTTAACCCATTCAATTTTCCCTCATTGCTAAACTAGTCCCCAAATTCCCTAACAATTGCAAAAATCAATCCTTAATTTCCTCAAAATTTATCTTAATTGGTCCTTAATTTCGAAAATCCTACGATTAACACATAAGTTCTTGGCATTCTTACTTCCCTTCTACGGGTTTCCCATAACAAAATTTCGATAATTTTAAACTTATTTACCCAAAAATCAATTTATATAACCAATATTACCTTTCATCAAAACTTTAAACCCCAATTTATTTATTTTTATACTCCCAAAGATAATAGCATTCTTCGAATCATTATTCCTTATGTCTAATTCCCAAAACTAATTCAACTAATAATCATGAATCATCAGTATTGTCTTAGAAAAATTTACGTGTCCCAAAAGCATTCATAACATTCACGATTAACTTCAGACCCCAAACAATCGAACGTCAATACTAAAACCCAAAGATCAACATTGTCCAATTCCACCACGAAGCCAACAAGCGTTGAAATCAAATAATTTCTTATTTCTTATCGTATCACCTATAAAAATTCCAAAGCATATAAATCATATATCCTCATAGTACTATTTAAACGTGTGGCGTGAACATATAATTCATGTAATCATGCAGGTAACATCATATAAAGCATTGAAACTTACAAGTTTGAGGCTTGACGACTTATCTTCCTAGCGCTGATGGTGGCACAACCCTTTACAGAACCATTGTTCTGATACCAACTGAAACATCTACTATTCGTTTTCTTAAAAAGTACTAGAATTTTTTTTTCAAACCTCACTTAGCATTCAACGGAACCATAAAATATTTTTGACATAATTTTTAAATAAATCAACCAACTATAATTTGAAAACAAAAGGAAATAGTTAAGCATAAAATTAAATAACTTTACTAAACCTAAAAATACCATTTGAAAAGTATAGCTCATACTATAACCTCTCAAAAATCACTCATAAATAAATCGTCGTAAAAATATCTTAACATCACTTAAAATCATAAATCATAGCAAGGGCGGAAAACTAGCATCGGTCCTCGGGTTATGTGCAATTTTAGTCCAGCAAAGCCAACCATCAATACCTCCATTAACATTATTATCATAATTACCTGCATCAATCACACCTAGTGAGTCTAAAGACTCAACATATCATATTGTTGATACAAAATAATACGTATAAACTCATAAGCAACAGTGAAAATATTTTTCGGTAAAAATACCATTTTCATGACATCCATAAACTTCAAAACTTGTACATTTTCATAAATATTTTTCATATCATCCTCAACATATTCATATTCATATTATCATCAACGTATACGTATTCCTTTTCATTTTCGTTAAATTCAAATCGTTAATTGTAACTTTCATGTTCATATACGTCTACGTGTTGGGCGATGGATCCATCTACATGTAACCACAGTACTGGGCGGCGGTGACACCAGCAACACTTTCACCGGTCAACTGGGTCTTGGCCTTACTTATTAACATATCATCCTATACATAGGCATATTCATATCCGTAGTTCAAGGAAACACGATCGTCGGGCTCCCACTGTTACCATAACCCTCACTATATCTCCAACATATCATCGTATAAATCACAATTACTTCACTTGCTTCAACGTTTCATATTCTCATCACTTTATAAAATTTAAACTTGCATATAATGTTTTTCTTTTAAACCAAGCATGCAACACGTCTTTTAAATGTCCATTTTAAATCATAAAATCCATAAACGTTTTAAAAATAACATTTTAACATATACATATCCATGAACATTTATAAATCATAATTTAACATAAAAAAATTCCTAAACAGGTGAAATATTCATATTAGCATATAAAACAGCATTCAGGACACTGCCATGACGTTTACTAATTTCTAGGTGTAAAATTACTGTTTGCCCATCTACGTAAAATTTCACCTTTTTTTATTTTTTCTTAATTTCATTGATTATAACATGTCCCAAATAATTAATTAAGCTTACCATAATTTTATAATTTTTTATTTGACTTAAATCGATGACTTTTAAATTAATCTTTAAATATAACGTATTAGTGCGTTTTAATCACGAATTAAATCAAACTTTGATATAAAATTACCAAATTAAAACCTTAGAATTTTAATAATTATTTGAGTTTAAAAATAATTTTTCATAATTTTATAAAGCTTAAAACTAGACATTTCAATTAATCCTTTAATTATCATTTCGTGATGCGTTTAAATCCCGGATAAATCCAAAACTCCATATTTTGATCCCAAACATTAAACATAGAATTTTTTATTATTTAATCTATCCTTCCAAATCATGAGCCACACCCATGGACCCATGGAATCAATTTTGGTTATTAAAATCTCGTTTTTGATCCCTTATCGAACACACCGAGCCATCTCCTAATTTACTCGAGCCACGCCCAAGCCACCTGAAGCCAAACCCGAGCTAACCCATCTAGGAACCCTCTAGACCATGCCTAGCCCGTAAAACCAGCCCTTGCGTGCTCAAAAACATACTGAAACTTGACCCAATTCTGCACACTCCTAAAACTCACGCTAGAAGACTCCTAGTCATCCTAGCTCACCTCCAGCCGAGCCACCACCGAACCCACCTAACCCTGACCATCCCTGGACAAAGCCCAGACCAGCCCAGCCCCTAGAACCCAAGCAGTGATCCACTGAACCTTGACAGCAACCTCACGCACAACATGCTGCTAAGAGCTTTTCCCTCACGTTTTCTGTGTTTGGCTTGAGCCCCATCGAGCCACCCTGCACCAACTATGACCAGACCCTTTAGGCACCCTCCTGGACCCTTAGAACCCATAGGACTCGACCCCAGCTCCTAAAACTGAATCCACAACACAATCCAAAAGAATCAGCCGAGAAACCCCCATGAACACGGACCCTACGTTTCTGTTACTAGGACCCAACCAACCACACCAGACCTTGAACTAGGCCCTTGTGCCCCTTCTTAGGACCCTAAGGACCTAAACTACCCTAGCGCAAAGCTCCTAGCCGAGCCACAAAGCCTACACAAGCTGCTGCACACCTGCGCCCCCTCTTTGACTTGCTCTCGGGTAGAGTCCTAGCTAGGTATGACTTCTCCCCAGCCTTTTGTCTCGAGTCCTAGCGTGGCTAGGACTCTTCCCTTGACCCCTCACGGACCCTAGCCAAGCCCTGGTCCAAACCAAAGCCAAGCCAAGCACCCAAGTCCATAAAACCGAGCCCCTCAATCACCTAAGACACCTGATGGTTCCCACCTTCGTTTTAACAGATTGCACAGCCTTTTCAGGTGTTCTAGGACCCTTTAGAAACGTGTTTGATCATAGCCTAATTCATGGCAGCCCCTTAAACATCATATAAACATGATTTTGAATCAACAAACAAGAGTTAAACACATGCATATGAATAGTTGCGAAAATTATAATTTGAGTGTCTTGTTTTCTTTCAAAACATGTTCAATTAAATATTATGGTTTAATAGATGATTGAAATAAAGAATATGTCGTGTCTTTTCGTTTTAAACGCACGAAAATGAATCGACGATGCGAAGAACGACGACGTACACCTTGGCCGAATTTTCCCTTGAACTAACAAAAGTTTTCCCAAGCTTTTGCTTGTGTGTTCCGTGTATTTGCTTGGGGAGGGATTTTAAATCTCATGGGGTGTGGGCGTGGGGTTGTTATTGAGTTATGGGGTGATTTTAGGCTTTAAATAGTTAAGTACCCCACTAACAAAGCCTTCGCCCATTAGGAAAGTTAATTAAGCCCAAAAAGCTCATTAGTGCTTAGTGAAAATATTTAAATAATTTTGATTAATAAACTTTGTGAATTTATTAGCCAGGTTGCCAAAACATTCGTATTTTTGTTGATAAACCAACACCAATAAAATTTACGTCCCGACGTATAAAATAACCTCAAAAACTCCTTATTTTCAAAAATAATAAAAAGAATCATCCATACATTAAATAATGGAAAACAATTATTCAATAAAAATTTTTTCTATTTTTCAGCCTTCGGTCTCCGTTCCTCAATCGCAACTCAAATAACCTTTTAAAAATACATTTTAATGCAACCATGCAGAAAATTATATTTTAAACATGTAAATATGCACAACATAATTAATTTATGCAATTAAAACAATTAATTCAAATACACAAGGAATTTAATAATTGCATGCATGTGGTTCGCGTAGACCTTCAAATTTTCGAAGCGTTACAATATTCCCCCTTAAATTGAATTTCGTCCTCGAAATTCGCTTATCCTTAATAATCAAAAGTTTAGATATGTTATAGTATCCCAAAAATCCATGCTTCCGCTGCGCACTCTGATAAAACTCCCAAAAATCCTTACGTCTCCTGATCCCAATTAAATTTTTCTTCTAAATACTTATTTGCAAATCGCAACTTAAAAAGACCCCATAATGATTTAGTGTTGTGACTATTATAACCTTGAATTTCAATATTTCTTACAAATCTCAATATTAAAATATGGATGATCATACTTATCGTATATTTTTTTCTTTATTTTAAACCCAAAAGGTTCATCAACTCATAATATCTCAACATTAAAATCTCAAACGTATCAGCTAACGCTTAAATTTTCAAGCCTAATATTGATTTATCTTTAAAATCCTTGCTTAACAATTCTTATAACATTATAACCAAGATATCCCAAGGTTACAAATATTCTTAAAAATATAAATCATCTAAAATTCTTATGATTTAACCCATTCAATTCTCTCTTATTGCTAAACTAGTCCCCAAATTCCATAACAACTGAAAAAATCAATTCTTTATTTTCCTCAAAATTTTTCCAAATTTGTCCTTAATTTCGAAAATCCTACAATTAACTTATAAGTTATTGTCATTCTTACTTCCCTTCTACGGGTTTCCCATAACTAAATTTCGATAATTTTAAACTTATTTATTCAAAAATCAATTTATATAACCAATCTTACCTTTCATCAAAACTTAAAATCCCAATTTATTCATTTTTATACTCCCAAAGATAATCGCAGTCTTCGAATCATTATTCCTTATGTCTAATTCCCAAAACTAATTCAACTAATAACCATGAATCATCAATATTGTCTTAGAAAAATTTATATGTCCCAAAAGCATTCATAACATTCACGATTAACTTATGACCCCAAACAGTCGAACGTCAATACTAAAACCCAAAGATCAACATAGTCCAATTTCACCACGAAGCCAACATGCGTTGAAATCAAATAATTTCTTATTTCATATCGTATCACGTAAAAAAATTCCAAAGCATATAAATCATATATCCTCATAGAGCTATTTAAACATGTGACGTGAACATATAATTCGTGTAATAATGCAGGTAACATCATAAAATCATATAAAGCATTTAAACTTACAAGTTTGAGGCTTAACGACTAATCTTCCCGGCGCTGATGTTGGAACAACCCTTTACAAAACCATTTCTCTGATACCAACTGAAACATCTGCTATTCGTTTTCTCAAAAATTACTAGAATTTTTTTTTCAAACATCACTTAGCATTCGGCCGAACCATAAAATATTTTTGACATCGTTTCAAAATAAATCAACTAACTATAATTTAAAAACCAAAGGAAATAGTTTAGCATAAAATTATCTAAAATTTTACTAAATCTAAAAATACCCTTTGAAAAGTATAACCCATACTATAACCTCTCAAAAATCACCCATAATTAAATCGTCGTAAAAATATCTTTAATATCACTTAAAATCATAAATCATAACTAGTGCGGAAAACTAGCGTCGGTCCTCGGGTTATGTGCACTTTCAGTCCAGCAAAACCAACCATCAAGACCTTAATTAAAATTATTATCATAATCACATGCATCAATCACACCTAGTGAGTCTAAAGACTCAACACATCATATTCTTGATACCAAAAAATACGTATAAAACCAAAAGCAACAGTGAAAATATTTTTACGTAAAAATACCATTTTCATGACATCCATAAACTTCAAAACTTGAACATTTTCATAAACATTTTTCATATCATCCTCAACATATTCATATTCATATTATCATCAACGTATACGTATTTCATTTCCTTTTCGTTGAATTCAGATCGTTAATTGTAACTTTCATGTTCGTCTACGTGTTGGACGATGGATCCATCTACATGTAACCACAGTACTGGGCGGCGGGGACACTAGCAACACTCTCACCGGTTAACTGGGCCTTGGCCTTACGTATTAACATATCATCGTATACATATACGTATTCATATACGTAGTCCAAGGAAACACGATCGTCGGGCTCCTGCTGGGACCATAACCCTCACGATATCTCCACATATCATCGTATTAGTCACAATTATTTCACTTCCTTCAACGTTTCATATTCTCATAACTTTATAAAGTTTAAACATGCATATATTGCTTTTTTTTAAACCAAGCATGCAACATGTCTTTTAAATGTTCACGTTAAATCATAAACTCCATAAACGTTTTAAAAAATAACATTTTAACCTATACATATCCATGAACATTTAAAAATCATAATTTAACATATAAAAATTCATAAACAGGTGAAATAATCATATTAGCATATAAAACAGCAATCAGAACACTGTCATGACGATTAATAATTGCATGAATGTTGTTCGCGTGGACCTCAAATTTTCGGGGCGTTACATGTAAACTCTTCCAAAATGAAGACATAAATTTTTGGATCTCTATAAGATACAATGGACATTGTGATGCCATGAACCCTCACTATCTCTTTGATGAATTCTTCATCAAATTGATTCATCGTGTATATGGTCTTCACTGGAAGAAAGTGAGCTGATTTTGTGAGCCGATCAAGAATAACTCATATAACATTGAATCCTCTTTGTGTTCTTGGCAAACCAATGATGAAATCAATTGTAATATGTTCCCATTTCCATTCAGGAATAGAAAATGGTTTCAACAGTCCTGCTGGTCTTTGATGCTCAGTCTTGACCTGTTGACAAGTTAGACATTATGCAACAAATTGATCAATGTCTTTTTCCATACCTGACCACCAAAATAATGGCTTTAAATCTTTGTTCATTTTTGTGCCTCCTGGATGAATCGAATAGGGTGTAGCATGAGAATCTGTAAGAATTTCGGTTCTTATTGTTCCTTGTTTTGTCACACATAATCTACCTAGATATGTCCACATTCCTTCTCCATTCAATTCAAAGTTCAAATTTTATTTTTCCTCATCTCGCTGTCTCAGCTGTTGCAATTCATCATCTGCTCTTTGGTCGGCCTTGATTCTATCTGCAAGTGTTGGTCGAACCATAAGGGATGATAATCGGACTGCAGCTCCCTCTGGAATAATGTCAATCTGCAAGTTTTGTAAATCTCATAAGATTTGTTCTTGTACTTGCATTGCGGCAATAGAACTGGATTTTCGACTTAACGCATCTGCAACAACATTGGCTTTACATGGATGATAATTAATAACACAATCATAATCTTTCACTAATTCCAACCAATGTCGTTGTCGCATATTCAGTTTTTTTTGCGTTAAAAAATATTTCAAACTCTTGTGGTCCGTGTATATTTCACACCGCTCACCATACAGATAAAGGCTCCATATTCTCAACGGAAATACCACTTTTGCCAGTTCTAAATCATGTGGGATAGTTCTTTTCATATTCCTTTAATTGTCTGGATGCATAAGCAATCACCTTCCCTTACTGCATTAAAACTGCTCCTAAACTTTGTTTCGAAGCATCAATGTATACCACTAAACCTCCTGGTCTTTTCCGAATAGCAAGGACTGGTGCTGATGTCAATTTTGTTTTTAACTCTTGGAAACCGCGATCACATGCTTCATTCCATACAAATTTCAAAATCTTTCATATTAACACAGTCAAAGGCAATGCTATATTGGAAAATCCCGCTATAAAACGACGGTAATAACCAGCTAACCCAAGAAAGTACGTACCTCGGTAACAGTAGTTGGTCGAATCCAGTTATTAACAGCTTCAATCTTTCTTGGATCCACAGATATGCCTTCTTTTGAGATGATATGGCCTAAGAATGCTACTTGTTCAAGTCAAAATTCGCATTTCTTCCATTTGGCATATAAATGTTTAACCTTTAAAGTTTGCAAAACTAATCTCAGATGTTCTCGATGGTTCTCTATGGTTCGTGAGTAGATGAGAATATCATATATAAATAAAATCACGAACTTGTCTAAACATGGCTTGAAAATTCTGTTCATTAAATCAATAAAAGCAGCTGTTGCATTCGTTAGTTCAAATGGCATGACAAGAAATTCATAATGCCCATACCTGGCTCGGAAGGCAATCATTAAAATATCATTCGACTTTACTTTTAGTTGATGACAGCCTAATCGTAAATCAATCTTCGAAAATATAACAGCTCCTTGTAATTGATCAAACAAATCATCAATCCTGGGGAGCGGATATCTATTTTTAAGTGTCACTTTGTTTAACTCCCTATAATCAATACATAGACGAAGAGTACAGTATTTCTTCTTCAAAAATAAAATAGGTGCACCCCATGGTGAAAAGTTCGGTCTAATAAACCCTTTATCAAGTAACTCCTGTAACTGTACTTTCAATTCTTTCATTTCTATAGGAGCTAATCGAAAAGGAGCTTTTGAGATCGGGTGAGTTCTTGCCACAACATCAATCATGAATTCGATCTCTCTATCTGGGGTAAGCCTGTTATATCATCAGGAAATACCTCTGGAAATTCACAAACAACTGAGGTTAGGATTCTGGTATGAAACAGTTCAACAATAACAACAATAATCCTAAATCATTCATAATCATATAATAAAATGTAATGTGCAATGCATGAAGGCTCAACGAATAATCAGGATAACAGGAGCCAACAAACGGTACGATAAGAACTAGAATAAATGTAACGTCTCACTCATTTTTAAAATTCTACTGGACATTTTTTTTAAAAATAAATGCTCGCATTTTCGAAATAACATTTAAAATAATCTTAATAAGTTAACAGTAAAAATAACCAAACTCATCCATAAACATACGAAAACATAAACTAATAAAAATCTAAAAATCATCAACGTATGAAAATATTAATCTCCTCTCACTCTCATAATTCGTAATGCGGAAAACATGTGGTCCTCGGGTCGTGTCGCCGCACCAGGTCTGCCTACTCAGAGTTCGGCACCTCCAGTCTCCTCAACATTTATCTCACCTGCATCACACACGCCTAGTGAGTCTAAAGACTCAACACACCTGTACCAGGAATAACAAGTACATATACCTAGCACACAGTAGTCAAAAATATCATACTCAACATATCTTTCATGAACTTAAAAGCATAACGTAAATGTGTTGTGTAAAATCATATCGTGTCAAAGCATGTCATCATATACGTAAACGTGTCGTATTCTTTCAAAACATGATAATAATCATAGCATGTATCATCATATTAGCATATACGTGTTAAAGCATGTCATCTCATGTCATCATATACGTAAACGTGTCGTATCCTTTCAAAACATGATAATAATCATAGCATGTATCATCGTATCAGCATATACGTGTTAAAGCATGTCATCTCAAGTCATCATATACGTAAACATTTTTTTTAATTGAATTCAGTTAATTAGTTGTGACTTTCGTATCAGCTCTATCGATGGATCCATCTGCGTATAACTACGGTACCGGCCGGCGAGGGACATCAGCGACCGCATTACCCGTCCACTGAGCCCGGGCCTCAGCTCATCATATCTCATATCATCGTATACATATACATCATCAGTCACAACCAATTCTCATCCTTCAAAAACATCATCATATTCACCACTTAATAAAAACATGCATATACGTAACTTTTTCCTTTAAACCAAGCATACAACGTATTTATCGCAACTCCATAAAATTCATGAATGTGATGCATAAACATTTAAAACATGATAAAATGTGCTCAGGGCGCTGCCAGGACCAAAATCTCACTCGGGTGTAAAATGACCATTTTGCCCCTAGAAACCCAAAATTATCGTTTTGCCCATAGACGTAAAATTTCACTTCTTTGACATTTTCTTAATTCCATTGACTCTAACATGTCCAAAATATATATTTAAGCCTACATGAACTTTTCCATATTTTTATTTGGCTTAAATCTATGACTTTTAAATTAATCTTTAAATATAACCTATTAATGTGTTTTAATCCCGAATTAAACCAAAAATTAGCATAAAATTCCCAATTTCAAAACTTAGATTTCTAATAATTATTTGAGATTAAATATAATTTTCCATAATTTTATTAAGCTAAAATCTAGGCGTTTCAATTAATTATTTAATTAACGTTTTGTGCGGCGATTAAATCCCGAATAATTTCAAAACTCGTTATTTTGATCCGAAGATTACCAAACTCCTAAAAATGTACAAAAACATATTTAAAAGCATCCCTAGATGTAAACTTGAGCCAAATTCATAACTTAACCTAATTGTTTTAAAACTTGGACCGGTGTCCCGGTTTTAACCCGAATCAAACGAAAACTTAACCAAAACTTTCCTAATTTTTTACCACACTTAAGGGACATCTAAAAGGCTCTAAAACCACCAAGACCAGACCAACAAATCCTTCGAACCATCCCTGCACACTGTTGGAAAAAGTCACTAGTGATCCTCGAAACCATATCTCACCGTACCCAGCATATATCGACCCTAGCTCTACACTGAAGGAACCAGCTCCTAACCCATCTCTACCTGACCACCCTAGGACCCCTTTGGACTCAATGGACCCACAGCCCTAGCCCCATACAGTCTACATTACAAACGCTATCGCTAAAACCCAAAAACACCCTCACGCGGCCGCCTCACCTCAACATCGCCAGCTGTTCTAAAGGCGTGTCCAGCAGCTTGCGACCCCTTCTAAGCCATGGTTCAGACCAGGCAAGGCTGGTCCATGGCCTGGAACAGCCTCTCACGCTTCGGGTTCACTCCACTACTCGATCTACCCCCAAAAAATGTGGGCCCTCTTCACATCTCCCTGATCGGCCCTCTTACCACGAGTAAGTTCGATTCCAGCCTACTATCCCTTCCTTCTCGACGCTTATGGACCCTCATGGCTCTCATCAGCAACCCCTTGCACCAGGAAATTTAACGTGAAATGCAAAAGAGTGATACATGCATGGACCGAAACAAACAAAACATGGAACTCGGATCTGCACATGCCGAAGGAAACCTCCATAAACAACACACATAACAGTATATATATGACATAAATGATGCAGAAATAAGGGTACGGGGCGTGCCTGATGATGTAAAAATGTGAGGAGGAAGAAGTGAGGAGCGCCGGAGAGCTTTGGATGCAAGAACAAGCAAAACCGTGGCCTTCAGCTGGGAATGATGAAAATGATAGAAAAATGCAGCTGGAGATAATCTGTAATGAAAGGGTATGAAAGGGTGTCGGTTGGTGGGAAGGGTAAATGGTGTAATAGAGAAGCTACAATTCTATCCACATCGATAGCCAATCATCCGGTGACAGACTTTGGCACTATCGCCCATACCCGGACCGATCCATCTAACCTGCACTAGCCGCTGAACCTGTGTGACTTTTCTGAAGCTCTCGGGTGAGAGTCCTAGCATGCTAGGACTCCTCCCAGCCCTCTCTACATGACGCTAGGGCTCTTCCCTCGACTCAACCAGCCCCTGGCCGAGCCCTGGCCTCAAGCCGTGACCAAGCCAACCACCAATACATGAAAACCGAGCCCTATGATCACCCTATACCAGATTTTAATTCCAGCTTTTTGTTCCTTGATGTGAAGCATTTAGGGTGTGCGTCTAGGACCCTTAACCATGTAAAACTCGACCGTTATTGATGTCCTAAGATGGCAGCCTCTTTGTGCAAAAATATAACATGATTTGGGACATAGATTCATGAGTGTATCACAAGTGTATGAAATAATACGAAAATATTCACAAGGATTTCATGCTTTTCATACAAACATAATTTCAAACAATAATATGATGTGATAAACTAGAAAAGGAGATGTGTGGCATGCCTTCGTGTTTTAAATGCACGAATATTCGATGGCGATGCGAAGAAATTTGACGTAGGAGACTAGGCTGAATTTTATTCAAAGAAACCGAAGCTTTACCCTAGGAGAATCACGTGTGTGCATGTGTTTTGGATGGAGAGAAGAGTTTGTATTGAATTTGGAAAAGTGGGCGTGAGTTTATGTGAGTGGGGGAAGGGTTTTTGTACATTATATATCTTAATTAAAACACTAATTAAGCCTTGGCCCATTAAGGAAGTTAATTCGGCCCATTAGTGCTTAATTATAATGTAAAATTTATTTTGTTTAATAAAGTTTGTGAATTTATTAGCCGGGTTGTCAAAACATTCGCATTTTTGTTGAAAACAAACACCGATAAAATTTACGTTCAGGCGTATAAAATCACCTCAAAAACACCTTATTTAAAAAAATATGAAAAAAAATCAATCATATTTTAAATAATTAAAAACAATTATTTAATAAAAACATTTTTCATTCTTCAGCCCTCGTTCTTCGTTCATCGATCGCAACTCGAATAATCTTTAAAAATACAGTTTTATGCTTAATGAAACTAAAATCCTCTTTAACATATAATCATGCATGTCACAATTAATTTATGCCATTAAACTCGTTTGATTAATCATTTTTCATATTCCCTAGATTTGCATGCAGATGAATTACGTCGTCTTAATTTTGGACCTTACAATTCCTCCCCCCCTTAAATAAAATTTCTTCCTCGAAATTAGAACTTACCGAATAACTCTGGATAGCGACTCCTCAAGTCCCTCTCGATTTCCAAAGTAGCTTCTTCTTCCGAGTGATTCAGCCACTTGACCTTGACCATTGGAATGACTTTGTTTCGGAGTCTTTTTTCCTGCATTGCCAAGATTTGGACAGGTCTTTCTTCATATGTCATATTTGGAGTCAATTTTAGAGGTTCATAATTTAGCACAGGTGATGGATTCGACATGTACTTTCACAGCATCAAAATATGGAACACATTGTGAACTCCCGAAAGCATCGGTGGTAATGACACTCTATAAGTTAGTGTCTCAATCCTCACCTAAATCTCAAACGGACCAATAAATCTTGTACTAAGCTTGCCC
This sequence comes from Primulina tabacum, assembly GCF_025594145.1. NCBI lineage: Eukaryota > Viridiplantae > Streptophyta > Magnoliopsida > Lamiales > Gesneriaceae > Primulina > Primulina tabacum. The sequence continues at coordinate 27,085,587 of NC_134555.1, forward strand.
TTCTTGCTAAATCGCATGACACCTTTCATAGGTGCTATTTTCAAAAATACATGATCTCCCACTGCAAACGTTAAGTCTCTTCGTCTCTTATCAGCATAACTCTTTTGTCGACTTTGTACAATGTTCATTCTCTCACGAATTTTTACTACAAGCTCGGCAGTCTTTTCAATCACACCCGGACCAATCTCTCTTCTTTCACCAACCTCTTCCCAATAAATAGGATATCTACATATCCTTCCATAAACTGCCTCAAACGGAGTCATCCCGATAGATGATTGAAAACTATTATTGTAGGTGATCAAAATCTACATTTGCGAAACTCAACTTATAACGAATCATGGTGACATAGTTTCATTTTCTATAACCTCGAATTTCAACTTTTCTTAAACTTCCCAATATTAGAAATGACAGTCCGAATTTTATTGCGTCTTACTTTTCTTATACTGTACCCGTAATGTTCATTGATCTATTATATTTGTATTTATGCAGTTCACCCTAAGAAACCTTAGCACCAAAATTTACTGATCGATTCATATCCTCGATAATACACTCAAAATTTAAATTTTATCTCAACCTCATAATAATATTAGCCTAAGATCCTTGAATCGAATCTTTATCTTACGGAACTAAACTTTCTTAACTTGACTATTTACAAGTACATCCCGATGTAAAATAGTTGCAAATCTTAAACCTCGAATAACGTTAATTCATAAAACCCAATTATACAATAATGATCTTCTACCTAATTAGTAAAACCCTTCTCGCATCAATTGCATGCTTAAATTATTCCCTTCCCAATTACAATATAGTTGAGGCCTAGGACTCTTAGACTTTCCTCCTTGAAACGAATGTCGCATTCTTACGTATCCCTAATGCTTAATTAATATTAGCGTATAAAACTTAATAAGTTATCCCATGGTAGCATTAGACTAACTCTAATAAATCAATTTCACTTATACCCCAAAGAGTTCCAGAATCTCCATATCAAAATTTTAGATTTCATATTCGATAAAAATTTTAATATTCGTTCATTGATAACCTATGTTGAACACAACTAATTCTTTTTTTTTTCACCCTAAATTTTTGTATAAACACTTGTCTCATAAACTTGAAATTCAAGCTTACTTAACCCAAGTAGTAATAGATAGTATAAGTCCAATACACATATCCGCTTAATTCCAAGTTTCTTAATGACTTCCAAAAATTTCTCAAGACAAGGCGTCTACCTCAATCCTTACATGCTTCTACCAAATACCATAACCATCAGTCATGCCCAACTTTCTAGAAAAATTTAACCGTAGTGAAGATATAATTTTTAACTCCTAAGATCACGATTAAAAAGTATGATACATCAAACTTAAATTCTCAAAATTTTGTTAGCTCCATGTCAACTCTTATAACTTAACTAACTTATCAACTTCACCTTAAATTGTCATCACTTTAAATTCTTAATTTTTCACATCATTATTTTACTAACACTTAAATTTTCAAGCCCAAGATTGATTAATCCTACTATGTCCTTGATTACCATTTCTTATAACATTATAACCCAGATATCTCAAGGTTCCAAAAATACCTTCAAATCTAAATCATCAAAAATTCCGGTCATTTAAACCATTCACTTCTCACTTACTGCTAAACAAATCCCCCAAATTTCTCAAAAATTGCAAAATAAATTTTTAATATTTCCTCAAAATTTATCTAATTTGTCCTTAATTTAGGAAATTCCACAATTACCCATAATTTCTTGGCGTTCCTAATTCCATTTTATAGGTTCCTCGTAACATAAGGTTCAATAATTTTAAGATTATTAGACCCAAGATCAATTCTCATAACCTTTAAAATTACTGATTTTACCCAAGTGTTCCTCAAAAGTTAAACTTTAATCCTCAAAATTTCAAAATTTGTAATTTGGTCCTTAAAATTCTACAATTTGGCCCTATAACTCTTCGAAATTTGCATTTTTGTCCCCATAAAATTTTCGATTTTATCCTCATTAAACCTTAAAATTCTCAAAACTCAGAATTAAATCCCAAAATTTGGTAAATTCAAAAATAGTCTCTTAGAAGTTTATTTTTGCACTTAGGTCCTCAAATTATAGTTATTACAATTAGGTCCTTAAAATTCTCAATTCATGCAATTTAATCCTTAAATCCCAAGTTATACATTTTTATACTTCTAAGGATTTTCGTATTTTTCGAATCATTATTGCCTATATAAAATCCTCAAAATTAACCCAACTAATAACCACGAACCATCAATATTTTCTAAGAAAACATACATGCCCCAAAAGTATTCATAATTTCCAAGGTTAACTTATGACCCAAAAGTAGAACATCAGTACTACTAACCCAAAAATTAATATAGTCAAATCATTATCAATCTCTCATAAATTCCAATATTCGAATTCTTAGATACATCTAATTCCAAACGTAACCAACATGAAATTTAATCTAGTTTTTAAAACACTAGATCTTTAAATCATAAAAATAGTTAAACATATACTGTAGATCATCATAAAGCGTAAACCATATTAACATACAGGTGATAAGAGTAAATCATTTAAAACATTTAAATCATAAAAGCTTACAGACTTGAGGATTGAAGACTGAGCTGCAGAAACTGGCGATAGCACAACCCTATACAGGACCCTTGCTCTGATACCAAATGTAACGTCTCACTCATTTTTAAAGTTTTACTGGACATTTTTTTAAAAAATAAATGCTCGAATTTTCGAAATAACATTTAAAATGATCGTAATAATTTGACAGTAAAAATAACCAAACTCAACCATAAACGACATACGAAAACATAAACTAATAAAAATTTGAAAATCATAAACTTATGAAAATATTCATCTCCTCTCAATCTCATACATCGTAATGCGGAAAACATGTGGTCCTCGAGTTGTGTCACCGCACCAGGTCTGCCTACTCAGAGCTCGGCACCTCCAGTCTCTTCAACATTTAGCTCACCTGCATCACACACGCCTAGTGAGTCTAAAGACTCAACATACCTATACCAGGAATAAGAAGTACATATACATAGTACACAACAGTGAAAAATATCATACTCAACATATCTTTCATGAACTTAAAAGCATAACGTAAATGTGTTGTGTAAAATCATATCGTGTCAAAGCATGTCATCATATACGTAAACATGTTGTATCCTTTCAAAACATGATAATAATCATAGCATGTATCATCGTATCAGCATATAGGTGTTAAAGCATGTCATCCCATGTCATCATATACGTGCCCAAAACCGACTTCCCGGGAAAAATCGAGCTCGACTCGTATAATAATTCGAACTCCAACATTTTTAGGAAAATTAAATCATTTTTTAATCATATTAGAAAGCATTGCCATTATTTAAATAAAAATACATATTCTTGTTTTGGTCATCTCCGGTCTCCTTTTCCCCGCCTTTTATCGAATATTCGGGTAAAATCTTTAATTTCATGTAAGCATGTCATATTATCATTTAATCATGCAATTATACATTTAATCATGTAATAAACATCATGCTAACATTTAAAATCAATTAAATAAAACAATTAAGTAATTAAAATAATTTTGCATGTATGTGGTTTACATAGGTTGATTTTTCGGACGTTACTTGTTGAGTCAATAGACTCATTAGGTTTGAATGTTGCAAGTGAGGATGATGTTGAGGGAGGCGCTGACACTTGAGTAGTTCGAGGCTTACAGTACACTCACGAGGGACATTTATATTCCGCATTAGCTTGATAGTTACAGTTTTGAAGATTTTGTTAATTGACAATTTAGGGATTTTTTGCACTTGAGATTTTAAATGTAAATTAAGTTTTTGGTTATGGAAATGTTGAGTTAATTTAAATATGATTTTAGAAATTTATTGCAAAAAAATATTAGTAGGATTTTAACGTTAAAAAATAGTGGACATTTCAGTTGGTATCAGAGCCTAGGATCCCCAAAGGGTTGTGTTACTGTCACTCCGAGAAGCTCGAGAATAGACGCCTCAAGTCTGTTAGTTTTTACTGCTTTTGATTTTATATGTTGAACTTCAAATGTTTTATGATACATGAGGTATGAACGATTTGTAGAGAGATGCATGTTGGTCACATGGTATGGACGATTTGTACAGAGATGCCTCCTAGACGGATTCTTCGTAGTAATAATGAGGATAGGCAGGAGGAGGAGATTCTACCGCCTCCACATAATCAGGATGCTAGTGCCCGTGTACTAACCGGTATTGCTTGTTTACTATAGCAGCACGTGGGAAATGGGGCAAGGGTCCGACCTGAAGCTGTCTATGAGCAATTTAGGAGGATGGATCCCACGGATTTTTCTTGCATACTGATCCATTCGTGGTTGAGGGATGAATTAGATCTTTAGAGGTGATATTTCGATATATGGATATGGTGGACACTGACCGAGTTCGTTGTACCATCTATCTGCTGAACGACGACGCTTCCTTGTGGTGGAAGGAAACGGAGCGAGGAGTGAATCTAGCGAAACTGACGGATTTCAAGAAGATATTCTATGATAAATATTTCACTGCCGACATTCGTTCGAGGTTGATGAGAGAGTTTATGAGTCTCCGCCAGAGGGACTTTACTGTTGCTGAGTCCGTGCAGAAGTTCGATATGGGCTATCATTTTGTGCCCTTGATTGCCAATGATGCTGCGGACAAACTACGACATTTCGTGGATGGTTTGAGGACGACGATCCGTCGAGACGTGATGCTGACTGATCCTATTGACTATACTATTGTTGTTTCTACAGTTTTTTGAGTTGAGCAAACTCTGAAGGATATTGACTGGAAAATTTAGCGCAAGAGGAATTGTTCCCAGCAATCAAGTCAGCAGAACAAGAAGCCGTATACGGGACCACCAATGCAGCCAGGACGTTACAAACCACAAGTACAACCACCTCGACGTCCTGATGACCGCTGAGAAACCACTTTTCAAGGAGTTCGATCGCAATCATTACGACAAGTTCATGTGGGGAACCTACAAGTGCTTCAAGTGCGGAGGAATGGGGCATAAGACTGGTTATTGCTCAAAGCTTATGCAACCCACGACTGGAAGGGCCTATGTGATGCACCCTTAACAAGCGGATCCAGACGCTTATTACAGGTACTACGACAATTCAAGCATTTAAAATTTCCTTATTCCTTGAAATAATAAGCATGAAAGCTAGAATTTAATTGAGGTGCAATGAACTTGATGACTTAGAATTGCATGTTTCAAATTCCAGGGTTTAAGGAATTGAATTCTTGCAAACACTAATAATTTGGATCAAATTGAATAAGATTGAAAATAAAAGGGACTAAATAGCAATTCTAAAAAATACCCTAATCATGGAAGCACCTTAACCACATAATTACCATGTTTTTGGATCAAATTCAAGCCTTAAAAATTCACATATGATACAAAAACGAAAATATTCCATGATGCAACTTGTTTTTCATGCAAAAAGTTTTTAAACAAATACTATGGTTTGATAGATGAGAAAAGGGAATAATATGGTGTGCCTTTGCATTTTTAACGCACGATTATTCGTTGACGATTGAAGAACGACGACGAGGAGAACCTTAGCTTGAAGAACTAAGAAGAACTCGAAACCTTCCCTTGATTGATGCTTGTGTGTGTGTCATGTAGTTGGAAAGAGAGAGATTGAAGTGTGTACGGGAAGTGGGCGTGAGTTGTGATGGGTGTGGGGAAGGGTTTGCACTTCAAATATTTAATTAAAAACATCAACAAAGCTTAGGCCCATTACGGGAGTTAATTAGGCCTATTAAGCCACTTAATGCAATTAAAAATTATTTTGCTTGATAAGGTTTGTGAATTTATTAGCCGGGTTGTCAATACATTCGATTTTTTGTTGAAAAACCATCACCGATAAAAATTACGTCTCGACGTATAAAATCACCTCAAAACTCCTTATTTTCAGCCATCGATATCCATTCTCGATCGCAACTCGAATAACCCTTAAAAATACATCTTAATGCAACCATGAAAAAAATTACATTTTAAACATGTCAACATGCACAACACATTTAATCCATGCAAAAACATTTAATTAAAACACAAAGGAATTTAATATATTGCATGCACGTTGTACACGTGGACCTTAAAATTTTCGGGACGTTACAGATCGCGTCTGGGAGGCATATCTGAATACAGTCCAACTTTTAAATGTAACTCATCATGCAATTTATCTAGTTTTTCAAAATAATAATTCCTTAAATCATAGAAGCAATTAAGCATGCATTGAAAATCCTCGTAAATCCTATATCATGAAGGCATGCAGGTGATAGCAGTAAATCATTTAAAATATTTAAAACAATAAAAGCTTACAGACTTAAGGCTTGAAGACTGAGCTGCAGAAGCTGGCGGTGGCACGACCCTATACAAAACCTTTGCTCTGATACCAACTAAAACGTCTACTAACTTAAAATTTGGAAATATATATTTTTTTTTGAAAAAAACTCACATTTTTTAAATAAGCACTTAAACATTTTTGCATGCATGCAACCTTACTAAAAAACATACAATTTAAAAATAATCGTAAATGTTTATCATCTTTAAACAGTGCAGTTAAAATGGCCAAACTCGACCAACAGAAAAGCGCAACATAACGAGTAAAAATCCTAAAACCAGCAACGTAACATAACCAATGTATAAAATGCTCGTGTCCTCTCAAAACTCATAAAAACATCATGTGCGGAAGAAATGTGGTCCTCGGGTCTTGCACGCACATCCAGTCCTGCCGACTCAGAGTTCGGCACCTCCAGTCACGTCATAAACATGCTCACCTGTATCACACACACCTAGTGAGTCTAAAGACTCATCACACCTGTACCAAAAATAACGAGTACATATACATAGCACACAACAGTGAAAATATACTATAATTGACATACCTTTCATGAACTTTAAAAGCGTAAAGTAACCGTGTCAAATGAAATTGTAACATGTCAAAACAGCTCATCATTATCATCATATCCGCATACATAATTTCTTTTAGTGAATTCAATTCATTAGTTGTGACTGTCGTACATCATTCATCATTTATGATGATCCATCTACATAGAAACGCGTTACCCGCAGTGACAATATTACCCATCCACTGTGCATAGGCCTCATCATCAGCATTTACATATACATCTTAAGCATTTACATATACATCGATAGCCACAACTAAGTCACATCCTTCAAAACATCAACATTTACATCACTTATCAAAATTAAGCACATGCGTAATTTTTTTTTAAAATCAAGCATACAACGTATATTTCTTAATTTCATAAAATTCATGATCATGATGCATACATATTTAAAAGCATGATAATTTGTACTCAGGGCGCTGCCAAAACTAAAAACTCACCCCAGGTACAAAATGACCATTTTGTCCCTGGAAACCTAAAATGGCCGTTTTACCCCTGGACCTCTAAATTTCAGCCCGAAGCTTACCAAACTCCTTAAATCATTCCAAAACAAATTTATAAGCATTATTAGATACAAACTCGAGCTCGTTTCACAACTTAAACAATTCATTTTAAAACTTAGACTAGGGACCCGGTTTTAACACGAATCGACCCAAAACTTAACCAAATTTTTCAAAACTTAAACCATGCCTATAATACACCTTAACAGCCCTAAAACTTCCCATTCTAGCCCACTATGACTCACGAAAATAGGGCCACAAGCTGCTGGAAATTTCTGCTACACTTCCTTCGAACCCTAGCTGCACCAAATTCGAAACCTAGCACCCCTAGGCTCTACCGGCTCTCACCAGCCACAAAACAAGACACCTAAGACCAATATCAGACCCTATTGGACCTACCTTACCCACGGACTCAGCCCCATGCACGCTGGAAATCGCACCTTCTTGCTAGACACCCTAAACCCCCAACCGATCTCCCTTGGTTTGTCTCCCTCGAACAGCCCTAGGGTCAAGACCAGTGGTATTCAAGCCCTTCTAGATCATAACTCAGACCCATCAGAGACAATTCCAAGGCCTGGAGTCTCCCTCACACCGTCAACGTCACCCTTGGCTCGAACCACAACCAGAAACAAGACACAACTCCACATAACCTCTCGGCCCTTGCAACACACGGCAAAAACAAGACTCTAGCGTATTTTCCCTTAAGTATTTACGTGATTCAGACCTCTAGTGACAGCAATCGATAGCCCCCTTGCAAAAAATCAAAACAAACATGAGTATACAAAGAACAATGCAATTTTTCATGCCGAACCTTCAAAAAAATGTAATCTCAATATGGATCGAAATATTTACTTGATTTTTCACAAATTTCTGCATAATATCAGCGTGAATGATGTGTAAAGGAAGAAACATGTGTGCCTTGAAGATTTAAGAACGAAGACGTGAAGGAATGCGTGTCGGGGAGGAACCAGAGGAGCGGGGATGAACTTTTCTTGAAAGAAAAGAGTGGAAGGCGTCTTTTGATGCTGAAACTGATGTGGAGGCTGCTGAAGGAGAGGGGGTGGTGGTTGCTTATGATAATTATGTTTAGGGTTTGTGGAAAAATAGGTTTAGTTTTTTTTTAAATGCACTAATGGGCCCTAGAAAATTTTAAAAGGTTTTTGATCTCGATTAGCATAAAAAAAAACCTGTCAAGACCAAAAACAACTGCTAAAAATATTTCATTTTGGTATGTTTTTGACAATATTGTCCGAACCCTCAAAAAGTCCTCCGAATCGTCAAAATTTGCGTACCGATTAAAAATATGCTATGCGGGTAAAAATACCCAACAAAGCTTATTTCTTGAAAAAAAACACTTAAAAAACCTTATTTTAATAAATAAAAATTAAATATGTAGTAAAATAATTTTTCTGATAATTCTCCAGTCTCTGTTTCTAGATCGAGCGCGAATGCATCAAGAAACCCTAATACATGAACTTTTAAAATAATATTCAAATGAATCCTATTATGCATTAAATGCGTAAAAGTAAATAAACACATCTTTTAAATAAAAGCCTAGATTACATGCATTCGGGCTACGTGAATCTAAATCTCAAGGAAGAACCCTAGTTTTTCCTTTCAAAAAAGAAACTCACAAAGTATGTGTGTGTGTGTGTCGATGAGTGTGGGTGTGTTATAACGTGTGAGTGTGTGTGCGCGTGCGTGAGTGTAAAGGATTTTTTTAACTATTAATTAACTTAATTAAATTTCTAAACTACTAATTAGGCAAAATAATTAAGCCCACAAAATTTGTAAAATAATAAACCATAAGTTAAAGAATTAACTTCTAATTTTTAGAAAATTGAAAATAAAATGTTTAAAATATTTTAATTTCATCTAATAAATTAAATTGGGCTTTAAAATGCTTAAAATTTCATAAGTCATTTAAAATACCAAATTTCTTGACTTGAAATAAAATACCACATTATTCATAAATCGACTAAATCGTCACCGGTCTCTTTTTTCGATCATATATTGAATATTCGTCTGAAACATAAAACTCAAGAAAAAGTTTTAACGTGCATCAATTAAACATGTAATAATTTAAAATAATGCAAATAATAAATCATGCATCATTAAAATCATTTTAAATTAAATAAATATTTTAACAAATTAATAAATGCATCGGTTTACGTGTACTGATTTTGGGCTCTACAGAACACGTCTATGTTGATACAATATGACGTGATTTAAACGAATATGTTTACGCTTATGTTTATACGTTTGAAGATCATGAAACTTATGTTAAATACAATAATTTTCAATGTTGCTTGATATGTATATGTACTTGTTATTACGGTTCAGGAGTGTTGAGTATTGAGACCCAGTAGGTGTGATCGATGCAGGTGATAATGAGGATGTGGAGAGTGGAGGCGCTGAAGACTGAGTAGGAGGAGCTGGGGTGCACATGAAAAGATTTCGTGATATGTATATGTAATTGTTATTACGGTGCACATGATATGTATATGTACTTGTTATTACGGTTCAATGTTGTTTGATATGTATATGTACTTGTTATTACTGCATATTATGTTTAGGAGTTGAGGGTTTTTATACAGAGGTTTCAAATGTTTATGATTTTTGTTTAATGTCATATTTTAAGATTGTGTAATTGTAGTTATTTTTTCTAGTCAGCGATGGGATGAATTTTAAAACGCGTGATTTATTTACTTAAAAGTTTATGAGTGTGTGTATTTTTGGTCATAGCTTTAAAAAAATTCAGTAGAATTTTGAGTAGTAGACATTTCAAAAAACGTTAAGCAACTAGGTTACCAGTGATCTAAGTCATGTCTGGTTGTGCCTCTGCCTCCTCAACATGCATGACATAAGCTCTGCCAACAGTTGGTCCTTTCTTCTTTGGGCAATCAATGGCTTTGTGCCCTTTCTCATTGCAAATGAAGCACTTGAATGATCCCCACATGCACTTACCATAGTGTGGGCAGTTGCACTCTTTGCATAATAGCTCTTCATCAGATTTTAGGTCAGCTACAAACTGTTGTGGCTTATGTTGCCCCGGTTTTTTCAACTGACCCTGGGGATTTTGGTGCCCCTGAGCTCTGGGTGGTCCCATAAACTTCCTTTTTTCGGCTGAGATTTCTGTTGGTTCTATTGCCTCTTGCGCTGCATTTCAATTTCAATATCATTCAAAGCATGTTCAGCTTGGAAAGCACAAGCAGTGGCAGCTGCATAATCCGTCGATCTCATCAACATCACATCACGACGTATAGTGGGTCGAAGGACATCCATGTAATTCCTCAATTTCTCAGCATCATCTCTTGCGATGAGGGGGACAATGTGACAATCCATATCGAAATTCCTTATAAGCTCAGCCGCAGACATGTCTCCCTGATGGAGATTCATAAACTCCGTCTTCAAGCATCCCCTGACGTCAGCATTGAAATATTTCTCGTAGAAAATGTCCTTGAATCATGCCCAAGTAATGGCGGCTAGATTGACACCCTGCTCAGATCTTTCCCACCAAAGAGAAGCACCATCCCGCAACATGTAACTCACACATCTGACTCGATCAGCATCCTCCATATTCAGATAGCGAAAATGCATCTCAAGGGATTTGATCCAGCCATAAGAAACAAATGGGTTGGTGGTACCTAAAAAATTCCTCAGACCCATCCTCCTAAACTGATCATACATATTATACTGTGGCCTTGGAGCCTGATGCTCAAAGAATCGTGACATGCCTTCCAGCACTCTAGTAGCAGCATCCTCATTGGGAGGTGGATGTGTATTCTCTTGACAGTCCTCATGAGTATCATTCTGTCTATCAGTACTAGGTGCGCATCTAGGAGACATTATATCTGAATATAGTCCAATTTCTAAACGTAACCAACATGCAATTGAATCTAAGCTTTTAACCATTTAGCTTATAAAATCATCCATCGAGTAACTTAACCATGATTACAAATTAACTGCAAAAAACATTTAAACATATAGCTTAAGCATATAAACCATCTAAACATGAATGTGCCATCATTAAAATTATTTAAATATTTTAAACTTACAGACTTTGTCTTGACGACTGAGATTTTTGGAACTGGTTGTGGCACAACCCTTTACAAAAACATTGATCTGATACCAATTGAAACGTCCTTACTCAGTTTTCTTTAAAATATATGAGATATTTTTATTTTTAATTTTTAATTTTTAAAAAACCTTCGGCCAAAACATATATGTATATGTATACTTTTTGCACCATTATAATAAACTCACCAACTATTTTACTCAAACTCAGTAACTACAGTAAAATTCAAAAAGCGTAACGTCAAACCAAACCTAAAACTAGCATTTTTCAAAAGTAGCTTGAATGTCATAAACCTCTCGACAACCACTCCAACGCATAAAAGTCATGAAATATTTAAAATGGTGTAAAATCAATACAAATGCAGAAAACTATCAAGGTCATCGGGTTCAGTGCACCATCAGTCTAGCCAGTTCAATCATCCAACCCTCCTGTCTCAACAGATATATCCTCACATGCATCATTCACACATATTGAGTCTAATGACTCAACAAGCATTAACCATGGTAACAAGTAATACGTATCCATCCACATGCATCTGTGAAAATTAATTTTAATAAAATCGCTTTAATGTGATCATGCATAAACTTCAACCTTTTCTTTCATTATATGCTTTTCCTTTCATCATATCATACACATTTCCTTTGGGGTGAAATCAGTTCATTAATTGTGACCATCCTTTCATCTTTCGGTCAATTGATCAATCTCAACTGTAACTATGGTACCAGGCAGCGAGGCAACAATAACCACTTTTTCGTTCTGTGCCTTGGCCTATAGTTTGCGGGGACACCAGCAACCACTTTTCCGTTAGTGGGCCTTGGCCTATGAAAATTCTGTGTTGGGTTCCACGGGTCTTTGTCCCGTAAACGGGTTCCACTAGGGCTTTGTCTCTCAAGAATCCTCATTTCCTTACTGTCACAATCAAATCACTTTATTCAAAACATTTTCATCTTTTTTATAACTTTATAAAAATACATGCATAAATATCATTTTCTTTTTAAGCAAAACATGTAACACGTATTTTAGCCTCTGTTATTTTTATCATAAAATTCCATAAACTTTCAAAATAAACATTTTAATATTCATTACAACATTCAGGACTGCCAGAACTCATAACATTTTTTAAGTGTAAAATGACCATTTTGCCCCTAAAACCCTAATTTTCTCATATTACCCCTGGACCTTACAACTTAGACCCAAATCCATCCAAAAGTATCATAACATCTTAAAACACACTCATAAACATTTCTTCTACATAAACCTAAGCCCCTTGACTAAATTTTGTAATTCATATTAAACTTGAATCGAAGTCCCGGTTTTAACCCGAACCTTAACCAAACTTTAACCATAGCCTAATAACAACTAACCATACCCTTTTCAACCCAATTCAAGCCATTTAGAGCCTTTACAAACTCTTAGAACTCTACTGAAATTTTCTGTGCAAAATGACTAAGCCTCAGCCAAATCACATGTTCTTCGATCATAGCCCCTAACAAACGAGACCAGACCCTAACCAACCACCATAGGACCATGACCGAACCCCTTGGACCCCTCATGGACCACCCCTACGCGCCATGCATGAGGACGTCCATGGTGCGATCCAACTTGCGAGCGGAATGGCTAGGACGTGCCCTAGCCGTGCGCCTGCCCTTCAGAGCCTCTCCAGCCGTGCGTGGACCACCATGGCTCATGGATATAACCCTCACGAGCCCAACACCTCGCGTGGATAGCCCCTACATAGCCCTTTTTCTATTTTCTTCCAAAACCGTGCCCTAGACCTATGGAAACCCTAGGTTTTGTGCAGCCCCCTTTCCCTTCTTTTCCAGCCTTTTACAGCCCCATCTAGGACCCTTAACAACCCCTAAATCAAGTGCATATCATCCTTAACATAGCAGCCCCTTGTGAAACATCAATATCATAAGTTTCATGTCAAGAAATTCAGGTTTTCCCATGAATATATCACAAAAACGAAAATAAAGAAAAGGATATCGGGTTTTCATGCAAACATGTATATTCACATGTATTTTGGCATGAATGAAGATAAAATAAGGAATAAGACGTGATTCACACACGAATATTCGATTCTTGACGCGAGGGAACGTTTTCGAAGCGATGGGAAAAGCCTTTGCTGCGATTTTTCCTTCAAAATCCAACGTGAAAGTGGCTTGAGGCGTTTGGTGTGTGTACGGCTAGGGGGACAAAATTCTAGGCTTCTTTGTATTTTTATGCGTGAGTTCGAAGGATTTAGAGCTTGTAAATTCATGGTTTAGTGTAACGTCCCAAAAAGTTGAAGATCCACGTAAACCACACGCATGCAAATTATCAATTTCTTATTGATATTAATTAAATTATTTTAATGCATTAAATGTATGATTTTAATATGATTAAGTTTTTTAAATTCTTCGTTTATTAAAGTTTCATGTATTAGGGTTTTAATTTGCATTTCACACTTGAACGAAGAACAGAGACCGGGGATAATTAGGAAAAATATAAGAACAGAGACCGAGGATAATTAGGAAAAATATTTTTTATTGAACGATTAATTCTTAATTATTAAATATGATGTGTTTTTAAGTGTATTTTTCGATAATGGACCTTGGTGGGTTATATGTTTTAACCGGTACAAAAAATTTAGCGAATCGGGAGGGCTCGGGCAATATTTTCAAAAACGAACCTAGAAAAAATATTTTTCAAGAGTGTGTTTGGACTTGATGGATGTATTGATTAATGGGCTCAAAACCCTTTTAATCCATTTAAACTTTTGTTTAGGGCCCATTAGCAACTTAATTACCATCTTAACTAAAACCTAAACATAATTTTTTATCACTGGCCGCCCACTTCTATTTCCCATCAGCCATTCGCACGTGAAAACAGCAGCTCCTCTCCTTCTTTCAGCAGAAAAGTCATGGCCCTTTAGATTTGAAAAAAAAAACTTCTTTCCCACTTCTCACGTTCACGTCCTACGCATATATCTTCGAGTTTTCGAGCGTATAAAAGTAAATTCACGCCCAAAATCTCATTTTTCTCATCATTCACATCATAATATGCTGGTTTGTGTGTTTATGTATGAGAAATATTTTGATCTATTATATGGTATCGTTTTTGCATCGTTTTGACATGAAATACACATATACTTTGATGCAATTCACGTTTTCTTGACTTCTTTTATAAGTGGCTGCTGGTTTGAGATGTAAGGGGGGTGTATACATTGGGAGTTAAGGTGTTAAGGGGATGGAGTCACGAGTTACTCGCATTTTGGGGAGGGCAGATCGATCTTCTTGAGGGAGATATGATTTTTATCGTAAAACCGCACAAGCTATGAAATATCTGTCACAAAACCAATGATCCTCTGTTATTTCAAATTATGCGACTTATAGGTTGGTTTTCTGTAAATGTGTTCAACATATGATTTATAGCACTCTGTGTTATATTCGTTTCGATAGCAAATTCGTAATTTTCTGATAAGAAACGAGGGAGATATGATTTTCATCGTAAAAATGCAAAAGATGTGAAAATTATGTGTCACAAAACCCTTCACCCTCTGTTATTTTGAATTCTGCGACTCATACGTTGGTTTTCTGGAAATTTGTTCAACATATGACTTATAGCACTCAGTGTTAACTTTGATTTGATAGAAAATTCGTAATTTTTTGATAAGAAACGAGGGACATAAGATTTTTGTCGTAAAACCGCACAAGCTGTGACATGTTTGTGTCACAAAACCTGTCACCCTCTGTTATTTTGAATTTTGTGACTTATAGGTTGGTTCTCTAGAAATGTGTTCGACCTATGATTTTTAGCACTCTGTGTTATCTTCAATTCGATAGACAATTCGTAATTTTCTAATAATAAACGAGGGAGATATGAATTTTTCGTAAACTTGCTCAAGCTGTGAAAATTTGTGTATGTTTTTCACATTTTCTCAAGTTGCAAGGGTAGGCTCGGCCAAGGAGGGCTGAACCAGGCCATGATGTGGTCCAGAAGGGTTCAGAGGTGGACTAGGAAGAGTTGGTTCAGGTCTTGTCCCCGTTGGGTTGGTCTGGGGTCGAGAATTCGAGGGTTTAGTGCACTAGAGTTCCGCTCGCTTCGGTGCAGAAAAATCCAGAAACTTTCAGGTGATGTTTGAAGGTCTTAAGTGGGCTAGTCTAGGTGGTTTAAGGGCTGTTAGGGTATGATTGAGGCATGGTTTAAGCTTGGAAAAATTTGGTTAAGTTTCGAGTTGATTCGGGTTAAAACCGGGACCACGGTCCAAGTTTTAAAACGAATCGTGTAAGTTTTGAATCGGTCTCGAGTTTACGTCTAAAAAACGCTTATAAATATATTTCTAGATGTTTTAAGTAGTTTGGTAGGTTTTGGGTCGAAATTTTGTGATCCAGGGATAAAACAGTCATTTTGGGTTTCAATGGTAAAAATATTCATTTTGCACACGTGTCGAGTTAAAAGTCTTGACAGCGCCCTAAACACGATTTATATGTTTTTAAACGTTTATGATATCATGAATATGACCTTATTACGTAAATATAAAAATACGTTGCATGCTTGATTTTGAGAAAAATTTACGCATATTCATGATTTTATTAAGTGATGAATATGATAATATGTTTTTAATTATGGGAGTTGGCTGTGACTAATACGATGACACAATGACATGTAAATCCAAGTCTCAGTGGAGGGGTAATGTTGTCACTGATGTCCCCGTCGCCAGGTACTACGGCTACACGTAAATAGATCCATCGACTAACATGATAAGAAAGTCACAGCTAATGAACTGAATTTAATTAAAGAAAAATGTATACATATAAGATGATATGATGAGACATGTTTTGACACTTTATTCTATTATATGACATGTTTACGTTTATACTTTTTAGATCATGAAATTTATGTTGATTACAGTATTTTTCACAGTTGCATGTTATGCATATGTACTTGCTATTAACTTTATATGTGTGTAACGCCCAGATTCGACGATTGTCCTCACTGTACCAAGACGAGTCTTTCCAGCGTGCTTATGTCCTCACTCACATGCACCCTGGGAAACTTCCCAAGAGGTCACCCATCCCAAAATTGCCCCAAGTCAAGCACGCTTAACTTTGGAGTTCTTATGTGATGAGCTACCGAAAAGAAGATGCACCTTCGTGATATGAGTAGTACAAATCAAATCTTTTAAGCCCTCTTCAACTGTACAGTCCATTATATTGAACAGTCTCGGAATCCCTCTCATTCCCGTGTGGGTTGGTTCATTCATGTTCCCTCCACCTAGAAACCTGCCAGGAGCCGCTCATTGTCCGTGCAACTGATGGCACCGGCGATCACTCTCACAATGTGTGTTGAGTTTTTAGACTCACTAGGTGTGAATGATGCAGGTGAGCATTTTGATCAGGAGATTGGAGGTGATGATGACTGAACGGGCGGAGCTGGTGGCGCATGTTAAGCCGAGAACCTTGTATTCTTCCGCAAAAATATGATTTTATGGGAATACATTTAAACAGATTTTTAAATAGTTGATGATTTTATTTTGTTGAGGGTTTTGACAGATTTTAATATGCTTGAGGTTTTATACTTTTAAACGGTAATTGTTTAGGTTAGTTGCTCTTTTTATAATTTTAACTATAGTTATTTTTATTCAGCAGTGCGTTGATTTTACAAATTGCATGTTAGAATTTTATGTATTTATGTATGCATGATTTCGGCCATTGCAAAAAAAAAATTGTTCAGTAGAATTTTAAAATGATCAGACGTTTCATTTAGGATACAAATACTTGGGTAGACAACTAGGTCTAATAACCTTAGCATAATAGGCTCATTAGAATGTAGAAAAAATATTTCATTTAGGAAAATTTTTGAAAATATTTTTCGAGCCTCTAAAAAGTCCTTATTTTTATCAAAAATCGATTATCGGTTTAAAATATTACTCGATATGTAAAAATATCTCAAAAGACACCATTTTTGAAAATTACATATTAATTATACCATATATTAAATAATTAAAAATAATAATTTAATTAAAATATTTTTCCTTTACAGTCCCCGGTTTATGTTCCTCGCTCGAGTCTCGAATAACCCTTAAAAACACTATTTTATGCATTCTAATAGAAATCCGTATTTTTAACATATAACAATGCTTACAAGATATAATTAATGCAAATAAAATAATTTAGTTAGGCATTTATCATTTTTCTTAGATTTTCATGCAGTTTGATTACATTATCGCATTTTAGACCTTATATGATGAGTTAATAGTGCAGGCCAGAGCTAGAAATGTACTTTAAGAAAGGTGTTTCCTTATTGCACATATCATGCCACTATTAATACTCAAAGATAAATCGCATCATTATCAAATTCATATGCAAATCTCGATATACCAATAGTTGCAGATTCGATCGGGATATATATGTTGAAAAGACCGTACAGTATGCTAACCATGACAAAAGGTTCTTGCAGACACTATCAGTGATACCTAGGGGATCATGTGACGATGATATTAGACACTCTTACCATGATTCGATGGGTGCAATTAGAAATGAATTCTTACATTCTTGATTAAGGTGTTGATGAAAAAATGGGGTTAAATAGGGTAAACCCGAATAAGAACAAATGTTATTTTGAATCACATGGAGATGTAAACCCACCGCTAGCTGTATCCCTGAACCATTGACGGTCACACAAGTATCAAATTTTGTGTTCTCATTGAGAAAGTCAAGTTTCAAGGAGTTGAAATTTTACGATTATAATTTGATGGAGATCAAACAGGAAGCTTATAAAGGAGTTTACAATCTGATTCCATAAGATAGAAGAAATGAAAATTAGCTTATTGCTAAATAAAGAAGGAGAGTGGAACTGCTTGTTATATAAAGGAGATCACTAAAACAGGCAACTGTCCAATATGGTAAGTGAAAATTTTGATTTTCGAAAATTCAAAATTTTAAATTTTCATTATATGAACAAGACTTGTGTTCTTGATACGTTGACGTTCTTGGATCATCGATCGAGGCTATATTGAGTTCGGAATCATTTATTTAATGAGTTTCAAAGGTACTAATTAAATGATGGTACTAGTAGTGATGACTATTAAACATGTACACATATTATTATTAAATATATTATGTGTTGTCAAAAGTTGACAAACACATCAAATATAATAAATAATAATATTAGAATTTAGATATAATAAAATTAGAGTCCTAGTTGGGTAAAGACTAAGAGTCTTTGTGGGAGGGAGACTCTTAATTGGATTAGGTGTCTCATTGTAGAGCCGAATTGGGGCATTTTAAAAGATTTATTTAGTTTTACCATTTTTAAAAGCCTAATTTATTTATTAGGCGATTTTATGATTTTAAAACTTTTAAAAGATTTGTCACTTGTATACTTTATTTTAAATTAAGAGACTTTATTTAAATTTAAAGAAAGGTTAGTGTTTGATTATCATCTAATTAGTGGTTAATTATTAATTGAGCAAATTTTTCTCCTAATTAACACTAATCACACGCACACAAACTTTTACACAAACTAAAAATCGGCTAACACACACACACACACTTCATTATTCAAATTTTTATATTTTTGAAAGTAAAAATATAGTGTTCTTGGTCTAGAGAGCAGCCGCCCCCTTCATCTGAATTTCCAGCAAGTTTTCGTCACTTTCGTTGTAAGAAAATCGTGCCACGTTCGTCCCGGATCATCTCTCGCATCCTTCCCGCTTCGGTGTCGTCTTTCGGTAACGTTAAAGATTTAAATGCGTGTATATTCTATTTTTCCTGCATTGATCTCGTCATATTATGCGCTGTGTTGTTTATTGTGCGTAAAAATCTTTGTGTGATATGCAAAGTTTGAGCAGAAAATTGTTGGATCGATTTTTGAAACGTTTTTAGATCTAAAACTCAAAATTTACTGTTCTTTTAAATACAGCGATTTTAGGTCGCTTTTCTGGAAAAACTTTCAACATATAAAACGTAGAACTTTTTGATACTTTTGATTTGACAGTAAATTCGAAATATTTGGATAAGAAATGGATGAGTTATGAACGTTTTTGTGGGACTGCTCAAACTGCGTTTTTCAGAAAAATATGTTATTGATGTGTTCTTGAAGTGTTTTAGTTGCATGCTTCGTTGGGCATCGCTAGGCCATCACTACTGGGTTTAGACATGATGTGGGATGTGTTTAGGTACTATTTGAGGTTTCGTTCGAGTCAGGGATGGCTTGGGAAGTAATAGAAACCTTAGGAAGATTAATAGTGTCGAATCTCGGATTTTGTGTCGTTTTGTTGTTGCATTCGATATTGGGGTCGGTTGGGTTGTTGGTACGGGTGAGAATCAATACCGTAGCGTCCTAGGATGGGTCTCAAGGTATCGATTCTTAGTACATTCAATTGAGTTGAGAGAAATAAGCACAATATAAAAAAATTTCCACAGGTTCGTTTTCACCCGAGGCTTGCCGGACCCCTACATGGACCCTGGCACGGGGTCCGTGCCCTTGTTTCTTCCGAAGTGCCATTTTCCAGTTCCTACACGGACCCGTGGACGGACCATAGCACGGGGTCCGTGTCCTTCCTTCATTTCGGTGTGTCTTTCCAGAACCTACACGGACCCAGAGCCGGACCTGGGCACGGGGTCCGTGTACCTCCTGTTTGGGAATAGTTTAGGCTTCCCTTTGATATTTGTTTTGGGGTCTATGTCATGGTTTAATACGATGATTAAGCGAGTTCAAATCACGAGTAATCTAGAATGTCATAAGCTATTTATTTGTTTCGGTTGTGAGCACGAATAACTACGTCTAAGTTATGCAAGTTAAGTGTTTAAACTCATCGTAGTATGTACAGCAGTGGCACCAAGCGAGATCCAACGAATTCCTGAACACCAAGTAAGTATGTTCGACGTGCAAAGAAAATACTTTTAAGTTTTTGAGGTATGCTAAATGTCTTGTGATCAATTTATGTATGGGATTTGAAAGCGGTAAAGTATGACCAGGGACCAATCCAGCCCGTTAAATTATGAACGGGTTTAGATCAGAATTGAAAAGTGGTAAAGTTGGACCAGGGACCAATCCACCCGTTAAATTATGAACTGGGATCTCATGTATGTGGCAGTAGATCTTCGATGTCAGCCCAGTACCGTGGTTCAGTCTGATCAGGCGTATTTATGTATGGGTCACTTGCTTTGAAACATGCCTCTACGCAAAATGATGATGTTTATGTATGTTCAAGTATTTACGAAGTAAGCATGTTTAAGAAAAGTTTTATGTTGATGGCACGTCTATGTATGTATGTACGTATGCTCAATCTTATTTAGGTAAGTTCAAGTTCCAGTATGTACGTTCTATTTTAAAGTTACATGTGATCTTGTTACGTAGTACTCATTACTTCCAGTGTATGCATGTTGCGACTTTAGACTTACTAGACTTGATCGATGCAGGTGAGGATGAGTTTGAAGAGATGACAGGTGGGGACCAGTGAGCTGACTTGGACTGGGCGGGAGGCTAAACCCGAAGACCGCCATATTTTAAGTTCTTATGAAATGTTCAAAATACTCTGATTTCACGTTTTGTTTACAATGTTTAAACAACTATTTATTTCTTTAGCAAATTTTATTGGCGATCTCTTTTAACGCAAATATGTTTGGGATGAACTATTGATTTATGAACGAAAATTTAAAGTTATTTTATATTTAAGAAAATTTTTATTTTTCCGCAAATTTCAAGTAATTTAAAAGTACGGTACGTTACAGTTGGTATCAGAGTGGTGTTCTTGTAAAGGGTTAGGCCTGCTGCCAGTCGCGAGAAGCTCACGAAGCCACACCTCAAGTCTGTAAGTTTTAAAGTTTTGAATTATGTTATGTAGTAAGCATTAAGCTACGATTTCAGCATCTTCATGTTTTAAGTTCAAGTTACGTGCATCTTATGCTATTGATATTACATGCATGCACATTGGGTTTACGTGTTGGGTAAATTGTTGGAACTGTATGCCTCTTAGACGCATGATTAACCGGGAAGCAAGAGATGAGGACAGAGAGGATCGAAAGGAGGGGAGAGACGCTCCTCCTCCTCCACCGCCAGATATGCAGGCACAGATTCTTGCAAGAATGACTCAGTTCTTCGCACAGTTTGCGGGGAACCAGGCGACAGTGGATGCAGGGGCTAGGCCCAGACCAGAGGCGCTGTATGAGAGGTTTAGGAGGATAAATCCTAAGGAGTTCTCAGGGACTACTGACCCGATGATAGCTGAAGGATGGATTAAGTCCATCGAGGTGATTTTTGCATTTATGGAGCTGCAGAACGCAGATAGGGTCATATGTGACACGTTCCTTCTGACAGGGGACGCCAGACTTTGGTGGGATAGTGCGCCGGTGTCAGTGAACTTGCAGACACTGACATGGAACGGTTTCAAGGAGGTCTTTTACTCCAAGTACTTCACTGAAGAAGTACAATCCAGATTTACAAGGGAGTTCATGACGCAGAGACAGGGAGACAGCAGCGTGGCAGACTTCGTTAGGAAGTTTGAAAGGGGGTGTCACTTTGTGCCCCTGATAACTAATGATGCCCAAGGGAAGCTAAGGCATTTTATGGATGGGTTGCGGCCGATCTTGCGCCGTGACGTCAGGGTTGCTGGTCCTACTACCTATGCCGTTGCAGTATCTAGAGCCTTGATGGCAGAGCAGGATCAAAAGGACATTGAGATTGATAGACAGGGCAAGAGGCCCTACCAGACACCACTGCAGCAGAAACAGCGACCTCAGTTCAAGAGGCCCTTTCAGGGGCAGCCAGGGAAGAAGCTATATCAGGGACCGCCGAAAGGCAAGGGTCCTGTCCCACAACAACTGGCCCCTCAGAGGCCGGAGTACCCAGTGTGCCCGAAGTGCAACCGCCAGCACCCGGGACAGTGTTTATATTGGTCAGGCAAGTGCTTCAAATGTGGAGCTAGTGATCACATGTTAAAGAAGTGCCCACAGTGGAGACAGCCAACCCAGGGGAGAGTGTTCGCCATGCATGCTCCGGAGGCGAACCCAGACACGACGTTATTGATTGGTAAACTTATTTATTTAAGCACCGCATTATTCTTGCTATGCATGTTTTGAATTTTATTTGAGATTATTAGTGTGCTAGTTAATATTTTGGTGACTTGGGATGGAAATTTTTTGCTATGCTTGAAGTTAAGGTTAGAACATTGGATATAAGTTTGGTGTTGTACTACCGTCTCTCAGGGAATATTTTTATAAAAAGAGTCACCACGAAGGCTTTGATAGATTCAGGGGCCACCAACTCTTTTATTTCGGAGACGTTTGCTAGTCACCTGGACGTCAAGTCAATTGGACTATACGTGAGCTACTCAGTGACAGTCCCATCAGGGGAAGAGTTATCAGCTACTAGTGTGGTCAGAGACATCGATCTGGAACTGCAGGGCCACCTTGTGTATGCCGATTTGATTGTGATGCCAATGCCAGAGTTTGATATCATCTTGGGAATGAACTGGCTGACGAAGAACATAGTTCTCATTGATTTTCAGAAAAGGTCAGTGTTAGTAACACCTTTGGGCATGGAGCAATTTCTATTTGAGCCAGCAAGATGGAGGAGTTTCCCTCGCATGATCTGTTGCATGCAGGTGCGGAGGCTTATGCACAAGTGTTGTCAGGCTTTCTTGGCCAGCATTGTGTATGCACCTGACGCACCGACATATTTCCGGATGACGTCCTAGGCCTTCCACCAGAGAGAGAGGTAGAGTTTTCAATTGACCTTGTGATAGGCACCGTGCCAATATCTAAGGCACCGTACCGGTTAGCTCCAGCTGAGATGTTAGAGCTCAAGCAGCATATTCAGGAGCTTTTAGACAAAGAATTCATCTGCCCTAGTTTCTCACCATAGGGCGCACCAGTGCTCTTTGTGAAGAAGAAAGACAGGAGCATGAGACTGTGCATCGATTACCGAGAACTGAACAAGGTAACAATCAAGAACAAATACCCACTTCCAAGGATCAAAGACTTGTTTTATCAGTTGCAGGGAGCCACAGTGTTCTCTAAGATAGATCTTCGATCGGGGTATCACCCGCTTAAGGTAAAAGATGCAGATGTTCATAAGACACCTTTCACAACCAGATATGGGCATTACGAGGTTTTAATGATGCTGTTTGGACTGACGAATGCTCCAGTAATTTTTATGGACTTGATGAATCGATTATTTCAGCCCTACCTAAACCGGTTCGTCATAGTGTTCATTGATGATATTCTCATTTACTCGAAGAGTCATGAGGAGCATGTTCAGCATCTGAGTACAGTTTTGCAGGTTTTGCAGAGTCGCAAGTTGTTTGTGAAATTCAGTAAGTGTGAATTTGGTTGGAGAAGGTAGCGTTTTTTTGGGTCATATAATATCTAGCAGTGGTATTTAGGTGGATCCACCTAAGGTAGCAGCAGTTAAGGAATGGGTTGAGCCGAAGAATGCGTCAGAGATTCGCAGTTTCCTAGGCCTAGCAGGCTACTACAGGAAATTTATTCAGGGATTTGTTTCAATAGCAGTGCCACTCATTTCACTGACAAAGAAGAATGCTAAATTCGTGTGGAGTGATGAATGTCAGAAGAGCTTTGCTACTTTGAAGCAAGCACTTATTTCAGCACCATTGTTAGCCATGCCAACAGGGCAAGGAGATTTTGTGCTATACACCGATGCCTCTAAGCTCGGTTTAGGCGCAGTTTCAATGCAGGATGGTCGGGTGATAGCTTATGTGTAGTGCCCGAATTCAGTACACATATAATCCATGCATTTATTTAATTATTAAAGCATTTATTTAAGTTTAAATTGAGTTTTAGCCATGCATGATTTATTTAAATACATTGTTTCTAATTATTTATGTTTATGTTATGCACGTTAAAATGTTTTTCGAGTGTCATATTTCAGGCGATTATTCGAGGCGGGATCGAGGAATAGAGACCGTTGACGATTTTGGCAATTTTAAAATATGATATTTTATTTTAAGTTAAGAATGAGTCATTTTAAATGATCTATTAAGTTTTAGCATTTTAAAGCCTAATTTAATTATTAGGTGAATTTTAGATTTTTAAAACTTTTAAAGATTTTTTTTTAATTGCGTATTTTAAAATTTCCTTTTAGTGAGTTAGCAATTTTTTATGTACATTCAATCTAGCATTTTAGTAACCATTTAATTAGCATGCTAATTGAGTAATTAAGCAGATTTTTATATCCCTTAATTATGTTAAAAACACATGCACACACACACTCTTAACCGTACACATTCACACACAATTCTCTACACTTTCATTTCATATTTTTTTTAGAAAACCTAGGGTTCTTGTTGAGCAAGAGCAGCCGCCCCTTTCTCTTAGATTTTCCAGCAAATTTCGTTGGTTTTCTTCAAAGAAAATCGAGCCACCATCGTCCCGGATCAAGCCTCGCTCCGTCTCCGCTTCGGTATCACCGTATCGTGAGTTTTAAATATCAAAAGGCACGTATATTCTGTTATTGCTGCATCGATCTCGTCATATTATGCGTGTGTTGTTATTTATGTGTAAAAATACATGTGCGATGCGTAGGAGTTTGAGCAATTATGTTTAGAACACCTTTGAAACCTTTTTTAGATCTAAAATCTCGTTTTTGCTGTATTTTTAAATATTGTGATTTTTCGGTCGCGTTTTTGAGAAAACTTTCAACACAAAAATTGTAGAACTTTTTGATACCTTCGATTTGACAGTAAATTCTAAATTTTTGAATGAAAATTGAGTGAGATATGATGTTTTTAGTGGGACTGCTCAAACTTCGTTTTTCAGAAAATTATGTATTGATGGATTTTTGAGACTTTATTGTTGCAGGCTTCATTGGAGATCGACGGGTGATCGTTGCTGCGTCTAGGTATGCGTAGTATGATGTTGGGATATTATTTGATATGTTGCTTAGTGTCGATAGGTATGCAAATGCATTAGAAGTCGTAGGAAACGAGTTGGTGTCAATTGCCACGTTTTTGAATTGTATGTGTCGTAGGATGGACGTCGTTGCTTTGGGTGTTGTGCGAAGTTGGGTCGACGTTATGGCATGCTAGGATGGGTCTCGGGGTGTCGGTTCATGGTCCGTACTATCGAGTCTAAAATGACAAGCATAGCATGTATTGAAATTTCGTGAGTTTGCACTTCCCGTAGGTACACGGACCCGAACACGGACCTTGGCACGGGGTCCGTGCCTTCGTTTTCTCCTTGGTGCCATTTTTGCGAGCCTACATGGACCCCCACACGGACTTTGGCATGGGGTCCGTGCCTTCCCCCTCCTGCACGACAGATTTTACCGAGTCTACACGGACCCGGAGCCGGACCCGGGCACGAGGTCCGTGTCCCTTCTCCTTCCAGAGTATTTCTTTTGCGTACCTACACGGACCCATACACGGACCCAGGCACGGGGTCCGTGTACTTCATGTTTGGGGTTTCATGTCTTGGGTTAGTACGATGATTAGAATAAGGTCAAGTCCCGAGCGTTTTAGAATGCCTTAAGCTATTTAATTGATTCGGGTGAGTACGATTACCTACGTCTAGGTTATGCAAGTTAAGTTTAAATTCATGTTAGTATGTGCAGCAGCGGCCCCAATCGAAGTCCAACGAATCCCTCAACGCCAAGTAAGTATGTTGACGTGCAAGAAAAATATTTTCAAGTTTTTGAGGTATGCTAAATGTCTTGTGACCAATGTATGTATGGGGTTGGAAAGCGTTAAATCATGAACGGGGACCAACCCCCCCGTTAAAGCATGAACGGGTTTAAATCAGGATTGGAAAGCGTTAAATCATGAACGGGGACCAATCCACCTGTTAAAGCATGAACGGGGATCTCATGCATGTGGCAGTGGGTTCGCCCCTGTCATCCCAGTACTGTGGTTTAGTCTGATCAAGCGATTATGTTATGTGTCACTTGCTTTGAAAAATGCCTCTACGCAAAATAATGAAGCTCATGTATGTTTATGTATGTGCAAGTATGCAAGCATGTTTATGAAAGTTTTTACGTTATGGCACGTCTATGATATGTATGAATGTTCAAGTTTACTTCAAGTTCAAGTTTCAAGTATGTATGTTCTATTTTTAAGCTGCATGTGGTTTTATTATGTATTATTGTTATTCCCAGTTTATACTTGTTGAGTCTTTAGACTCTGTAGATATGATCGATGCAGGTGAGGATGTTTATGAGGAGGCTGGAGGTGGTGACCAAGGGGCAGGCTTGTACTGAGTAGGAGGCTAGACCCGAGGACCGCCAAGTTTTAGTTTTCATGAAAATGTTCAAATACTTTCGTCAAGCTCTATTTTACTTTCTGTCAAAATTTAAATTTCAAATCATTTGGTTGCAACAACTTGTGAGACGTACAGATTACTCTTTTATCGAACTTGAATGTTCACGTTTATTTAAGAAAATTTTTAATTTTTTCGCAAATTTTGAATAGTAAAAGTACGGTACGTTTTAGTTGGTATCAGAGCAGTGTTCTTGTAAAGGGTTACGCCTGCTGCCAGCCGCAAGAAGCTCACGAAGTCACACCTCGAGTCTGTAAGTTTTAAGGTTTCAATTTTTTGTTATGTAGCAAGCATTAAGTTCTGATTTCAGCATGTGCATATTTTAAAGTTCAAGTACGTGTATCTTATGTTGTTTATATCATGTTCATGCATGTGGAGCTTACGTGTTGGGTAAATTATTGGAACAGTATGCCTCCTAGACGTGTGATCGACCGTGAAGTAAGGGATGAGGACAGAGAGCCTCGAGAGGAGGGAAGAGACGCTCCTCCACCCCCACCGCCGGACATGCAGGCACAGATGCTTGCAGGTATGATGCAGTTCTTCGCACAATTTGCGAGGAACCAGACTGCAGTAGATGCGGGGGAGAGGCCCAGACCGAAGCAGTTTACAAGAGGTTCAGACATATGAGCCCAAAGGAGTTTTCGGGTACCACAGACCCGATGATAGCGGAGGGATGGATTAAGTCCATCGAGGTAATCTTTGATTTCATGGAACTGACCGATGCAGATAGGGTCAGGTGTGCCACTTTCCTTCTGTCAGAGGACGCCAGATTATGGTGGGAGAGTGCGTCGGTGGCAGTAAACTTGCAGGTGTTGCTTTGGAAAGGTTTCAAGGAGGTTTTCTACTCTAAGTACTTCACTGAGGAAGTATGTTCCCGTCTGAGCAGAGAATTCATGACGTTGCGTCAAGGGGATAGCAGCGTGGTGGAGTTCGTGAGGAAGTTCGAGAGGGGGTGTCCTTTTGTACCCCTGATAGCTAATGATGCCAGAGTAAGCTGAGGCATTTCATGGATGGATTGCGGCCGATCTTGCGCCGTGAGGTGAGAGTAGATGGTCCTACTACCTATGCAATTGCCGTGTCCAGAGCTTTGGCGGCAGAGCAGGATCAGAGGGATATTGAGGCAGACCGACAGGGCAAGAGGCCCTATCAGGCTCCAGCGCAGCAACAGCAACAACGACCTCAGTTTAAGAGGCCGTTTCAGGGGCCGCCAGGGAAGAAGCCATACCAGGGACCGCCAAAGGGCAAGAGTCTAATTCAGCAGCAGAAAGCTCCTCAGAAGCCGAGAGAGTACCCGGTGTGCCCGAAATGCAACCGCCAGCATCCAGGACAGTGTTTGTATGGGTCAGGCAAGTGTTTCAAGTGTGGAGCTAGTGACCACATGCTAAAGGAGTGCCCACAGTGGAAGCAGCCAACCCAGGGCAGAGTGTTCGCCATGCATGCAAAGGAGGCGAACCCAGATACTACACTGTTAACCGGTAACTTGTTTAATACAGTACAGTATTAAATCCTTGCCTTGCATGTTGAAATTTTATTTGTGATTATTAGTGTGATAGTGATATTTTTGTGTGACTTGGGATATTAATTTTCTGCTATGTTGAGATTAATGTTAGAACAGTGGTGATATAAGTTTTGTGTTGTGCTAACGTCCCTCAGGAAACATTTTCATCAAGAGGTTATCCACAAAGGCCCTGATAGATTCAGGGGCCACTCATTCATTCATCTCGGAGACCTTTGCTAATCATTTGGACATCAAGTCCATCGGCCTTGATGTGAATTATTCAGTGACAGTCTCATCAAGGGAAGAACTTGTAGCTACCAGCGTGGTCAGAGATATTGATCTAGAACAACAGGGCCACCTGGTGTATGCAGACCTGATAATATTGCCGATGCCAGAGTTTGACATTATCTTGGGTATGGACTGGTTGACAAAGAACAGAGTTCTAATTGACTTTCAGAAGAGATCAGTGTTGGTCAGACCGATGGGAATGGAGCAGTTTCTATTTGAGCCAGACAGGTGGAGAAGTTTTCCTCGCATGATCTCCTGCATGCAGGCGCGGAAACTTATTTCTAAGGGGTGTCAGGCCTTCGTGGCCAGCATTATTTCAGCACCTGAAGCACCCGCTCCGTCTATATCAGATGTACCAGTAGTCAGAGACTTCCCTGACGTCTTTCCTGTCGACATCACAGGTCTACCACCAGAGATAGAGGTGGAGTTCGCAATCGATCTTATGCCAGGTACAATGCCAATCTCTAAGGCACCATACAGATTAGCTCCAGCTGAGAAGTTAGAACTCAAACAGCAGATACAGGAGCTTCTGGACAAGGAATTCATCCGCCGCAGTTTCTCGCCGTGGGGCGCACCAGTGCTTTTTGTGAAAAAGAAAGATGGGAGCATGAGACTGTGCATCGATTACCGGGAGTTGAACAAGGTAACGATAAAGAACAAGTACCCACTTCCTAGGATCGAAGACTTGTTTGATCAGTTACAGGGAGCCACAGTGTTCTCTAAGATAGATCTTCGATCAGGGTATCACCAGCTGAAGGTGAAAGAGGCAGATGTGCACAAGACAATCTTCAGGACCAGATATGGGCATTGCGAGTTCCTAGTGATGCCGTTCGGACTTACGAATGCTCCAACAATTTTCATGGACTTGATGAACCGAGTCTTTCAGCCTTACCTTGATCAATTCGTCATAGTGTTCATTGACGACATTCTTACCTACTCGAAGAGCCATGAGGAGCATAGTCAGCATTTGAAGACCGTTTTGCAGACCTTGCAGAGTCGCAAGTTATTTGCGAAGTTCAGTAAGTGTGAATTATGGTTGGAAAAGGTAGCGTTTTTGGGTCACATAATGTCTAGCAGTGGAATTTAGGTGGATCCAGCAAAAGTATCAGCCGTTAAGGAATGGGTTGAACTGAAGATTGCTTCTGAGATCCGCAGTTTTCTGGGTTTAGCCGGTTACTACCGTAAGTTCATTCAGGGGTTTTCTTCGATAGCAGTGCCACTCACTTCACTGACCAAGAAGAATGCTAAGTTTGGTTGGAGTGTCGAGTGTCAGAAGAGCTTCGATACTTTGAAGCAAGCTCTTGTTTCAGCACCAGTGTTGGCCATGACAACGGGGCAAGGTGATTTTGTGCTATACACCGATGCATCTAAACTCGGTTTAGGCGCAGTCTTGATGCAGCAGGGTCGGGTGATAGCTTATGCTTCCAGACAGTTAAAGGTGCATGATAAGAATTATCCGACGCATGATTTAGAATTAGCCGCCGTTGTCTTTGCATTGAAGATTTGGAGGCACTACTTGTACAACGAGAAGTGTCAGATATTCACGGATCACAAGAGTCTCAAGTATTTCTTCACACAGAAATAACTGAATATGAGGCAGAGACGGTGGTTAGAGTTGGTGAAAGACTACGACTGTGAGATTAGCTACCATCCGGGAAAAAGCTAATGTAGTGGCAGATGCCTTGAGCCGGAAAGTTGCAGTCATAGCTCAGTTATCAGTGCAGAGACCTCTTCAGTCTGAGATTCAGAGGTTTGGTTTAGAAGTTTATCTTAAGGGTAGAGCTCCGAGGCTGTCTAATCTGACAGTCCAATCTTCTCTGCTAGACCGTATTCGTACAGGTCAGCCTTCAGACGAGCTGTTGCAGAAATGGAGGCTGAAGGATAAAGCCAAGGGCAGTGTACTCTACACAGTGTCAGATAGTATTGTGAGATACAGAGACAGAATGTGGGTGCCTAGAGTTGATTCGATCAGAGAGGATATTCTATCAGAGTCACACGCATCTCCGTATTCCATTCACCCAGGAGGTACCAAGATGTACAAAGACCTGCAGATTTTGTATTGGTGGCCAGGGCTGAAGCGAGACATCCACAGATTTGTGTCTGAATGCCTCACTTCTCAGCAGGTGAAGGCAGAACATCAGAGGCCAGCCGGAATACTTAAGCCACTCCTCATCCCAGAATGGAAATGGGAGAATATTACAATGGACTTTGTGGTTGGGTTGCCAAGGTCAGTCAGGGGATCAAATTCTATCTGGGTTATAGTGGATCGACTCACTAAGTCAGCGCATTTCCTGCCAGTGAAGACGACCTTCTCCATGACGCAGTATGCAGAGCTTTATATCAAGGAGATAGTTCGGTTGCATGGGATCCCAGTTTCTATCGTGTCCGACAGGGACCCGAAATTTACATCGTCCTTTTGGAAGAGCCTACATACAGCCATGGGGACAAAGTTGCTTTTCAGTACCGTATTTCACCCGCAAACAGATGGCCAGTCTGAGCGAGTGATTCAAATTTTGGAGGATCTATTGCGAGCCTGCATGATCGATTTCCAAGGGACTTGGAAATCGAAGATACCTCTAGTGGAGTTTACCTAAAACAACAGTTTCCAATCATCGATAGGTATGGCTCCCTACGAGGCGTTGTATGGAAGGAAGTGCAGATCACCAGTTCATTGGGATGAGGTTGGTGAAAGAGCAGAACTTGGTCCGGAGATA
The DNA here is from genome assembly GCF_025594145.1 of Primulina tabacum. NCBI lineage: Eukaryota > Viridiplantae > Streptophyta > Magnoliopsida > Lamiales > Gesneriaceae > Primulina > Primulina tabacum. The sequence goes on from NC_134555.1 coordinate 27,116,858, forward strand.
GTTCAGCAGACTGCAGATGTGGTCGTCAAAATTCGAGACAGAATGAAGACCGCCCAGAGTCGTCAGAAGAGCTATGCTGATAAGAGAAGGAGACCTCGAGTTTGCCGTAGGTGACCACGTTTTTGTAAAGATAGCACCCATGAAGGGTGTTATGAGATTTGGGAGAAGTGGCAAGCTCAGTCCGAGGTTTATCGGGCCGTTTGAGGTTCTTGACAGAGTTGGGACACTAGCTTATCGTCTTGCCCTTCCGCCGAATCTGGCCGGGGTACATAATGTGTTCCACGTCTCGATGTTGAGGAAGTACCTAGCTAATCCTTCGCACGTGTTGAGCTATGAACCGTTGTAGTTGGCTCCAGACCTGTCTTATGAGGAAAGATCCGTCCAAATCCTAGACAGACAGGAGCGTAGACTTCGGAACAAGGCGACCAAGCTGGTCAAAGTCAAGTGGCTGAATCAGTCAGTGGAGGAAGCCACTTGGGAGGCAGAAGCAGATATGAGAATTCGCTACCCGGAGTTGTTCGGTAAGACTTAATTTCGAGGACAAAATTTTTATAACTGGGGGAGAAACTGTAGTGCCCGAATTCAGTACACGTATAACCCATGCATTTATTTAATTATTAAAGCATTTATTTAAGTTTAAATTGAGTTTTAGCCATGCATGATTTATTTAAATACATTGTTTATAATTATTTATGTTTATGTGATGCACGTTAAAATGTTTTTCGAGTGTCATATTTCAGGCGATTATTCGAGGCGGGATCGAGGATTAGAGACCGGTGACGATTTTGACAATTTTAAAATATGGTATTTTATTTTAAGTTAAGAATTAGTCATTTTGAATGATCAATTAAGTTTTAGCATTATAAAGCCTAATTTAATTATTAGGTGAATTTTAGATTTTTAAAACTTTTAAAGATTTTTTTTTAATTGCGTATTTTAAAATTTCCTTTTAGTGAGTTAGCATTTTTTTTATTTACATTCAATCTAGCATTTAAGTAACCATTTAATTAGCTTTTTTAATTAGCATGCTAATTGAGTAATTAAGCAGATTTTTATATCCCTTAATTATGTTAAAAACACACGCACACACACACTCTTAACTGTACACATTCACACAAAATTTTCTACACTTTCATTTCATATTTTTTTTAGAAAACCTAGGGTTCTTGTTGAGCAAGAGCAGCCGCCCCTTTTCCTTAGATTTTCCAGCAAATTTCGTTGGTTTTCTTCAAAGAAAATCGAGACACCATCGTCCCGGATCAAGCCTCGCTCCATCTCCGCTTCGGTATCGCCGTATCGTGAGTTTTAAATATCAAAAGACACGTATATTCTGTTATTGCTGCATCGATCTCGTCATATTATAAGTGTGTTGTTATTTATGTGTAAAAATACATATGCGATGCATAGGAGTTTGAGCAATTATGTTTAGAACACCTTTGAAACTATTTTTAGATCTAAAATCTCGTTTTTGCTGTATTTTTAAATACTGCGATTTTTCGGTTTCGTTTTTTAGAAAACTTTCAACACGAAAATTGTAGAAATTTTCAATACCTTCGATTTGACAGTAAATTCGAAATTTTTGGATGACAATTGAGTGAGATATGACGTTTTTCGTGGGACTGCTCAAACTTCGTTTTTCAGAAAATTATGTATTGATGGATTTTTGAGATTTTATTATTGCAGGCTTCGTTGGAGATCGACGGGTGATCGTTGCTGCATCTAGGTATGCGTAGTATGATGTTGGGATATTATTTGATATGTTGCTTAGCGTCGATAGGTACGCATATGCATTAGAAATCGTAGGAAACGATTTGGTGTCAATTGCCACGTTTTTGAATTGTATGTATCGTAGGGTGGACATCGTTGCTTTGGGTGTTGTGCGAAGTTGGGTCGACGTTATGGCATGCTAGGATGGGTCTCGGGGTGTCGGTTCATGGTCCGTACAATCGAGTCTAGAATGACAAGCATAGCATGTATTGAAATTTCGTGAGTTTGCACTTCCCGCAGGTACACGGACCCGGACACGGACCTTGGCACGGGGTCCGTGCCTTCGTTTTCTCCTTGGTGCCATTTTTTCGAGCCTACACGGACCCCCACACGGACTTTGGCATGGGTTCCGTGCCTTCCCCCTCCTGCACGACAGATTTTACCGAGTCTACACGGACCCGGAGCCGGACCCGGGCACGAGGTCCGTGTCCCTTCTCCTTCCAGAGTATTTCTTTTGCGTACCTACACGGACCCATACACGGACCCAGGCACGGGGTCCGTGTACTTCATGTTTGGGGTTTCATGTCTTGGGTTAGTACGATGATTAGAATAAGGTCAAGTCCCGAGCGTTTTAGAATGCCTTAAGCTATTTAATTGATTCGGGTGAGTACGATTACCTACGTCTAGGTTATGCAAGTTAAGTTTAAATTCATGTTAGTATGTGCAGCAGCGGCCCCAATCGAAGTCCAACGAATCCCTCAATGCCAAGTAAGTATGTTGACGTTCAAGAAAAATATTTTCAAGTTTTTGAGGTATGCTTAATGTCTTGTGACCAATGTATGTATGGGGTTGGAAAGTGTTAGATCATGAACGGGGACCAACCCACCCCGTTAAAGCATGAACGGGTTTAGATCAGGCTTGGAAAGCGTTAAAGCATGAACGGGGACCAATCCACCTGTTAAAGCATGATTGGGAATCTCATGTATGTGCCAGTGGGTTCGCCCCTATCATCCCAGTACTGTGGTTTAGTCTGATCAGGCGATTATGTTATGGGTCACTTGCTTTGAAACATGCCTCTACCCAAAAAAATGAAGCTCATGTATGTGCAAGTATGCAAGCATGTTTATGAAAGTTTTTACGTTATGGCACGTCTATGATATGTATGAATGTTCAAGTTTACTTCAAGTTCAAGTTTCAAGTATGTATGTTCTATTTTTAAGCTGCATGTGGTTTTATTATGTATTATTTGTTATTCCCAATTTATACGTGTTGAGTCTTTAGACTCAGTAGATTTGATCGATGCAGGTGAGGATGTTTATGAGGAGGCTGTAGGTGGTGACCAAGGGGCAGTCTTGGACTAAGTAGGAGGCTAGACCCGAGGACCGCCAAGTTTTAGTTTCATGAAAATGTTAAAATACTTTCGTCAAGCTCTATTTTACTTTCTGTCAAACTTTAAATTTCAAATCATTTTGTTGCAACAACTTGTGAGACGTACAGATTACTCTTTTATCGAACTTGAATGTTCACGTTTATTTAAGAAAATTTTTAATTTTTCCGCAAATTTTGAATAGTAAAAGTACGGTACGTTTCATTATGCCTCCAGACAGTTGAAAGTGCATGAGAAGAACTACCCGACTCATGATCTTGAGTTAGCTGTCGTTGTCTTTGCGTTGAAGATATGGAGACATTACATGTACGACGAGAGATGCCAGATTTTCACTGATCACAAGAGTCTCAAGTATTTCTTCAAGCAGAAAGAGTTGAATATGAGACAGTGACGGTGGTTAGAGTTAGTAAAAGACTACGATTGTGAAATTAGCTACCATCCAGGGAAAGCTAATGTTGTGGCAGATGCCTTGAGCCGAAAGGGTGCAGTCGTAGCACAATTGTCAGTGCAGAGATCTCTTAAGTCAGAGATTCAAAGATTTGGGTTTGAGGTTTATCATAAGGACAGGGCTCCTAAATTGTCTAATATGACAGTCCAGTCTTCCTTGCTAGACCGAATCCGTGCAGATCAGCCTTCAGATGAGCAGTTACAGAAATGGAGACTGAAGGATGAGGTCAAGGGCAGTGTACTCTACTCAGTGTCTGATGGCATTGTGAGATACAGAGGTAGAATGTGGATGCCTAATGTTGATTCGATCAGAGAGGATATTCTGACAGAGGAACATGCATCTCCGTATTCCATTCATCCAGGAGGTACCAAGATGTACAAAGATTTGCAAATTCTGTATTGTGGCCAGGTATGAAGCGAAATATCCGTCGATTTGTGTCTGAATGTCTAACTTTTCAGCAGGTAAAGACAGAGCATCAGAGGCCAACAGGAATGCTTAAGCCACTCCCTATCTCTGAGTGAAAATTGGAGAATATCACCATGGACTTCGTTGTTGGATTGCCGAGGTCAGTCAGGGGATCCAACGCCATTTGGGTTATAGTGGATCGATATACTAAGTTGGCACATTTCTTGCCAGTGAAGACGACTTTTTTCATGACGCAGTATGCGGAGCTCTATATCCGGGAGATAGTCCGATTGCACGGAATCCCAGTTTCTATTGTGTCCGACAGGGACCCGAGATTCACATCGTCCTTTTGGAAGAGTTTGCATGCAATCATGGGGACGAAGTTGCTATTCAGCACAGCTTTTCACCCGCAGACAGATGGCTAGTCTGAGCGAGTGATTCTGATTTTGGAGCATCTATTACGAGCCTGTATGATCGATTTCAATGGGACTTGGGAATCGAAGATACCTCTAATGGAGTTTACCTACAACAACAACTTCTAATCATCTATTGGTATGGCTCCATACGAAGCATTGTATGGAAGGAAGTGCAAATCGCCGATTCATTGGGATGAAGTCGGTGAGAGGTCAGAGCTTGGTCCAGAGATTGTTCAGCAGACTGCAGACGTAGTGGTCAAGATCCGAGACAAGATGAGAACCACCCAGAGTCGTCAAAAGAGTTATGCTGGCAGGAGTAGAAGGGATCTAGAGTTTGCCGTAGGTTATCACATTTTTGTAAAGATAGCACCCATGAAGGGTGTTATGAGATTTGGAAAGAGAGGCAAGCTTAGTCCGAGGTATATTGGACCGTTTGAGATTCTTGACAGAGTTGGAACACTAACTTATCGTGTAGCCTTACTGCCGAATCTAGCCGGTGTACATAATGTGTTCCACGTCTCGATGCTGAGGAAGTACTTATCGAATCCTTCGCACGTTTTGAGTCTTGAGCCGTTGCAGCTTGCTCCAGATCTGTCGTATGAGGAAAGACTGGTCCAAATACTAGACAGACAAGAGCGGAGACTTTGGAACAAGGTGACCAAGTTGGTCGAGGTTCAGTGGTTGAATCAATCAGTGGAAGAGGCCACTTGGGAGACAGAAGCGGATATGAGGAACCGCTACCCAGAAATGTTTGGTAATATTTAATTTCGAGGAAGAAATTTATATAAGTGGAAGAGAAACTGAAGAGCCCAAAATCAGTACACGTAAAACCCATACATTTATTTAATTGTTAAATCATTTATTTAAATTTAAAATGAGTTTTATTGATGCATGATTTATTGAATTGCATTATTTTAATGTTTTTGTGATGCCTGTTAAAATATTTTCTCGAGTTTCATGTTTCAGGCGATCACTCGATGCGGGATCGAGGAAAAGAGACCGGCGACGATTTTTTGCGATTTTAAAATGTGGTAATTCATTTTAAGTGAGAATTGGGGCATTTTAAAAGATTTATTTAGTTTTACCATTTTTAAAAGCCTAATTTAATTATTAGGTGATTTTATGATTTTAAAACTTTTAAAAGATTTGTCACTTCTACATTTTATTTTAAATTAACAGACTTTATTTAAATTTAAAGAAAGGTTAGTGTTTGATTACCATCTAATTAGTGGTTAATTATTAATTAAGCAAATTTTTCTCCTAATTAACATTAATCACACGCACACACACTTTTACACACACTAAAAATCGGCTAACACACACACACACACTTCTTTATTCAGATTTTTATATTTGGAAAGAGAAAACCTAGGGTTCTTGGTCTAGAGAGCAGCCGTCCCCTTCCTCTGAATTTCCAGCAAGTTTTCGTCACTTTCGTTGTAAGAAAATCGTGCCACGTTCGTCCCGGATCATCTCTCGCATCCTTCCCGCTTCGGTGTAGTCGTTCGGTAACGTTAAAGATTTAAAGGCATGTATATTCTATTTTTTCTACATCGATCTCGTCATATTATACGTTGTGTTGTTTATTGTGCGTAAAAATCCATGTGTGATGATGTGCAAAGTTTGAGCAAAAAATTGTTGGATCGATTTTTGAAACGTTTTTAGATCTAAAACTCAAAATTTACTGTTCTTTTAAATACTGCGATTTTTTGGTCACTTTTCTGAAAAACTTTCAACATATAAAACATAGAATTTTTTGATACTTTCGATTTGACTGTAAATTCAAAATATTTGGATAAGAAATGAGTGAGTTATCAAAGTTTTGGTGGGACTGCTCAAACTACGTTTTTCCGAAAAATATGTTATTGATGTGTTCTTGAAGTATTTGAGTTGCAGGCTTTGTTGGGCATCGGTAGGCCATCAATACTGCGTTTAGACATGAAGTGGGATGTGTTTAGATACTATTTGAAGTTTCATTCGAGTAGGGGATGGCTTGGGAAGTAATAGAAACTTTAGGAAGATTAAAGGTGTCGAATCTCGAATTTTGTGTCGTTTTGTTGTTGCATTCGATATTGGGGTCGGTTGGGTTGTTGGTACGGGTGGGAGTCAATACCGTAGCGTCCTAGGATGGGTCTCGACGTATCGATTCTTAGTCCATTCAATTGAGTTGAGAGAAATAAGCACAATATAAAAAAATTTCCTCAGGTTCGTTTTCACCCGAGGCTAGCCAGACCCCTACACGGACCCTGGCACGGGGTCCATGCCCTTTTTCTTCCGAAGTGCCATTTTTCAGTGCCTACACGGACCCCTGGATGGGCCCTAGCATGGGGTCCCTGTCCTTCTTTCATTTCGGTGTGTCTTTCTAAAACCTACACGGACCCAGAGCCGGACCTAGGCACGGGTTCCGTGTACCTCCTGTTTGGAAATAGTTTAGGCTTCCCTTTGAGATTTGTTTTGGGGTCTATGTCATGGTTTAGTACGATGATTAAGCGAGGTCAAGTCACGAGTAATTTAGAATGTCATAAGCTATTTATTTGCTTCGGTGGTGAGTACGAATACCAACGTCTAAGTTATGCAAGTTAAGTGTTGAAACTCATGGTAGTATGTGCAGCGGTGGCCCCAAGCGAGATCCAACGAATTCCTCAACACCAAGTAAGTATGTTCGACGTGCATAGAAAATACTTTTAAGTTTTTGAGGTATGCTAAATGTCTTGTGACCAATATATGTATGGGATTTGAAAGCGGTAAAGTATGACCAGGGACCAATCCACCCCGTTAAATTATGAATGTGTTTAGATCAGGATTGAAAAGTAGTAAAGTATGACCAGGGACCAATCCACCCGTTAAATTATGAACGGGGATCTCATGTATGTGGCAATGGATATTCCCTGTCAGCCCAGTACCGTGGTTTAGTCTGATCAGGCGTATTTATGTGTGAGTCACTTGCTTTGAAACATGCCTCTACGCAAATTGATGAAGTTTATGTTTGTTCAAGTATTTACGGTATAAGCATGTTTAAGAAAAGTTTTATGTTGATGGCACGTCTATGTATGTATGTACGTGTGCTCAATCTTATTTAGGTAAGTTCAAATTCCAGTATGTACGTTCTATTTTAAAGTTGCATGTGATCTTATTACGTAGTACTCATTACTTCCAGTGTATGCATGTTGAGACTTTAGACTCACTAGACTTGATCGATGCAGGTGAGGATGAGTTTGAAGAGAAGACAGGTGAGGACAAGTGAGTTGGCTTGGACTGGGCGGGAGACTAAACCCGAGGACCGCCATATTTTAAGTTCTTATGAAAAGTTCAAAATACTCTGATTTCACGTTTTTTTTACAATGTTTAAACAAGTATTTATTTCTTTAGCAAATTTTATTGGCGATCTCTTTTAACGCAAATATGTTTGGGATGAAATATTGATTTATGAACGAAAATTTAAAGTTATTTTATGTTTAAGAAAATTTTTATTTTTCCGCAAATTTCAAGTAGTTTAAAATTACGGTACGTTACACTCACTCTATATATACACTACATCTTAATTTTCTCAGACAACTTTGCATACAAAAATTGAAAAAACACTCTCCTCTTTGCCATCATGTTTCGGCCCTCACATATTTTTGTGAAAAATTTTCGGCCCTCACCTACCTTCGCTTTGGAAATTTGGAGATCATAGTCTCAACATACAAATCGCTTGCGATTTCTAGTGCAATTCAATCGAAGAGGACAGCTTCTGATCGTGGATTTAATTAGACTATCAAATTTGAAAAGCCGTTCATAGGGATATATAAGAAGGGATACATCCGCTTAAAATCTCAAATAGTTTGAAATCTAGCCTTCTATACTCAAAAGCATGATTCGAATAGTCATATGAATGATTGTTAAACTCACGACGCTCAAACAACGTCTTGAATGTTGAGACGAAAAATTTTAAACTTGTGCTACGTCTTAGGTGCGAAAATTCGATGCACCAACAAATCTTACCTATCACCTATCAGTATTTTTCTACGAAACGATTTTCTATATGGTTTGACTTGTACTATAAAAACTATTTCTATATTTATATTTTGTAAAAAAAATCTTCTTCAAAACTTGAACTAGTGATCATAACACACTTCCAAAACTGAATCCCAAAAACACCAATGCCAATAAAATGCATACAAACAACGAATCTCACAAATACCTTACCAAATCACTGCAAAACCATTGTCCAAATTCATCAAGTTCATGCACAGGCAATTACCAGAGGGCTTTTCTCCCTGCACCCGGTTCCTCTTCTCACTAAAATTCTTAGACTTCTTACGTTCTTACCAACCCAATCGCAAACCATGAAAATTTCATACTCTAATAATGGATACGCCGCCAGGGTTTTCGATCTTATTCCCTATCCATCAACTTTTAACTATAATTGCATCATCAGGTCGTGTACTTTCTTGTCCTCCTCTTCTGTTAATGCTTTGTTTTTTTTCAAAAAAATGCGCCGAGAATCGGTCTCACCTGATTTTCACACCTTCCCTTTTGTTCTTAAAGCTTGCGGGTTGTTCGGGAGGGTGATGATTCTACTTGGTGAGACCCTTCATTCAGAGTTGCTGAAATTTGGGTTCTTTGCTGATCTTTTTGTTTGTAATTCGTTGGCTTGTACTTACCTTAGATTTGGTGATGTTGGTCGTGCCCATAAGGTGTTTGAGGAGAGTATGTTTAGAGATGTGGTGACTTATAATGTGATGATTAATGGGTTTCTAAAGGCGGGTGAGATTGAGAAGGCGAGGATGGTGTTCGATCAAATGCCTGATAGAGACTCGGTTTCTTGGGGAACCCTTCTGGCGGGGTACGCAAAATTAGGTTATTGTGTAGAGGCAATAGATTTGTTTGATAAAATGGTTGATTTGAGGGTCAATTATGACAATGTAACTCTGGTTTCAGTACTTTCGGCTTGTGCACAGGTCGGGGAGCTGACAAAAGGGAAGAAAATACATGATCAAATTGAGAGAGGTGGGATTCGATTAGATTCGTATCTGGGCACTGGATTGGTTGACATGTATGCAAAATGTGGTTTTATCGAGTTTGCTATTGACGTCTTTGATTCCTGTCTTGTAAAGAACGTATCTTTATGGAATGCTATGCTTTTTGGGCTGGCTATGCATGGAAATGGCAAAGTGTTGCTTCAGCACTTTTCAAGAATGGTTAAAGATGGCATTAGACCCGATGGAGTGACTATTTTAGGGGTTCTTGTGGGCTGCAGCCACTCGGGGCTTATAAATGAGGCTAAGGTGATCTTTCGGGAAATGGAGAGTGTTTACAATGTTCCACGAGAATTGAAGCATTATGGATGCATGGCAGATTTGCTTGGACGTGCAGGGTTAATCAAGGAAGCCCTGGAGTTGATACAGGCGATGCCAATGGGTGGAGATGTGTTTGTTTGGGGAGGATTGCTTGGAGGATGTAAAATACATGGGAATCTCGAGGTGGGGGAGGATGCTGCCAACCGTGTGATGGAGGTCAAGCCAGGAGATGGTGGGGTGTACTCGGTTTTGGCTCATATGTACGCGAATGCAGAGAGGTGGGAGGATTTGACGAATGTTCGGAGATTGAGGGATAGTAGATGGGGGATCAAGAAAAGTGCTGGATGTAGTTTGATTGAATTGGATGGGATTAAGCATGAGTTTGTCTCTGGTGATAGTTTGCATCTTCGCACGGATGAGATATACTTTGTTTTGAATGGATTGGAGGTTCAACAATACGAAGCTTTTTAAGCTTCATAATTTGTACATTAATTGGTTCGGAGGTGAAATATATACATTAAAGATATAAACCGTAACTTTATAAAGTTAACTTTACTTAAAATTTACGCGCTCGCACATTTAAAGTTAAAAATCATGTTTATGAACTTAATTGTACTTAATTTTACAGATAAAAATATGAAAGACATAAATCAATGTATGAAGTTAAAATAAAATTAAATTTTTTTTATCTTAGTTTTGATCTGTTTTTTATACTTCATTTTCAGGGTAATGTTAATCTTGAGACTGATACTAATGAATTTACAATCGATTTAATAATACAAAGTTTATTATTATCATAATAATGTATGTTATGGTATTTTTCTATTGTTGTGTAATATTATCAAAAAGTTAGTGCTAATGTTAATCTGTCTAATAGATTTTGCGATTAATGATATTAAAAAATATTTGATATATAAAGCATAAAATTTCAATATTGTAATTTAATTAAGGGAAAATTGTAATAAATAGGAGTGTCAAAATCTGACATGACCCATCAACCCGACACGGTTCAACACGAAAAAAATCAGGTTTGGGGTCTTCGGGTTTGGGTCAAATCGGGTTTGACCCAATAGCTGACCCGAAAAAATGATCAGGTTGGGTCGAGTCGACCCGAAAATTTTATTTTTAATTTTTTAATAATATAATTAATAAATATTACCTACATTTTTATATATTGTATGTCTGAAAAATATTAATTGTATATTTTTATATTAAATATTCATAATTTAATATTTATTTTGAACATTTTTTATTTTTTAAACAATTATTTATTTGATTTAGTAAATATATTTTATTTTTCTACAATTAGACTTTCAATTTGTTCAATCCGACCCAACCCACCCGAATTGACACCCTTAAAATAAATGCATAAACCTTAATTTTATTTAGGTTTTACACAAGGTTTCCAACTTATATGCATTGATTAAATTTTTATTTTATTTTATTTTATTTTTAATGATCCATCATGTTTCTGTAAAATTAATTGAAAAGTTTTACCTCTTTGATTCTCACTTCCTAATAACGCAATCGAAACAGATGGTTCCTGAAATAGATCCCTTCAACAATACCTAACAGAACTCTGTTTCGTTTCCTATCTCAGAGTGTATAGTAAAATAGTTAAATTCGAAAGTAACAAAAGAGAAGGGCAGTAAACCTTGGTTTTTTTATTCAAACATACAAACTCTTATTGTATAGTAACTTCGACACACATATAATAAATAAAACTATTACAAGTTTATTTTGAGAGAAAAATGAAAAGGTTGAATGATGCATTAATCTTCCTTCTGTTTTGGTATTTATAGAGCATTTGGTTGATTTGAAATCCGGATTTCAAATCTTGTGAATTACTCTGCCAATTGTGGACGAAAACATCTTGTGGGTAGTGGTCTTTTCAACCGCTAGTTAGTGGCTTGTCTTTATGGGTGGTCGAGTAATCAGTCTTCGACTAGTTAGTAGAAATGTCGTTTAGCGGTGGTTCATCATCCACTATTGGAGTGGTTGGATCACATGTCTACTTTATCTTTTCGAGGGAATGTTTTGTTTTTGTGGAGTCTATCACCATTTAGTATTGTCTCTGCAAGATACTTTCGGTTCGTTCTGTGTCGAAATCCTTTACCTAATTCTAGTTCCTTTTTGTTCGGTCATTCTGGGCAAATGCTTACTGACCATCTTCCCACATGAGCCATGTTACAAAATTTTCGGCGAGTTTTTACGCTCCCCAGCAGCTTGCTATTTCACAGAATATTTATTTTCTTTTAAAATAGGTCCTCTACAATAATTTTTTTTTCCCGTCATATTGTTTAACAGAAAACATACATTTACAGAATTCTGATAAAACTTAAATGTAAACTTGAATTTGTCCATCTCGGTTAGAAGCAACCAAAACATCTAGAATATCTCATCTTGACAAATATTCAGTGTTCGCCCATGTCTCATGTAATGCTTTCTATATCCATTTTGGTAATCTTGAAATTTCGGGGAAGCTAGGTGATGTAGTATAAATAGAGGCAAGAGCCTCAATTGATACCATGCCTTGACTTCCTTAGGATAAGAATATTTTTTTAATCCATATCCTGTGATATTTTCCTCCTACATCAACCCAGATTGTGGCTTGGTTGATGTCTATTCTTGTTTTTAATTTCTCGCAGTTCTGTTGATATACCTGAAATGGAGAAACTGCAGATTTATTAGTGCTAGCCTTAGATTTACCCTTGTCTGTATGAGGTCTAAGGTCGATATTTCCCTATTCAATCTCTGAGGTGAACAGTTGATGTAATGCCCGGGATTTTGTTTACTGTAATCTGAGATTAATCTGAAATGATTTATGGATTAATTAAGGTAAATATAGACGGAATGGATTAGACCGGGAAAGATGCGAAATATGTGCGAGGGAGGTGCCATTCGCGCACATGCGCGACCTAGTGCGTACACATGCGCGGAACATGCAGAAGACCCCGCGCATATGCGCGGAGTGAGGGCGCGCATATGCGCGAGGTGTCCAGTAGCTAATTTCCATTTGCAGAGAATGTCGCGCACATGCGCGGAAGATAGACGCGCATATGTGCGAGAAGCCAAGCGCCATGTCCAGAGACCCTCGCGCATATGCGCCGAGTGGAGGCGTGCATATGCGCGAGAGTTGCCGAGACACACATGCCGAGAAATTGTGTCTCGCGCATATGCGCCGAATGATGTCGCGCATATGCGCGAGACGTGTGTTGTGAAGAGATGCGCCACCTGGCCCTCACCATGCAACATATATATATATATATACACAATCGATTCATTCTTCCCAATTCAGAAAAGAATCAAGAAAAGGCTCCGAGGAAGGATTTTAATTTGTGATTGAAGATTTTGGGAGATCCGTCCGTCCGATTTTGAATCCGACTTCAATACTGAGTTCCTATCGACGCAGGCTATAACTGGCTGGACGTAAGTTTTGTTACGTGTAGATAAGATTTGAAATTATGATATTGTCAGAATTGAATAGAAATCATATATGGTGTTTCTGATATACTAGACATCGTATAATTGAAGTCCGATCGAAGAACAGACTGTGTATGTATTTGTTATGATTTTCGGAGTCGATGTGGTTGAGATTTGATATCAGATTTGTATTGTTATTGATTATAAGTTGTACAGGTATTGATTATGAATTCTGGTATTATATCTGTGATGTTGAGATGAACGGGGTTATCGAGACTGTATTGTTATGCCGTCGAAACATCAGTAAATTGATATTGATCAGATTCGGTAGTGACTTTGATTATATCGTGATATCGTCGATTTGGATTAGATTGTATCTTGATTCGATATTGATCAGATTATGCTTGATTTGAGTATTGATCAGAATAGATTTTGAATTGAGTTGCATATTGAGATTGTGCCTATGCGATATTGTATTTCAGATTGATATGGACAGATTGGACTTCGAGACTTCGTCTTCGTCGGACCGAGAAGAGAAAGCTATAAGTCAATGTGGTACCGGGAGATCGACTCGAGTATAGTATGATATACTTGAGTTTCCCTAAATCACATACTTCTTATTATTATGTTCATTGATTTGACTGGATATGCTTATTCTATGAATGTATAGAAAGTAGGTATTAGTCAAGTGATCTTGTGACAGAAGTACCTGATAGTGGCGGGATCGTCACGGGCACATTGCACGATGTCACAAGATAGTAAATTGGCGAAAGTGCCAATGTCTATCACGTATAGGTCACCGGATGATTGGCAATCGATGTGGATAGAATTGGAGTTTCTTCTATTACTGGTGATCGATACCATATCAATGTGGATAGAATTGGAGTTTCTTCTATTACTGGTGATCGATATGGAATGCCAACGTCTGGAAACCGGGATCCCTAGACTAGGATTGAGTCTAATCTGAATTTAAGAGTTACGGATATTGATTCATTGATTGATGTTGATTTATGTTCCTGATTATGGTTCATTTTCAAAATATGATTTATACTGATTTATGTTCCACATTATGGTACAGGTTTAGAGTAAGGGTTATTGTTGATATTAATTCATGTTTCGGATTATGATACATGCTACGAATATTTGATTCATGTTCTGATTTTGATACATGTTATGAATATCTGTTATATGCTTTTATATTGTTTATATGATTGCATGTATATATGATTTATACTGGGAATGTAATTCTCACCGGAGTTATCCGACTGTTGTCTTGTTTGTATGTGTGCATGACAACAGGTGGGACAAGATCAGGGTCAAGAAGTGAACGAGGCTGGACTAGATAGCGTGGAGATCCGGGCTCAGAAGTAAATTAGGAGTCAGCACTGATATGTAGTTGAACCTAGTTGAATTATTGTAGACAATACATGACTTGTATGTTTATATTTAATATGTAATTCAGATTGATTTACATAACGTTTCCGCTTTGTATTTAAAAAAAAAATTTAGGCACTGTTTATTATAATTGATTGATTAATTCTAAGAATGATTAAAAACTTTAATTAGCGTCCGGGTCCATACAACAGGTGTTATCAGAGCATTAGATTCCCGAACAGTAGGGTCTAGAACTGTAGGTTCTTGAGACTGAGATAGAGGCTAGTGAGCGGGGTAGATTGAGTTTTCTTTCCTTGCATGTGATTGCTAGCATGTGATTTATTATAATGTTGACTTACATTGTATACGTTAATAGTGCAGTATGTTTTACTGTTTTGTTTGAAGATACATGTTACCTGAATATCTGAGTTGATTTGATAATGTGTATTATTTGAAAATGGATCAGAACCAATTCTTGATCAGAGGTAAGCTGATCGGAAAGGGACTGAGATGGATTTATCTCATGTGATTGCTAACTCTTGTGGTGATCAGATATACCTCCTCGAACAATTCCAGAACGAGGTAGTACTTCGAGTAATCAGATAGATGTGTCAGAAACTCCGATGGAAACAATGATGACGAGGTTTCAGTCGTTTCAACCGTCGATTTTGAAGGGTACTGAGACGCCAGTCGATTGTGAGAATTGGTTAGAAGATATAGAAATGCTATTTGAATTTCTGGGTTTCACAAATGATTGTAGAGTTAAACTGATTGGTCACCAGTTACGGGAAATCGCAAGGAGTTGGTGGCTGGTAACCAAAGAAGCTTTAGAACAGCGTAGTTCAGTGATTACGTGGAAAATTTTTAAAGTTGAATTCTATCAAAGATTCTTCCCCGTATCATACAGACAGGATAAAAGTGCAGAGTTCGTAAATCTGAGACAGGGTCAGTTGAATGTTGATGAGTATTTGGCCCAGTTTTTCACCTTGCTACGCTTTTCCCCTCACATGGCTAGGAACGATGTAGCTGTATTTGATCAGTTCATCCAGGGATTGAATCCAGAGATATGTACATTGGTGAATGTGAAGCAACCGAATAATTTTGCTGACACTCTGAACAGAGCTAGAAGAGCAGAAACAGTTCTGATGAGACAAAAGGAAGCCTTGTATGTTCTTCCAACACCGAAACCACTGCAACTACCTCCCCGAATCGAGATTGGTAGCAGCAGTAGTGAAAAGAAAGAACAGTTGAAAGCTCGAAAGAAGCAGTTCAAGAAGTTAGGGAGCGATTCATCTAGCTCCAATAGTTCTAGCCCAAGTTATACAGGAGTTTATTGTAGCACTTATAGAGGAAAACATTCCACAGAGCAATGCCGAGGTGTGTCTGAAAGTTGCCACATCTGTCGTCAGCCAGGACATTTTGCTAGAGTATGTCCACTGAGAGATTCCCGAAGATCTCAGGGAGCAGAATCATCTGGTTATGGTGACCGAGGAACAGACCACGAATGCACTTGATGATATAGTGACAGGTAACTATTCTTTTGCGATTAGTTTGCATATGTATTGATAGATAATGATGCATGCCCTACGATTATTTTTGAATGAATTGTATTGATAGATGCTTGATCTGTGGGGTCTGTATGTACTGTAGTATTGATTTTTTTACCTTTTGGGGGAAAGATTGATATCAGTGAATTCTGTAAATATTGTATACTGCAGTAAAATGAGAATGAGATTAAGTTATACTGGGTTGTACTTGTGTTGTCTGATTCTCACTGCATTATTGATATTGATGGGTTGACAAGTACAGAACTATTGTAGATTCTTGCCAGGAGATGGTAAGATTCGGACCTGAAATAGTCGAAGAATGAATAATATACGGTAAGGATTTTCGATTTAAAATTCCTTTGATATCTATATTATTTATGACTCGATGATTATCGAAAGGAATGGAGAGATTCCTTATGTATTCAGTTGATTACTGAAACTGAGCGTATCATGGACTGATTTGACACTAGCAGGAGAATTGCTAAAGTCTTCCCAGAGGAGATTTCAGGTTGCCTTATACCAGGGAGATTGAGTTCAGCCTTGAGGTGGTAACAGGTATTGGTTCTTACTTTTAGAACTCTGTACAGGACAACACAGATGGAATTGAATTATCAGTTAGAAGATTTACTGCCCGAGAGTTAGAATTACATCTGATTGAGTGTTTCTCTTTGAGATACTTCAGTTCTGATTATGGGTTGATGAATCCTATGTTCAGAGGTATTATGATGATTTATGCCGTTTATCTATGATAGTTTGATATACTCGTGGCATATGACTGATTGAATTGAATACCTTGTATTGAATGATCTGAGAACTGAAATTGTTGTATACATAAATTGTTCAGATATGAGTTTTGACTGAAACAGATTGTATTTGTGGTATGTAATATCCGATTATAGTATACCGATTGATCTTGACACAGTTGAGGCCGTGATCAGTGACTGAGAACGACACCGATGGCAGAAAAGTCAGAAATTCATAATTGTCTGCGGTTAGCAAATTATGATATGTGACTGTTGTTGTGAAATTGCTTAAGAATTATTATTGTTCTAAAACAGTATTAAAGAGAGATTATATTGTTTGGGGGACATTACATTCGAAGATGATATAGCAGTTGATCTAAACAACGTCGAAGATGTGATACAGATTATTGGGAACTGTTGAGAGTATATACAGTTCAAGCCGAATCAGAGCTAAACTTGCGAATTAAAGCAGTTCAGAAGTTTGATCAAAATGTTCAGAACTCGGTTTCGATAATCAGAACAGGGTGTCGATCAGAATATCATGTAGGTGATACTGTATTGTATGTGAATAACCGACTTGGTTGTGCCGAATATTTCGAATCTGAAATGACAGATATGGTCAGAAACACACAGTACTCGATTCAGTATTTTTTCTGGTAGTAGAAAAGGGTAAAACCGGAGATTGGTTATATCGATTATCGATTCTTGAATAGAAATGGGAGTACATTTCTATAGATTTCGTAATGAAACCACCGAAATCTTGTCAAGATTGTGATGCGATGTGATTGTTATTAATAGATTGTGTGAATTTGCATATATTATCTGTACATAAAGACTTACGGATATGACCAGTTGATGGAGATTTATGTCAGAAAAGAGGATAGATTGTACTGAATGCCAAAGTTGACTATATCAGACTGTGATTTTCGTTTGATTTTGTACTTTTGGCAGAGTATACAATAAACTCTTTCACTTATCGTCTATAGATCGACAGATAGTTGGAGCAACTATCCTGAAACTGGAGGATATCCAGGAACTGTAGTGCTGGATTTTAGCACTAGTTGAGATGATGTATTGTCACTTTGTGAATGAATGTACGACAATAGCTATTAGATGAGTAGTGAAATAGCTTCAGTCAAGGTATTGTACAGTGAGAACGGTAGATTTCCTTCGTATGAGAATAATATCTCCGAGATACCTGAGATTGGATCGGATGGAATCAGAGATATGAAAAAGAAATTGAAACTGATTCAGAGGAAAATGAAGACAGCTTAGAATAAATAGACTGAATATGTCAACGTCAGATGATGACTGTTGATATTTAAAACTGGAAGATTGAATGTAACCTTGACTGGGAGTACCGGATTTGATAATAGAGGATAATATTGATTGTTATGAGTCGGTAATTGGTATATACGGATGTTGTATAGCCAATGTTCTTAGATCGATTCTATCAGAATTACTTCCAGTTGTATTATGAGATTATACTTCTTGCATTAATATTCCAGATTGGAGTTAGAGATTCAGGAAAGAAGAATAATCCAGAATGAAGACTATTCTGTTGTTGAACATACAGTAAAGTTGTCAGGGTATCAAGGAAGACTATTCCGTTTGTGAAAGTTCAATGGAGGCGTTATGATACTGAAGAAACTATTTGGGAAACAAAATCTGATATGAGACTGAAATTTCAGAATTTTTGCATTGCAATGAGTTTTCTGATTAACCTCTATTATACATTTATTTCTTTATCTGATTTGATTGCCTGTGATTTTGGGGACGAAATCGTATCTTAGGGGGGGAGAAATGTAATGCCTAAGATTTTATTTACTGTAATCTGAGATTAATCTGAAATGATTTATGGATTAATTAAGGTAAATATAGACGGAATGGATTAGACCGGGAAAGACGTGTAATATGTGCGAGGGAGGTGCCATTCGCGCACATGCGCGACCTAGTGCGCACACATGCGCGGAACGGGCAGAAGACCCCGCGCATATGCGCGGAGTGAGGGCGCGCATATGCGCGAGGTGTCCAGTAGCTAATTTCCATTAGCAGAGAATGTCGCGCACATGCGCGGAAGATAGACGCGCATATGCGCGAGAAGCCAAGCGCCATGTCCAGAGACCCTCGCGCATATGCGCGCGAGAGTTGCAGAGACACACGCGCCGAGAAATTGTGTTTCGTGCATATGCGCCGAATGATGTCGCACATATGCGCGAGACGTGTGTTGTGAAGAGATGCGCCACCTGCCCCTCACCATGCAACGTATATATATACAATCGATTCATTCTTCCCAATTCAGAAAAGAATCGAGAAAAGGCTCCGAGGAAGGATTTTAATTTGTGATTGAAGATTTTGGGAGATCCGTCCGTCCGATTTTGAATCTGACTTCAATACTGAGTTCCTATCGACGCAGGCTATAACTGGACGTAAGTTTTGTTACGTGTAGATATGATTTGAAATTATGATATTGTCATAATTGAATAGGAATCATATATGGTGTTTCTGATATAGTAGACATCGTTTAATTGAAGTCCGATCGAAGAACAGACTGTGTATGTATTTGTTATGATTTTCGGAGTCGATGTGGTTGAGATTTGATATCAGATTTGTATTGTTATTGATTATAAGTTGTACTGATATTGATTATGAATTCTGGTATTATATCTGTGATGTTGAGATGGACGGGGTTATCGAGACTGTATTGTTATGCCGCCGAAACATCAGTAAATTGATATTGATCAGATTCGGTAGTGACTTTGATTATATCGTGATATCGTCGATATGGATTAGATTGTATGTTGATTCGATATTGATCAGATTATGCTTGATTTGAGTATTGATCAGAATAGATTTGAATTGAGTTGCATATTGAGATTGTGCCTATGCGATATTGTATTTCAGATTGATATGGACAGATTGGACTTCGAGACTTCGTCTTCGTCGGACCGAGAAGAGAAAGGTATAAGCCAATGTGGTACCGTGAGATCGACTCGAGTATAGTATGATATACTTGAGTTTCCCTAAATCACATACTTCTTAATATTATGTTCATTGATTTGACTGGATATGCTTGTTCTATGAATGTATAGAAAGCAGGTATTAGTCGAGTGATCTTGTGACAGAAGTACCTGATAGTGGCAGGATCGCCACGGGCACATTGCACGATGTCACAAGATAGTAAATTGGCGAAAGTGCCAAAGTCTATCACGTATAGGTCACCGGACGATTGGCAATCGATGTGGATAGAATTGGAGTTTCTTCCATTACTGGTGATCGATATGGAATGCCAACGTCTAGAAACAGGGATACCTAGACTAGGATTGAGTCTTGTCTGAGTTTAAGAGTTACGGATATTGATTCATTGATTGATGTTGATTTCTGTTCCTGATTATGGTTCATGTTCAAAATATGATTTATACTGATTTATGTTTATGATTATGGTACAGGTTTAGAGTAAGGGTTATTGTTGATATTAATTCATGTTTCGGATTATGATACATGCTACGAATATTTGATTCATGTTCTGATTTTGATACATGTTATGAATATCTGTTATATGCATTTATATTGTTTATATGATTGCATGTATACATGATTTATACTGGGAATGTAATTCTCACCGGAGTTATCCGGCTGTTGTCTTGTTTGTATGTGTGCATGACAAAAGGTGGGACAGGATCAGGGTCAAGAAGAGAACGAGGCTGGACTAGATAGCGTGGAGATCCGGGCTCAGAAGTAAATTAGGAGTCAGCACTGATATGTAGTTGAACCTAGTTGAATTATTGTAGACAATACAGGACTTGTATGTTTATATTTAATATGTAATTCAAATTGATTTACATAACGTTTCTGCTTTGTATTTTTTTAAAAAAAATTTGGACCATGTTTATTATAATTGATTGATTAATTCTAAGAACGATTAAAAACTTTAATTAGCGTCCGGGTCCCCACAGTTGACTTGAAGACTCGAGATAAGGTTCTAGAGTATCAATTTGGTTTTGGCTGACTCATCTAAAGATGATCTCAACTAAACAATTATGCTAATCACCTGCTACAAGTATAAAGTTTTGTACTCGAAAACTCTCCATTTTGGAAACCAGTGTCTTTTCAATGCATTGGAGGATAGGTCTTTGCATTTCAGACCATAACAAAGTATAAACATTTATACAACCTGTAACTCAATTAGAGACCATTCTTTTATTGGCTTTTTTTAGCCTACCCACAATTTCTGTATTTAGGTAAAGCTTGTTACACTCGTTTTGAAGCATTTCAAGGTGTTCATTCAATTGCCTATTCATTTTTATGATAGCATCGATATCCATGCTATCTATCTCTTGTTAAGAAATCTGCAAGAATTTTATCATGAGATTTAAATATCTCAATATCGAAAATATAATTTTGACATAAAGTTTTCCACCTTAATAAATCTAGTATTCTCGGGTTTAGATTCTATTATATTTTTGAAGAAAGATTTTACCTATGTTTTATCAACCTTTAAAGTAAATTTCTGTGATAGTAAAAATGATAATCATTTTTCAAAAGCTCATTTTACTGCATAAAATTTCTTTTCATTGATATGTCATCGTATGACTTCTGCTTTTGTGAACAGATCACTACAATACCTGCATTGTTGTTCTCCTTCTGGTATGAGCTTTGTAAAACCGTTGCTTACCAATGATCATTGACATCTGTGTATAATACCAGATAATCTTCATCTTGAAGAATAGTCTTTGGAAGAGTTTTTACAAATTTCTTTTAGTTGGCTAAGTTCTTTTACGTGTTCTTCTATCCATATAAATTTTGCATTTTTTTCAATGGACTAAAGACTTTTATGTGTTTTGTTAGGTTCTTAATAAACATCCTGATAAAATTAATGACCCCTAAGAAACTTTGTAGTTGTTTTTATCTTTTAGTTTAATTGGAAAATTATGTACTTTTTCTAATATGTGTTTTTGTAGAATTATTCGATTTCTATTTCGAGGAAATCAATATTTCTTGAAGCAATTCCTGCTTTCTTTACAGATATGACTAGTCCTTCTTTCTTACAAACTTTAGAGAAATCTCTAAGTGTTTGATATGTTTTTCCATATTTTTCGATGCTATTAAAACATAATAAATATAGACAAAAATAAATTTGAAATAATCCTTGAATAGATTATCCATCTTTATTTGAAATATTTGTGATAAATTAGTCAATTCCATTGGTATGACTATAGTGTCCTAGTGATGTGGAGTAAGTTATGTATTTCTTGCTTTCCTCTTGCATCTGAATTTGATAGAATTTGGACTTAAAGTTGAATTTAGATAATATTTTAGCATTGTCTATACAACTGATCAAAATATGCTCTACTATGTATGAAATATTAATCAAACTCCAAAATTTTATTAATTTCTTGATAATTAATTACCAACTTAGGTCAATTTCTTTTGATCTCACCATGATTTCTTATAGAAAACCCGGACGACTCTATGATGATATTCCTACTTTGATTAGTCCAAGCTCCATATGTTCCTTGATAATAATCTGTATATCCTTTTGATCAATTATATTGATTGGGATAGACTTACAATTGACAAATTAATTCTCTTCGTCTTCCATGATTTTAAAGCTAAATTCGATTTGATTTTTATCCCACCATGTCAATGGATCTTTATTTTAATTTTTTCAGATCTTTTTCTTGACATCTTCCAGGGATACTTTCGATTCAAACTCTATATCATTCATGTGTATAGCTAGCTATCTTGAAGAATTCTATTTCTTCTGGTCGTAGGTCCTTATCTGCTTTCAATAGGAGCATTGTTTCTCCAAACCTACTAGAATATTTCATTTTTGGGTTCAGAATTTTTACTTCATCACCACGCTTACTGCGAAATTGGATTGACAATTTTCTATAAAATGTCTCTCTTAGTTTCTGGACTATGACTTTGTGATCTTATGGTGTTGTGAACACAAATCTTCTAGTCTCATTTCTTGTGTATAGGAGTTAAACACTTGTAGGAAATTGTTTCCTAACAGAATGTCAGCTCATGTATCATGAAAATAAATCGGTGGTGTTTATATGTAGAGCCCCAAATTCAGTACACATATAATCCATGCATTTATTTAATTTTAAAATGAGTCTTAGTGGTGCATGATTTATTTAAATGCATTACTTTAAATTATTTATATTTTGTGATGCACGTTAAGAAATTTTCTTGAGTTCACGTTTCAGGCGATTTCGAGGCGGGATCGAGGAAAAGAAACCGGCGACGCTTGTGGCAATTTTAAATGTGGTATTTTAATTTTAAGTCGAGGATGGGGTGTTTTGAATAGTTTATTAAGCTTTTATCATTTTAAAGCCTAATTTAATTATCAGGTGAATTTTATATTTTTAAAACTTTTAAAGGTTTTTAATTGCATATTTTTAAAATTTCCTTTTTAGTGGGTTAGCATTTAATCTAGCAATTTTTGTAGCAATTTGATTAGCATTTTTTATTAGCAAGTTAATGGAGTAATTAAGCAATCTATCCCCTTAATTAGGTGGAAACTCACGCGCACACACATACACACACACACACACTTACACGGCCAAAACACACAACACACACTACATATTTTCATTTTTCAGATTTTGAAAGAAAACTAGGGTTCTTGTCTCTAGTAGTAGCCGCCCCACTTCTCTGAAATATTTCCAGCAATTTTTGTTGGTTTTTGTGCAAGAAAACGAGCCACTAACCGTTCCGGATCAAGCCTCACTCCATTCCCGCTTCGATATCGTCGGTTCTGTAAACTTTAACATCATAAGACATGTATAATCTGTTGTTTCTGCATCATCTCATTATATTACATTTTGTGATGTTGATTATGTAAGAAAACGTGTGTATGTTATGTGGAAGTTTGAGCATAAACTTGTCGAATCGATTTTTGAACGTTTTTAGATCTGAAATTTTGTTTTTTACTGTATTTTGAATTTCTGCGATTTTTTGGTAGCGATTTTGAGAAAACTTTCAACACAAAAATTGTAGAACTTTTTGATAAATTCGATTTGATATAAAATTCGAGATATTTAGATAAAAATTGAGTGATTTATGGTGTTTTTCGTGGGACTGCTCAAACTGCGTTTTCTGGAAAATTTTGTATTGATTTATTCTTGAAGTTTTTGAGTTGCAGGCTTCGTTGGAAACCGTTTGTGGATCGCTGCTGCGTTTGGGTATTGTGAGTATGACAATGGGATGAATTTTGGTGCTTAGTCTTGTGTCGATAGGCACTTGGTTGCATTAGAAGTCGTAGGAAGTATTTTGGTGTCAAAATTCATGTTACGGATTATTTTGCGTAGTTGTTGTGCGTCGTTGTCTTGGGGACATTTGTTTGAGTTGAATTATTGTCATAGCATCCCAAGAGGAGTCACGTTGCATCGGTTGAGTCGATGGAGCATGACTTTTCAAATTGCATCAAAAATGGGTTATTTTCGGTTGTTAGTGTGCAGGATTAGCGCCGAAGCGCTCACAAGGGAACGCCGCAGTGCGCGACCTGCGCAAGTCTAGCGCCAAGGCGCTGCCTTTGTGGCACCGGAGCGCTAGACTTGCGGCCCTCTAGCGCCGCGGCGCTCGAAGCCCAGCGCCGCAGCGCAGAAAGCCCAGCGCCTAGGCACTTGAACATGACTTTTAAACCACTATTTTATGCTAATGTCTTCTACATTTTTGGGAATCGTTCACACATCATTTTAGGAGTTGTTTCGGGGGTTGATGTCATGGTTTAGTACGATGATTAAACAAGGTCAAGTCCCTAGAGATTTAGAACATCTTAAGGAAATTGTCATTTTTGGGTGAGAGCATGACAGTAAGTCTAAGTTATGCAACTTAAGTATTCGAACTCATGTTAGTATGTTGCAGCAGTGGCCCCAAGCGAGATCCAACGAATCTCTCAACGCCAAGTAAGTGTGTCCGACGTGCAAAAGAAAATATTTTCATGTTTTTGAGCTATGCTAAATGTCTTGTGACTAAATTATGATTGGGTTTGGAAGTCGGTGAACGTGGCCGAGGACCTCTCCACCCCGTTAAAGCATGAACGAGTTTAGATCAGGATTGAAAAACGTTAAAGAATTAACGGGGACCAATCCACCCATTAAAACATGAACGGGGATCTCATGTATGTGACAGTGGATTCGTCCCTGTCAGCCCATTACTGTGGTTTAGTCTGATCAGGCGTATTTATGTAAGGGTCACTCGCTTTGAAACATGCCTCTACGCAAAATGATGAAGTTATGTATGTTCAAGTATGTTCAAGTATGCAAGCATGGTTAAGAAAATCTTTATGTTTATGTCACGTCTATGTATGTACGTTTGTAAGTTCAAGTTTAAGTGCAAGTTCAAGTTCATGTATGTACGCTCTATTTTAAAGTTGCATGTGGTTTTATTATGTATTACTCGTTATTTCCAGTTTATACGTGTTGAGTCTTTAGACTCACTAGACTTGGTCGATACAGGTGAGGATGATTTCGAGGAGACTAGGGGTGGTGACCAAGGAGCTGGCTTGGACTGAGCAGGGGGCTAGACCCGAGGACTGCCCAAGTTTTTAAGATTTTATGAAATGTAGAATACTCTGATTTCACGCTACTAGTTAGGAGATTTCAAACAAATACTTTTGTCAAACTTTATTTTTAGATCTTTTGTTGCAACCACTTTTGGGACGTACGGTTACGTTATCGAATTTGAATGTTGATTACTCTTTTAAGAAAATTTTTAATTTTTCCGCAAATTTTAAGTAGTAAAAGTACGGTATGTTACAGTTGGTATCGGAGCGGAATTCTTGTAAAGGGTTATGCCTACTGCCAGTCGCAAGAAGCTCACGAAGTCACACCTCAAGTCTGTAAGTTTTAAGGTTTTAAATTTATGTTATGTAGTAAGCATGAAGTTCAGATTTCAGCATGTCCATGTTTTAAATTCAATTACGTGCATCTTATATTATTGGTATCATATTCATGCATGTGGGGCTTACATGTTGGGTAAATTCCAGAACTGTATGCCTCCTAGACGTTTGAATAACCGGGAAGCAAGGGATGAGGATGGAGAGGCTCGAGAGGAGGGAAGAGACGCTCTTCCTCCTCCACCGCCAGATATGCAGGCACAGATGCTTGCAGGTATGACTCAGTTCTTCGCACAGTTTGCGGGGTACCAGGCTGCGGCAAATACAGAAGCGAGGTCCAGACCAGAGGCAGTATACGAGAGGTTCAGACGGATGAGCCCAAAGGAGTTCTCGGGGACCACTGACCCGATGATAGCTGAATGATGGATTAAGTCCATCGAAGTAATCTTCGATTTCATGGAGCTGACAGACGCAGGCAGGGTCAGTGTGCCACTTTCCTTTTGTCAGGGGACGCCAGACTATGGTGGGAGAGTGCGTCAGTATCAGTCAATTTGCAGACGTTGACTTGGAACGGATTTAAGGAGACATTCTACTCCAAATACTTCACTGAAGAAGTACGATCCAGATTGACCAGGGAATTCATGACGTTGCGTCAGGGGGATAGCAGCGTTGCAGAGTTTGTGAGGAAGTTTGAGAGGGGGTGTCACTTTCTGCCCCTGATAGCTAATAATGCCCAGAGTAAGTTGAGGCATTTTATGGATGGGTTGCGGCCGATCTTGCGCCGTGATGTTCGAGTTGCTGGTCCAATGACTTATGCAATTGCCGTGTCCAGAGATTTGGCGGCAGAACAAGATCAGAGAGATATTGAGGCTGACAGGCAGGGCAAGAGGCCCTATCAGGCTCCACAGCAGCAGCAACAGCAGCGGCCTCCGTTCCAGAAGCCTTTCTAGGGACATCCAGGGAAGAGGCCTTATCAGGGACCGCCAAAGGGCAAGGGTCCAATTCAGCAACAGAGGGCGCCTCAGAAGCCCGGTGATTTCCCAGTGTGTGCTAAGTGCAACCGCCAGCACCGGGGCAGTGTTTATACGGGACATGAAAGTGTTTCAAATGCGTGGCAAGTGACCACATGTTTAAGGAGTGCCCACAGTGGCGGCCGCCGACCTAGGGCAGAGTGTTCACCATGCATGCGCAGGAGGCGAACCCAGACACGACATTACTGACCGATAAACTTTTCTACCCAAGCTCAGTACCATTTCGCCTTGCATGTTGAAATTTATTTGGGAATTATTAGTGTGCTAGTGATATTTTTGAATGACTGGGGATATAAGTTTCTACTATGCTTGAGGTTAATGTTAGAATTTTGGGGATATAAGTTTTGTGTTGTGCTAACGTCTCTCAGGAAATATTTTCATTAAGAGATTAGCTACTAAGGCCTTGATAGATTCCGGGGCCACTCATTCATTCATCTCGGAGACGTTTGCTAACCACTTGGACATCAACACCATCGGCCTTGACGTGAATTATTCAGTGACAGTCCCATCAAGGGAAGAATTGTCAGCTACTAGCTTGGTCAGGGACATCGATCTTGAGCTGCAAGGCCACCTAGTGTATGCCTATTTGATTGTATTGCCGATGCCAGAGTTTGATATCATTCTGGGAATGGACTGGCTGACGAAGAACCGAGTCCTGATTGACTTTCAGAAAAGGTCGGTGTTGGTTAGACCGTTGGGTATGGAGCAGTTTCTTTTTGAACCAGCCAGATAGAGAAGTCTCCCTCGCATGATCTATTGCATGCAGGCACGGAAGCTTGTTTCTAAGGGGTGTTAGGCCTTCTTGGCCAGTATTGTCTCCGCACCTGACATGCCCACTCCGTCTATATCTGAGGTACCAGTAGTCAGGGATTTTCTTGATGTATTCCCAGACGATGTTACCGGCCTTCCACCAGAGAGAGAGGTAGAGTTTGCTATTGACCTTATGCCAGGCACAGTGCCAATCTCCAAGGCACCATACCGATTAGCTCCAGCTGAGATGCTAGAACTCAAACAACAGAATCAGGAGCTTCTGGACAAGGAATTCATTTGCCCTAGTTTCTCACCATGGGGCGCACCAGTGCTCTTTGTGAAAAAGAAAGATGGGAGCATGAGACTGTGCATCGATTACCGAGAGTTGAACAAAGTGACGATCAAGAATAAATACCCACTTCCTAGAATTGAAGACTTGTTTGATCAGTTGCAGGGAGTTACAGTGTTCTCTAAGATAGATCTTCGATCAGGGTATCATCAGCTGAAGGTGAAAGAGGCAGATGTTCATAAGACAGCCTTCAGGACCAGATATGGGCATTACGAATTCTTGGTGATGCCATTTGTATTGATTAATGATCCAGCAATATTCATGGATCTCATGAACCGAGTATTTCAGCCTTACTTTGACCAATTCGTCATAGTGTTCATTAACGATATTCTTATTTACTCGAAGAACCATGAGGAGCACATCCAGCAAATGAGGATAGTTTTACAGATCCTGCAGAGTCGCAAGTTATTTGGAAGTTCAGTAAGTGTGAATTCTGGTTGGAGAAGGTAGCATTTTTGGGTCACATAGTGTCTAGCAGTGGGATTGAGGTGGATCTAGCAAAGGTGGCAGCTGTTAAGGAATGGGTTGAGCCAAAGAATGCATCAGAAATCCGCAGTTTTCTGTGTTTAGTAGGTTACTACCATAAGTTTATTTAGGGGTTTTCTTCGATAGCAGTGCCGCTCACTTCACTGACCAAAAAGAATGATAAGTTCGTGTAGAGTGATGAATGTCAAAAGAGCTTCGATACTTTGAAGCAAGCCCTTATTTCAGTGCCAGTGTTAGCCATGCCATCAGGGCAAGGAGATTTTTTGTTATACACCGATGCATCTAAGATCGAGTTAGGCGCAGTGTTGATGCAGCATGGCCGGGTTATAGCTTATGCCTCCAGACAGTTGAAGATGCATGAAAAGAACTACCCGACTCATGATCTTTAGTTAGCCGCCGTTGTCTTTGCTTTGAAGATTTGGAGACACTATTTGTACGGCGAGAAATGCCAGATATTCACTGATCACAAGAGTCTTAAGTATTTCTTCACGCAGAAAGAGCTGAATATGAGACAGAGACGGTGGTTGGAGTTAGTAAAAGACTACGATTGCGAAATTAGCTACCATCCGAGACAAGCTAATGTTGTCGCAGACGCCTTGAGCAGAAAGGTGGCAGTTGTAGCTCAGTTGTCAGTACAGAGACCTCTTCAGTCTAAAATTCAGAGGTTTGGGTTAGAGGTTTATTCCAAAGGCAGAGCTCTCAGACAATCTAATCTGACAGTCAAGTCTGATTTGCTAGACCGAATCCGTAGAGGACAGCCTTCAGATGAGCAGTTGCAGAAATGGAGGCTGAAAGATGAGGCCAAGGGCAGTGTACTCTACACAGTGTCCGATGGTATTGTGAGATACAGAGGTAGAATGTGGGTGCCTAGCGTTGATTCGATCAGAGAGGATATTCTGACGGAGGCACATGCATCGGCGTATTCCATTTACCCAGGAGGCACCAAAATGTACAAGGATCTGCAGATTTTGTATTGGTGGCCAGGGATGAAGCGAGACATCCGTCGATTTGTATCCGAATGCCTCACTTGTCAGCAGGTGAAGGCAGAACATCAGAGGCCAGCGGGAATGCTCAAGCCGCTCCCTATCCCCGAGAGGAAATGGAAAATATTACCATGGACTTCGTCACTGGGTTGCCAAAGTCAGTTAGAGGATCCAATGCCATTTGGGTTATAGTAGATCGACTAACTAAGTTGGCGCACTTCTTGCCAGTGAAGACGATTTTCTCTATGACGCAGTATGCGGAGCTTTATATCAGGGAGATCGTTCGATTGCACGGGATCCTAGTTTCTATTGTGTCCGACGGGGACCTGAGGTTTACGTCGTCCTTCTGGAAGAGCTTACATACAGCCATGGAGACGAAGTTGCTATTCAGTACAGCTTTTCACCTGCAGACAGATGGCCAGTCTGAGCAAGTGATTCAAATTTTGGAGGATTTATTGCGAGCCTGTATGATCGATTTCCAGAGGACTTGGGAATCAAAGCTACCTCTAGTGGAGTTTACCTACAACAACAGTTTTCAATCATCTATATGTATGGCTCCCTCTGAGGCATTGTATGGACGGAAGTGCAGATCACCGATTCATTGGGACGAAGTCGGTGAAAGAGCAGAACTTGGTCCAGAGATTGTTCAGCAGACTACAGATGTGGTGGTCAAGATTCGAGACAGGATGAAGACCGCCCAGAGTCGCCAAAAGAGATATGTTGACAAGAGGAGAAGGGATCTAGAGTTTACCGTAGGTGATCACGTTTTTGTGAAGATAACACCTATGAAGGGTGTTATGAGATTTGGGAAAAGAGGCAAGCTTAGCCCGAGGTTTATTGGGCCGTTTGAGATTCTTGACAGAGTTGGGACACTAGCTTATCCTGTTGCCCTTCCGCCAAATCTGGCCGGGGTACACAATATGTTCCATGTCTCAATGCTGAGGAAGTACCTAGCTAATCCTTCACACGTGTTGAGTTATAAGCCGTTGCAGTTGGCTCCAGACCTGTCATACGAGGAAAGACCCATCCAAATCCTAGACAGACAGGAGCGGAGACTTCGGAACAAAGTGACCAAGTTGGTCAAAGTCCGATTGCTAAATCAATCAGTGGAGGAAGCCACTTGGGAGTCAGAGGCGGACATGAGGATTCGCTACCCAGAACTGTTTGGTAAGATTTAATTTTGAGGACGAAATTTTTATAAGTGGGGGAGGAACTGTAGAGCCCAAATTCAGTACATGTATTACCCATGCATTTATTTAATTATTAAAGCTTTTATTTAATTTTAAAATGAGTCTTAGTGGTGCATGATTTATTTAAATGCATTACTTTAAATTATTTATATTTTGTGATGCACGTTAAGATATTTTCTTGAGTTCACGTTTCAGGCGATTTCGAAGCGGGATCGAGGAAAAGAAACCGGCGACGCTTGTGGCAATTTTAAATGTGGTATTTTAATTTTAAGTCGAGGATGGGGCGTTTTGAATAGTTTATTAAGCTTTTATCATTTTAAAGTATAATTTAATTATCGGGTGAGTTTTAGATTTATAAAACTTTTAAAGGTTTTCAATTGCGTATTTTTAAAATTCCCTTTTTAGTGGGTTAGCATTTTATTAGCATTTAATCTAGCAATTTATGTAGCAATTTGATTAGCTTTTTTAATTAGCAAGTTAATGGAGTAATTAAGCAATCTATCCCCTTAATTAGGTGGAAACTCACGCACACACACCCACACACACACTTACACGGCCAAAACATACAATACACACTACACATTTTCATTTTTCAGATTTTGAAAGAAAATTAGGGTTCTTGTCTCTAGTAGCAGCCGCCCCACTTCTCTGAAATATTTCCAGCAATTTTCATTGGTTTTTGTGCAAGAAAACGAGCCACTAACCGTTTTGGATCAAGCCTCACTCCATTTCCGCTTCGGTATCGTCGGTTCGGTAAACTTTAACATCATAAGGCATGTATAATCTGCCGTTTCTGCATCGATCTCGTTATATTACGTTTTGTGATGTTGATTATGTATGAAAACGTGTGTATGTTATGTGGAAGTTTGAGCATAAACTTGTCGAATCGATTTTTGAACGTTTTTAGATCTGAAACTTTGTTTTTCACTGTATTTTGAATTTCTGCGTTTTTTCGGCCGCATTTTGTGAAAACTTTTAACACAAAAATTGTAGAACTTTTAGATACCTTCGATTTGATATAAAATTCGAAATACTTAGATAAAAATTGAGTGAGTTATGGTGTTTTTCGTGGGACTGCTCAAACTGCATTTTCTGGAAAAATTTTGTATTGATGTATTCTTGAAGTTTTTGAGTTGCAGGCTTCGTTGGGAACCGTTTGTGGATCGCTGCTGCGTTTGGGTATTGTGAGTATGACATTGGGATGAATTTTGGTGCTTAGTCCCGTGTCGGTAGGCATTTGGTTGCATTAGAAGTCGTAGGAAGTATTTTGCTGTCAAAATTCATGTTACGGATTATTTTGCATAGTTGTTGTGCGTCGTTGTCTTGGGGACATTTTCTTGAGTTGAGTTCTTGTCATAGTGTCCTAAGAGGAGTCTCGTTGCATCGCTTGAGTCGTTGGAGCATGACTTTTCAAATTGCATCAAAAATGGGTTATTTTCGATTGTTAATGTGCAGGATTAGCGCCGCCGCGCTCACTAGGGAGCGCCGCAGCGCCCGACCTGCGCAAGTCTAGCGCCGAGGAACTGCCTTTGTGGCGCCGCAGCGCTAGACTTGCGGCCCTCTAGTGCCGCGGCGCTAGGCAGCGCCGCACTGCAGAAAGCCCAGCGCCTAGGCACTTGAACATGACTTTTAAACCACTATTTTATGCTAATGTCTTCTACATTTTTGGGAATCGTTCACGCATCTTTTTTGGAGTTGTTTCGGGGGTTGATGTCATGGTTTAGCACGATGATTAAACGAGGTCAAGTCCCGAGAGATTTAGAACTTCTTAAGAAAATTGTCATTTTTGGGTGAAAGCATGACAGTAAGTCTAAGCAAGTTAAGTATTCGAACTCATGTTAGTATGTTGCAGCAGTGGCCCCAAGCGAGATCCAACGAATCCCTCAATGCCAAGTAAGTGTGTCCGACGTGCAAAGGAAAATATTTTCTTGTTTTTTAGCTATGCTAAATGTCTTGTGACTAAATTATGAATGAGTTTTGAAGTCGGTGAACGTGGCCGAGGACCTCTCCACCCTGTTAAAGCATGAACGGGTTTAGATCAGGATTGAAAAGCGTTAAAGCATGAACGGGGACCAATCCACCCGTTAAAGCATGAACGAGGATCTCATGTATGTGGCAGTGGATTCGTCCCTGTCAGCCCATTAATGTGGTTTAGTCTGATCAGGCGTATTTATGTATGGGTCACTCGCTTTGAAACATGCCTCTACGCAAAATGATGAAGTTATGTATTGTTAAGTATGTTCAAGTATGCAAGCATGTTTAAGAAAAGCTTTATGTTTATGACACGTCTATGTATGTACGTTTGTAAGTTCAAGTTTAAGTGCAAGTTCAAGTTCATGTATGTACGCTCTATTTTAAAGTTGCATGTGGTTTTATTACGTATTACTCGTTATTTCCAGTTTATACGTGTTGAGTCTTTATACTCACTAGACTTGGTCGATGCACGTGAGGATGATTTCGAGGAGACTAGGGGTGGTGACCAAGGAGCTGGCTTGGACTGAGCAGGGGGCTAGAGCTGAGGACCGCCCAAGTTTTTAAGTTTTTATGAAATGTCGAATACTCTGATTTCACGCTACTAGTTACGAGATTTCAAACAAATACTTTTGTCAAACTTTATTTTTAGATCTTTTGTTGCAACCACTTTTAGGACGTACGGTTACGTTATCGAATTTGAATGTTGATTACTCTTTTAAGAAAATTTTTAATTTTTCCGCAAATTTTAAGTAATAAAAGTACGGTACGTTACAGTTTACCTTGTACCAAGGTGTTTCTCCAACACCCCCGATTAATATTTCTATCATCTTAATCACTTTAGACAAGATTGAGATTCATTTAGAATAATCTCCTCCAGCAATCTGTTGTAATTCTTCTTCCAACTCTGTTAGAAAAACTCATCATTTTACTGTACAGATTCCAGCTCACAAATCAATATAAGAGGAAAAATATTATGTCTTATATTGTTCATTGACCGATTATTTCGGTTGGGAATAAATCTAGCAAGCGGGCTAGGTCAAGTTATAGTAAATGAACGACAAGTCCAAGTAACGATCCCACAGAGACTATTATTTAAGTACTAAGATTTAAATTATTTAATTTAATCTAGGCAAACAATAACAAGTGATTTGATGATAATTTAAACTAGTTAAATTAAATTAAATTATGCTAAATTAATAACTAAGATCGAATTTGCAGAACAGATTGAAACTTGGGAAATTTTCAAATTCAACAAAATGACCGGGAATACACAACCATCCAAACTTTGATTATTGTCACGCATTGGAAATAATTTAACCATAGATTATTGATGACACGATGAAATTTTTTAATTTAATTATAAATTTCTAGAGTTTATAATCCTAGTTTCATTTAACAGTCCAATTATTTCTAATTGAATTTAATTAAACAAAAACTTATTATTCAACGATGGAATCACAGCTATCGCCTAAAATCGCACATTGAAACCGAATACTATTTCTAGTCGGTTTAACCGTGTGTTGATTAATATTTTTGAAGCTAAATTCAATCTATTCTCTTTTGAGTCAAGATCGAACAACAGCCATTCAAATAATTGGCCAAATTAAAAGATCGGACCCCGTGTAGACATCCGTGTACGGGTCCGTGTAAACTCGGTAAAATTCTGTCTGGGAAACACTGGACACGGACCCCGTGTAGGGGTCCGGATAGATGTCAGTGTAGACACTGTGATTTTCATTCTCGGAAGATAATGGACACGGACCCCGGGTACATGTCCGGACTGGGGTCCGTGTAGGCTCTGTAAAATTCTTCTTTGGGCTTCTAAAACACGGATCCTTACACGGGGTCCGTGTAGGGGTCCGGATATACTCTTTGTACTATTCCCTATTTTTTCGAGTGTTTCTGACATGGCATTGTGCAGCTTGACCTTCTTTCCCTTTCGTTGGCTTTAATTATCTTTTTGTCAAATCTGCAAATAGCAATAATAAAACGAACGAAGCACAAAACTCGGAATAAAATCGCCAGATAAGTACGAATACGACAAAATAAAATCCCTAAAACGCTATATATTTCGCGCTTATCATTCATACAACATCCCTATTGGGATGTATATCAAGAATGAGCTTGTTGCATTTGATTTTCCACATCCTATCATCTATCATGAATTCCATTCCATTTTCTAGAAGTTTCCAAGGCTTGTGTCCTCGAAAAACTCTGGCCCAAGAAATAATTGATCTGGTTCTTATCCTTGAATTCCTTTGATATAAACTTCGAGTTCTCTGATTTTTGTCATTCCTTAATAAGTTCCTGTCATTGGTTGTTCCAAATAGCATATAGTATTAAAAAGAAATTGATTTCTTTGATTTATAATATCAAACACTATTTTCACTTCTCTTCATCCTCCAGGACATCTAAGCTTTTCTATTGTTGAAATTTTTTTTATTACCAGTTGAAGTTCCTGAAGAGAGTCTTTTCCCCACCTGTAGCTTCTGAACCTATCTCTTGAAAAAGATATTCTTCTTGGTTCCAATTTAAGATTCTGATTCTGAAACTTCCCTTGATTTTTCACTTTAAAATCCTACTAAATTTTTTTTATTAAACTTCGAACCATTCAATTAAAAATCATCCAACATTTCAAAATCCTAAATGCATAAAAATTCATAATCGTCAACCACCAAACTCATACGTTAACATTTTAAAAATAATCCAATATTAAACTTCAAAATCAAGCATAAATCTCTAAATAGAAAATCCTCAAAATCTTTTCGTAAACTTTAAATACTAAATATTTAAATGCGGAAAATCAATGTACCCCGGGAATGTATTACCGGACTCAATCCACTCAAGCGTCAGCATCTCCCTCAATCTCATCATCACTTGCAACTATCCAAACCTAGTGAATCTAATGACTCAGCACGTTTCAACCATGATTAACAAAATAATACATATACAGACACAAGCATAAAAATCATACTTTTGTTTCAATAGCTAGCAAAATTTGTAAGCATAAATAAAATCATAAATAATTAGATCGTAAAGCTTTCCATCATCATATATCAATTTTGGGTGAAGTTTGATCCTTGAAAGTGACTAGCTATAATTCTATCATCATGTGTTCGACTGATCAGTCAGCTCATCATTGCGCATGGGGAAGGACACTAGGCCTCGTCGTAAGTGAAAATATGATCGTCGGTGTAAGGTCCAGGAAATTAAATTTACGTAACCTGAATGCATGAAATCTAGGGTTTTATTTAAATGATGTATTTATTTATTTTTATGCATTCAATGCACAATTATTGCATGATAGGACTCATTTCACGATTATTTTAAAAGTTCACGCATTAGAGTTTGTAGATGAATTTCATGCTCGATCGAGGAACGGATACCAAAGAATTATCAGCAAAATTATTTTTGCTACATGTTTAATTTATATTTATTGAAATAAGGTGTTTTAAGTTTATTTTTCAAGAAATGGGCTTTTTTGGGTATTTTTACCCTCCACAGCATATTTTTAATCGATACGCAAATTTTAACGATTCAGATGATTTTTGAGAGTTCGGGCAATATTTTCAAAAAACTTACCAAAACGAAATATTTTTCCGGAATGTTTTTGGGCTTGTTGGGTTGGTTTTATTGCTAAATGGGCTCAATACCTTTTTTTTTATTTTCATTAGGGTAAATTAGTGTAATAACCTTTGACTTAATTTAACTAAACCTAAACCTAACCTTACTTATGTCTCTCGGCCGCCCCTAACCCTCACATAGCAGCCTCCCTTCAGTTTTACAGCAAGAAACATAGCAGCCAACTCGGTTCCTCCATTAAAAATCGAAGCAAGCTCTTTCCCCGCTCCTTCCGGCGCTCCCCAACACGTTCTTCTTCAAGTTTTCGGTCATTTATCATAAAGGCACACCATGTACTTTCATTTTCACATCATTCACGTCATATACATGTTGTTTGTGTGCTTC
The DNA here is from genome assembly GCF_025594145.1 of Primulina tabacum. Taxonomy (NCBI): domain Eukaryota; kingdom Viridiplantae; phylum Streptophyta; class Magnoliopsida; order Lamiales; family Gesneriaceae; genus Primulina; species Primulina tabacum. Next base: position 27,153,167 of record NC_134555.1, read on the forward strand.
GCGTGTTTAATGTTTGTTCCTTGCATGATAGAGGGATTATGTCATCGGTAGTTGCTATTTTGCATGAAAACCTTTCACCAACTCACGATTTTCATACCATGATGCAAGGGGCTGCCGAGCAAGGGTATTTAAGGTCTGAATGTGTCAAGGAACATGTTGTCAATAGGCTGGAGTCGAGGCATGTTGTTGTATGCTAGGGCCGTGAGATGTAGTGCTGCGTCTGGTTCGGGTTTGGGGGGGATCAAGTGAAATGAGTTGGGGATGGTGGTGCAAAATCCGATCAAAGGATTAGACCAGACATTAGTGGGTCTGAGACATGGCTAAGGATGGCTCAAATGCTGCCGGAGCCACACCTGAAGCCGATCGATCGTGGAGTATAGGGGTTGGCTGTGGGTTGTGTTTTCTTGGGGACTAGCGATTGAAGGCTAGTTGCGGCTTGCATGGGGGTGTGGCCGTGGGTCCAACAGGTCCAGAGGGATCCTAGGCTGGTCTATGTGAGTTTGGTTAGTGGCTGGTCCGCTTGGTCGTGAGCTAGGTGCGAAATTACGGAGCTTGGTTGCATTAGGGTTCGGTCGGGGCACTTGCTGGAAATTCCAGCAGCGTGTGGCCTCGTTTTCGTGGGTAATAGTATGCTGGAATGTGAGATTTAGGGGCTGGTATGATGTATTTTAGGCATGGTTTTAGTTTGGAATAATTTGGTTAAGGTTATGGTCGATTCGGGTTAAAACCGAGACCTAGATCCAAATTTGAAAACGAAGCGGTTATGTTTTGTAACGAATCGAGTTTACGTCTAAGAAGCAATTTTAATTATGTTTTGGAATTTTTTAATGAGTTTGGTAAGCTTCGGGTCAAAATTTAGAGGTCCAGGGTAAAACAGTCATTTTCGTTTTCCAGGGGCAAAATGGTCATTTTGCTCCCGGGGTGATTTTTTAGTCATGGCAGCGCCCTGAGTACAAATTTATCATATTTTAGATGTTTAAGCATTATGTTTATGATTTTTATGTAAATATAAAAAAAACGGTGCATGTTTGGTTTCAAAGAATATTTACGTTTATGAAAGTTTTTATTAAGTGGTGAACATGATGACACGTTTTGAATGATGAGATTTTTTTGTGACTAACATGATTATATTAGATATTTTGAGCTGTGGCCAAGGCTCAGTGGACGGGTAATGTTGTCGCTGATGTTCCTGCCGCCGGGTACCTTTATTTTTAGATGGATCCATCGAATAGAGGTGATACGATAGAGCTGATATGAAAATCACAACTAATGAACGGAATTCAATTAAAAAGAAATTTATACGTATATGATGATATGTTGAGACATGTTTGGACACGTTATGATTTTATACGACACGTTTATGTTCATGCTTTTAATTTTATCAAATGTATGTTGATTACGGTATTTTCACTGCTGTGTGCTACGTATATGTACTTGCTAATAACAGTGCAGGTGTGTTGAGTCTTTAGACTCACTAGGCATGTTTGATGCAGGTAAGCATTTGGATGAGGAGACTGGAGTTGTCGAACTCTGAGTAGGCAGGGTTGGATGTGTGAGCACGACTCGAGGACCACACTTTTCCGCACATCAAGTTTTTATGAGTTTTGAGCAGAGAGTCAGTTTACAATTTTTTTTCTTTATGATACGATGTAGATTTTTTGGATTTTACTTGTTTTGTTTTATTCATGCATGATGGAGGGCCGAGTTCGCAATTTTTAAATTGCGGTATTTTTATTTGTCGATCGTTTACGATTAAGTTTTAAATGGCATAATTTTCAGCAGGGTAGCATGCATGCAAAATATTTAGATATTTTTTTTCGAAAATGTGAGCTTTTAAAAAAAATTTATATTTCCGTATTTTAAATTAGTAGATATTATAGTCGGACCCCCTCTGGGACCTTCTCCCGTAAACGGGCTCCCTCTGGTGTCCTCTCCATCACGATATTCCCAATCATATCATATTTGTCACAGTCCGTAACGATCATGGGCCATTAGGCTCAGCCAACATGGGCCTCGACCCATACCGGTGCACCACTATTGATCATGGGTCGTTAGGATGGTCCAACATGAGCCATAGCCCATGCCCATACACAATCACTCATAGAATATCCCACCCCTGGAAAGTGGTTTCTTTCGCCTCCCCCAACACTTGAACCCAGGACTTCCAGGCTTAAGTACCTATATTCGCCAAACTGGTACCAACACTTAGGAATCTAGGAACTCAAGTCTGGAGGTCCTGGGTTGAAGTGTAGAACCCGTCAATTGGACTGCGTATAAGCCATGCATAATTCTAGTATTTAAAATTAAAATGATTTTTATTGCATGAGTATTTAAATTCTTTTCTTTAAATTTATTTATTTTACGCAGTAGTTTAATTGTTACCTTTTCAATTAAATAAGTGAGGCCGGACTGGAGATGGGGTATTGAGATAAGTTAATAAAGACTTATTTAAGTAGTGGTAATTTAGCATGTTAGTAAATATATTTTAAAAAGTTGGCATGCATGCAAGTTATTAAACTTATTTGGTATTTTATTTAATTTTTTTTAAAGCATTAAATGCATGTTTATTTCATTAATTTATGTTTAAATATTTTTATGCATTTTATGCATAATTCATGCATGATAGAATTTATTCCATGAAAATTTTTTTTTAAAAAAAGTTACGCATTAGGGTTTCTAGGTGCATTTCATGCTCGAACGAGGATCGAAGACTGGAGAATTTTCAGGAAAATTATTTTATTACATGATTTATTTTTATAAATTTATTTAAAGCATTTTTAAGTGTATTTTTCGAAAATGGGAATTTTTGGGTATTTTTATCCGCAGGATTTTAATTTTAAACGGTACGCAAATTTTATCGAATCGGGGGACTTTTAATGGTTCGGCTAATATTTTCAAAATCTTTTCAACACGAAATATTTTTCGGGAGTGCGTTTGGATTTAATAGGTTTGCTTTTAAGCTTGTTAGGCTTAAATAAAATTTTTAAACATTAATTAACCAATAATGGCCCATTAGTCAAATTTTTAACCATTTAAATATTACTTGATTTCTCTTTAACCAAAACCTAATTACTCCTCATAGCCGACACCTCCCCTCAGCAGCCGACACCTCCCCTCAGTTTTTCCCCCATCGTTTTCAACACCCAGCAGCTGGAAGCTTTCGGCGTGGCTTGTGGTTGCAAAAATTTCACTCGGGTCTCCTATTCCCTTCGGTTGTGATTCCTCCTCTCATCATAAGGCACGCATTGTATCTATTTTTTTCTGCATCTCACATGTTATATATGCTGTTGAATGGGTTTGTGCATGAAACTTTCGATCCAACCATGTGTGAGTAAGATTTTTGGGTTTCATGTGAACATTGCATTTTTATGATTCAATCCTCACGGTTTTCTTGTTGCTGTGCAAGGGGACTGTCGGTTGCTGGTGTTTAGGGCCGAGACATGTCATAATATAGAGGGAAATAAGGCTGGAGTCGGTGCTGGTTGAAGCTTGGTGTAGATCAAGTGTGGTGTCTCATTTTGGTTCGGCTTTGAGGAAGATTGAGTGCAAGGGTTCGACAAGCAGTGCAAGGACTCAACCATGCCATGGACCAGACCCTGATGGGTATGAGACAGGGCCTGGAAGGGCTCGGCACCTGCTGGAACAGTCCCCAAGCATGATCGAGCTAGTGGGTGATGAAATGGTTGCGGTTGTGCTCCTTGGTGTCTAGCGGTCGTGGGCTTTGTGCAGCTTGTATGGGGCTGGGGCCGTGAGTCTAAGGTGTCAATTAGGGTCCCAAGATGGTCAAGGGGAGGTCGGTTCATGGCTGGAACCGCTGGTTGAAGGCTAGGAGTGTATTATTGAAAAGTATGAGGCTTAGGATTCGAAGGGAGCTGCTGGAAATTTCCAGCGGTTATTGGGGCTGTTTTCGTGGGTCTTTTAGGTCTGGAAGAAGTGTTCTAGGAGCTGTTAGGATGCGTTGAAAGCATGGTAAAAGTTTGGGAAAATTTGGTTGAGTTTCGGTTCGATTCGGGTTAAAACCGAGATCTCGGTTCAAGTTTTAAAACAAATTGGTTAAGTTGTGAATTTGGCTCGAGTTTATGTCTATGAATGATTTTAAATATGTTTTGGGATATTTTTAGGAGTTTAGTAAGCTTCGGATCAAAATAATAAGTTTTGGATTTATCCGGGATTTAGTAGCCGCACGAAATGTTAATTAAGGAATTAATTGAAATGCCTAGATTTAAGCTTAATAAATTATGAGAAATTATGTTTAAGCTCAAATAATTATTAGAAGTCTAAGTTTTTAATTTGGAAATTTTATGCTGAGGTTTGGTTTAATTCGGGATTAAAACGCATTAATATGTTATAGTTAAGGATTAATTTAAAAGTCATCGATTTATGCCAAATAAAAATATGAGAAAATTCATGTAGGCTTAAATAACTATTTGGGACATGTTAGTGTCAATGGAATTAAGAAAAGGTCACAAACGTGAAATTTTACGTCTAGGGGCAAAACGGTAATTTTTGGGTTTCCAGGGGCAAAATGGTCATTTTGCAACAGGGGTGAGATTTTGGGTCCTGGCAGCACCCTGAGCACAAATCATGATATTTTTAAATGTTCATGCATCATGATTACGATTTTTTTTACGCTATTATAATAATTATGGTGCATGCTTGGTTTAAAGAAATTAAGAGAGAAAAAATGAGAAAGTGAAGAGCACTCCTTCTCCGCCGCGTCGCGTCATTATTTCGTTTGTTTTCTGTCAAAACAAACCAAGGCATGTTTAAATCTTCTTTCACTCTTCAATCAAGCCATATAGGTATTTTTAAATATCGCAAGTACATGATTTTAATGCAACAAGATCGAAATTGTTCATATTTAATTATGTTGGTTAATTATATTACGTGCATAGAAAATATTCATTTTTGAGATTTATGCGATATTGCTTGTGGCCATCTCACTATCATGGGAGCATTATTTCACCCGGTCGCCAGTTACCGGTCAGTTCAGTTATGTACCACCCAGTATACTGTTGCATTAGTCTGATAAGACCTTCATTACTTCACCCGTACGCCAGTTACCGGTCATGGGAGCATTGTATTATCCGGTCGCCAGTTACCGGTCAGTTCAGTTCAGTGCAAGGGCCACTTGCGTAGACCATAATCTCAACAGAAAATTATTACATGCTATTTCAGTACAGGGCTCCAAGGAGCAAACATTTTCACTATGATTTTCAGTTCAGTTATGCACGTATTATAATAATTGCTCATGACAAGTTATTTTCACATTATGCCTCATGACATGATATATTTTTATCCCATGCAAATTTTACTATATTATTTACTCGTTATTTACTATATATGCATGCTGAGTCTTTAGGCTCACTAGACTTGATTGTTGTAGGTACTGATGATGTCGGGGCCGAGGGCGGGGACCAGTGAGCTAGCTTGGGTCGACAGTAGTGGCACCCGAGGACCTCATTTACAGCACTTGCCATTTTTTTTATGCTCAAACATTTTATCAGTTGTTGGATACTTTAACTTGTTATTTTGGCGAGTAATAATTTCTTCCGCTGCTATTTTGAACATTTAAACTTGATTTATCAGTTGATTTTGTGAATGAGGCAAATATTGAAGAGAAAATTTTTAATTTTTCCGCAAATTTTCAAACACGAATTTTCGGGCCTTCACATGAAGTGTTGGGGGAGGCGAAAGAAATCACTTTCTAGGGGTGGGATATTCTATGAGTGACAGTGCATGGGCATGAGCTACGGCTCATACTGGACTATCCTAACGACCCACGACCAGTAGCGGTGCATGGGTATGGGCTGAGGCCCATGTTGGTTCAGCCTAATGGCCGATGATCGTTACATAATCAATTCACATCCTTCAAATTAATTTTTTTCCTTTTTATTCATAAATATCGTGTCCTTCAGAATTCGTAAAATACCATTTTTTCCGAGAAAAATCATACAGTTTTAGAATATATCTTAAAATTCTATATTTTCATCTTAAACATTTTAAAATATCATTTAGCTTGTATTATGATTATTTGGGGCACTTCCAGACGTTTCGAACTACTCGGGACTAAAATGAACATTTTACCCTTGGACCCTAAATTCCGGATTTTGATTTTTTCTTAACTTTATTGTTTCTTGCCTATCCCATAGTATCATATTAAGCTTAAATTTGACTTCTAATATTTTTCTTAGACGTAAACCCGAATCTTTCTATTTAACTAGCCACCGAGGCACACGCATTGCGTGTGTCATGAATATATGAGGCTAATATAATAGACATTCATGATTTTATAACACCATGACAGTAAAAAAAAATTTACTTGATCCATGAGAAGCAAGGGATTCCAAAGCTTAAATATATTTGCCAAACTCAATCTGTTGAGAATATGTGAGAGATTAGATCATAAGATCTTGAAGCTCGTAATAAATATATTATCTCATCTACAAGATCAAAATGAACAGACGAATATGATAAGACCATTAATATAATGCAACATAATAAATGATAGGTCTTAAACAAATTCACTGTTAAAAACAAACCAGATGAAGATGGGGGCGAGTAGATCTGATCTTTGAATTGAGTATGTCATTTATACAAATACTTTGTTTGCAACCAATATCCTTCAGCTTTTGAGGAAAAAAACACTAAGTCAATTCATAATCAGCAAAGAAATTAAAATTAAGCCAACAATCAAATAATCATAAATAATATGTTTATCCATTAGGCACTACCCAAGTACTGTTTAAATTTGATTCAATAAATATAGAAAGTATAGTAGCAATGCCAAAAATGGTTATTCGGGTTGCGTGATAAGATAGAGGATGAGAAATAGATAATTATGGGCAAAGATAAAAACATGTACATAATAGATGGTGCCTCATATAGATGAATGTGTTTGAACGTAGATAATGGAATTTATTAGCATCCCCCAAATTCTAACGTTGAAACATGTAACATGTACAAATGATTATTGTAATAATTTGTACATAATGTTTTTTTAAAAAAAATTTAGAATAAAGTGAGTTGACTTACTCACAATTAATTATTCTCTATTAGGTAGCAATACGTCTTTGAAAACAACGTTTCTTGTGAATACTCCATATTGACGCTCTAAATTCCCATCTTTTACCAGAATTTTTGTAGAATTTTGTGAGACTCCTCTTGAAAGTGCCACATATAGCTGACCATGGCTGAACACATGGTTACGCAAAAATATGCCAATATTTGGGATAATTTGACCTTGTGCTTTGTTTATTGTCAGAGCAAAACTAAGCCTTATGGGAAACTGTCAACGTGTCAACTCAAATGATAATCCAGAATTATCTTCACTTTTCAAGGGCATTCTATGTAGAAAGAATCTGGTACCCTTGTGAGGACCTGTTATGATCTCAGCATCTATAAAATTTCTACCAATACTGCGGCATATTAATCTTGTTCCATTGCATAGACCAAGTTCGGGAGCAACATTTCTCAAGAGCATGATCGGACTTCCTACTTTCAATATGATTTTATGTGGTGGCAAACCACTTGGACAAAGGGAATTCAAAAAATCTTCTTGGAAGAGGTTGTGATTGTCGTCTTCTACACTATCCCAAGAGGCATACTCTTTTTCCTCTCCAGGAAACTTGATAATGAGCATTTGATTAATATTGTCGACATCAATATTTTTTTTGTGATGATGGCTCTATCAACCATATAGTTTTCATCGTTGACATGATTTATCATGTTAGGAAAAACAGAATCAATCAAAATCTGAAGTGATTGTTCTCCTTCCCATGGTATGATAATTGAATCTAATAATTTTATGAAATCACGATTCATAGTATGTTGCAATCCATCACCTATGTGCAAGAGAAATTGCGAGAAGTCAATATCTTGAGCAGATCTCATATTTTGCTGAAGGTGTATTATCTTTACGCAATGCCAGAATGTTGACCTTGAAATACTTGCAGCAATTTGTTCTGCCTTTGACCTTCGTTTAACAACCGGTAACACTTGTCGAAAATTGCCACCAAAAACCATTGTTTTCCCTCCAAACGCTATATGATTGTCCATAATATCTTGAAAACTCTTACTGACGGATTCAAAAGCATAGGGATTTGCCATTGGAGCCTCGTCCCATACTATATCTGATGCACGCCTTATTAGATCTGCAAGTTCTGACTGTTTTTTTATTTGGCACAGTGTTGATGCTGTTGGTCTAAGTGGAATTAGAAAATGTGAATGTGCAGTTCTTCCACCTTGCAACAATGTTGCAGCTATTCCAGATGTTGCTACCGCAATTATAATTTTACCCATTTTTCTCAAATGTGCCAACATTGAGCGGTATAAAAAAGTCTTACCAGTACCTCCTGGACCATCAATGAAAAAAAGTTTTGATCGGTTATGCATAATAATTTCTATGATGGTGTCAAACGCAATCCTCTGCTGAGCATTCAAACGTTCAATAGATCCCAAATCATCATCAGAAATCTGATAAGAAAGCTCATCCTAAATTATTCTTGGTAGTGTTGTGGCTTCTAGAAACTCAGCACTTATTGATGGAAAATCAAAATCAACTTTCTTTTTGTACTGATGCAACAACCTTCATATCTCAAGCAATAACTTATTGATGATAAAGGTATTTGATGAAATTTCTCGACCATAATCTTCACACATGCAAGGATGGAACTCATCCCAGAGTTCTCGAACTGTTGTTGGTTGACAGAACACCAGTATAGATACAAATAACCTTCTAAATGAAGATGGCATTTTAACAGAACGTGCTTCTTCCAGACATTGTTTTATATAATCATCCTGTTCAAGAAGTCCTCTCATTTGAGCAGACTTCTTAAATGTTGAATATTTTACCCCATTCACAATCATCAGATCTTCAAAAGATGTTGGGCCCCTGACATGGTTTAAAAGGATACAGAGATAAAACCTCTCACCTTCAGATGGTGACACAACATATACTCTCCCAACCACTTTATTGTTGCTTCTTCGACGAATCCATTTTTTTCCAAATTTTATCCATGTGTAATATTGTGGAAATTCTCGATATAAATACTTTCCAGTCAAGTCAGGATCACAATTTATTTTGAAAAATTCTGTAAGCATAGTCTTCGAGTTGTCATCATCTGCTAGTAGATAATTTACATGTTGTTGGTGGTCAAAATAAACTAAATGTTGGTTTGGTGTATGTAGTTGTAACCTAATGACTGAAGGATACATCCTACCGAACTCAAATGAGAAAATTCGCCACAATGCTTCAGGCGCACAAATCCACCTTCCATCCACGTACTGTTGGATTTCATCACAATTTTGCCCATTTCGTAACTCTAGTGCGACCCGATCAGGACCTTTATGGATGTACTTGTATATGTACTTGACACATTTAATCCCTCCACGTACTTCAACATTAATATAACAATCATATTTTAATAAAAGTCATGGATTGTATGGGACAACCCAACCATTATCAATGAAGACATTCTCATTGTTGGTAATTGATACTTGGCCACCTTCACGTCTTCGATACAAAGGATATGAATCATTTCCTCTAGATGTGTATTCAACAAATGGCTTTGGAAAGTTCTTCTTACATTTACCATTTACCATGCATGGACAATTTGGATTGGTTGATCCACATAGCCCATGTATCACATGGAGGACAACTGCTTTGTGTAGATTGGGTTCTTCTGTTTGTTAAGGTATTTCAGCACGCACAATTGAGTCAAAGCGATCGAGAGTACACAACTTGTCATTATTTTCGAATATGACCAACATATGAACATGGGGAAGCCTTTTTTTTTTATACTCAATGATGTACGAATAAGATCAGACCTTACCCAAAACCCCCTATCCACAATGTCTTTCTTCAACCCTTCAAATTTAGATTTAAATTTCCTTGTAATCAAATCTGGACGGTCTTGAGATGATTGACCAGGAAGTAGTTGATATTTTATCTCATTCCAATTCGGATTGCATGTCATTGTAATCATTATATCTGGTTTTCCATATGTTTGTACCAAAGTCATGGCATCTTGATACCGTTGGTACATATCACGTGGGCTTCCACCGAAAGATGATGGTAAAATGATTCTGGTACCAACATTTCCTGTAATGCATTTGGTAGATATGTATAATTTATGAGTTGTAATATATGTTGTGAAAAATAATATTATAATAATAATTAAGTTATAATACCTGCATTATTTTCACCTCCATGTAAACAATCTTGCAATCCTTAGTAAAGTTCAAAACGTATATCACGTTGATTTGAATGTATCCATCGTAGTCTTTTTGTTTCAATCTTTATGTAATTGTCAACTACGTATTGTTGAAGTAGACGGCCTCCTCTAAGTAGCAAAGATGGCGAATTTTCGCGTATCTGAATAAAAAGATAATTTACATTATATGAGTATAGGTTTATATGTAAGTTTTAAATTTTTTTTACTTAAAAAAATGAAGCATAAAGTAAAATATTTTTCACTGACCTGTAGCATATACGCATAGTAATTTAAGCATGTTAACCGGGTACCATTGAAATTTCGGCTATTTATGTCCCAACCATATGTACCATATGGCAGAAGGAGTGGATATTGCAGAGGATCATAATAGCCAACTACATCTTGAATGCTGATAAGATTTCCACCAATACCTTGTATAATAATATATCGACCGCTCAAAGTTTCTTGAAATTCGTTTTCAACAATTACAGCTGCTACTTGGGATGTTGTTGGTAAACTATATTGATGTTCATTAGGTTTTTGTTGCCTGATAATGATCCTACAGTTAGGTATGTCTTGATATTTGCCAATTTGTCGAAACAAGTGCACAAATGGATTGTGTCGATCAAGAATGTTTTGTATCTTAAGCAGTAATTCTCACCTTAGTTCTGGATTTTCATGAAGTCTATTGTCTATATCATGATCTGTATCTACAATCCACATTTGCATGTACCGTGGCCTACAATTCTCATTTGTTAGAAGACTTCCAATCGAGTGATATATTGATCCATGGGCACGAAATGTGTAAATTCCATGTGTACCGGTTGTTAAGGACTCGTCTAAGTTGACTCTCATCGATGTAAAAGAGAAAACATGATTGTATGCTCTTATAAACTGCCGAAAATGCCTGCATTCCTCATTATCCGCAGCATACAACTCTTGCAATTCAATAGGAGAAGGGATATGATCCAAATTTGTATTTCCATTTCTACAGCAGAATTGTGATGTTTCACCATGAAACAATAGAGCTTGGCAATGCATACAAATTCTTGGGTCAGACACTTGTCATCGATAATTTATCCCACTTTCACCGAAATTTCTTGCTAGGTTACGATATCGACGTGGACGTAGATATCATTGTATGTTAGTAATGACATTATTTTCACTGAAGTTAATTCCTACAAGATTGTTCAAATTAATCTTCAAACGAAGAAATTAAAAAAGAAATAGTTGTTGGAAGATTGAATGAATAAGCTTCCCAGTTTATTTTTAAATCAATTTTTGAAACTTTTAAATGATTAAATATGTGTGCATGAAATTTTGAAAATTATAGTTAAAAAATTAAAATCAATCAATTGGTTCATGGAGTTTATCAAAGTTAGTAAATAATATATTGAGAACTTGAGAGGGGAAATTGATGGCATAAGCAATAAAAAGATGTTTGTAACATAAAATACACACATATATGTCAGAAATAGAAAATGTAGAGAAACAATTATTGTAGCAAAGTAATACTTATTGATCCAACATATTTTGATTCATTTATTTGATTTTAAGCGATTATACGCTGTTATATGCTGCATTAAATACCTACCTTGTTCATTGTTTTTATCACACAATTGTTGCAATACAATTGGAGATGAAATACCATCTACTTTTGAGCGACCATTTTTGCAGCACAGTTAAGGTGTTTCATTATGAAAAATTTAAGCTTGACAATGTAGACAAATCGTTGGTTTGTACAAATGCCATCAACCATTATATTGACTATTATTGATTTTTTTTGCTAGATTACGATATCGATGTCGACGTGAATGTTGTTTTTGAGCCCTAACAATCTATGTTATTTTATGATATTGATATGTCATGCAGTTATATGTTGATTTCAGGTGCCTTATATTATACATAGATGACATAATGCAAATTCATGAAAAAAATGGTACATGTTACGTCAAAAGGGATATTTGAATTTAGTAGATTACTTTGCTGATTTAAATCAGTTAGACGTTGACATGTGCTAGTACTCCCTTGCTCAAAATTTGATATCATTGTTTGATAAGATAATGTCTGTATACGACACACTTGTCCAAACGTAGTTGCGGTAATTCCTGACATAAAAAATGAACGTTAAATAATTAATTATTTTGTTGTTCAAATTATTAGATATAAAAAATATTTAAATGATGATGTTAAATTAATAAAATATTATAATTTTATTTATTACATGTGGATGTAGTATCAAATATTGTTTTGCATATCGTATAATATAATATTTAAAAGAAATGTTTAAAATCGTTTGACTTCAAACATTATAAATGACATATACCATCTTGATTTGAAGAAGTTTCTGTTATTGCATGTGATGTGGTAGTCATAGCCAAATTGTTGTTGAGGGAAACTGAAAAATGTATAAGAGCGTTATATGTTTGTAGAAGAATAAATAAATAATTTTCTGAAATAATAATATAAATAAGAATAGGTGATTGAGTTATATAAAATTAAAAGTACCAAAAATGAAAATAATGACTGATAAATAGGAAGCATTACATATTTTATGTAACATACCATTCAAATGTGTAGTAAAATATGTCATTTCAACGTTGGATTCATCAGAAGTTGTAGCATGTGCACTTATATTTATACGTCTTTGGTAGTTTGACCGACATCGGGCTAGATTTGTTTGTCGTTCAGTTTGTGTCATTAATTGTCTTTGTGCTCGTCATCGTGCTGTGTTTAATTGACGCCTTCCATTGTCATTGCGATTGGTATAAGTAGTAGCCCGTGTAGGAGGAGAAGACATTAAAGCTAAATAGTATTTTAATCTGTGTAAATATTTCGAAGAAAACTATTAAATATTGGTCTCGACATGTTTAAGTTCCAATAATTAAAGAAATGTAATAACACATTCGTGAATAACATGAATATACCAGCATTACATCTATATAAATTGAAGAAAGTTGATGGCAGAAGATGGTAACATGTTTTAATTGGATAAACTATTGTGGAAACATGAATAAGATTTGTGCCAACTGGTGCAAACTTTGTATTACATAAAAAATCGTTATTATATAAAGGGAAACCTTGAACAACATCAATAAATTAAATAGATATTATACCGAAATGAACTAATTGCAAGGAAGCCTTAAATATACGCTTCTTTTGCAAACCATTTGCATTATAACCCATAAACCAAAACAAAATTATTAACAATAAAGGAAATTAAAAAGTGAGTAGATAACCATTACCTTTTAGGGCCGGCTAATAATTTTTATCTCTCCTGCGATTCGTTTAAGGTGGTTTATGAATACAAAATAGAACAATTACATGTTTTTATTTGCAATTGATAATTTCATCAAATAATCGGTGGAAAGGAAAAACCGTGTGAATTGTGGAAAATAGGAAACAATTTTAAGACAATTTTCGATAAATCAACCTTATGCTTTGTTGCCAAAATCTGAGAGTAGAACGTGTACCTTGCTCATTGTTTCGTCCGAATTATGTATTTGCGATGTGTAATTCGGACATAAAAAAAATGAATTTGTGTTTTATCGGATTCAATTTGGTTCCAAGAAGAATAAGAGAATCACAATCTTAAAACCATCTATAAACAATATGGCTCGTAAAATAATTTGTAAATCGAAACGAACAACAATGGGAGAGATCGATGGCAAAAAGTCACAAACTAACATGTTTCAGTATCTGATTGTGATGGAAATTTATAAAAGAAATAATGGGTTGAGTGGAAAAGAGAAAATATGTGATTATCACAAACTTATATGCTTCAGTAGATGTTCAAGCATGCGTAAGATATCAATAAATCCCATGATAATCTGCATCATTATCATGTAAATTCGTCGAAACACCACACCCTTAAGCACCCGTAAATATGCGAAACACAGAAATGAAGAAAGATAAGCATAATATTTTATTTTATCAAAAATCCATTTTTGATCAAAACTAACCTTCTAGGCAACATGGTTGAATGAAAAACAATGGGCAAAAGGGAATTTTGGAAAAAAAAGAGCAAGTAGGTCATATGAAATTCATGACTAACACATCAAGGAACACAGAAAATATACATTTTTTACAACTTTTTTTTTTTGGGGTGCGGAGATGATGGATGAACATATGAAATGATGCCCTCTAATGAAGTCTACACTATTTTTATATTACTTGAATTAAATGTGAACCCCAAATTAAAGTGTTTTAACGATGTAGAAGGTATCAAAATGAGAAGTATCACCCACGAAACATTTTATAAATACAACAATATAATGTAAAACAATCAATGTACATTAAATAAGAGAAAAAAATGATTGGAAAAAGTTATCATGTAGGATACACAACTAAGTTATTAGGATTTAATTTAAATAACATCCATAATAATTGTGATATTTCTACTAAATGTTATTGAAATAATTCTTAACTTTACCATAATGATTTCTAACTATAGTTACTAAAATTGTTTAAAATTTATATTTGAATTGTTTTTTCTTTGTAATCTTCATGAGACAACTAATAGGTTAATATTTGACCTTCCTAATCTGTCCTCGTCAGAACTCAAATATAACATTATTATTCACAAAGAGTAGATATCAAACCTCGTGGCCTTAGGAATCAAACTCGGGCTTAAGATTGAACAACTTCAAGGCTCTACCACCTCGACCGTGAAATTCGAACGGGGGATATAGCAACCATGGGCATATAGATCTGTCTCAGCACCATTGTTTCTGTTTGAAATGAATTATCACTGATCTTAGATTAGTTAGCCACAGTTAATTTATTTTTTTATACACATTAAATTTGACATCTCTATCATTCATACTTTTGTTAAATATTTTTAATTTCGTTAAAATTTCAACAAAATTAATCATCATCCTCAGTAAACAAAATGTACATAAGCTTTTATTTCTAAACTTTAATTTAAATAAAAATATTAATTGTTGTAATATTTTATGACATGAATTCGATAAAATTTAAACAAAATTCATCACCATCCTACGTAAACAAAATGTACACAAATCATCAAGAGATCACCTTTAGTTTTCCAATAAAAATGAAAACACATATTGAATTTTTTTTTTAATGAGAAGGTCACGCATTGTATAGATTCAATAAAATAAACGATATAAAAATAAGACTATGGCCATCATATAGAGATTGTTTGTTATTAATTTTTTTAGCCGTAAAAAAAGACATATTTAAGCATAGGAGATATTGTAAGAAATCAGATCACATTGGTGGGGAGTTTACAATTTAAATATTTATGGCGTCCAAAAGGGCAAAATCAACAAAATTGTGTTTTGCACAATGATTAAGGCAAATAACCTAGTCAGGTATAGAGAGAAGCTTACCCATCTAATCGTCACCCTCTCCTCAGGGGGTCTCTTCAAGTCCAAAGGTCGACGACCAGTTAAAATTTCTAATAACAATATCTCAAATGAGTAAACATCGCTTTTGGTTGTGAGTTGATTTGTTCTGATATACTCAGGATCAAGGTAACCAACAGTTCCTTTTACTTTGGTTGGTACGTGCGATCTGTCCGAGTCTTCTCCCAGCCTGGCAAATCCAAAATCTGAAACCTTGGGTCTCACACTCTCAGTCAAAAGAATATTTGAGGGACTTGACATGTCTGTGGATAATTTGCTTCTCTACATTCAAGTAAACGATAATTAACCAGATAATACGTTTCAAATATATAAGGAGGTTCCGAAACAAACACACCATGTAGAAATGGTTGTTTCCAGAATACAAATGGAGATATGTCAGGACGTGAGCAACATCAACATCAATCAAAAGAACAAATTTTAATAAATGCAATATAATTTCTTAACCACAACTTTTATCTATCATATTTAATTACTGAGTTTTTTTATACAATTGTTGTATTTAGTAATTTGATTCGAAATTTCTTTGCATAATGCTTTATTTATCATCACTGCATAATACTTCAACTATGCTGCTCTTTTTGCCATATACTTTCTTGATTTATTATAAGAAAGGAAGACTTAATTAATCTTTTCTTCCTCCTATTTCTGAACATGATTATAATGCCATATATCAAATGTGCAGGAGGAGGCTCGAAAGGTTTATATCAAAAGAAAAAGAAGAGTAACGCATCAAAGCAAACTCTTCTAACCTAACGCGTTTATAGCAGAAAATAATCTTAACAAACAACAATATATTTTCAATTCATGATTCTACTGCAAAGGCCAAAAAAAGAGACAAATCTTAACTTCGAGATAACAATGAACATTACATGGCAGATATTTACCATCAACGAAACAGCATAAAACCATAAAAAATATGATAAAAATTATTGATTGGCCTTTCACAGAACTTATATGCAAACAGAAGCGTATTCCCTATATCCATTTTGAATCCAAACTTCTTTTATTTTGACAATAGTAAAACGAAACGTGACATAAACTTTCAAACTCAGACACCATTATCGGATGAAAAAAATAATCACATCTCCAAAAAAAAAAGGATATGTATCGCAAATCTCATTATTGACAAATCAGATACACGTTAAACGCTTACATCGCAAAACGATCGCGAAGAAGAACGGAGATGCGCGCCTTCCCCACGCGGCAGCTGTAACTTTGGAACTCAACAATCAACTATACAAATCTCTATGTTTCTCTATTTAGTGAGTTTTGTATCTGAAATATACACAATGGACGAAACCGTCACGGGTGATGATGTGGACCAGTAATCTCGGGCGTGGGATAAATAAATTAGATTGACGCAAAAGATTACATCTTTAATTGATGGATCGAGAGAATCTCCAGAAATTGCATAAGAACGCTGTTGTGTACTTACCAGAGGACCCGTTTGATTTCTTGGCCGGGAAATTGAATTTCAATCGGCAGACAGGAGGGTGGAGATCAAATGCAAAGGATGTGGTTTTTGGATCGTCGAGGCCTAACCCGAATATATGTTGGAGGAGATCGTGGATTTGGTCCATCCCAATCCAACAAATTTCGAGAGAGAAGATTTGCAAGGATCCGAGGAGAAGATTTGTGAGGATTCAGATAATTTGGAGAGAGAAAATTTGTGAGTGTGAATCAAAGAGAATCGTGCAGAGAGAGAAGATTTGTGAGTGTGAATCAGAGAGAATCGTGCAGGGTGTGTGGTTTGTTGGAGATGTGGAGTTATTTTGAGAGAGAAATATATTTTAAGTGAAGTAAAAGGATAAATGGGCAAAAGGGTGAATAAAAATTTGGTGTCCGCAGTGTCAGTTATTAAATGCATCTCAGCATTAATAAAATAGTAGAGATAACTTAATGACTAAACCATGAAACATTTTTAATCCGAATAAATTCATAACTTAATATTTTTTTCTCAAATTTTAAATATAAATTTTTCATCCTTAAACTTAACATGACATCTTAAAATATACTCATAAACATTTCTTAGACGTAAAATTAAGCTCCTATACTAATTCCCCAATTCCTTTTAAAAATTAACCGTACATCCCGGTTTTAACTCGTATTTACTCAAAACTTAACTAAAATTTACCAAACCTGAACCATAGCTTATTAATACCTTACTAACCCTTTTTCATCCCAAATCAAGTCTATTAAAACCTTTGAACAAGCCTAGAACCATGTTGGAAAAATCTACTCATTTTCGAAAACCCTAGCTTGCACAAATCCTCAATCCCTTCGAACCTAGCCCATGGCCGACCCAACCAGCCCCGAGCTGGCCATCCTAAGACCATGATTGAATCCTAGAGACCCTGCTGGACCAAACTTTAAGAGCCTAGAACCCCCAGCCCTAAGTTGCACCCCTACATGCCTTAAACAACACAAAACGACGTACAATCTTTATCCTATCTTTATAGCCCTTTCACAATCCATCTAAGACCATGACTAGACTCCTTTAGGACCTTTGTACACATCCGCAAATAGCAGCTAGCAGTCTCCCCTGCCTAGGACCAGAAACGCAAACAACTAGCCCCATTTGATCCTAATGTTCATTCAACATCTTGCCTTACATGTACATCCCTTAACTGTGGCCATTGAACACCCTTTAACATGCTGAAATTCATCCCTTCGCATAGTCTTATGATGGCAGCCCCTTTATGCATCATAATCATGAGTTTGAAAGAATGAAAATCTAAGTTTTAACTTGTACAAAGCCATAAAAATGAAAAAAAAAAAGGATTTCATATTATTCATGCAAAGATGATTAAACACATATAATATGGTTTGAATAGTGCAAAAAAAATATTTAGAAACGTGTCTTTGCGTTTAAAACGCTCGACTTACGAATACCAAAAGGTGGAAGTCGGTGAAGAACGGAGGACGATTTCTACCATTTTCTACCCTTTTTCTTTTCAAAACTGCACCGAAAACCAACTTTGGGATGCAAGGGAGTCTGGGTGATCGTTGTTGGAAGGAAGAACGACAAAGAAGATCGAAGAATGAAGAAGGAAATAAAAAAACTTCCTTGCAAGCTTCCTAGATTTGACCGCTGGTTTCCTTGCTTCCAATTCCCGTAACACTAGTGTGTGTGTGTTTCGGTGTGTGTGTGGGTGTGTGTGTTTAGGTGTTTTGGTGTGTGTGTGTGTAGGGTTTAGGGCTTATTTATTTTTAAAAAACTAAAAGAATTTCTTAATCAACGTTATTAATGGGATTAATATACCTTAGTTTTTAATCAATAAATTAGGCCCATTGAGATTAATAAAATTATTAGACCTCAAATTAAAAGGTTTAAAAATATTTATTTCCAAAAAAATCTCTTATAAAATACATAATTTTGTTCCTCCCACTAATTAATTTAAATTTGACCTTAAAAATGTGAAAATTCTTAAATTATTTAAAATAAATATTTTCTTAACTAAAAATAAAAATTTATCTTTTAAATCTTTAAAACCTTAATTGTCTCCAGTCCTTCGTCCTCAGCAAACCACCGATATTCGCCTGAAATTCATTAAATTATGCAATCGAGCAAAATCACATAATTAATCAATTAGTAACTCAAAATATAACAATTCATCCGTCCAAAATAATTTATTAAAATATTTTATCCATTTAATAATTTTCATACATGCGGTCTACGTGGACTGATTTTTGAGCATTACAAATTTTCCCGAGTGTTTAGCATTCCTAAAATCCAAACTTAGTATTCACAAGTATTACATTGACCTAAAAATAAATTTTTATATTGGAACTCGAAAATTGATCCATGGAGCTTCGGGTTCATCTATTCCCATAAATCTCATAGTTTACAGAACCTAGCATCCATAAAATCATAAAGTATTTACCTAATAAAACTTACTATAAAATCCCAATACTTATTTCCACTTGGTCCCAAAATAAATGTCCCCTATTAACACTATACTCTTAATCACCAATTAGAACTTAGATTCCCAATTCCAAAATCTCAAAACTAGATATTTTATGACCCAATAAGTTATTTCTTAATAACTTTAAACAATTCTCCAAATGTCTTCATCGAAAAAATTAAAAAATATACGTTTTTGAACCTCAGAAATCACAGCAATTGCAGTGTCAACCCAAAATGAATTCTTTCTTTTAACTTAGTTCTCATCCCTAAGTAAGTTTTTTTTTTAAATCCTATAAATTGGAGCTTACAAAGATTATACGAACACCGATATTCTTAGTTTGTATCCCTCGACTCCTTCGAAACATTACTTCAATAGTTTTATGCCTAATACCCTAATATAAACAAATTCTCTTTTACACATTTTCTCATTCAGTCATTTGACCCCTTGAATAACTTACTAAAATTCTGAAATCTAAAATACAAACTCCCCAAACTTTTCGATAAAATATTCATTGTTGATTAAATCTAATTTTTAATATTTATATCCTTCGTGTTTCACGACATACGCTTATAACACCTATAATACAATTATAATTCTCTATAATCCACTATGATACCCAAAAATTATTAATTTGATATATCTTACTTCTTCATAAAAATCGGCAATACCAATATTTCTCGTTCCTCTTAGGACATCCTCATACTTACATATCTGTCTAATTTCCACAATCACAATTCCTTATGTAACCCTTAATTGTTAATTTACTTACTGACTACATTCAAAAACCCTTTTATTTTTCTGAAAATTGCAATCTAAATCCCAAAGTCCTCGGATTATTCGATCAGGTCTAACTTATCGCATTCCTAGCCCCTCAAACTATCGAATTGAATGCAAAACAGTTCCCATAGCTTTCGAAAGTTGCTAAAATGACCCCATAATTTTACTAAAATTTGCAATCAAAATTCAAAAATTATCGAATTCTCAAATTTAGCCACTAATGTTTTCATTTTAGCCCTCCAGGTTTTTGGATTTATACAACTAAGCCTCTATAATTTCGAATTATAGCAAAATCACCCTCAATATTTCCGAAAACTAGCAACGAAGTCCCTCATATTATTATAATCTAGTCCCTAAGTTCATGATCCCTAAAAACTTTAACCCACAACATCAACTTCGAAATTACTTCCTACACAATGTAGAATTTGAAACAAGAAGTCCTAAATTACCAAGTTTAATTCGCCTCAACTTAATCCTAGGTAGTGCAAAATTCGAGATATACAAAACTAAATTCTTCTCACGTCTCTCCTCTTCTCCATGCCAAAGAATAACACGCCTCGGAGACATAGTTGTACATACTGTCCAAACCACGTAACCAACATGCATTTAATTTTAAAAAAATATAGCTAACCTCCTAACTCATGTATCATGAAAGTATTTAAATTCAACATATAAAATTTGAAGTAGTATTTAAATTTAGCATATAGCTAACTTGTAACATAACCCTTTTGGGATCCTTCGTTCTAAAACCAACTGAACGTCCCTTACTTTTTCACTTTAAAATCTTACTAATTATTTTTTATAAACTTCAAACCATTCAATTAAAAATCATCCAACATTTAAAAATCTTAAATGCATAAAAATTCATAATCGTCAACCACCAAACTCATACGTCAATATTTTAAAAATAATCCAAAATTGAACTTCAAAATCGAGCATAAATCTCTAAATAGAACATCCTCAAAATATTTTCGTAAATTTTAAATACTAAATAACTAAATGCGGAAAATCAATGTCCCCCGGGATTGTATTATCGAACTCGATCCACTCAAGTGTCAGCGCTTCCCTCAATTTCATCCTCACATGGAACCATCCAAAACTAGTGAGTGTAATAACTCAGCATATTCTAACCATGAGTAACAAAATAATACACTTACAAGCACAAGAATAAAATTATACTTTTTATTTAAAATAGCCAGCATAAATTTTGTAAGCATAAATAAATCATATATCATTAATCATAAAGCTTTTCATCATCGTATATCATTTTTTGGTGAAGTTTGATCTTTGAAAGTGACTAGCTGTAATCGTATCATTATGTGGTCGACTAATCAGTCTTAGCTCACAATTGCGCATGGGACGGGCACTAGACCTCATCGTAAGTGGAAATACGATCGTTGGGCTCCCTTAGAGGCCTTCTTCCTTACGATATTCTCAATCATATCGTATCATATTTGTCACAGTCAATTCAAATCCTTCAAAATATTTTCTTTCGTTTTTATTCATAAAATATTGTGTCCTTCAGAATTCGTTAAATAGCATTTTTTTCCAAGAAAAATCGTACAACTTTATCATATATCCTAAAATTTCATCTTTTTATAAACATTTTAAAATATCATTTAGCTTGTATTATGATTCTTTGGGGCACTTCCAGACCTTTCAAACTACCGAGGACGTAAAATGACAATTTTACCCTTGGCCCCTAAATTCTCGATTTTGACTTTATCTTACCTATATTGACTCGAGCATATCCCATCGTATCATATATATAAGCTGAAATTCAACCTCAAATATTTCTCTTAGAAGTAAACCCGAGCCTTTCGATTTAATAACTCAATGACTAAACCATGAAGCGTTTTTAACCCGAATAAATTCAAAACATAATATTTTCTTTCCAAATTTTAAACATAAACTTTTCATCCATAAACTTAACATGACACCATAAAATACACCCATAAACAATTATTAGATGTAAAATGAGGCTCATCAACTAGTTTCCCAATTCGTTTTAAAACTCAGTAGTATGTCCCGGTTTTAATCTGTATCGACTTAAAACTTAACAAAACTTGAACCATAACATATTAAAACCTTACTAACCTTTTTTTTTATCCCAAATAAAGCCAATTAAAACCATTGAACAAGCCTAGAACCATGCTGAAAAATTCTGCTCATTTTCGAAAACCCTAGATTGCACAAACCCTCAATCCCTTCGACCCTAGCCCATGGCCGACCCAACCAGCCCCTAGCTGGCCATCTTAAGACCATGAATGACCCTAGAGACCCTGCTGGACCAATCTTAAAGAGCCTAGAACCCCCAACCTAAGCCGTGCCCCTACATGCCTTAAACAAGCCAAAAAGACGTGGAACCTTATCCTCTCTTTCCAAACCTTGCACTGTCCATCAAGGATCATGAATAGACTCGCTTAGGACCCTTGAACACATCCCAAACAGCAGCTAGCAGTCTCCCTCACCTAGGACCAGAAACATACACCCTAGCTCCATTGGATCCCAATTTTCGTTCAACATCTTGCCTTACATGTACATCCCTTAACCGTGGCCCTTAACAACCCTTGAACATACATAAATTCATCCCTTCCCATAGCCCTATGATGGCAGCCCCTTTATGCATCATAATCATGAGTTTGAAAGCATGAAATTCCAAGTTTTAACTTGTACAAGCAACAAAAACGAAAATAAAATGAGGATTTCATATTATTCATACACAGATGATTAAACACACATAATATGATTTTAATGGTGCAAAAAGAAAGTTTAGAAACATGTCTTTGCGTTTAAGATGCTCGAAATACGAATATCGAAGCGCGAAGTAGTGGAAATCGGTGACGAATGGAGGACAATTTATACCCTTTTTCTACCCCATTTTCTTGTCAAAACCGCACCAAAAACCCACCGTGAGATGCAAGGGAGTCGGGTAATCATTGTTGCAATGAAGAACGAGGAAGAAGATCGAAGAACGAAGAAGAACAAAAATAAAAAACTTCCTTGCAAGCTCCCTAGATTTGGCCACTAGTTTCCTTGCTTTCAATTACCGTAACACTAGTGTGTGTGTTTCGACGTGTGGGTGTGTGTGTTTAGGTGTTTTTGTGTGTGTATAGGGTTTGAGGCTTATTTATTTTTAAAAAAAAAACAAAAAGGCTTTCTTAATCAACTTAATTAATGGGCTTAATGAACATTAGTTTTTAATTAATAAATTAGGCCCATTAAAATTAATAAAATTATTAGACCTCAAATTAAAATGTTTAAAAATATCTATTTCCAAAAAAATCTCTTATAAAATAAATAATTTCATTACTCCCACTCCCACTAATTAATTTAAATTGGATATTAAAATGCGAAAATTCTTAAATTATTCAAAATAAATATTTTCTTATCTAAAAATAAAAATTTAGCTTTTAAATCTTTAACACCTTAATCGTCTCTGGTCCCCAGCCAACCACCGATATTCACCTGAAAATATTGAAATTAAGCAATCGAGAAAAATCACATAATTAATCATTTATTTACTCAAAATTTATCATTCATGTGTTCAAAATCATTTAATTAAAATATTTTAGCAATTTAATAGTTTTCATACATTTGGTTTACGTGGACTGATTTTCGGGTGTCACAGATTCCTTTGTAGAATCGATTTTTCTTGTATTTGGATATCTGTTTCATGTATTAAAGGAAACTTAATTCTTTCAGGATTAATTTCTTGAGCAACTTTTCCAAATATTTATGGTATTTCAATAAATTTATTTCTAATTAACAATTCAGAACTATGTGTATTAAATAGAGCATATAAAATTTGATAGGTAATAGAATATGTTTATTCTCTTTAATTAGCCAATTTGAAGTTTTGATACAACGTCAAAGCTCGGTTGAAGTCTTGATATGCCAGGTTGTAGGAAATTCTTGGATAAATTACTCAAAAAATTTCTGCACAAAAATTTCCTGAGATATTTCCCAATATTGAATCTTTTAGGTTACCAATTTGTTTATCACATATAGAAATATCAATAGGTGAATCTATCCCTTTTCAAAAGTAGATTTTATCATTATCTGGATTGCTACGATATGAATCAAAGACATGGTTCGTTGTATTTCTATCTTGAGTTTTTGTAATTTCTCATTTATCTCTTGAGAATGAATTAATTGCATCTCTATCCGGCTTCCCGTAAGTTAAATTGGATAGCTATTTCCCTTCTTGAAACTTTATAGATTAGATTCTATTTCTTAGTCCAAGATTTTCTAAGAATTTTTCTACCTGTCTTGTAGAGAATCCTTGTTATCTATGTAGGCTAGGATTTTTTCTCATAATCTTTTAGATCATGTTAATTGTTGTCTGCTAAAGAAACCATATAAGTCCTCCTGTGTTTCATGTGGAAACACTTCATCTTCACTGATATTCTGATTTTTTCCATCAGATTGTTCATGACTTAAGATTTCTTATCCATATGCACTTTCGTCTGGGTCTATATCCTCAAAATGGTATACTTGAATAAGATATTGGTAATAAACCGTTTTTTCAATATCTTGAGTTTGTTCAAAACTTTTTATTCCCTTTCTATCATTTTCTAGACAATTGATCAAATATGACCTCTTGCACTACATGTCCAGCAATTCAAATCTTTAAAACTTTCATTAGTTCGGGTGTGAGTTCTTTAGAAAGTTTTTCTTGTAGGTGTTCTTCCCGTGCTCCGAAATGTGCTCGATGCTTGAGATGATATTCTATTTCTTGATGGTCCACTTCTTCGCACAGATTTATAAGATCTGGATTTTTGTCTAAACCATATAGTCCTCGGTTTTCAAGAATTACTTTTACTTTTGGCATAAGGATGAGATCTAAAGCCCTACATTTCTACCTTTGTGTCTTACTTCCAATAATTGTGGAAAGATCAATCTTTACAACATAAATGAGTCTGGATTTCATGTGACATATTCCATTCGAGAAAGAGCCCCTTCGTGCCAAACTATCTGGATTGCCTGTGACATATTCTAGAATTGGCATTTCTCTTCAGGGACTTGGCATTTTGCATAGAAAAGTTGCAATGCTATATTTTGTTCGACCCCTGAATTACATATATATTTAGTGATTAAGTTAATATATTAATCCAGTAAACAAATGTCATGTAATTCAAGACTATAAAGATCTTGAGTATAATTATTTTTCTTCTTTGTGTCTTGACTGTTATCGAATAGCCTTATAAATTATGCTTTAATAGGGTAGCCTTTTCTGCATGTCTCACTAAAAGATTCTTCAGCTAGGGATGACTCTTTAGTTTCCATCGAAGTCATATCCCGTGCAATTTTAACTGATACCATAGAATCATTTCTGAAAGTTTAATGAATCTTTCTCTGTTGCGATCAAGCGTTCTTGCTTTGATTCTGATAGGAAATGTCCAATCATCTGTGATATCTTCTCTGTGTTTGAAGTCCAGTACATCAAGATTAAGAATAAACCCATAAGAATGTATAGGTTCCAATATGGATTTCTCATAGCGTATTCGGTGTAAGAGAATTTAACTTATCCTTGACCTTGTTCCCACCAGATGTGCTTTTCTACCAACATGAAAATATGTCTGGGTCCCTATAATATTTGTATTACGAGATCCCAAAATTTTCCTTGGTGGTTCATGAAAAGATGACTAGGTTATTGTGGGCAATTCACCCCCTGTTTTGTTCTTCTTTAGATCTACGGCATTGAGATTTGCAAAAGATTCTGCAAGATCTTGGAGATCATCGAGACCAATTCTTTCTAATGTTTTCATCAGTTTAATTTTTTTCTGAGACTTAAAAGATTTTGACATCAACTTGGTCATCCTTCTTTGATGTTATGTAGTTAAAGAAACTTCGTACTTAAAACTTAATACATTTAAAACCGTAAAGCCTTACAGTCTTGAGGCGTTACTTCCTGAGCTTCTCGCAACTAGCAGTAGGCACAATCCTATATCAGGAAACCTAGTGCTCTGATACCAGCTGTGACGAATCGTGTCTTAAAATACTCTTACTTTAATATTTGAGGAAAAATTTAAAATTTTCATGTTAAATAATTTATTATAAATATAACTCGTAAAATAAATAATGGTCATCATGCATACTAAAATAAAATTTATATTAAAACTCTATCGTTTTAAATACCACAACCATAAAATCAAAGTTAAAAACATCCACCAAACTTTGAAAAATCAAATATAATAATAAAATTCTCGACTTACTAGTCCCAATACTAAGACATAAAATTTGAGAAAATAGTTTTTAAAAAGTGCATAAATAAATCTCGTTAGCTAAAACGTCCTCGGGTCTGCACTGCTACTAGTACGAACCTGCTCACTGGTCACTGCCTCTCGTCTCCTCAACCACATCATCTGCATCGATCAAATATAGTGAGCTTAATTACTCAGCAGGCATAAACCGTTAATAACAAGTAATACGTAATAAAATTCATGAAATTTTAACGTAGCTCGTCCATAGCATAGCATAAGCATAAATATGTATAATATGTCTTTAATGCATAAACATTTTTATAAAATCATATTTTCATGCTCGTCATAAAAATCGTAATCGTAAATCTTTTTACGAAGAGTCATGTTCAATGAAAGTGTCTCATAACATAAATCATTTGATCAAATTAAACCACAGCTCTGGACCGGCAGGGAACACCACATCCCTTGGACAAGCTGTCCGCTCCATAACATAACATAATTTCTCCGAAGAGGTGGAGAGGTTGACGGACACGTTCTCCAGTTTCCAAACCCGTAACATAATTTGGCTACAAGACAAATCTCAAAACTCAAAAATAATTATTTTGCACGTCATACATACTTACGAACATCGCGAACCTCGTTGGATTGTCTTTGGACATGCTGCTCTAGCATACTAAAATTTATACCCCCAAAACAGACTCTAAGGTTCATTCGAACACGTACAACTCTCGAATTAAATAAAAGCACTTAGGACGTACCAATCGATTAAGGACTCGAACCATACATAAAATACATCCTATACTACTACACAAGGCCCTAGACCAGCCCGAACCATGCCCGAACCCCGTACCATGCACAACAAACTATATAGACACAAGCTGCCCAAAGAGTGACGCTATGGAACCTATGTGTTCCGTATGACTTCCTATCGATTCTATCTCGAACCAAGCCCAAACAAAGCCTTAGACTTGACCGTTAGCCACAACTTAAGTGTAAAGCCCCGAAAATTTTAAGGTCCACACGAACCACATGCATGCAATTATTAATTCTCTTGTATCGTAAGTAATTGTTTTAATTGCATTAATTAATTATGTTATGTATATTTACATGTTTAAAATATATTTTTTTACATGATTGCATTAAAATGTATTTTTAAAAGGTTATTCGAGTTGTGATCGAGGAATGGAGACCGAGAGCTGAAAAATAGAAAATCTTTTTATTAAATAATAGCTTTTAATTATTTAAATTTAGGGTGATAATTTTGCTTATTTTTGAAAATAAGAGGTTTTGAGGTTAATTTATACGTCGGGACGTAATTTTTATCGGTGTTGGTTTTTCAACAAAAATACGAACTTTTTGGCAACCCGGCTAATAAATTCACAAACTTATTTAAACAAAACTATTATAATATTTTAATTAATTCCTAATCAAGCACTAGAGGGCCTAATTTGGGGGCTTAATGGGCTTAAGCTTAATTAAGGAATTAATTAGTATAAATTATGTAAATCACCCCAAACCCTTCACACAAAACACACGGACACTTTTTCAGAATTTTGGCACACCAAAACTCCTCATACACGACATACACACATCAAGATTTTAGAGGAAAAAGTTTGAAGGCTTCAAGGAAACTTCTAGCCAAGGTTGTCGTCCCAGTTTTTCGCAATCGTCAACGATTTTTCGTGCGTTTAAAACGCAAAGGAACGCTATATTTCTTTCCTTCAAACATTTATCATACCATAGTATTTTATTTAATGAATTTTTTGCATGAAAACAAGTCACACAATTCATAATTTCGTAACTATGCTCATGCTTGTGTTTAAACGTTTGTTATTGGATTCAAATCATGTTTATATGATGTTTAAGGGGCTGCCATGAATTAGTATATGAATAAGCATGTATTTCCACAAGTGTAAAGGTCTAGAATCACACACAAAACCAACAAAACGCTGCACAAAATCAGAAACGTGAAGCTGGAACCGAAACATGGTGTTGTTTGCTGTGAGGGCTCGGTTGATGGGGGATTGTATCTTGGCTTGGCTGGGGCTGGACCAAGGCTGGGCTAGAGTCAGGTATGAGTCAAGGGAAGAGCCCTAGCCACGCTAGGACTCGAGGAAAGAGGCTGGGGTGGAGTCATAGCAAGCTAGGACTCCACCCGAGAGCCAACAAGAGGGAGCGCAGGCTGTAGATTGTGCTGGGAAGAGAAGGCTTGGCCAGGAGCTTTGGGGTTGGGCTAGGCTAGGTCCTTAGGGTCCTAAGAGGGTGCACAAGGGTCTGGGCAAGGGCTGGTGCGGCCTGGTTGGTTGCTGGTCGAGAGGGAACGTGAGTGAAGCAAGGCAGCAGGTGCTCGCATGAGGTTGCTGTCATGGGCACGGTCGGAGCCAGGATTCTTAAATATCGGGGCTGGTTCCATCCTGTATTAAACAATAATGGATTCAGTTAAAATCAAATCGAATATTCTAAAATCGAATTAACTGAACTTTTTTTCTAACAAACCAAATCGACCGAACTTTACTACGAAAACCTTACAAACAAATCGAAAAAATCGATTACTTCAATCAGTAACACAATCAACCGAAATTTTAGAATTTTTTTATAATAATTATGTTTTAAATAAAAAATTACAACATAAAAATTAGATTAAATAAATTTAAATTTTGTTTATTAAAAAATATTTTTAAGTATAGTACTATTGTCTAATAAATTTTATTAGAAATTGTAACATTTATATCCTTATAAACTTTATTAAAAAACCCTAATAATATTAATTTTATTTATAAAAGTTTAATTTGTTATGTTAACTGAAATTTTATATTAAAAAATAAAATCGAGCCGAACTAACCTATATTTTTAAAAAATTAACCGAACTTCCGAATTAACCGAATGTAGGACCAAACGTTTGCCGTTTTACCAAAAACTATAGTTGGTGATAATGGTGCAACTCAAATATTTTAAATCGCACAGCAGCCCAAGCGTCATGGTTTGATCGCTCTACTTAGTAGGGACAATTATTCACCTCAACATCGAACCTTAATTCATTTCGATATGTTATTTTGGTTGAAATCGATATTTTATTCACTCATAAACTGTAATTGATGTTTGCTCGTTATTTTTTGATATATGCTCTTTTGGTTTAAAAATAACTTGATAGTTTTATTTTCTCCATTCTCTGAGTTACTTAACTAGAAAAATTCAATATTCACAAAATTTAATAACAAAGAATTATTTTTCAAATTTCATACTTATTCAATTTTCGGTTATTATAAATAGAAAAATCACAAAACAAGCCAAAAATAATTGCACATCAATAATCATTATATATTTCAACCAATGGATTATTATTTCAAAAATATGTAACAATAGATGTAATGCCCGAGATTTTAGCTTAATACTTTTGAGTTATCATGTATTATGAATAAGGGAATGGAAGAACAAACATGGAGAAGCGACGTTGCAATTGGAGTTTAGTGGCAAAGAGACACCGCACCCGCGCCAGAATTGCTACCGCACCCGCGGTGGGTCTTCTGAAATTTTGGAGGTAGTACAGTAGAGTCACTGCACCCGCGCTATAAAAGTGACCGCACCTACGGTGTTGGGACAGAGAGGGCAACGCACCCGTGGTCAAAAGTGCACCGCACCCGCGGTTGTTCTTCTAGAATTGTGGAAATAGTACAGCACGCTCAGCGCACCCGCGGTCCAAGGGCTAGCGCACCCGCGGTGAGACGTGCAGAACATGCAACGAGCCACTTGTACCATTTCATGCAAGGATATATATATATAGATATATATAAACTCGTTTTCTTCAGAATTCAGCAAAAAGAAAGAAAGGAACGAGCCCAAAATCCTCCCAGCTTCCTCATAGTTTAAAAATTGATTTGTTCAGAATTCGCCCGTCTGATTTTGAATTTGAGTACAACACCGAGTTCCTAGCGACGACAGCTACAACAGGAAGTAAGTTTTATTGAATTCTGATATTGTTTGAGATTATGATATTGGGGGAATTGTGATTTGACTGATATTATGTGTTCGGGGTATACTGATCAGTATATAATTGAAGTCAGATCGAAGAACGGGCTGTGTATGTAATTGTTATGATTTTCTGAAGCAATATGATTGAGATTGTGCAGATTTGATATTATGACCTGTTATTATTGAAGATTATGAGTTGTGGTATTATATCTGTGATGTTGAGATTGACGGGGTTATAAAGACTGTATTGTTATGCCGTCGAAACATCAGTAGATTGATTTGGATCAGATTATGTTTGATTTGAGTATTGATCAGAACAGGTTTTGAATCGAGTTGCATATTGATATTGTACCTATGCGATATTGTCATTTCAGATTTGATATGGACAGATTTGACTTCGAGACTTCGTCAGACCAAAAAGAGAAAGGTATAAATTGATGCTGATGCGGGATTGCACAACTCGAGTCCGATTGACTTGAGTTTCCCAAAATCACATACTTTACTTTATTGCATTGATATTTGCAATTGAATGAAATTGTTATCCTTGATTTAGTGACTGATTTATGTATTGAGTCATAGGTGGATACGCCTAGGCCAAGACGATTGATCTCGTGACAGGAGTGCCTGATAGTGATGGAATATTCACGGGCACATTGCACCTTGTTATGAGATAGTGAATTGGCGAGAGTGCCAAAGTTTGTGACGGATAGGTCAAGACACCGGATGTTTGGCTATATCGAAGTGGATAGAATTGGAGTTTCTTCTATTACTGATGTTCGATATGGAAAGAGCCAAAGTCCGCGAATAAGAACGTACCACCACCCCG
Source organism: Primulina tabacum (assembly GCF_025594145.1). NCBI lineage: Eukaryota > Viridiplantae > Streptophyta > Magnoliopsida > Lamiales > Gesneriaceae > Primulina > Primulina tabacum. Next base: position 27,184,457 of record NC_134555.1, read on the forward strand.
ATCGGGAGTGTAGGTGGGTGTATGTTCTTATTTAGATCGGGATCCCTAGATTAGGACGAGTCAAGTCAGAGTCCACGAGTCACGGAGTGTGATTCAGAGTTTATGTTGATTCATGTGCTGAATTTGATACATGTTATATTCAGAATTTATATTGATTTACGTTTCTGATTTGATACATGTCATGAATATCTATTTCATGCTTTTATATCTGGTTATATGAAATGCATGTATACACGATTTATACTGAGAATGTAATTCTCACCGGAGTTATCCGGCTGTTGTCTTGTTTGTATGTGTGCTTGACAACATGTGGGACAGGATCAGGATCAGGAAGAAGATGAGAGATTATAGTTAGCGTGGAGATCCGGGCCCAGAAGTAGGATAGGATTCAGTACTTGATGTATAAATGTTGAACCTAGTTGAGATAGAAACTTGTAGTACATGATTTGCACTTTTATACTGACTTGTATATTAATTAAATTACATTATGTTTCCGCATTAATAATTAAAAAGAAAAAAAAATTAGTCTCACTTTTCTTAATTGTTATATTTGACATTAATAATGATTAAAACATGAATAAGCGTCCAGGTCCCCACAATAGATTTTAGGGTAAAAATTCAAATTCCAAAATTCATATACATCATAAGATAATATTATTGCAACTTGAATAATCACATCAAAATATTCAATATAATTTTAGAGTCGTTGAATTTTTTTATCTCAAAGTTGCATAATTTTATAGCATATAACAATAACAACCAATAAATAATTATGGATTATGATTTTTGGGAATTGTTTTATTTTTAATTTTTAAACATGAGACTAAAAAAAATAAAAAAAATAAAACTTATAAAAAAATTGTTTTAATTTTAACATGGGCTGAAAAATATATAATTTAAAAATATTAATTTTTTTATAAAATAATAGGTGGGGCTGGAGCCCACCCTAGCCCAAGGGTGGCTCCGCCCTTTGTCGTGGGCAATGCTTTGGGCGCGAGTTCAAGGGCTTGGGCTTGGGCTTGGGCTGGCCTGGGCTGGGTCTGGGCATGGTCCAGGGAGGGTTAGGTTCATGAGGGGTCGATTGGTTAACAGCTGGTAGTGTCCTAGAGGAGGAAGGAGTCCTAGTGCACCAAAACACTACACATGCACACACGCATGCACTTGGGTTCAGGGGGCAGGAGGTTTTCGAGCGGGCCAGGGCTGGTTCTATGGGCTGGGCTCGGTCAGTAGGGTACCTAGGGGGGTTGGCTCGGGTTTAGCTTGGGTTGGCTCGACCATGACTCGAGTGTTTTGGGAGATGGCTCAGTGTGTTCGGTAATGTGTCAAAAACGAAGATTAAAGAAGGAAAATTGAATCCATGGGTCTATGGGTGTGGCTCATAACTTGGAAAGGTAGGATAAATAATAAAAATGCTATGTTTAAAATTTGGGATCAAATTAACGAGTTTTGGATTTATTCGAGATTTAATCGTCGCACGAAACACTAATTAAAGAATTAATTGAAAAGCCTAGTTTTAATACTTATAAAATAATGGAAAATTATATTTAAGATTAAATAATTATTAAAAGCCTAAGTTTTTAATTTGAGAATTTTATATTAAGGTTTGGTTTAATTATTGATTAAAACACAGTAATACGTGTTATTTAAAGATTAAATTAAAAAGTCATCGATTTAAGCCAAATAAAAATATGAAAAAATTCATGAAAGCTTAAATAATTATTTTAAACATGTTATAAAGTCAATCAAATTAAGAAAATGTCAAAAATGTGAAATTTTATGTTCAGGGGTAAAACTGTCTTTTTACACCTAAAAATTAGTAAACGTCATGGCAGTGTCTTGAATGCTGTTTTATATTCTAATATGATTATTTTTAATGTTTATGAATGTTTACATGTTAAAATGATTATTTTAAATTTTATGAAATTTTATATGTGTATAGATTTTTATGTCAAAACGTTTATTTTTAATGTTTATGATGTAAAAATTTTATTTTAAAATGTTTATGGATGTTTATGAATTTTTAGATGTTAAATTGTGATTTTTAAATGTTCATGGATTTTTATGCACATTTATAAGATATGTTGCATGATTGGTTTCAAAATAAAAACGATACGTATATGCATGATTTTTGTTAAGTGATGATAATATGTTGAAGGACGTGAAGGGATTGTGACTAATACGATGATATGTTGAAAATTTCTTGAGGGTTATGGTTCCAGTGGGAGCCCGACGATCGTGTTTCCTTATATACGAATATGTATATGTATATGTATACGATGATATGTTAATACGTAAGGCCAGGGCCCAGTTGACCGGTGAGAGTGTTGCTGGTGTCCCCCGCCGCCCAGTACTGTGGTTACATGTAGATGGATATATCGCCCAACACGTATATGAACACGAAAGTCACAATCAACGATCTGAATTCAACAAACATGAATATGAATATGAATACGTTAATATGAATATAAATATGAATATGTTGATATGAAAATGTTTACGAAAAGTCTATGGACATGTTTATGTTTAAAGTGATGCATCATTATGAAAATGTTTTTATTTAAAGTTTTTGCATCATGAAAATGTTTATGAAAATGGATTTGTTTAAAGTTTATGCATCTTCATGAAAACGATATTTTACGTACAAGTATTTTTCACTGTCGTATGTGATCTATATATGTAGTACTTGTTATCAAGATTATGGTGTGTTGAGTTTTTAAGACTCATTAAGTGTGATTGATGCAGGTGATTATGATAATAATGTTAATGGGGGTCTTGATGATTGACTTTGCTGGACTAAAGGTGAACATAACCCGAGGACCGACGCTAGTTTTCCGCACTAGTTATGATTTATGATTTTAAGTTATGTTAAAAATATTTTACGACTTTTATGTTTTGAGAAGTTTTGAGAGATTATAGTATGGACTGTATTTCTAAAATAAATAGTTGGTTGTTTTATTATAAAATGATGCCTAAAATATTTTATGTGATTTTTGGTGGTTCGGCCGTTGCTAGGGAGGTTTTCAAAAAAAAAAATTCTTGTACATTTTAAGAAAACGAATAAGCAGACGTTTCAGTTGGTATCAGAACAATGGTTCTGTAAAGGGTTGTGCCACCATCAGTGCCGGGAAGCTTAGTCGTCAAGCCTCAAATTGTAAGTTTACATGTTTTATATAATTTTATGATGTTACCTGCATAATTATATGAATTATATGTTCACGTCACATGTTTAATAGCTTTATGATGTTATATGTTTTATATGTTCTAGAATTTTTATACGTGATACGATATGAAATAAGAAATTATTTGATTTTAATGTATGTTGGCTTTGTGGTGGAATGAGATTATGTTGATTTTTGGTTTTTAGTACTGACGTTCAATTTTTGGGCCATAAGATATCTTGAATATTATGAATGTCTTTGGCACACGTAGATTTTCTAAGAAAATATTTATGATTTATGGTTATTAGTTGAATTAATTTTTGGGAATTACTTGTAAGAAATAATGATTCGAGGATTTTAAATGACTCGGGAGTAAGAAAATGTATAAATTGGGATTTAAGTTTTGATGAAAGGTAAGATTGGTTATATGAATTGATTTTTTTTGGGTAAATAAGTTTAATTTATCGAAATTTATGTCGTGGGAAACCTGTAGAAGGAAATTAAGAACGCCAAAAATTTATGGGTTAATCATAAGATTTTTGAAATTAAGGACCAATTAGGATAATTTTCGAGGAAATTAAGAAATAATTTTGCAATTATTGAGGAATTTGTGGATTAATTTATCAATAAGTGAGAATTGAATGGGTTAAATGATAAGAATTTTTGAAGATTTAGACTTTTAAGAATATTTGGAACCTTGGGATATCTTGGTTATAATGTTATAAAGAATGTTAATTAAGGGTTTTTAAGGATGAAACAATATTAAGCTTGAAAATCTAAGTGTTAGCGGATGCGCTTAAGATTTTAAGATTGAAATTTGATAAGTTGATGAACATTTTGGGTATAAAATAAGGAAAGTAAGTGGTCATCCACCTTTTAATATTGAGAACAGTAAGAAAAGTTGAAATTCAATGTTATAATAGTAACATCACTAAGTCGTTATTGGTCTTTTAAGTTGCGATTTGAAAATAAGGATTTAGAAGGAAAAAGCTAATTGGGATCAAGGAGACGTAAGGACATTCTAGAGTTTAAGTTTATTAGAATAGCGCAGCAGAAGCGTGGATTTTTGGCATACTAGAACTAAGTCTAAACTTTTGGTTATTAAGCATAAGCGAATTTCGAGGACGAAATTCAATTTAAGGGGTGAAGATTGTAATGCCCCGAAAATTTTAAGGTCCACACGAACCACATGCATGCAATTATTAAATTCTCTTGTATCGTAAGTAATTGTTTTAATTGAATTAAAATTATGTTATGCATATTTGCATGTTTAAAATATATTTTTCTACATGATTGCATTAAAATGTATTTTTAAAAGGTTATTCGAGTTGTAATCGAGGAACGGAGACCGATGGCTGAAAAATAGAAAATGTTTTTATTAAATAATTGCTTTTAGTTATTTAAATTAAGGGTGATGTTTTTGCTTATTTTTCAAAATAAGGGGTTTTGAGGTGAATTTATACGTCGGGACGTAATTTTTATCGGTGTTGGTTTTTCAACAAAAATACGAACTTTTTGGCAACCCGGCTAATAAATTTTAAACTTATTTAAACAAAATTATTATAATATTTTAATTAATTCCTAATCAAGCACTAGAGGGCCTAATTTGGGGGCTTAATGGGCTTAAGCTTAATTAAGGAATTAATTAGTATAAATTATGTAAATCACCCCAAACCCTTCACACAAAACACACGGCCAATTTTTCAGAATTTTGGCACAACAAAACTCCTCATACACAACACACACACATCAAAATTTTAGAGGAAAAAGTTTGAAGGCTTCAAGGAACTTCTAGCCAAGGTTGTCGTCCCCGTTCTTCACAATCGTCAACGGTTTTTCGTGCATTTAAAACACAAAGGCACGTCATATTTCTTTCCTTCAAACATCTATCACACCATAGTATTTTATTTAATGAATTTTTTGCATAAAAACAAGTCACACAATTCAAAATTTCGTAACTATGCTCATGCTTGTGTTTAAACGTTTGTTATTGGATTCAAATCATGTTTATATGATGTTTAAGGGGCTGCAACGAATTAGAATATGAATAAGCATGTATTTCCACAAGTTTAAAGGTCTAGAATCACACACAAAAGCAACAAAATGCTGCACAAAATCAGAAACGTGAAGCTGGAACCGAAACATGGTGTTGTGTGTTTTGAGGGCTCGGTTGATGGGGGATTGTGGCTTGGCTTGGCTGGGGCTGGACCAAGGCTGGGCTAGAGTCAGGTATGAGTCAAGGGAAGAGTCCTAGCCACGCTAGGACTCGAGGAAAGAGGCTGGGGAGGAGTCCTAGCAAGCTTGGACTCCACCCGAGAGCCAACAAGAGGGAGCGCAGGCTGTAGCTTGCGCAGGGAAGAGAGGGCTCGGCCAGGGGCTTTGGGGTTGGGCTACGCTAGGTCCTTAGGGTCCTAAGAGGGTGCACAAGGGTCTGGGCAAGGGCTGGTGCGGCCTGGTTGGTTTCTGATAGAGAGGGAACGTGAGTGAAGCAAGGCAGCAGGTGCTCGCGTGAGGTTGTTGTCATGGGCAGTGCTTTGGGCGCGAGTTCAAGGGCTTGGGCTGGCCTGGGCTGGGTCTGGGCGTGGTCTAGGGAGGGTTAGGTTCATGAGGGGTCGATTGGTTAACATCTGGTAATGTCCTAGAGGGGGAAGGAGTCCTAGTGCAACAAAACACTACACATGCACACACGCATGCACTTGGGTTCAGGGGGCAGGAGCTTTTCGTGCGGGCCAGGGCTGGTTCTATGGGCTGGGCTTGGTCAGTAGGGTACCTAGGTGGGTTGGCTCGGGTTTGGCTCGAGATGGCTCGACCATGACTCGAGTATTTTGGGAGATGGCTCAGTGTGTTCGGTAATGTGTAAAAAACGAAGATTAAAGAAGAAAAATTGAATCCATGGGTTCACGGTTGTGTCTCTTGACTTGGAAGGGTAGGATAAATAATAAAAATGCTATGTTTAAAATTTGGGATCAATATAACGAGTTTTAGATTTATCCGAGATTTAATCACCGCACGAAACGTTAATTAAAGAATTAATTTAAAACACTAGTTTTAAGCCTTATAAAATTATGGAAAATTATATTTAAACTTAAATAATTATTAAAAGCCTAAGTTTTTAATTTGGGAATTTTATATTAAGGTTTGGTTTAATTCGGGATTAGAACACAGTAATACGTCTTTTTTAAAGATTAAATTAAAAGTCATCTATTTATGCCAAACAAAAATATGGAAAAATTCATGTAAGCTTAAATAATTATTTAGGACATGTTAGAGTCAATGAAATTAAGAAAATATCAAAAAAGTGAATTTTACGTTCAGGGGTAAAACAGTATTTTTACACCTAAAAATTAGTAAACATAATGGCAGTGTCCTGAATGCTGTTTTATATGCTAATTTGATTATTTTTAATGTTTATGAATGTTTACATGTAAAAATGATTATTTTAAATTTTATGAAATTTTATATGTTTATGGATTTTTATGTCAAAATGTTTATTTTAAATGTTTATGATTTAAATGTTTACTTTAAAGATTTATGATGTAAAAATGTTTCGGTAAAATATTTGCGTTCATCTTGCCCTACTCAATCACTATCATTCATTGAGTTCCCGAACTTAGATCTTTCGCCATGCCAAATCCATGTATGATATGTTAAATCTATACCATTACAACACAAATGAGCCCTTATAGTGTCAATATCTTTCGTCTTTAGATTACCACATTTTGCACATGGGCAAGGCGTTGCATTCGGATTGTTAGCGTTTCGCGATGCAAACTGCAAGAAATACTCCACCCCACCCCAGCCTCATATTCATGTGACAACCTGTTCTTTGACATCCAATCTTTGTCCATTATACGTACAACTAACCAACCAAGAATGAGTCAAATCCTTCAAAACAGTTGTACAAATACTATTAAGTTGGTGTTCAAAATAGTTGTATAAAACAAAATTATTAAATTACTATCTAATCAAAAATAGCAGAAAACCCTCGCCCAGTGACATTCAGCGTGCTTTTAAAAATGCCAAGCACTCCAATGACGTGCAATCATGAGAAATTATTACTGTTCTTTAAGGTTTTTTGAGTCTTTTACTCTCCCATGATGACTCAAACACAACTCTTTAATTTGTTAAAATTGAAGATTTCGTTCCTCTTCTTCCTTAACTAATATCTGTCAGACAGAGGAGGTCAAGAAAACAACCCATTGATAAAAAATAGATCTTTAGTTATGTGTCTAAAATTTGAATGTTCTGTTTTATTAGGCTACCGACAATGCTTTGAATTACTAGGCCGACTAAAGAGAACAAATTTTTAAGAGCAGCGAAAGATGAGCATAAAGGCACATCATTTGTGGCCATGAGTTCTTTAGCAAAATATTTCAAATCTAACCACAGTTTTTACACCTTTTCAGCAGAAGATTTTAGTTGTTTTCATTATCACTGACCTGAATTCAAGTAGCCCAATTGTCACTCTGTCAAAGTAAGGAGTTCAAATCTGCTTCGTTTCACTTTCCTTTATAGTGTTCTTATGATTACGTGCTTTGTTCTGTGCTGTAAGCTTTTCTTCATTTAATGAGGAAGATTTACTTTTGACATTGGATCTATAAATTGAGATTCTTTAAGATTCTCGTAAAATGTAACACCTTTGTTTTTTGTCCTTTTAGTTGCCACATCTACAGTCTGGGCATTATCTTTTCATTTTCTGCTTGCATATTTAATGACCGTAACATTCAATTAACCACATGTAACTCGAGTCTTATAGGTAGTGTCATCAAATTTTAATCAAGTATTATCTGAAACGCAAATTTTTAACCTCAAGTGGCATTAAAGCAATTTATTTACCAACAGCAAAAGCAAGAAAAGAAAAAGAACAGAATTAGCTAACTTACTTTGGCAAGGGAACATGAGAAGGACTTAAGCAATGTTTATTTTTTAGCTCAACCATACAAATGTCTCTGTATTGGAAACATGTAGCAACCTCAAAGAAAGAGAATTGGGGTGAAAGTTGGAAGCAAGACAGCTAAAATGTTAGCATCCAAACATAAACCAAGCTGAGTCAATACTTGTATCTCAATCCATTTTGAATGCAAAATTCTAGCGCTCCTGTCCAATTTATTCAAAACAAGTAAAAAAAATAATGGAGTTCACATCTAATCTCTTGAGCATATTCACAAACAGCTTGTGAAATAAAAGAACAACAATAGAGAATGACCAAGAATAGCAAATTAGAAGAATAAAAGAAATCCAGACACGAACCTCACAAGATCAATATGGTTGCTTGGCAAAAGAGAGAGAGAATCTTTGCACTCAATTAAAGTAACTGGAGGGATTTTGGATTTTTCCCCACTGAATTATATTTCGATAAATTTGGTAGAAATAATTATTATTAGTATTAACTCAAAATATAGGTTTCTTAGTGATATCTCAAAATAAAACACTTTGAAAATTTAAAAGTGTAAGCAGTTAACATATAGCCTAAAGACGTTCAAGAATTATCATGTTAGAAATCAAACAACAATGTATGAACTCTAAAGTGAATCCAAATATTGCTTTAATCAGTAAATAAATGATGGATTATAAGCTAAACTTACTTTCTCGTACTACTGCAAATTCCAGATTTGCATTAAATTTGGGGGAAAAAGGAAATGTAAAGATAAAAGAAAAGCATATCTTGGCTTGAAGAGCTTCGGATCTTTGAGAAAGAAATCGAGCAAAGAATCCGATGATAAGCGAAGTTGATGGCTATGTCGCACGGTGGTCGGCCGATCTTCCTTCAAGTTGAGAAGCGGCGGCGTGGGGTTGAGATTTTGGGGGGAAGAAGGCGACGTAGCGCGGGAATCGGTTTGGTTTTTTTTTCTTTTTCTTCTCTCTTTTATCTCTTTTATTACAAGTGTGTATTATAACACTACAAATTGTTTAAAAAAAAATTCTACGACAACGGTTTTTTTGAAACCGTTGTCGTTAACCATTTAAATCACTAATAAAAGACAACGTTTAAAAAAACTGTTGTCGTAGTTATAATAAAACCAGTTGAAAGACAACGGTTTAAAAAAACCATTGTCTTTGACCCTTGACTAAACCACATATAGACAACGGTTTTTATAAACCGTTGTATCCCAAAAAAAACACGATCATAGACAACAGTTTTTAAAAACCGTTGTGGTATAAAAAAAAAACGCTCATAGACAACGGTTTTTATAAACCGTTGTCTCTGAGCGTGTTTTTTATGGTCTACCACAACGGTTTTTACCGTTGTCGTAGACATATCAACGACAACGGTTTTTAAGAAACTGCTGACTTTTAGCGGGTTTTTTGATCCTACGATAACGGTTTTTCTTGAAACCGTTGTTAAAAGACAAAGCACAACGGTTTTCATAAAAAACCGTTGTCTTTGATGTGTTGTTGAATTAAGATTTTCTTGTAGTGTATTTTTACAGCATGTTTCATGAAATGTTTCATGTCAAGATTATGATTATGCAGCATTTATTTAAATTTAAAGAAATAATGGAATTATGCATGTTGGTAACGTATGGGTTATATGTATGGAATAGTATGCCTCCTAGACGCATTCATGAGCGCATGAGAGATGATGAGCATCGTCATGAGGACGGTGAGGATCATAGGCAGGAGAGAGATTTACCACCACCCCCTCCACGGGACATGAACGCCCAGATGTTAGCCGGAATGACTCAGTTCTTCGCACAATTTGCGGGGAACAATGCTGGGGTAGCCGGGCAGACAGGGCCTGAGGCTACCTTCGAGCGGCTTATGAAGATGAGACCGAAAGAGTTCTCAGGGACGGCAGATCCTATGATTGCCGAGGGCTGGATTAAGTCCCTCGAGGTTATCTTCGAGTTCATGGAGCTTGGAGACGAGGATAGGGTTCGTTGTGCGACCTATCTGTTTGGAGGAGACGCTCGCTTGTGGTGGGAAGGAGCATCTGTGGCCTTTAATTTGGCCACTCTGAGCTGGACGCGCTTTACAGAGGTATTCCACTCTAAATATTTTACTGACAAGGTGCGTTCCAGGTTGACCAGGGAGTTTATGACCCTGAGGCAGGGAGACATGACTGTTACGGAGTTTATCCGTAAATTTGAGAGGGGTTGCCATTTCGTACCACTGATTGCGAATGATGCTGGAGCCAAGTTGAGGCAGTTTGTGGATGGTATGCGGCCTATCTTGCGCCGTGATGTTAGGGTGGCTGGCCCTACTTGTAGAACCCGTAAATCAGTCTACGTATAAGCCATGCATAATTCTAGATTTTTTTTAAAATTAAATTGACTTCATTGCATGATTATTTTAAGGCATTTCTTTGAAGTTAATTATTTTATTATTTCATGCAGTAGTTTGATTTTTAGCATTTCAGTTATTTCAGTGAGGCCGGACTGGAGTTGGAGTTTTGAGATAGAATTTAAGATTCGAGAAATATTTCCAGAAGTTAATTTAGCTAGCAAATAAGTTCATTTAAGTTAAAAAGGATGTTTTGAGGATTTAATTTAATTACTTGAGGTGATTAAGAAATAAGTTCATTTAAGTTCCAATAATTAATAATTAAGGGTTAATTCACTAAATTATTTAAAGGATTAGTGAGGCTTTTAAGGGTTATTAAGTTACTAGATAATCAACATTTCCCCTCCATTTATTAGTAAATTTTCGGCCCCCCTTAGTTGCTAAATTATCCCTTGCCAACCCAACACATTTGACCCTTTCTTTGTATTTAATTAGTAGGATAATTCTTTTATTTTTGGAAGCACCATTTAATTAATGATCAACCTTATCCTCACCTAGTCTAGATGGTAATGGATCGGCCACCTCACCCCAACATGCACCAACAAATCATTTGATATCAAACTAGAATTCAAAATTCAAAAGGTGGAGACTTGGTCTTGATTTGTTCCCTATATCTTGCAACCATTTCCCTCACTCTCTTAACCACCCTTTCCCCTCCCCCATCACCGAATTAGAGAGTATTTCAGAGTGGAAAAACCGTGAGAATTCAGTGGGAGATAGGAGAGAAAAATCGAGTAAGAAGAAAGGTAGAAAAGGAAAGAAGCGCTCCACCTCCTCCGCGCCGAGTCGTCGTATTCTTTTTGTTTTTATTTCAAACGATAACCAAGGCATGTCTAGATTCTTTCAAACCTCAATCAAGTCATATTAGCAATTATTTTTCAGTATGTGATCATGTTTTATCAAGAAAAAATAGAGATGCATGTCCAAATATGTTCGAAACCATGGTGCAGATTTTTTTGATTTTCCTTTGCAAGCTTCACTTTTCCTCTTGTTTAGTGGTTTCAGGTGGATGGTTCGACTCCAGGCTCCCAAGGCGGCATCTAGACAAGTAATAGGGTGCATTAGGACCATGTTGGTCCATTCAAATCAGCCCCATGCATGATGGAACCGAAAATGACAGCAGCATTCCTCCACTGCCATTTTGTGCTTCGAAATTTCAGATTTTTCTGTCAAGGGATTGAATCTGATCATGGCTGCCACAAGGCCCGTAGCCATGGTTAGATCGCTTCCCTAGCATGTCTAAGACGTGACTAAGTCGCCCTTTTGGTGGCTTGGTCCATGGTGGATCGGTTTTAAAATAAAAAACCAGAACAGCCCCTCCCCACTTTCGGTTTCCTTTTTTTTTCAGCTTGTGTTGTTTCGGTTTTTGGTGGAATGGTGTGGATCTGGTTTGGCCTATAGCCCTTAGCCACGGTTCATACCATGCCCCAAGATGTCTAGATCGTGCCATGGTCAATCAAATGGCCACTGGAACGATCGGTGACAACAAAACAAGAACAATGCCCCGACGTGCAGAATTGTTTCTCGGTAAGAACTTTCGGTTGGTTGCTGGAATGAGGCAAATTGTGGCTGGCCTAGGGCCCTTATCCATGGTTCAAATCATTCCTTGGGATGTTGTTGAGAGGCTATGGTCGGTGGTTCAAGCCCCAATGGCCAAAAGTCTCGCAAACGACGCGATGAAAGCGAAGTTGCTGCTGCTGGAATTTACAGCAAGTTGCTGTGTCGGTTCGGAGGCTCGTTCGAGTTCTTGGTCGGCTTTTAGCCTATGGCTTTGGACTAGACAGTGCCTCATCGAGTTAGGAAGGTCATGTTTTTGACCGTTTGTGATTCGGATCATTTTTGAGGTCGTACGATAATTTACGGTGCGATGTGTCAAATTGACTCTCGAAAGAGCGTTTCTTGTTTTGGCCTCCATTTCACCTAGATTTCGACCCTCATCATTTTAGAAGCATTAGTTCATAATTTTATGCGTATTTTAATCATGACTATACGTCGGTTTAGTGTCGGTTCGGGTTGGTTCGGAGTCATGATTAAATACGAAGTCGTTAGACGTAATTGTCGCATTTTCAAACTTAATTGCATAGTTTGGTCAAGTTTAAGCTATTGCATATTTTTCATGGCATATTTAGGTTGCAGCGATCCTGGAAGCGATCCAATCCAGTTGGTAAAATATACAAGATATTTTCATTATGCCATTTAATTATATTACGTGCATGAAAATAGAAAATACTTATTTTTGAGATTTATGCGATATTGCTTGTGGTCAATTCACTATTATGGGAGCATTATTTTATACGGTCGCCAGTGACCGATCAGTTCAGTTTGGTACCACCCGGTCGCCAGTGACCGATCAGCTCAGTTCAGTTTGATACTCCTCGGTAGCCAGTTACCGATCAGTTCAGTTCAGTGCAGGGGCCACAGGCGTAGACCATAATCTCAACAGAAAATTTTTACCAGTTATTTCAGTACAGGGCTCAAAGGAGCAAACATTTTTACTATGATTTCAGTTCAGTTATGCACGTATTATAATTGCTCAGTACAAGTTATTTTCAGTATGCCTCATGACATGATATTTTATCCCATGCACATTTTACTTCAGTATTTACTCGTTACTTACGATATTTGCATGCTGAGTCTTTAGGCTCACTAGACTTGATTGTTGTAGGTACTGATGAGGCCAGGGCCGAGGGCGGGGACCAGTGAGCCAGCTTGGGTCGGCAGTAGTGGCACCCGAGGACCTCAGTTTCAGCACTTGCCACTTTTTTTATGCTCAGACATTTTATCAGCTGTTGAATATTTTTAAATTGTTATTTTCGGCAAACTTTATTTTCTTCCACTGCTATATTTTAAACATTGAACTTGATTCATCAGTTGATTTTATGGATGAGGAACTCCATTTATTTTAAAAGAAAAATTTTTAATTTTTCCGCAAATTTTCAAGCAAGGAGTTTTCGGGCCTCGACACTACTACTTATGATGTCGCTGTCTCCAGAGCTCTAGCTGCAGAGCAGGATCTGAATGATATTGAGAGAGACCGCCAGGGCAAGCGACCAGTCCAAGCACCGCACCGCCCTCCCCATCAGCAGCATCAGAGTAACAGGCCTTTCCACGGCCCATCCAGGAACAGAGGGCGGCAGCAGCAGGGACGTGTATTCCCGAGGGCTACGGAGGCTGGAGCCTGTATGTATGACTTAGGGAAGTGCTACAAGTGTGGTAAACCTGACCACCTACTGAAGAATTGCCCTCAGGGGAGTCCGCCTACCCAAGGCAGAGTTTTTTCCCTTCATGCAGCGGAGACGAACCCGGAGACTATGCTCTTGACAGGTATCTTAAAGCTTTAAGTTTATATTTGAAAGTTATTGTTTCGAGGGTTTGGGTTGAGATTTTGAACATAAAATTGACGATAGGATTGCATGCTCTAATCAGTGTTACTTTCGGAAATTTAGGTTAGAAGAACTTTGATCTTCGCATGTCTATAAGTTAGTTCTAAGTAATTATTGGGTTCAACTTGATGTTCCAACCTTTCAGAAAGAATTTTTATAGCTGGTTCAGCTACGAATGCCTTGATAGATTCAGGGGCTACTCATTCGTTCATTTCGGAGACCTTTACGAATTTTCTCCAGATCAAGACCATTGGGCTAGATGTAGCGTATTAAGTAGTGTTGCCTTCTAGAGAGGAGCTGGCAGCTACTAATGTGATCCGAGACATAGACCTCGAGCTTCATGGAAATCTTGTTTATGCGGATCTTATCGTATTGCCGATGCCAGAGTTTGACATCATTCTGGGTATGGACTGGCTATTGAGGAATAGAGTTTTGATTGATTTCCAGCGGAGATCTGTGCTAGTCCGACCTCTTGGAAGAGAGCAGTTCTTATTCGAGCCAGACAGGTACTTTCCTTTACCGCGTATTATACCTTGTGTCCAGGCTAGGAAGCTCATGCGCAGAGGGTGTTGAGCGTTTCTAGCGACTTTTGTATCTGTCCCCGAGACACCCAGTAAGTCAGCCTCCGATGTCCCAATTGTTAGGGACTTTCTATACGTGTTTCCTGAGGACGTCTATGGTATGCCACCTGTGCGGGAAGTGGAGTTTTCTATTGAGCTTGTGCCAGGGACGGCACCGATCTCAAAAGCACCGTACCGATTAGCACCGACAGAGATGGCATAACTCAAGAAGCAAATTCAGGAACTTCTTGACAAGGAGTTCATTCGCCCGAGTTTTTCACCATGGGGCGCGCCAGTCTTATTCGTGAAGAAGAAGGATGGTTCGATGAGGCTCTGTATTGATTACCGGGAGTTGAACAGAGTAACAGTGAAGAACAAATACCCACTTTCGAGGATAGAAGATTTATTTGACCAGTTGCAGGGAGCCTCAGTATTCTCAAAGATTGATCTGCGTTCTGGTTATCACCAGTTGAGGGTGAAAGATGCCGATGTTCTCAAGACTGCTTTTAGGACTCGTTATGGCCACTTCGAGTTCCTTGTGATGCTGTTCGGTTTGACGAATGCGCCAGCGATCTACATGGATCTCATGAATCGCGTATTTCAGCCGTATCTTGATCAGTTCGTGATAGTATTCATAGACGACATCCTCGTCTACTCAAAGAATCATGAGGAGCACAGTAGACATCTGACCGCAGTTTTGTAGACCTTACAGAAGCACAAGTTATTCGCAAAGTTCAGTAAGTGTGAGTTCTGGTTAGAGAAGGTGGCGTTCTTAGGCCACATTGTTTCCAGCAGCGGTATTGAGGTAGACCCAGCGAAAGTTGCAGCAGTCAGAGATTGGGTTGTGCCGCAGAATGCATTAGAGATCTGTAGTTTCCTTAGGCTAGCAGGATATTATCGGAAGTTTATTCAGGGATTCTCCTCTATCGCAGTTCCACTCATGTCTTTGACAAAGAAGAATGCGAAATTTGTGTGGAGCGATGAGTGTCAGAAGAGCTTCGATACCTTGAAGCAAGCTCTTATCTCAGCACCAGTATTGGCCATGCCGTCAGGGCCCGGAGACTTTGTCTTGTATACCGATGCTTCGAAGCTCGGTTCAGACGCAGTGTTGATGCAACACGGGAAGGTGATAGCATATGCTTATCGTCAGTTGAAAATCCATGAGAAGAATTACCCTACCCACGATCTATAGTTGGCAGCCGTAGTATTTGCCTTGAAGATGTGGAGGCATTATTTGTACGGAGAGAAGTGCCAGATCTTTACCGACCATAAGAGCCTCAAGTACTTCTTTACGCAAAAAGAGCTGAATATGCGTCAGAGGCGTTGGTTGGAGCTAGTGAAGGACTATGACTGTGACATTAGCTACCACCCGGGCAAAGCTAATGTAGTTGCGGATGCACTGAGCAGGAAATTCGCAGTGATGGCTCATATGACGATTCCGAGACCCCTTCAGTTTGAGATGCAGAGGTTTGATCTAGAGACATATCCTCGAGGTAGAGTTCCCCGTCTATCTACTTTGACAATTCAGTCTTCTCTCCTAGACCGTATTCGCAGTGGGCAGTCAGCAGATGAGCAGTTGGCAAAGTGGAAGCATAGAGATGAGGCCAAGGGCAGTATCTTGTATACAGTTAGCGACGGCATTGTGAGATATCGAGACAGAATGTGGGTTCCTAGCAGTGATTCTATTCGAGCAGATATTTTATCCGAGGCCCACATGTCGCCGTACTCTATTCATCCTGGGAGTACGAAGATGTACAAAGATCTGCAGTTGTTGTATTGGTGGCCCGGGATATAGAAAGATATCAGACACTTTGTATCCAAACGTCTGATGTGTCAGCTAGTGAAAGCGGAGCATCAGAGACCAGTAGGTATGCTCAAGCCTTTTCCTATTCCCGAGTGGAAGTGGGAGAATGTTACCATGGACTTCGTTGTCGGTTTGCCGAAGTCCGTCAGAGGATCAAATGCTATCTGGGTGGTTGTTGACCGTCTTACCAAATTAGCGCACTTCTTGCCTATTAAGACGACTTTCACAATGATTCAGTATGCAGAGTTGTATATCCGAGAGATAGTCCGACTACATGGTATTCTCGTTTCTATAGTGTCTGACCGAGATCCTAGATTCACATCCTCATTTTGGAAGAGTTTGCATTCGGCTATGGGTACGAAGTTGTTGTTTAGCACAGCTTTCCACCCACAGACAGATGGGCAGTAAGAGAGAGTTATCATGATTTTGGAGGATCTTCTCCGTGCTCGTATCATTGATTTCTCAGGGAGTTAGGAGTCGAAGTTGCCATTGGTAGAATTCACCTATAACAACAGTTTTCAGTCGTCTATAGGTATGGCTCCGTATGAAGCACTGTACGGTCGTAAGTGTAGATCGCCCATCCATTGGGATGAAGTAGGGGAAAGAGCAGAATTGGGTCCGGAGATTATTCAGTAGACTGCCGATGTAGTAGTCAAGATCCGTGATAGGTTGAGGACTGCTCAGAGTCGATAGAAGAGTTATGCGGATCAGAGGAGGAGAGATCTAGAGTTTGCCGTTGGCGACCATGTTTTCGTGAAGATAGCACCTATGAAAGGTGTCATGCGGTTCGGGAAGAAAGGGAAGCTTAGTCCGAGATTCATCGGACCATTTGAGATCCTCGACAGGGTTGGAAAGTTAGCTTATCGTGTTGCTCTTCCGCCGAATCTGGCCGGAGTACACAACGTTTTCCACGTCTCTATGCTGAGGAAATATATGGCGAATCCTTCGCATGTCTTGAACTTCGAACCGTTGCAGCTCACTCCGAACCTTTCTTATGAAGAGAGACCAGTGCAAATCTTAGACAGACATGAGAAGAAGCTTCGGAACAAACTGATGAAGCTAGTGAAGGTCAAATGGCTTAATCATTCAGAGGAGGAAGCCACGTGGGAATCTGAGCCAGAAATGAGGAGTCGGTATCCCGAGTTATTTTGTAAGATTTAATTTCGAGGACGAAATTTCTTTTAAGGGGGGAGAGTTGTAGAACCCGATAAATCAGACTACGTATAAGCCATACCTAATTACAATTATTTAAATTAAAATGATTTTCATACATGCATGAGTGTTTAGTTCATTTTAAAATTTGTTAAGTCATGATCATTTATTTTAAATCGTAGAAGTTTAGTGTTATCTTTTCGGTTAAATACGCGAGGCCAGACTGGAGTTGGAGTATCGAGATAAAATTTAATAATAAGAAAATATTCCTAGGTTTAATTTAAGTCAAAGAATAATTTATTTTAAGGTAAAAGAATGTTTAATGATTTATTTAATTAATTGGAGTTAAATAGTAAATAAGTTTTTTATGTCCAATAATTTATTAAAAAGCCTAAATTAAAATGTGTGACCAATTGGGATAAATAATCTAGGCCTATTTCATTTAAGAAATTGCTACTTAACATGTTAGTAATTTATTCTCAGAATTAGCCATGCGTGCAAGGAAATTACTATCCTAAATTAATTTAATTATTTCACTAAAATACATAATAAGTGTTTAAAACGTTAAAGAGTTAAAATCCAATAATTAAGCAATATTTTACCTCCATTTAATTAGCAAATTTCGGCCACCCCTCCAAGGATTTAATTATGTTTTGGCAACTGTCCATTTTTATTCCTTTCCTTATCATTTCTTGGTAAGATAATTCCCTCACTTTTAATCACCAACAATTAATAATTAAGCAATATTTCTACCTTGTTTTGATAGCAAAATTTCGGTCATCACATCTCCTAAATCTCCCTCAAATCCTATAATATATCATATCATTTCCTTCTCTCTCAAACTCAAGGATAGAAAGATCTTTAGTTGCCATTCAATCCCCATTTAATTGGTGACTTTTCCCTCACTTTTCCTAGTCTTCCTCCCACCCCTTACCTTCGACACTTCAGAAGAAAACACTAGCCAAAAATCGTGAGAAGCACAAGAGGAATAAGAGAGAAAACAAGTAAGAAAAGAAAACTCCGTCTCCGCCGCGCCGTGTTCGTCGTAATTGTTTGTTTCTTTTGAAAACAAATTCCAGGCATGTATATGTTATTCTTTTCTCTTCAATCAAGTCATATACATATTTTTAAACCATGTTATGTCCATAAATCATGAAGCAAAAACCGAAATGACAGCAACCTTTCAAAACAAAATTGCACAGATTTTCGGCCCTCCTTGTGCTTCACTGGTTGTCTTGTTTTTGTGATTTCAGGGACTGGCTCGGTTCCAGGCGCTCAGGGCTGCATCTAGGCACATACTAGGGTGTGTTAGGATCATGTTGGTCCATTAGTTCAAGCCCCATGCACGCTGGATAAAGACTTGACAGCAACTTCTTCAATCGTTGCGAGTTGAGTCTTGATTTTCGGATTCTTGTTTGTCTAAGGCGAGGGTTCGAATCTTGGTTGGTCTAAGGCCTGTAACCATGGTTAGGACCCTTCCTTAGCATGTTTAGGATGTGACCAAGATGGCCTTTCAAGGCTTGGTTCATGGTCCCATCGATTTTAAAACAAAACAAGACAAGTGTTCCACGGTTTCGTTTTTCTGATTTTTCGTGTGTGTGAGTTGGTTCGGCTTTGTGGTGTTTAGGTGGATCTTGGTTGGCCTCTAGCCCTTAGCCATGGTTCACACAATACCTCAGGATGTCTAGATTATGCCATGCTCGATCAAATGGCCACTGGAATTAAAATGACAGCAACATAAAGCAATACACCCCACGCGCAACAGCATGGTTCTCGGGTGCGAACGTCGGGTTGTCTTGGGTGTTTTCTTGGATTGTGGTTGGCCTAGGGCCCTCAGCCATGGTTCAAACCACACCTTAGGATGTTGGGAAGAGGCTCTGGTTGGTGGTTCAAGCCCCAATGGCCATTAGCCTTATAAACAAAGCAATACAAGCACAGCTGCTGCCACTGAAATTTGACAGCAGCATGGTTGCGGTTCAGGAGGCTTGTTTCGATTTCTTGGTTGGATTTTAGCCTATGGCCTTGGACTGGACAGTACCTCAATGAGATAGGAAGGTCATGTTTTTGGCCGTTTGTGATTTGGTTAAGTTTAGAAGTCGTACAAGAATTTACGGTGCAATGTGTCAAAGTGACTCTCGAAAGAGCGTTTCACGATTTTGGCCTCCATTCACTATTTTCGTGGATTACAGCCCTGTGGTTATGTTTTCCAGTATTTTAGGACTATTTTAATCATGGCTAAACGATGGTTCAATGTTGGTTCGGGTTGGTACAAAGCCATGGTTGAATACTAAGTTTGTTGGGCGTAATTGCCTCGTTTCTAGTTCGATTATGAAGTGTTGGTCAAGTTAAGATTATTTGCATGTTTCTCATGTTAGAATTAGGTCGCAGCGAGCCTGGGAACGATCCAACTCATTTGGTAAAAACATGGCTATAATTATATAGAGCAAGCTTTTACGTATGATTTTCAGATATGCACGTATTTATAATTACTCATGACATGATTTCCCCCTTACACTTTACGATACGATATTTTTACGTTACACGAAATTTTATGATATATTTTACTTGTTATTCACGATATATGCATGCTGAGTCTTTGGACTCACTAGACTTGATTGTTGTAGGTACTGATGAGGTCGAGACCGAGGGCGGGGACCAGTGAGCTAGCTTGGGTCGGCAGTAGTTGGAACTCGAGGACCTCATTTTTTATCATTTACTATTTATGCTCAAACTCAGTTTTTACTTTGACGAATTATTTTTTTGTTGTGGTTTGAAAACAATATTTGCTTCCGCTGTTATATTAAACATTAAATCTTTTTATCATTTTATTTTATGAATGAGGCATGTTATTTATTTAAAAAGAAAAATTTTAAATAATTCCGCAAATTTGCAAATACGAAATACGGGCCTTTACACTTAATGACCGTGGCTTTTTGGACAGTAATATTGACGAGTTGACCGAGAAAGAAATAGATGTCGACCGCTTTCCACGAGAGGAGGGATCCCCGTGTGGATCAATATCATCTCCTTGCTATTCTATGTCAAAAACATCATCAAAGTGAGGTATGGAATTCATGACAATTTTTTGGGCTAACTTTTCTTCAAAGTGATATTATTTTTCTTGCTCAACACATGTTGGGGCTTTTGGACAAGGTTTGTTTTAGATCCTCCAACAAGATGTTGTTGGCAAAAGTTGCATAATATTCATCAGAAATCTTGTTTGGGTTAACCATCTTCCCATACTTCAATCCAATATCTTTTTTTCTTACATCTTCTGGTAGGTTTTCCATCTTTTAAACTATGAAAGTAAGAAAACAAATTTAGCAACCCATGAAGCACATTGAAACAAATCCATCAGCAGCATAATAGTTGTTCCACTAACCAAAATTATTCATGATTACAAAAAATCCATCGTACAAAATCTCTTTCAGATAGCAGCATGATAGTTTTTCCACCAAACAACAGTAACTAATAACTATAAGCAAATAGAATCAATCTGTTATGAATTATTTTCTGACCTCAACAAGGTGGCCATATGACAATCTTGCTGCATGTTATAATCTATTGTTGAGAGAAGACAGTAGCATAGATGTCAATAGCGATTGTAACGCTCGCTATAGCGTGTAGCGACGCGTATCTATGACCCGTCGCTACAGGGGGCTATGCGCAAGACACTTCCATATAGCGAGCGCTATTGTCGCTTTCGGCGCTATTTCGGTATGGCTATAGCGAGGCAATGGCGCGCTACGTTGAAGGAAAGACCAGGGCAGTTTTTCCAAAAATATTGCCCAATTTTAGGTCCATTTTATACTGCCCAATTTTAGGCCCATTTTGCTCAAATATTTAGGCCCATTCTGCACAGCGCTAGAATTATTTTCTGCAGCGCATCTTCTCTCCACTTCTCCAAGCTTACGTAAACATCAACAACACGCCCCCAACATCTTTCCTTGTACCGCCGACCGCCAGACTTCTGGCCACCGCTTTGCATCGCCGCACTTCAGTAATATTCTGCTCTATTTCCTACTTTCTTCTCTTTTTTTCCCTTTTTTTTTCTGATTTTTTGTTTTTTTTGGCCATCTTGTTGAGAAGAACAATCTCTATAACATATTAAATCTATTAGCTTATAGATTGATTCTATAATATTAGTTATTGTCATTTGCTTATTGGAATATTAGTTACTGACTTACTGCCATTTGCTTAGGAAATCATTTTTTGGAATTTAACAGATTGATTATATTTCTGGAATATTAGTTACTGCCATTTGCTTATTGTATTTCCTCAATGTATATCAATATTTTTTTGTACTTTCAGAGTTTATAAGATGGAAAACCTACCAAAAGATATAAGAAAAAAAATATTGGATGAAACTATGGGATGCTGGTTAATCCAGACAAGATTTCTGATGGAATATTATGCAACTTTTGCCAAAAAGTTACAAAGAGTGGGATATCAAGGCTCAAACAACATTTTGCTGAAGGATTTAAAAATACAAGACCTTGTCCAAAAGCCTCAGCATGTGTTAAGCAAGAAATGAAAGATCACTTTGAAGAAAAGTTAGCCCAAAAAACTGTCATGGATTCCATACCTCACTTTGATGATGTTTTTGACATAGAAGATCAAGGAGATGATATTGATCTACACGGAGATCCATCCTCTCGTGAAAACGGTTGACATCTATTTCTTCCTCGATCAAATCGTCAATATTAATGCCCAAAAAAACCAAGGTCATAATGGTTTCTTTAAGCTAGACGCAAAGAATCAATGTGGTAAAGCACCCCAATTTAATGAAGTTCAGAAAAAGTTGAGGTATGATGCAGTTCAAAAATTTGCAAGGTGTATGATGCAGGGATCGCATTCAATGCGGTCAAATATGACAGCTTCAAGCCAATGATCGAAGCAATTGGACAATATGGTCCTGGGATGAAACCACCTAGTTACCATGAGGTGAGAGAACCACTTTTAAAAGAGGAGATCAACCATACAAAGCTGATTTTGAAACAAAATGAAGAGGAGATGGCGAAGAAGGGTTGTACTTTGATGGCTGATGGGTGGAGAGATAGAAATGGGAGATCACTTATCAATTTCTTGGTGAATACTCCAAAAGACAACATGTTTATTGAATCAGTTGATGCATCTAGCTACTCTCACACTTGTGAGAAGATGTTTGAGTTGCTTGACAAGTTTGTGCAAAAAGTTGGGGCGGATAATATTGTTCAAGTGGTCACCGACAGTGCATCAAACAATGTTTATGCGGGTTAGAAAATCTAATATACTAAGTTACAACGTCTTTTAACTTTCGTTGATTAGTTTCATTAACTATCCTTTTATTCTCTTGTTCTTTACAGGAAAGAAGTTGATGGATAAATATCCGAACTTTGTTTTGGGTCCTCTGTGCAGCACATTGTTTGGATTTGATGTTTGAGGACATATTCAAAATGTCAGATTTGAAGAGGGCACTTGAGCGAGCAATTAATGTTTAACAGATATATTTATAACCGAACTATGTTGTTGAGCATGATGAGAGAGTTCACTGGCCAAAGAGACCTTATCAGGCCAGCTAAAACTCGTTTTGCCACCGCTTTCTTGACTATGAAGCTTTCAGCAGCATAAGCAACATTTGAGAAAGATGTTTACTTCATAAAATTGGAGTCAAAGAAAATTTGCGAAGGAACAGACTGGTAAGCAAGAACAGAAAATTATTTTGATGCCTTTGTTTTGGAATTCTATCATTTATGCTATGAATGTTGGTGGCCCATTATTGGAGATACTTCGGTTGGTGGATGGGGGAGAAGAAGCCTGCCATGGGTTATAGACACGAGGCAATGGAAAGGGCTAAGGAGAAAATAGCAAAAGCCTTTGGTAATAACGAAGATATGTACAAAGAGGTTTTTGAGATAATTGACTAAAGGTGGCAGTTGCGACTCTATCAAGATTTGCATGCAGCATGTTATTTCTTGAACCCTCAGTTCTTTTACTCTAATTACAAGATAGAAAAAGATGAGGAAGTAGTTACGGGGTGGTACAATGCAATCACTAGGTTGACTTTTGATGCTGAGACAGAGAGAAAAATATATACAGAATTGTTAAAATACAAACAAGCAGAAGGTCTTTTTGGGAATGAAGTTGCAATCGAAATGAGAAAGATTGTATCACCAGGTATGAAAATATGTTAAAAGGACAAGTTTTTCCTTATTTTCTAAAATAAATTCAATGATAAATATTAATATAACTATTGTTTTTAACTAGCTGCATGGTGGAACTCATATGGAACTTCGACCCCAAAGTTGCAAAAACTTTCCCAAAGATATACTAAGTCTCACTTGTAGCTCCTCTGGTTACGAGGGCAATTGGAGTGTGTTTGAACATATAAGATTTTATAATATTACAATTTTTATTTTCTGTTACTGTGAAGTTTTAAGAATTTGTTCTCGTGCCACGTGCCTTGATAAACATATATAAATAAATGCAGCTTCATTCCAAGAAAAAGGAATAGATTGGAGCAAAAACGCCTGAATGATTTGGTGTTCATCAAATACAACAGAGCTCTGAGGCGTAGATACGATAGTCGTGATACCATCGATCCTATCATATTGACTGAAGTGGATGATGGCAATGAATGGCTGCTAGGGAGAGTGAATGATGAAGAGCCTGAATTTGTTCATGATGGTGATGATTTGACTTGGCAAGATGTTGCAGACGTTGTTGGAGTAGATGGAGCTCCTTATACATTGAAGAAATCCAAAGGGGCCTTGAAGGCGACCCCTACATCTGCTCAGACCTCAAAGGCGCCCACATCTTCACCTACAAGGAGCTCGAAGGCTGCGACATCTAAGTCTAGAGGGAAAAGGCCAATAGAAACATCTACTACACTTAATTTTATAGATGATGATGAATTTGACTTTGATGAAGAAAGTGAAGAAGAGAATGACGCCGAACGTCATGCAATTGCAAATGAAGAAGATTGTCTCGATCTTGATGAAGAAGATGAAGATGAATTTTAAATTATGTTTTTATAGTTTTAGAATTGAGGTTTTATATGCTTTGAACTTATATATTTGTTATTTAAGAAAATTGATGTTATTATATGCTATATATTATATATTTATATGCTTGTGGCGCTTTACTTTCAAATAGTCCTCGCTACGCGATTAACTATGAGCTATAGCACGGGCAACCTCTGCGCTACTGGGCGATATGCGCGATTGACAACTATGGACAATAGGAAATAGAACAGAAATTCCGGCGGTGCAAAGCGTGATCTGTGTCCAGCCGTCAGCGGGCAGAAGTCCGGCGGTGCAAAGCAAGATGTCGGGCGAGAGAAACTGTTGAGAGTTGAGGTTTATGTAAGCCTGGAGAAGTGGAGAGAGGCCGATACGAAACTGAAAATAATTCTAGGGCTAAAGATTGAGCAAAATGTGCCTAAAGATTGAGCAAAATGGGTTTAAAGATTGGACAGTATTTTAAAAAAATTGTCCTGGACTTTTCTTTCACGTAGCGCGCCATTGCCTCGCTATCGCCATACCGAAATAGCGTGGAAAGCGACGATATCGCTCGCTATGTGGAAGTGTCGTGCGCGTCGCCCCCTGCAGCTACGGGTTTTTGCTTTGCGTTGCTATGCGCAATCGCTATTGACAACTATGTTTTTACTTACATGTAATGTTTGCCACTTTCATTTCCATTTTACTAGATACAATTTTACTATTTAGAGGTGTGCTCGAGTTTGATTACACTTTTTATTGTTGTTTAACCAGCTTCCAGCACGTCAGGAACCTGTGACAGATCCTTCAAAGTACACAGCTGCCGATGTGCGAATTGTCAGTTTGTTGTAACCCTATTCTGAATATTTTGTTTCCTTAATCCTTTGATTCCCTCCCATTTCTTCTTTGCTTCTGAGAAAAATTATTTGAACCAGATGTTAATTGATAAAAATTAAGAGAAAATTGATGGAAAATTCTAGGCAAAATATTCCTTTCCATATTTACGAACTTGTTTGTTCATTCAAATCTACAAAATTATGCAATTTTGTTTTTACTTTCTAAAGAAGCTAGCATTTCAAACTTTGCATATTTTCATGTTAGGGCTGCTGTTTCACTTTTGAAAATAAAAAAATTGATCCGTTTTATGCAAAAAAATCTGTGATTCTTATGCATTATTCTTGTTTTACAGACTGATCAAAAGCTTCGTCTCTGTGACATTTGTGGAGCATTCTTGAGCGTTTATGACAGGTATATATATATATTTTTGGAACTTTGCTGTAGAATGTGCTTTGTTGCTTTTAGGAGGAGTGAGTGGTTATAAGACTTTTCGGTGTTTGACCTGGAAATTATAACTCCTTGTCACGAGCAGGCCTACAGGCATAGTTTTACGCGGATAAACTTTGCAGCTACAGAATGTGCGTTATTTTCTGTTTCATGTTTGATGATCATGCTATTGTAGCTAAAGATTGACCGGATTTTGTTTCCAATTCTCCATGATATTGTTGCTTACCCTTGTGACAACAAATGATGGCTCTTATGTGTCATTCAGTGATCGCCGTTTAGCCTATCATTTTGGTGGAAAGCTTCACTTAGGTCACGTAAGTTCAAAATGCGATAACGTAACCTAACTGAATGCGAATTTAGGAAAAATGAAAAATATCTAATTAAAAGGTATTAATTTCATGAACTAAATATAGGGTTCATGCTTACATGTTAAAAATGCACATTTCGACACGAATGAATGAACTATGTTTTAAAACATATTTGATACGCGATCGAGGAACGTAGATTGAAGACTGAAAAAGGGAAAATATTTTTATTTAATAATTAGTTTTATTTATTTAAAATATGGTATATGTTATATAATATTTTTTAAAATAGGATGTTTTGAGGTGTTTTTATATACCAATTCGTATTTCTAAACAGTATTTGATTTTTGACGAAAATATGAACTTTTTGATAACTCGGCTAATATTTTTACGAATTTTCTTAAATAAAATATTTTAAAAATTACATAATGGGCTTAATGGGCCTATTATATCATGTTAATGGGCTTAAACTCATACTACTTGTTTTATATCAAAATAAAAGCCTAAAAACCCTACACATAACATCTCAAACCCACGGCCACCCCTCATAATCATACAAGGACTCCTCCCTCATGAAACTCACGCACACACACGAGAACTTGAAGAAAAAGCCACGTTTTTGAGAGGATTGCAGCCTAGGGTTTTCTACGTCGCCGTTCTTCGCATCGTCAACTCGTTTTCATGCGTAAAATATGCAAAGACACGCCTTAACTTTCTTTGAAGAATCTTTCACGCCATATTATGTATATTTGTATAACTTTGCATGATAAACATGTTGGACAAGTTTTATTTTTGTTTTTATGGGTATACATGCATATAACTTGTGTTTTGATTACATAAAACTCTTCCTAATGATGCATAAAGGGGTTGCCATGGTAGGGTAACATGGAGAGACATTTTTCAAACACAATAAAGGTCCATAGGTGCCAAACCAAAGGCTGCACACGCATAGGAGAAGGCTTGAGCGAGGGTATCATGTTATGGGAACTAGGGTTTTGCTAGGAAGAATCAGCGCTTACGGCTTGACCAGGGCTCGACCAGGGCTCGGGCTGGACGTGGTCAGGTGTGAGGAAGATTCCTAGCCACGCTAGGACTCAAGCACGACAGCTGGGGAAGAGCACGATGGGACTCTTCCCATGCAATCGAGAGTTGTGAGACGCGTAAGGGAGTCACAGCTTGGCCAGGGGGTCCAGTGTCACGCCCCGGGACGGGGGTTTGTTGATATCGGCGTTGCTCTCAAATTTACATTCGAAAACAACAAGCCTCAGAAGTATAAAATTCAGAAACCAGTCTTTTTATTCATAAAATGGAATAAATCAATTGTCTGTTACAACTCGAATACTAATGTTTTACAGCGGAAATGTAAAACCAGACATAACAGTGTCTTAACAGATGTAGTGGAATTAACATAAACATAAACTGAGAACAATAGTCTTCTTCACCAGCCCCAGAACTGGATCTGCTCTTCTTCTTCTAACTTTTCTTCCTCGTTCTTATCTGAGATGGGTTTGGTGGGTGAGTGATATGATTGTCACTCAGTAAGTAGGGGCGGGAATAACTCCCAATTTTCGAAATCGTTTTCAACAGGACAGTAAAACAGTAATATGCAGAAAACTCTTATTTTCAGAACAGAAATCAGAATTCAGAAATCACAGGTTTTAGAACAGAAATCAGAATTAGTATGCACTGAGCACGTTAGTGAATTTCATGGCTAAACCGATATCAGTCCCCTATATGTTCTCTCCTCTAATGGGTGAGGCCAGAATCAGAATCAGAATTCAGAAATGTTCAGAATATATATTCCTACCATTAGTTCACTAGGGAGTTCAGTGCTTCAAAATCATATATAAGAAATTAAACATACAGAAACTGTGCTTTAAAACAGAATTATCAAACTGATTTCAAGATATTTATACATAAGCCCACTTACTGTAATTTGCTAGAGTTTCGGTTGAAGTCTACTGGAAATCTGATTGCCTCACTACTGGTTTTTACAGCTCTAAAATACCCTCTCTTAGCTAAATTTTCAAGTGATAACTCAAAAATTGTGTAACAACAATCTCAGAGACTTTAGGGTGTTATTTATAGGCCAAATTCTGACTGTTAGCCTCCCTATTAATGACCATAATCTGCCATTAACAGACTTTATTCCATTTTAATGCTTCAGTTACAAGTCTAAGGTGAATCAGTAACTGTTTGCTGGATTCTAATCTTTTGCTGCTGGATTTTTATCTGATGTCTGCTGCTGGATTCTACTCTGCTGAAAAAGTACCAACTTCTGAAATATTATCTGCTGCTGGAAATTTTGCATTGCTACTGAAATGCTGGAAATGCTGGAAATTCGGGTTCTCACATCCAGGATAGGTCTAAGGATAGTCCAGTTAGGGTTATGAGGGTACGGTCTCGGGTGGTGGCTCGGGTGAGGAGTCCTCGATGCGTAGGAATCCTAAGCACACATAGAGGAACTCATGTGGCTCTCGTCTCGGGCTGGAGGCTGCAACGGGCTAGGGGCAGGCTCAAGGGGTCAGGGCTGGTCCATAGGGTCCCTAGGTGGTCTGGTCAGGGGTTGGCTTGACATGGCTCGGGAGTGGTTCGAGGAAAACGTGAGATGGCTCGAGGGGAAGCAAGCTAGGGTTCGGTTTTTCGTAGTTAAGGGTTAAGAGGTCGAGCCATGGTCCACGGGAGGTCGAATCATAGTTTAAGAGGGTAATTTATGTATACAAAGTCTATGTTTAAAATTTGAGATTTAAAATATTAAAGTTTGAATTAATACGGGATTCAAACGCCTTATGAATTAATAAATAGGAAATTAAATTGAAAGCCTCGAACTTAAGCTAAATAAAAATGTCAGAAATTTAATTTGAGCTTCTATAATTATTTAGGATGGTCTAGAGTCAATGAAAGTAAGAAAAAGTCAAAGTCAAGAAATTCTAAGTCTAGGGGTAAAACGATCATTTTACACCTAAAAATGATAGACGTCCTGAAAGTGCCCTGAATGATGTAAATAATAATAATATGATTATTTTTAAATGTTTATGAAATTTTATGATGAAACATTAATGTCAAAAGACATGTTGTATGGTTGGTTTAAAAGAAAAAAATGATTATTATAAGCTTGAATTTTTATAAGTGATGAAAAAATGAAAATTTGAACGATCTGAAGTGATTGTGACTAATACGATGATACGATGATTATGATGATATGATGATATGTAAGGCCAAGGCTCAGTTGACGGGTGAAAGTGTTGTTGATGTTCCCGCCGTCTAGTAATGTGGTTATACGTGGATAGATCCATCTACCTTCAGCTGATACGAAAGTCACAATTAACGATCCGAATTGAATAAAAAAAAATGTATATATATATGATAAAAAGGAAAATATACATGATGAAAGGAAAATTGTTTAAGTTTATGCATGTTCATGAAAAACAATTTTAAGTAAAAGAATTTTCATTGTTGCATGTGATTGTATATGTATTACTTATTATCATGGTTAAGGTTTGTTGAGTCAATAGACTCTTTAGGTTTGATTGATGCAAGTGAGCATGATGTTGATGTTAATGGGGGACTTGATGGTTGATCTTGTTGGACTGAAGGTGCACACAAATCGAAGACCAGCGCTAGTTTTCCGCAATTAACTTACGATTATGATTTACGTTTATGACTTAAATTTATGGCTTATGCTAAATAGTTTAAGTTATTTTTAATATTTATTGGCTTATGATGATTTTGAGAGATTTTGAGAGGATGTTAGAGTTAAGTTAGTTTTGAAAATGTTAAAGTTAGGTTTGGTTGACAGTTTATGATTTTATTTTTTGAATTTCTTTCCTTTTGGATTTTCAAATGATAGCTGATTGATTTACCTTTAAGTAGTGTAAAAAACATATATATATGAAAGATATATTTCGACCGAATGAATAGTATTGGAAGTGAAAAAAAATTTCTAATTTATTTTTAAGAAAAATGAGTAGTGGACGTTTCGGTTGGTATCAGAGCGATGTTCCTGCAAAGGGTTGTGCCACCATCAGTGCCGGAAAGCTCAATCGTCAAGCATCAAATCTGTAAGTTTAATTGCTATACATGATTTTTATGATGATATATGTTTGTTTACATGATTATACAATTATGTTACATGTTTAATAACCTTTTGAGGATAAAATGTTATATATGCTTAAAGTTGCTAAAAAATGGATTAGTATATGCTGCATGATTAGAAAACTTAGATTTAAATGCATGTTGGATACGTTTAGAAATTTGGAAAATGTTCTGATATAATGCCTCCTAGACGCGCAACTAGTACTGATAGGCAAGATGAGAATACCGAAGATCGTCAAGGGAATGCACCCCCACCTCCTAATGGGGAGGCTGCTATTCGTGCACTGAAAGGCATGGCTCGTTTCTTTGAGCAGCAGTTTCAGTAGGCACCGAGGCGACAACTTGAAGTTTATGATCAATTTCGGAGGCTAGGTCCGAAGGAATTTTCTGGCACCACCGACCCATTTGCTGCTGAGGGTTGGATTCAATCACTGGAGATGCATTTTCGATATTTGAATATGGGAGACGCTGACATGTTAGGTGTGCCACGTATAAGCTTAGAGATGATGCTTCTCTTTGGTGAGAAGGGACGGAACATGGGATTGATTTGGCTACACATACCTGGGCACGATTCAAGGAAATATTTCATGAGAAGTACTTTGTTGCCGATGTACGAGGGCACCTGAAGAGGGAGTTCATGAGTCTCCGCCAGGGGGACGCGAGTGTGGCTGAATTTATGAGGAAGTTCGATAGGGGTTGTCACTTGCGGGGAAATTAAGGCACTTCATGGATGGCCTTCGACTTACCATACGCCGCGATGTGATGATGATGCCACCGGCGGATTATGCAGCTGCCACTGCCTATGCATTCCAAGCTCAGCAAGCCTTGAAAGATATTGATTATGAGATGCAGCGCAAGAGACAATAGCACCAATAGAATTCCCAGCCGAATAAGAAGCCATTTATGGGACCTCCTATAGCTCAAGGGCAGCAAAAGCCCCGAGGACAAGTGAAGAAGCCAGGACCACCAAAACCACCACAACCTAGAGCACCAAAAGACGTAGAGAGACCACTGTGCAAAGAGTGCATCGCCCACATTTTGGCAAGTGCATGTGGGGGACATACAAATGCTTCATATGCAAAGAAGGACATAAAGCTGCGGAATGCCCGAAGAAGAAAGCACCAATTGTGGGGAGACCTTATGTTATGCATGCTGAGGAAGCTGAGGAGGAGCTAGACACGACCCTAATCACTGATAACCTAATTATTTAATGTTTTTATATTTCTTTTATTGTATGAAATGTTAAATAGGTGATGAGAATTGATTTGGGATCAAGAAGAACCTAGTGAAAAATAGGTTGCATGCTCTATGATAATGGATTTAAAGGATGAAATTAGAAATTATGGAAAATTGAGTATGAATTATGATCCTTAATGTGTCTACGGAGATATTTAAATCCAACTAAGAATGTAAGGCTTAAAATTTAGAGATAATCGAGAATAAGGGATGCATGGTATTTTCGAAAATTATGAGGATCAAATTGCAAAAAAAATTTGAAATGCATATAACCGAAATTTAGGGACTAAATCATAATTTCCGAAAATTTTGGGGCTATAATAAAAATTTTCGAAAATATAAGAACCAAATCGCAATTTTCAAAATTTAAAAGGCTAAAAACGCAATTTTCAAAAATCTTGTGGACTAAATTAAAAATTTCAAAAATTAAAGGGTTAAGATGCAATCTTCGAGAAATAGTATGGTCCAAGCGAGTAATTTTAAAAAATTTTGGGAAAGAATGATAGAGATTCTTTAAGTTTTAACCTGAATAGATTTAAAGGCGTTTTCGTCATAGGAAGGATATTAATTCTAGGTGTAGCTACCTATGCATTGCTGGATTCGGGAGCTACAAACTCATTCTTATCTGAGACATTCGTCAAGCGACTAAATATTATACGCGGGGATATGGGATTGGGCTTCAAAGTTTCTATTCCTTCTGGTGATCAAATGGTCACTACGAGAATTGTGAAGAATATGGAGATTCGTTTGCAAAAAAATGTGGTTCAGGCATATCTCATCGTACTCCCTATGCCTGAATTCGACATCATGCTTGGCATGGATTGGCTATCATTGAATGGAGCTTCGATAGATTTTTGGAAGAGGTCAGTGTCTATTTGACCACATAGTGGGAAAGCTTTTGTCTTTGAGGCAGCGAGGAACAAGCAAATGCCGCACATTTTTTCTTTTATGTGCGCGAGGAAGCTTATGAGACGAGGATGCCAAGCTTTTCTAGCATGTGTTACTACATCACATTCCCTTATTAGTCAGAAGCTAGAGGATGTTGAGATCGTCAGAGACTTTTCTAGTGTCTTTCCTGAGGACATTTCTGGCATTCCATCGGATCGTGAGTTGGAATTTTCTATTGAGTTGATGCCGAGAACTGTACCAATTTCTAAAACACCCTATTGTCTAACACCTGCCTAAATGAAAGAGCTAAAAGATAAAATTCAAGAATTGGTTGACAAGGGTTTTATTCGCCCTATTTGTTCTCCGTGGGGTGCACCAGTATTGTTTGTTGAGAAAAAGGATAGGAGTATGCGACTCTGCATTGATTATCAAGAGCTGAATATAGTCACCATCAAGAATAAATATCCATTACCGAGAATTGAAGACTTATTTGATCAATTGCAAGGAGCATCGATATTCTCAAAGATAGATATTCGTTCGGGATACCATCAATCAAAGGTTAAGGAGTCGGATGTTCATAAGACAGCGTTTAAGACTCGATATAGGCACTGCGTGTTTATGGTCATGCCATTTGGGTTGAACAATGCGCCATCGATCTTCATGAATCTCATTAATCGTGTATTTCAGCAATATCTTTATCAATTCGTTATAGTCTTCATCGATGATATTTTGATCTATTCAAAGAGTAAGGAGGATCATAGTCGGCATTTTAGGACAACACTGGAAATAGTTCAAGATAGGAAATTATATGCTAAGTTCATCAACTGCAAATTTTTGCTTGAGAAAGAGGCATTCTTAGGCCATGTCATTTCTAGAAATGGGATTGAGGTTGATCCGAGCAAAGTCGAGGCATTGAAAGAATGGCCCGTACCTAAGAGTGTAACCAAGATCCATATTTTCTTGAGACTAGCTGGCTACTACTGAAAGTTCATAAAAGGATTATCTTCTATTGTGGTACCCTTGACCGCTGATAAGTGCATTTTGTGCACTTAAATTATCCTTATAATTCATATAGATTGTTAGTTTTCTTGGGCAGAATTATGCTTTTATGTTATTTTCGGTGTGATTACAGGAATATAGGTATGGTTACTACATAGGCGTGAAAATGAACTAAAATGGCGCTTAGGAGAAGAAGTGTGAACAAACCCAGCACTGAAGGTAGTGAGACCCGCGCATATGCGCGAGTCAGAGGTGCGTATATGCGCGCGAGACATAAGGCAAGACCAGAGAACCTCCCGCATATGCGCCGGACAAGGCGTGCATATGCGAGCGCGAAGAGATTCCAGCTGCCCAGAACAAAGGACTTCGCGCATATGTGCGGAGAAAGGGTGCGCATGTGCGCGAATAAGAAAAGACTTCCCAACACACAGAAGGACCCGCGCATATGCGCGAGTCTTGGTCGCGCATATGCTCGCGGCGCAATGTTCATAATTAAATAGGTTTAGTCGTGGGCTTTGAAAGGAGTTCTGGAATTTGAAGGACATTTGTTCATACGAGAAAGAGGAGCAAAAGTAAGAGCACGTAGCACGAAACGTGAATAACAGAGATAGAAGACGCTGAATCCGGACACGGAGACGCTCTTTCATCTCTCCTAAACACGTTTCTAATTCGGTTCTTTACTTTTATGTTTTTAATGATTACAAACAGGTTTTGTATTGATTTAAATTCGAGTATGAACTAATTTTATTTTCTAGAGATTGACGTAGTCTTGGTTGAACCTATGTTATTGATGTTTTGAATTTTCATTGAATTAATTTATCGTGTTTATTTGTGATTTCTTATCGTTAATGCTTTTGAATTACTGGTCATAATTCGATTGATCAAATAATTAAGATATAACATTCGAGAGAGGGGATTGAAATTAGGACATGGGAAATCACATCGTCAGATGTTTATAAAGTAAAAAAGACGTATAACTCTGACGAATCCATAAAGAGAAACTTATTTGGATTTATTACGTGTTACATGATTTTGAATAGACATTTTAAAATCGGTAATAGGTCATACAGTTCTATTTATCACTTTAAAAAGAGAATAGGAAAATTGGGAGTTCTTGGTTAGTAAACATGATGCAAATTTAATAATATGTTAGTCAATTTTAATTTAGCATAAGGGAGACCAGACGAAATCATATCTCTAGATTGATCTACTCATTGAACTTCAACTGCGTGCTAAAAAAATCCCTGATTCGTTATTTTCTCTGAATTGATCATAAACTATCTCATTTATTTCTCTAAATAAAGTTGAACTATGTCAATTATGGTAATTAATAAATAATTTTAAATAATTATTCATCGTGGAATCGATATCTGTACTCAAACCAGTACTAAAACTTGACACCGAACACTTGCGGTAGTGAAAATACGCAACAAGTTTTTGGCACCGTCGCCGGGGATAAACTATTGAATTGCATATTGATATCGTCACTAAGTAGTATTGACTTTAATTTAGACTTTATTTTATTATCTTTTTGCTACTTTATAATCTCTGCTGTTTTGCAGTGCATGCGAAGATATCAAAATCCCGACTTGCTTATTTTTTATCCGGAGATCGAAAGAACTGCGAGAAGACTAAGAAAAGCTAGAAGGGAAGAAATCTTAGCAATGGCTGAGAACAAGAAAAACGACAGACATAATTCTGGCATTGCAAGAAGGACCATCAACGCGAATAATTTCGAACTAAAACCTGCCCTGATCAATATGGTCCAACAAAACCAGTTCACTGGGACTGCTACTTCTGATCCTCACGTTCATTTGAGGACTCTCATGGAGATCACAGACACGGTAAAAATTAATAATGTTCCTGATGATATTATTAGATTGCGTTTATTTCCATTTTCTCTCAGGGACCAAGTAAGAGGATGGCTCCAATCATTGCCGCTAGGGAGCATTACGACATGGCAAGAGTTAGCAACGAAGTTCCTTTCTAAATATTTTCCCCCCGCCAAGTCTGAACAATTGAAGATTGAGATAAGCACTTTTAGGCAGACTGACTTTGAGCAGCTTTATGAGGCATGGGAAAGATACAAGGAATTGTTGAGGAGATGCCCGAATCATGGTTTTGAAGACTGGGTGCAGATTGAGTGGTTTTATAATGGGTTGAATGGCCAGACACGGACAACAGTGGATGCAGCGGTAGGTGGCACGAACTTTGCCAAATCTCCTGCTCAAGCCTACGATTTGCTTGAAAAGATGACTATTAATAGCTACCAATGGCCGTCTGAGAGGTCAGGAGTAAAGAGGACAGCTGGAGTTTATGCTGTGGATCCGATTACATCGTTCACCGCCCAAGTTTCTGCACTAACCACCTAATTTGCAACTATGAACAAGGTGAGCACAGCAGAGGGTGAAAGTTTGAAAGTGCACCGGTTGTTGTTGAAGAATCAAATTTTCTTGAAGAAGTCCAATACATCAACAACAAGAATGTTGGAGGCTACGGAGGATATCGAGGTAACCCTCCCCCTAATACTTATCATCCTGGATTGAGAAATCATGAGAATTTTTCATATGCAAACAATAAGAATGTATTAAATCCTCCACCGGGCTTCAATACATCAAATGGGGAAGGGGGGAAGCCATCATTTGAGGATTTAGTTGGGACATTCGTTGCTGAATCTGGCAAGAGGATGGCTAGGACTGAGTCTAGGCTTGACAACCTAGAGACACACATGGCGAATATTGTTGCTTCTTTGAAAATCCTTGAGTTGCAAGTTGGGCATATAACAAAACAACTAACATCTCAACCGTCAAGCGCAGTACCAAAGAATGCAGACCAGAGTATGAGAGAAGTGAATGGTGTTTTCATACAACTTGAGGAGGTTGGAATGATAGAAGTAGAAGAGAAAAAAGTTGATCATAAACCCAGCTGGGAAGATAAGCCGACTCCAAGCAAAGGGAATCGAGGTAAAAAAAGTAAGAGTTATGATTTTGATCAATGCATTGATATTTATTTACTTCCCTATCCCCAAAGAATCTTACAATTGAAGGCTGAGTTTCAAAAGAAAAAAAGTCTTGAAGATCTCAAAAACCTACACTCTAACATTCAGTCTGCAGAGCAGGAAGAGGTGGCATTTACTGGAGGAGATGGTAAGGCGAGGCAAGGAAATCTTCCTCAGAAGCTGCAAGACCCTGGGGAATTTGTTGTACCATGTGAAATAGGGCGTAAATTGGTGAAAAAAGCTATATGTTATTCAGGAGCAAGTGTTAATATAATGCCAAGTTCTCTTTACGAGAAATTTGGATTGAGCAGGATGAAACCCACATGACTAAACTTACAGATTGCAGATAAATCGGTCAGGATACCGTTGGGTATTGTGGAAGATGTTGAACTTCTGATCGACAAATTGAAGGTTCTAGCAGAGTTCGTGGTACTTGACATGGAGAATAGTCAGAACGTTCACATCGTTCTAGGATGAACATTATTGGCTACTGTTGGAGCCATCATTGATGTGAAACGAGTAAAGATGCCCATGGAAGTTAAGGGTCAAATGGTGGCAATAATAGCATCCAAGAAATCATACGATCCACCATGAACAGGAGTAGAGAAAGTCAGGCTGATGAATATAAACCAAGCGCTGTGTGGGAAGCAACCCACAATTATTTTAGCATTCGTTTTGATTTTATTTTATTTTATTTTAAATCTTTATTTTGTTGATTTTCACTTTCTCTAACTAAATTATTGATTTCAGTATTTTATTTTTGCAGGTATTAAAAAAAAAATCGAAAAATTGTTGGACAATAAGCTTCGCGCATACGCACGATTTATTTTCGCGCACATGCGCGAAGCCCAACTCAGAAGGTAGAGGAGGCCGCGCATATGTTCCACGCAGGGCGCGCATATGCGCGAGAAGATAAGGCGCATACACTCGGAGGCAGAGACATCGGCGCATATGTGCCACTCAGGGCGCGCATATAAGCGAGAAGACAAGAAAAAAACATGCAGAACAGTAAGCTTCGCGCATATGCCCCGATTTAGGTCGCGCATATGCGCGAGACCTAATTTATGAAGAAAAAAGAGGACTCGCGAACCCTCATAAAAAAACAGCCGCCTGCCCTTTCAACAAAAACACCGCCTCCCTCATCAGAAATCCGACCGCCAACTCATCTCGCCGAAAGCTGACCACCACTTCCGCCCACAGCCCAAAGTTTCGACCGCACTCCGATTTCTATTCACTCTCTGGTTCAAGTAAGGGTTTTTATTTTAATTTTGTTCAAATCTTCC
Organism: Primulina tabacum; assembly: GCF_025594145.1. Taxonomy (NCBI): domain Eukaryota; kingdom Viridiplantae; phylum Streptophyta; class Magnoliopsida; order Lamiales; family Gesneriaceae; genus Primulina; species Primulina tabacum. The sequence continues at coordinate 27,221,863 of NC_134555.1, forward strand.
GAGATTTGTTAGAATTGGTGTCATTCTATATGGGGAATTTGTGAGATGTGCAGTGGGTGTTCTAAACTAAAGTATTCTGTGACTGGTTGTACGTTGCATTGCTTACTGGATTAATTGGTGTGGTGAAATTATAGTGTTCTAACGCAAGTTTGGGATCCGATTATCTGTGATTTTGTGTTTGTCGGTTGGTTGATTTGTGTGGACATCGCGGTATTGCATTCCATGGCATCGAAAACGAAATCGAAAAAGGGTGCCTCTTCCTCCTCCAGTTTTGATTCTCACAGATTTTGGAATGAGGAGGCCCAACAAATATACGATAGCTCTATGACAAGGCCCATCATCCCAGAACAGGGATTCAATTTGTCAATTCCACGTGGTGTTATAATAGAGGAACTGGAATGCCGAGGATGGGTTGAATTTGCACAACACCCTTTGGATGCCGTAATCTCGGTTGTCCGAGAATTCTATGCAAACCTCCGAATTCGGCATGAGGAGTCTAAAGTCTTGGTGCGAGGTCAATTGGTGTTGTTCGACTCTCGTACGATCAATATGATATGTCAGATTCCCAGCCTCGACCATGACGAGTACAATGAATTTCTCGAAGCGGATGTTAATTATATAGAGTTCATCCGGACCATATGTCAAGCCGGCGCTGCATGGAAAATGAGCTCGAGCGGGCCTATTTCTTTAACGAAAACCAACATGGACCCTAACGCAAGTGCTTGGACATCCCTTGTATTAGCCCGGATCCTGCCGTCCTCACACTATTACGATGTGACAAAAGACAAAGCTGCGTTGGTCTATGCCATTTTGATGGGAAAATCGGTTGATTTGGGGAAAATCATCTATGGATCGATTATGAGAGCAGGCACATGGTTAGCCATGGTTGCTCTTCCTTGTCCTCATATAATTACCGAGCTATGCCGACAGGCCGGCATATCAGGGGCCCCTAATGAAACAGTGCTAAAGGTGAAGGCCCCCATTGTTGCTTTCTTTGGAGCAGCCTCCTATGTTCCCCATGAGTTTCTGGATGAAGAGGAGATCCCACAGCCACAACCACCACCACCACAACCTGCAGCAGCCAGACAGCGCAGGGGAGACAGATTTTGGCGACTAGAAAACGAGATGCAGGACCAGAGAAGGCTACTGGTTGAGCAGCGCTAGGTGCTGGATTCACTTCAGTTCCGCACCGACCATTTTATGTGATATATGATGGACTTCACTTCCGTGCTTGCTCAGCGGTTTCCACCTATAGGTCCAGAGGATCCGATGTTTCCCAGGCCACCGATATGGCCACCCCAGTACCCCGGACATGCCCCTTACCAGCCCCCACCCCTGAAGATGGATGAGGATGACGATGATGGTGACAACGAGCACTGACGCTCCTTGTGGGAGGTATGATTTTTCCATTCTTTCCTGTTTATACATTGAGGACAATGCATACTTAAAGTTTTGGGGGGGGGGGGGGGGGGTGATTTGATTTCGATGTTGTGTGATAACATTTTGACGATGTTGTGTGATAACATTTTGATGCTTTAGTGTGGGTGCAATTTTTTACTGAGTTGGTAGTGATATTGATAAAAAAATTTATTTATTTGCCCATTTTTTTAGTGCTTACATTGTAATAGTTGTGGAATTAAGATAATAGCCAATCAATGATGAGATTTGACCCGACATAGATGTTGTCCATGATTATGAGTCTAAATACATGCTATCTTTACTTACACCCTAATTCACGATTGCTATCTTGTTGATACTTCCGATGTCAAGAGAGTGTTCATATGATTTGTGATTTGATTTGTGAATGGACTCTAAAACCTGCATGTTGATTACTTGTTGTTGAGTTATGTGTTCACTAACACAAAGATGATCCAGGCAATCTTTGAATTACATTGAGCCTGTTTTCCTTTAATAATTTGTCAATTGCTAGCCCTTTGAGCCTAAATGAGAATGAGATGGGTGATTTGTTCTGTTTGAGTATCTCCAAATGCATGATCTATCTGTGTTTGTTGATTGGTAGATTGAAGTAGTGTAGAACTTGGTTTGGCACTCTTCGAGGCGAGATACGGGTATTGTGTGATTTAGGGATGATTTAGGCAATTTTTGGAACGTTTGAGCCTTTCAAGCCTACCCATAACATTGTATAAGGCCCTAGTGTCCCATGTTTGAGCTTAATGAAAATTGAATGGAGTGTGCCAAGGCACACAAGAGCCCCCATCCGTATCAATTCTAAATCCCTACGTCAACTACCAAATTTCGAGCATATACAGTAGTACCTACCGAAAACTAAGAGAAAATGAATCTGTGTATCACTACAAAAGCTCTTCTCCCTTGTGCACGTGTAAAAATATCATCGAAAAGAGGAAAAAGATGAAAAGAAAGAAATGAGTTTCTATGAAAAGAAAAAAAAATGTTGAGAAAAGGGAGAGGGAAAAAGTTGAATAAAGAATAAAAGAGTATGACGTGTTGATGTGAAAAAGAGGAAACAATGGTGAATATGTTGTGACAAGGCAAGTGGAAGTGAAACAAGAGGAAGCGGGAGAAGCGTGTGGAAAAATAAATTGGTTTGTTTCTCTCACTTTTGATTCCCTATCTTCATTTGTAACCATTAGTCGTAGTCTAATGTTATAAGCTTAAAAGACCTATTAACCAAGTCACATGTACCCAATATACTTGTGGAGAAGAGTTGCCAAAGTTAAGCCTATGGACACTTGAAAAATGCCGTCGATAAACAGGTAATTTGATTGTGTACACGTGCACATCTCATGGTATTGGATTTTGTTTGGTTAATTATGTCCTTTGCATTGCCATCTTGTTTAGCCAAATGATACCCTATAAGTCCTGTTGATTTGTGAAGGTAAACTTGTATCTCAATGACTTTGTTAATTACATGTGTGTCAATGAGTCCAGAATTTTATGAGATAAAAACTTATTAACTTATTTTGGCATATGGAATGGGTTAACGAGAATAGCAAAACACACACGCACGTGAACTGTGAGTAATATAGCATGTGTTTGATTCAATATGATGGGATTGTAATCTCTGAGGCTAGTGGCTATCCTTTTTTTCCACAACTCTTGTTCGTTCAGTTACATTCTTTAGGATGTGTTAAGTTTAGTCTAGCTAATGTTTTTTTTTATTATTTTATTTTTGCTCGGGACTAGCAAAAGTTTAAGTTTGGGGGGATTTGATAAGTGCATTTTGGGCACTTAAATTATCCTTATAATTCATATAGATTGTTAGTTTTCTTGGGCGGAATTATGCGTTTTTGTTATTTTTGGTGTGATTGTAGGAATCTAGGTAATGTTACTACATAGGCGTGAAAATGAACTAAAATGGCGCTTAGGAGAAGAAGTGTGAACAAACCTAGCACTGAAGGCAGTGAGACCCGCGCATATGCACGAGTCAGAGGTGCGCATATGCGCGCGAGACATAAGGAAAGACCAGAGAACCTCGCGCATATGCGCCAGACAAGGGGCGCATATGCGCGAAGAGATTCCAGCAGCCCAGAACAGAGGACTCCGCTCATATGCGCGGCGAAAGGGAGCGCATGTGCGCGCATAAGAAAAGGTTTCCCAACACACAGAAAGACCCGCGCATATGCGCGAGTCTTGGTCGCACATATGCGCGCAGCACAATGTTCAGAATTAAATAGGTTTAGTCGTGGGCTTTGAAAGGAGTTTCTGGAATTTGATGGACAGCCGTTCATACGAGAAACAGGAGCAAAAGTCAGAGAGCGGAGCACGAAATGCGAAAAACGGAGATAGAAGACGCTGAATCCGGACACGGAGACGCTCTTTCATCTCTCCTAAACACGTTTCTAATTCGGTTCTTTACTCTTACATTTTTAATGATTAAAAACAGGTTTTGTATCGATTTAAATTCGAGTATGAACTAATTTTATTGTCTAGAGATTGACGTAGTCTTGGTTGAACCTATGTTATTGACGTTTTGAATTTTCATTGAATTAATTCATCGTGTTTATTTGTGATTTCTTGTCGTTAATGCTTTTGAATTACTGGGCATAATTTGATTGATCAAATAATTAAGATCTAACACTCTAGAGAGGAGATTGAAATTAGGACAGGGGAAATCACATCGTCAGATGTTTAAAACGTGCAAAAGACGTATAACTCTGACGAATCCATAAAGAGAACCTTATTTGCATTTATTACGTGTTACGTGATTTTGAATAGACATATTAAAATCGGTAATAGGTAATACAATTCTATTTATCACTTGAAAAAGGGAATAGGAAAATTGCGAGTTCTTGGTTAGTAAACATGATGCAAATTTAATAATATGTTAGTCAATTTTAATTTTTCATAGGGGAGACCAGACGAAATCCTATCTCTTTGATCTATTCATTGAACTTCTACTGCGTGCTAAAAATTCCCTGATTCGTTATTTTCTCTGAATTGATCATAAACTATCTAATTGATTTCTCTAAATAAAGATGAACTATGTCAATTATGGTAATTAATATACAGTTTTAAATAATTATTCCTCGTGGGATCGATATCTGTACTCAAACCAGTACTAAAACTTGACACCATACACTTGCGGTAGTGAAAATACGCAACAACCGCCTTGACAAAGAAGAATGCAAATTTTATATGGGGATCTGACGGCCAAAAAAGTTTTAACAAGTTGAAGCAAGCTTTGATATCAGAGCCAGTATTATCGATGTCATCAGGGCAAGGAGAGTATGTTCTTTATACGGACGCTTCGAAACTTGGTTTGAGCATAGTTCTGATGCAAAATGATCGAGTTATAGCTTATTCACCGAGATAGTTGAAAGTTCACGAGAAAAATTACCTAAACATGATCTTGAGCTCGCCGTAGAAGTATTCGCATTAAGGATTTGGAGACATGGATTTGGAGACATTACCTATATGGGGAAAAGTGCAAGATTTTCACCGACCATAAAATTTTGAAGTACGTCTTTACCCAAAAAGAGTTGAATATGACGCAGCGAAGATGGCTATTATAAAGGCCTCATAAATTCGTGTTTGAAAATGTGCAAAAAAAAAAAATTCAAATTTTCTTTTTTAAATAATTAAAATGCCTCATTAAATAATTAAAATGTCTCATTCATAGTTCAACTGATAGATAAAGTTTAATATTCAAAATAGCAGTGAAGTAAATATTTGTTTGCAAAATAACAACTTAAAATAATCCAACAAAAGTAAAATGTTTGAGCATAAAATAGTAAATGCTGAAATGAGGTCCTCAGGTTCCACAACTGCTGACCCAAGATGGCTCACTGGTCCCCGCCCTCGATCCCGACCTCATCAGTACCTACAACAATCAAGTCTAGTGAGTCTAACGACTCAGTATGCATATATCATAAATAATAACTAATAATAATAAACTCGCATGCAAAGTGAAAATATCGTGTCATGAGTTATTATAATACTAGCATAACTGAACTGAAAATCGCATCATGAATAATTATAAATACGTGCATAACTGAACTGAAAGTCGTAAGTTAAATGTTTGCTCCGTAGAGCCCGGTCATAAAATAGCATGTAATGATTTTCTGTTGAGATTATGTTCTACGCAAGTGGCCCCCTGAACTGAACTGAACTGAACCGGTAAGTGACCACCGGGTGATGTAATAATCGTCAGATCAGACTAATGCCACAGTATACTGGGTGGAACTGAACTGAACCGGTAAGTGACCACCGGGTGAAGTAATAATCCCATGAGAGTGAAGTGGCCACAAGCAATATCGCATAAATATCAAAAATGAATATTTTATATTTTTATGCACGTAATATAATTAAATGGTATAATTAAATATCCTGTAATATTTTATCACATGGGTTGGATCGTTCCCAGCCTCGCTGTGACCCAAATCTAACTTGAAAAATATGCAAATGGTTTAACTTGACCAAACTTTGTAATTGACTCCAAAAAAACGAGACAATTACGCCCAATGACTTAGTATTTAATCATGACTCCGTGCCAAACCGAAACAACATCAAACCATCATCTAGTCATGATTAAAATAGTCTTAAAATGATGAAATGATGCTCCTAAAATTTCAGTATTTCGAATTTTGGTGAAGGGAGGCCAAAAACATGAAACGCTCTTTCGAGAGTCACTTTGACACATTGCACCGTAAATTCTCGTACGACCTCTAAACTTAACCGAATCACAAACGGCCAAAAACACAGCCTATCTAACTCAATGAGGTACTGTCCAGTCCAATTCCATAGGCTAAAAGCCAACCGAGAAATCGAAACTCACCTCTGAACCGCAGCACACTTGCTGTCAAAATTACATCAGCAGTGTTAGCGTTCCATTGCGTCGTTTGCGAGGCTAATGGCCATTGGGGCATGAACCACTGACCAGAACCTCTTACCTACATCCTAAGGAATGGTTTGAACCATAGCTAAGGGCCCTAGGCCAGCCACAATCCAAACCACACCATGAATTACCCGAAAAATCCCACCCGAGAGGCACCCTTGCATGCGTGGGGTGTATTGCTTCCGTTGCTGCCACGTGTCGTTTCAGTGGTCATTTCATTGACCATGGCATGATCTAGACATCAAGAGGTATGGTATGAACCGTGGCTAAGGGCTAAAAAGCCAACCAAGATCTACACCACACTAAATACTCGAAAGTACACATGCAGGAAAAATGAAGGGCCGAAGGGGGCTGTTCTTGTTTTGATTAAAAACCGATTCCATCGTGGACCAAGCCTCAAAAGGCTGACTTGGTCACGTCTCAGACATAATAAGGAGGTGTTCTAACCATGGCTATAGCCCCTAGGGCAGCCAAGATCAGAAACTTTCTCCCTTGACAGCAAACAAAAAAAAATCGAGACTCATTGTGACAATATGGAGGAGTTGCTGTCGTTTCTAACTTTCTAGCGTGTATGGGGCTTGAACGAATGGACCAATATGATCCTAACATGTCCTAGTACATGTCTAAATGCAGCCTTGGGAGCCTGGACGTGATCCAACCCCTGAACCATCAAAACCAAGCAGAAACGTGAAGTGCACAAGGGAGGCGAGAAAATTCTGTACATGCTTCAAAACTTGTTGTCATGCATTTCGGTTTTCATGGTTAAAAATCATGCGCATGAGATGTTAAAAATCAGTATATGACTTCAATGAGGAGCAAATAAAAACATATACATGCCTGGATTTTTGTTTTGAAGAAAACAAAAGACAAACAACGATGCGGCGCGGAGGAGACGAAGTGTTCTTCTTTTCTCACTTTCTCTCTTGTTTTACCTTGCTTGGGGACTCACAATTTCTTGCTGAAATGTTCAGAGTTTTCGAGAATATGGGGTGAGGGAAATGTCTAGGAATGAATGGGAAGGTTATCAATTAAATGAGAGTTTAAATGGCAAGGTAAAATCTTTTCTATCCTAGTGTTTGTGAGATAAGGAAATTGCTATGATTTGATTTGATTTCATGGTGAGTGGCCGATTTCCTCATGTCAAATAAGGGTAGGAAAATTGCTTAATGATTAATTATTGAAGATTAAAGGTGAGGAGATTATCTCCCAAGAAAAGAATAAGGAATGATATAAAAAATGGTGGGTTGCCAAAAATTAAATCTTTCAAATTGAAGTGGCCTATTTTTTTACTAGATAAATGGTTGTGAAATATTGCCAAATTAATAGTTATTGAAGATTTAAAGTTGAAGGAATTATCTCCAAGAAATGGTTAAGGAAAGAATAAAGATGGAGAGTTGACAATATATTTTAAATCTCCTAATTGGGTGGCCGATTTTTATCATTTAAAAAGGAGGGAAATGTTGCTAGATAAATATGGTAAAATTATTGCTTAAATATTAATTGGTGGTAAATAAAATTTAGGGAATTATCTATCATGAATGGATAGGGAAAGATATCAAAGTTTGAGGGTTGACAATTAATTAAATCCCTACAAGTGAAGTGGCCGAAAATTTTGATAATGGGAGGGAAAATATTGCTTAGATAATGTATTTTAAATCTTTAGAGTTTTATCCACCCCTTAAATATTTTAATGAATTAATAAATTGATTATGGCATAACATTATCTTGCATGCATGGCTAAATATTTGAATTACTTAAATAATTCCTTAAACACTCTTTTACATTAAATTAACTTATTATTTATCTTAAATAAATTTTAGGAATGATTTCTTAATATTAAATTTTATCTAAAACTCCAACTCCAGTCCGGCCTCACTCAATTAACTGAAAAGATAACAATTAAACTACTGCAATAAAATAATTAAATTTAAAGAAAAGCATTTAAATTCTCATGCAATAAAATCATATCTAAATACTAGAATTATGCATGGCTTATACGTAGTCTAATTTACTGGTTCTACAACCCTCCCCCCCTTAAAAGAAATTTCGTCCTCGAAATTAAAACTCACCGAATAACTCGGGATACCGACTCCTCATCTCTGGCTCAGACTCCCACGTAGCTTCCTCCTCTGAATGGATAAGCCATTTGACTTTCACTCGCTTAAACTTTAACTCGCTTAACCAGCTTGTTCCGAAGCTTCTTCTCCTAGCTGTCTAAGATCTGCACTGGTCTCTCTTCATAGGACAGGTTCGGAGCAAGCTGCAACGGCTCAAAGTTCAAGACATGCGAAGGATTTTCCATATACTTCCTCAGCATAGAGACGTGGAACACATTGTGTACTCCGGCCAGATTCGGCGAAAGAGCCACGCGATAAGCTAGCGTCCCAAATCTGTCAAGGATCTCAAATGGTCCAATGAATCTCGGACTGAGCTTTCCTTGCTTCCCAAATCGCATGACACCCTTCATAGGTGCTACTTTAACAAAAACATGGTCGCCAACGGCAAACTCTAAATCTCTCCTCCTCTGATCTGCATAGCTTTTCTGTCGACTCTGAGCAGTCCTCATCCTATCACGGATCTTGACTACTACATCGGCAGCCTGCTGAATAATCTCCGGACCCAACTCTGATCTTTCTCCTACTTCATCCCAATGAACAGGAGATCTACACTTACGACCATACAGTGCTTCATACGGTGCCATACCTATAGACGACTGGAAACTGTTGTTATAGGTGAACTCTACCAATGGTAAGTTCGACTCCCAATTCTCTGAGAAATCAATGACACAAGCCCGGAGAAGATCCTCCAAGATCTAAATAACTCGCTCTGACTGCCCATCTGTCTGAGGGTGGAAAGCTGTGCTAAACAGCAACTTCGTACCCATCGTCGAATGCAAACTCTTCCAAAATGAGGAAGTGAATATGGGGTCTCTGTCAGATACGATAGAACTAGAATACCATGAAGTCAGACTATCTCTCGGATATAAAGCTCTGCATACTGAATCATGGTGAAAGTCGTCTTAAAGGGCAAGAAGTGCGCTGATTTGGTAAGACGATCAACAATCACCCAGATAGCATTTGACCCTCTGACTGACTTCGGCAAACCGGTCACGAAATCCATGGTAACATTCTCCCACTTCCACTCGGGAATGGGAAGAAGCTTGAGCAAACCTGCTGGTCTCTGATGCTCTGCCTTCACTAACTGACAAGTCAGACACTCGGATAAAAAACGTCTGATATCCTTCTTCATTCCTGGCCACCAATACAATAACTGCAGATATTTTTACATCTTCGTACTCACAGGGTGAATAGAGTACGACGACATATGGGCCTATGATAGAATATCTGCTCGGAGAGAATCACTGCAAGGAACCCATATCCTGTCTCGATATCTCACTATACCGTCGCTCACTGTATACAAGACACTGCCCTTGGCCTCATCTCTCTGCTTCCACTTTGCCAACTGGTCATCTGCTGACTGACCACTGCGAATACGGTCTAGAAGAGAGGATTGAATAGTCAAGGTAGACAGACGGGGAACTCTACCTCGAGGATAAGTCTCTAGACCAAACCTCTGCATCTCAGTCTGAAGAGGTCTTGAAACTGTCAAATAAGCCATCACTGTGACTTTTCTACTCAATGCATCCGCAACTACATTAGCTTTACCCGGGTGGTAGCTAATGTCCCAGTCATAATCCTTCAGAAGCTCCAATTAACGCCTCTGACGCATGTTCAGCTCTTTCTGCGTAAAGAAATACTTGAGGCTCTTGTGGTCGGTAAAGATCTGGCACTTCTCTCCATACAAATAAAGCCTCCAAATCTTCAAGGCAAAAACTAGGCGGCCTACTCTAGATCATGGGTATGGTAATTCTTCTCATGAGTTTTCAGCGGTCGAGAAGCATATGCTATCACCTTCCCATGCTGCATCAACACAGTGCCTAAACCGAGCTTCGATGCATCGGTATACAGAACAAACTCACCGGGCCCTGACGGCATGGCCAAAACTGGTGCTGAGATAAGAGCTTGCTTCAAAGTATCGAAGCTCTTCTGACATTCATCGCTCCACACAAATTTTACATTCTTCTTGGTCAATGATGTGAGTGGAACGACAATAGAGGAGAATCCCCGAATAAACTTTCGATAATATCCTGCTAGCCCAAGAAAACTACGGATCTCTGATGCATTCTGCGGCACAACCCAATCTCTGACTGCTGCAACTTTCCCTGGGTCTACCTCAATACCGCTGCTAGAAACAATGTGGCCTAAGAATGCCACCTTCTCTAATGAGAATTCGCACTTACTAAACTTTGCGAATAACTTATGCTTCCGCAAGGTCTGCAACACTGTGGTAAGATGTCTGCTGTGATCATCTTGATTCTTGGAGTAGACGAGAATGTCGCATATGAATACTATCACAAACTGGTCAAGATACGGCTGAAATACGTGATTCACGAGATCCATGAAGATCGCTAGCGCATTCGTTAGACCGAACGGCATCACAAGGAACTCGTAGTGGCCATAACGAGTCCTAAAACAGTCTTGGAAACGTCAGAATCTTTAACCCTCAACTGGTGATAAATGGAACGCAGATCTATCGTGGAGAATATCGAAGCTCCCTGCAACTGGTCAAACAAATCCTCAATCCTCGGAAGTGGGTATTTGTTATTCACTGTAACCCTGTTCAACTCCCAGTAATCAATGCAAAGCCTCATAGAGCCATCCTTCTTCTTCACAAATAAGACTGGCGCGCCCCATGGTGAGAAACTCGGGCGAATGAACTCCTTATCCAGAAGTTACTGAATCTTCTTCTTAAGTTCTGCCATCTCTGTCGGCGCTAATCGGTACGACGCTTTTGATATCGGAGCCGTACCTGGCATAACCTCAATAGAAAACTCCACTTCTCGCTCGGGTGGCATACCAGAGACGTCCTCAGGAAAAATGTCTGGAAAATCTCTAACAACAGGGACATCTGAGGCTAACTGACTGGGTGCCTCGGGGACAGATATAAAAGTTGCTAAAAACGCCCGACACCCGCTATGCATGAGCTTCCTAGCCTTGACATAAGGAATAATGCACGGTAAAGGAAAGTACCTGTCTTGCTCAAATAAGAACTGTGTCATCCTAGGCGGTCGGACTAGAACAGATCTCCGCTGAAAGTCGATCAAAACTCTGTTCCGCAATAGCCAATCCATCCCTAGTATGACGTCAAACTCCGGCATCGGCAACACGATCAGATCCGCATAAACGAGGTTGCCATGAAGCTCAAGATTTATGTCTCGGATCACATTGGTAGCTGTCATCTCTTCTCCATAAGGCAATACTACTAAATAGGCTATGTCTAGCCCCACGATCTTGACCTTGAGGAAATTAGCAAAGACCTCCGAAATAAACGAGTGAGTAGCCCATGAATCTATCAAGGCTTTCGTAGCGGAACCAGATATAAAAATTCTCCCTGAAAGGTTGGAATATCAAGCTGAACCCAATAATCACAAGAACTAACCTATAGACATGCAAAGGCCAGAGTTCTTCTAAACTAAATTCCCGAAAATAATACTGAGTGGAGCATGCAATCCTACTGCAATTCTTAACCCAAAAAATTAATTCCCAAATATAAACTTAAAGCTTAAAGGTACCTGTCATAAGCATGGTCTACGGGTTCGTCTCCGTAGCATGGAGAGCAAACACTCTGCCTTGGGTAGGCAGATTCCTCTGAGGGCACTGCGGCAGCAAGTGGTCTGGACTACCACACTTGTAACACTTCCTTGAGCCATACATACACGCTCCGGCATGGCGGCGTGTGCACTTAGGGCAGACTGGATGCTCAAAAGTCTTCGGGGCTGGGCGTCCCCGCTGCTGCTGCTGCTGCTGGCCTCTGTTTTTGGGTGGGCTGTGGAAAGGCCTCTTATTCTGATGCTGCTGCTGAGGAGGAGGAGGGCGGTGTGGTACTGGAATCGGTCGCTTCCCCTGGCGATCCCTCTCAATGTCACGCTGGTCCTGTTCTGCAGCTAGAGCTCTGGAGATGGCAACATCATAAGTAGTAGGGCCAGCCACCCTAACATCACGGCGCAAGATCGGCCGTAGACCATCCAGAAAGTGTCTCAACTTGGCACCGGCATCGTTCGCGATCAGGAGCACAAAATGGCAGCCCCTCTCAAACTTACGGATGAACTCCGTAACAGTCAGATCTTCCTGTCTCAGGGTCATGAACTCCCTGGTCAACGTGGAACGCACTTCGTCGGTAAAATATTTGGAGTAAAATACCTCTGTGATGCGTGTCCAGCTCAGCGTAGCCAAGTTCAGGGCTACTGACGCTTCTTCCCACCATAAGCGAACATCTCCTCCGAATAAATAGGTGGCACATCGAACTCTGTCTGCATCTCCAAGCTCCATGAACTCGAAGATAACTTCGAGGGACTTGATTCAGCCCTCGGCAATCATGGGATCAGAGGTCCCTGAAAACTACTTCGGCCTCATCTTCATGAAGCGCTCATAAGTAGCCTCGGGCCCTGCCGGCCTGGCTGCCACAACATTGTTCCCCGCAAACTGTGCAAAGTACTGAGTCATCCCAGCTAGCATCTGGGCATTCATTTCAGGTTGAGGGGGTGGAGGTCCCTGCCTCTCCTGTCTCTGCTCCTCACCGTCCTCTTGGCGAGGCTCATCATTTCTAGTGCGCTCGGGAATGCGTCTAGGGGGCATACTGTTCCATAAATAACCCATACGTAACCAACATTCATAATTCCATAATTTATTTAAATTTAAATACCGAACAATAAAAATCTGGACGTAAAATATTTCATGAAAACATGCTGTTAAATAATTCATGCTTTAAATAAAATGCGTAAATGTAAAACTTACAGACCGAAGACGTGACTTCATGAGCTTCTCATGGTCAGTAGTAGTACAACCCTTTACAAGAACATAGGCTCTGATACCAGCTATTAAGGGCCTCATAAATTCGTGTTTGAAAATTTGCAAAAAAAAAAATTTTGAAATTTTCTTTTTTAAATAATTAAAATGCGTCATTAAATAATTAATATGTCTCATTCATAGTTCAACTGATAGATAAAGTTTAATATTCAAAATAGCAGCGAAGTAAATATTTGTTTGCAAAATAACAACTTAAAATAATCCAACAAAGTTAAAATGTTTGAGCATAAAATAGTAAATGCTGAAATGAGGTCCTCAGGTTCCACTATTGCTGACCCAAGATGGCTCACTGGTCCCCGCCCTCGATCCCGACCTCATCAGTACCTACAACAAACAAGTCTAGTGAATCTAATGACTCAGCATGCATATATCGTAAATAACAAGTAATAATAATAAATTCGCATGCAAAGTGAAAATATCGTGTCATGAGTTATTATAATACTAGCATAACTGAACTGAAAATCGCATCATGAATAATTATAAATACGTGCATAACTGAACTAAAATTCGTAAGTGAAATGTTTGCTCCGTGGAGCCCGGTCATAAAATAGCATGTAATGATTTTCTGTTGAGATTATGTTCTACGCAAGTGGCCCCCTGAACTGAACTGAACTGAACTGAACCGGTATGTGACTACCGGGTGATGTAATAATCGTCTGATCAGACTAATGCCACAGTATACTGGGTGGAACTGAATCGGTAAGTGACAACCGGGTGAAGTAATAATCCTATAAGAGTGAAGTGGCCACAAGCAATATCATATAAATCTCAAAAATGAATATTTTATATTTTTATGTACGTAATATAATTGAATGGCATAATTAAATATCTTGTATTATTTTACCACATGGATTGGATCGTTCCCAGGCTCGCTGCGACCCAAATCTAACATGAAAAATATGCAAATAGTTTAACTTGACCAAAATTTGTAATTGACTCCAAAAAAACGAGACAATTACGCCCAATGACTTAGTATTTAATCATGACTCCGTGCCAACCCGAACCATCATTTAGTCATGATTAAAATACTCTTAAAATGATGAAATGATGCTCCTAAAATTTCAGTATTTCGAATTTTGGTGAATGGAGGCCAAAAACATGAAACGCTCTTTCGAGAGTCACTTTGGCACATTGCACCGTAAATTCTCGTACGACCTCTAAACTTAACCGAATCACAAACGGCCAAAAACACGGCGTTTATAACTCAATGAGGTACTGTCCAGTCCAAGGCCATAGGCTAAAAGCTAACTGAGAAATCTAAACTCACCTCTGAACCGCAGCACACTTGCTGTCAAAATTACAGCAGCAGTGTTAGCGTTCCATTGCGTCGTTTGCGAGGCTAATGGCCATTGGGGCTTGAACCACCGACAAGAACCTCTTACCAACATCCTAAGGAATGGTTTGAACCATGGCTAAGGGCCCTAGGCCAGCCACTATCCAAACGACACCATGAATCACCCGAAAAATCCCACCCTAGAGGCACCCTTGCGTGCGTGGGGTGTATAGCTTCCGTTGCTGTCCCGTGTCGTTTCAGTGGTCATTTCATTGACCATGGCATGATCTAGACATCAAGAGGTATGGTATCAACCATGGCTAAGGGCTAAAAAGCCAACCAAGATCTACATCTCACTAAATACTCGAAAGTACACATGCAGGAAAAATGAAGGGCCGAAGGGGGCTGTTCTTGTTATGATTTAAAAACCGAATCCATCGTGGACCAAGCCTCAAAAGGCTGACTTGGTCACGTCTCAGACATAATAAGGAGGTGTTCTAACCATGGCTATAGCCCCTAGGGCAGCCAAGATCAGAAACTTTCTCCCTTGACAGCAAACAAAAAAAAATCGAGACTCATTGTGACAATATGGAGGAGTAGCTGTCGTTTCTAACTTTCCAGCGTGTATGGTGCTTGAACGAATGAACCAATATGATGGTAACATGTCCTAGTACATGTCTAGATGCAGCCATGGGAGCCTGGACGTGAGCCAACCCCTGAACCATCAAAACCAAGCAGAAACGTGAAGTGCACAAGGGAGACGAGAAAATTCTGTACATGCTTCAAAACTTGTTGTCATGCATTTCGGTTTTCATGGTTAAAAATTATGCACATGAGATGTTAAAAATCAGTATATGACTTGATTGAGGAGCAAATAAAAACATATACATGCCTGGATTTTTGTTTTGTAGAAAACAAAAGACAAACAATGATGCGGCGCTGAGGAGACGGAGTGTTCTTCTTTTCTCACTTTCTCTCTTGTTTTACCTTGCTTGGGGACTCACGATTTCTTGCTGAAATTTTCAGAGTTTTCGAGAATATGGGGTGAAGAAAATGTCTAGGAATGAATGGGAAGGTTATAAATTAAATGGGAGTTTAAATGGCAAGGTAAAATCTTTTCTATCCTAGTGTTTGTGAGATAAGGAAATTGCTATGATTTGATTTGATTTCATGGTGAGTGGCCGATTTCCTCATGTCAAATAAGGGTAGGAAAATTGCTTAATAATTAATTATTGAAGATTAAAGGTGAGGAGATTATCTCCCAAGAAAAGAATAAGGGATGATATCAAAAATGGTGAGTTGCCAAAAATTAAATCTTTTAAATTGAAGTGGCCGATTTTTTTACTAGATAAATGGGGGTGAAATATTGCCAAATTAATAGTTATTGAATATTTAAAGTGGGAGGAATTATCTCCAAGAAATGGTTAAGGAAAGAATCAAGATGGAGAATTGACAATATATTTTAAATCTCCTAATTGGGTGGCCTATTTTTATCATTTAAAAAGGAGGGAAATATTGCTAGATAAATATGATAAAATTATTGCTTAAATATTAATTGGGGGTAAATAAAATTTAAGGAATTATCTATCATGAATGGATAGGGAAAGATATCAAAGTTTGAGGGTTGACAATTAATTAAATCCCTACAAGTGAAGTGACCGAAAATTTTGATAATGGGAAGGAAAATATTGCTTAGATAATGTATTTTAAATTTTTTGAGTTTAATCAACCCATTATATATTTTAATGAATTAATAAATTGATTATGGCATAACATTATCTTGCATGCATGACTAAATATTTGAATTACTTAAATAATTCCTTAAACACCATTTTATATTAAATTAACTTATTATTTATCTTAAATAAATTTTAGGAATGATTTCTTAATATTAAATTTTATCTCAAACTCCAACTCCAGTCCGGCCTCACTCAATTAACTGAAAAGGTAACAATTAAACTATTGCAATAAAATATTTAAATTTAAAGAAAAGCATTTAAATTCTCATGCAATAAAATCATATCTAAATACTAGAATTATGCATGGCTTATACGTAGTTTAATTTACGGGTTCTACAGCTATAGTTAGTAAAAGACTACGACAGTGACATTAGCTACCATCCAAGATAAGCTAATGTAGTAGCAGATTTATTGAGTAGGAAGACAACAGTCATTAATCAATTATCACTTTAGAGGCCACTGCAATCCAAGATACAACAATATGAGCTGGTAGTGTATGCTAGAGGCGAGGCCCCTAATCTTGACACCATGACAGGCCAGTTGAATTTGAGGGATAAAATCAGTGAGGGACAATCTTTTGACGAGCAATTGCAAAAGTGGAGGTCGAGAGATGAAGCTAAGGGCCGGAAGCTGTTTTCTGAGGTGTATGGTATTGTTCGATAACGAGACCGACTTTGGGTTCCTAGTAGCGATTTTTTAAGGTAAGTTATTATAAAGGAAGCTCATGATACTCCGTATTTCATCCATCCTGGAAGCACGAAGATGTACAAGGATCTTCAATTATTGTATTGGTGGTCGGACATGAAGCGAGATATCCTACGATTTTTATCTGGATGTTTGACATGTCAACAAATTAAAGCAGAGCATCAGAGGCCAGCAGTGAAACTTAAGGCACTTCTTATTGTCGAGTGAAAATAGGAAAATATCACCAGGGACTTTTTTGTGGGATTGCCAAGGACTATCAAGGGCTTAAATGCTATATGGGTGATAGTGGATCGTCTTACGAAATCAGCGCATTTTCTACCTATCAAGATGGCCTTCACAATGACGCAATATGCCGAGTTGTATATTCGAGAGATAGTTCGACTGCATGGGATTCCCGTGTCTATCGTTTCCTACAGAGATCTAAGGTTCACATCGTTTTTTTGGTAAATTCTGCATACAGCGATGTTGGCTAAATTATTATTCAGTACAACATTCCATCCTCAAATCGATGGTCAGTCTGAAAGAGTGATTCAAATTTTGGAAGACCTACTTCGAGCTTGTGTGATTGATTTTCAAGGAAGTTGGAAACCAAAGTTGCTTCTAGTGGAGTTTACTTATAATAATAGCTATCAATCATCAATAGGATTGGCTCCTTACGAGGTACTATATGGGAGGAAGTGTAGATCACCCATACATTGGGACGATGTTGGTGAAAGAGGAGAATTTGGTCCGGACTTGATCAAGCAAATAGCGGAGCTATTAGTCAAAATTCGAGATAGGATGAAGACTGCACAAAGCCGAGATAAAATATATGCTGACAAGAGATGAAGAGAGCTAGAGTTTGTAGTAGGTGACCATGTATTTTTGAAAATACCACCCCTGAAGGGTGTTATGAGATTTAGTAAAAAGGGTAAGCTTAGTGCAAGATTCATCGGGCCATTTGAGATTTTGGAGAGGATTGGAACACTAACCTATAGAGTGGCATTGCCATCGATGCTATCTGGAGTAAACAATGTGTTCCATATCTCGATACTGCGAAAGTACATGTCAAACCCTTTACATGTATTAAATCATAAGTCACTACAGTTAACTCCAAATATGTCATACGAGAAAAGACCCACACAAATCTTAGGCAAACAAGAAAGAAGACTCCGAAACAAACTTATATCAATGGTCAAAGTCAAGTGGCTAAATCACTCGGAGTAAGAAGCTAATTGGGAAAATGAGAGGGACACGAAGAGTCGCTACCCGGAGCTATTCGGTAAATTTAATTTCGAGGACGAAATTTCATTTAAGGGAGGGAGGAATTGTAAGGTTCAAAATGCGATAACATAACCTATCTGCTCGCGAATCTAGAGAAAATGGAAAATGTCTAATTAAAGGGTATTAATTTCATGAATGCATGAAACTATGTTTTAAAACCTATTCGAGACGCTCGAGACGTGATAGAGGAACGGAGACCGAGACTGAAAAAGGGAAAATATTTTTATTAAATAATTATTTTTAATTTTTTAAAATATGGTATATGTTATATAATATTTTTTAAAATGGGTGTTATGAGGTGTTTTTATACGCCTAGTCGTATTTCTAAACGGTATTCGATTTTCGACGAAAATATGAACTTTTTGAGAACTTGGCTAATATTTTCATAAACTTCCCAAAACAAAATAATTTAAATATTACTTAATGGGCTTAATGGATTTATTATATCATGTTAATGGTCCTAAACTTACACTACTTGTTTTATATCAAAATAAAAGCCTAAAAACCCTACCCATAACCCCTCAAACCCATAACCCCTCAAACCCACGCCCCACCCCTCAATTACACAAGAACTCCTCCCTCACCATACACATGCACACACACGAGAACTTGAAGAAAAAGCCACGATTTTGTGAAGTTTGTAGTATTGGGTTTTCTACGTCGCCGTTCTTTGCATCGCCAACTCGTTTTCATGCGTAAAATACGCAAAGACACGCCTTAACTTTCTTTGAAACATCTTTTATACCATATTATGTATATTTGTTTAACTTTGCATGAAAAACATGTTGCACAAGTTTTATTTTCGTTTTTATGGACATACATGCATATAACTTGTGTTTTGATAATATAAAACTCTTCCGAATGATGCATAAAGAGGCTGCCATGATAAGGTAACATGGAGGGACATTTTTCCTACATAATAAGGGTCCATAGGTGCCAAACCTGTAGAGCCCAAATTCAGTACACGTAAAACCTATGTATTAATTTAATTGTTAAATTATTGATTTAAGTTTAAAATGATTTTTAGCGATACCTGATTTATTAAATTGCATTATTTTAATTATTTATTTTTATGTGATGCACGTTAAAATGTTTTCTTGATTTTCATCTTTCAGGCGATTATTTGATGCGGGATCGAGGAAAAGAGACCGACGATGATTTTGGAAATTTTATAATGACATATTTTATTTTAAGTTAGAAAGGGGCATTTTAAATGATTTATAAGTTTTTAGTATTTCAAAAGCCTAATTTAATTATTAGGTAATTTATGATTTTAAACTTTTAAAGATTTAGTACGGGTGTGATTTTATTTTAAATTAGGGAATTAGTGTAATTAGTGTGAGTTAACTTTTTTATTAATATTTTTAACCCTTAATTAAGCAACTTTTCTACTCTTAACACAGAC
This sequence comes from Primulina tabacum, assembly GCF_025594145.1. NCBI lineage: Eukaryota > Viridiplantae > Streptophyta > Magnoliopsida > Lamiales > Gesneriaceae > Primulina > Primulina tabacum. The sequence goes on from NC_134555.1 coordinate 27,241,490, forward strand.
ACACACGTTCTCTACACACACTTATTCATTTCATTTTTTTTAACTAAAACCTAGGGTTCTTATTATTCTCTCCAGCCGCCACCCTCTCCTTCGAATTTTTCCAGCAACTTTACGTTGATTTTGTTACAAGAAAATCGTTCCACGATCGTCCCGGATCAACCCTCGCACCGTTTTCGCTTCAGTATCGTCGTATCGTGAGTTATAAATTTCAAAAGACATGTATAATCTTTTGTTTCTGCATCGATCTTGTTATATTATGTTATTTTATGTTTATTATGCGTAAAAATCCATGTATGTTGTAAAAAGTTTGAGTGAAAATTTGTTGGATCGGTTTTGAAACGATTTTAGATTTGAAAACTCGAAATTTTCTGTCATTTTAAATACTGGGACTTTTCGGTTGATTTTCTGGAAAAACATTCAACATATAAAAATTAGAACTTTTTGATACCTTCGATTTGACAGTAAATTCAAAATATTTGGATAAAAATGAGTGAATTATGATCGTTTTTGTGGGACTACTAAAACTGTGTTTTTCTGAAAATGCGTTCTTGACGTGTTCTAGAAGTTTTGTTGTTGCAGGCTTCATTGGGGATCGACGGGTGATCGCTGCTGTGTTTAAGTATGTTGAGTATGATGTTGGGATGATTTTTGGTGTGTCGGATCTCGATAGACACTTGTTTGCATTAGAAGTGGTAGGATGCGTTTTGGTGTCAAATGTCGAGTTCACGGATTGGGTTGCATTGTTTGTGATGCGTGATGCGTAGTTGTTTTGGGGCATTTGTTTGAGTTTGAATCAATGTAATAGCATCCTAGGATGAGTCTCGAGGTGTTAGTTCATGGTCCCTAGGCTTGGATTTGAAGAATGAATCAGTAAGTTAGTGAATTTTTCGCGAGTTTGCAAGTCAAGAGGCTACCCGGACCCTGTCGATTTTTCCTTCAAAATGCGAATTTCCAGCATCTAAACGGACCCTTACACGGGGTCCGTGTCTTTTTTTTAAAAAAAAAATTTAAAATTTTTTTAGGGATTGTTTTGGGGTTTGATGTTATGATTTAGTACAATGATTAAACGAGGTCAAGTCCCGAGAGATTTAGAATGTTTTGTCATTTTTAGGTGTGAGCATGACTATACGTCTAAGTTATACAAGATAGGTATTCGAACTCATGTTAGTATGTGCAGCAGTGGCCCCAAGCGAGAATTAACGAATCCCTCAATGCCACGTAAGTATGTTCGACGTGCAAAAGAAAATATTTCAAGTTTTAGAGGTATGCTAAATGTTTTGTGACAAAATTATGAACGGGTTTGGAAGTCTGTGAACGTGGCGGCCGAGGACCTCTCCACCCCGGTAAAGCATGATCGAGTTTAGATCAGGATTGGAAAGCGGTAAAGCATGTGTAACGTCCCAGATTCGACGACTGTCCTCACTGTACCAAGACGAGTCTTTCTAGAGTGCTTATGTCCTCACTCACACGCACCCTGGGAAACTTCCCAGGAGGTCACCCATCCCAAAATTGCCCCAAGTCAAGCACGCTTAACTTTGGAGTTCTTATTTGATGAGCAACGAAAAAAAGATGCACCTTCGTGATATGAGTAGTACAAATCAAATCTTTTAAGCTCTTCTTCAACTGTACAGTCCATTACATTGAACAGTCTCGGAATCCGTCTCATTCCCGTGTAGGTCGGTTCATTAATGTTCCCTCCACCTAGAAGCCTGCCAGGAGCCGCTCATTGTCCATGCAACTGATGGCACCGGCGATCACCCCCCGCCCTCTTCGGCCCCGGGCCTCACATGCCCACCAGCTTCCGCTTGGTTCGTCCCCGAACCACACCGTACTAAGAGAGGTCGGCTCTGATACCACTTGTAACGTCCCAGATTCGACGAGTGTCCTCACTGTATCAAGACGTGTCTTTCCAGCGTGCTTATGTCCTCACTCACACGCACCCTGGGAAACTTCCCAGGAGGTCACCCATCCCAAAATTTCCCCAAGTCAAGCACGCTTAACTTTGGAGTTCTTATGTGATTAGCTACCGAAAAGAAGATGCACCTTCGTGATATGAGTAGTAAAAATAAAATCTTTTAAGCCCTTCTTCAACTGTACAGTCCATTACATTGAACAGTCTCGGAATCCCTCTCATTCCCGTGTGGGTCGGTTCATTCATGTTCCCTCCACCTAGAAGCTTGCCAGGAGACGCTCGTTGTCCGTGCAACTGATGGCACCGGCGATCACCCCCTGCCCTCTTCGACCCCCACAGCCCTTGGACTGGATATCCATACTCATACATAATCGTAAACCGGTCGTAAGTCACCAGGTGGAGAGGTTCTCGGTTGCGCCTACCGACTTCCAAACCCATAAACATAAGGTGGCCACAAGACATATCGCATATATCTCAAAAATAAATATTATATATTTTTATGCACGTGATATAATTATAACTTTGTTTTTACCAAATGAGTTGGATCGCTCCCAGGCTTGCTGCAACCTAATTCTAATATGTGACACATGCAAATAATCTTGTCTTGACCAAAACTTGACAATTGAATCAAAAACGAGACTATTATGACCAACAACTTGATTTTTAATCATGGCTTCGTACCAAACCGAATCAACATTAAACCGACGTTTAACCATGATTAAAAATACCCCTAACATACTGAAAAATACTCATGAGGACTGGAAAACACGAAACTTGGGGAATGAAGGCCAAAATCATAAAACGCTATTTCGAGAGTCACTTTGTCACATTGTACCGTAAATTCTCGAACGACCTCTAAACTTAACCGAATCACCAACGGCCAAAAACATTACTTTCCTAACTCATTGAGGTACTGTCCAGTCCAAGGCCATGGGCTAAAAGCCAACCAAGAACTCAAACAAGCACCAAAACCGAAACTGAAAGTTGCTGTCAAAATACAGCAGCAGCAGCTTGTGTGTTTGTGGTGTAAACTCTGAAATTTAATGACCATTGGCCTGAACCACCGACCAAAGACTCTTACCAACATCCTAAGGCATGGCTTGGACCATGGATAAGAGCTAGAAGCCAACCACAACTCAAGCAAACACCTAGGACAATCACAGCATACCAGCCGAGAGCACCACTTGCTGTGTAGTGTATTGTATTGAACTATTTTACTGTCTTGTCTCGTTCCAAGGGCCATTTTATCGACCATGGCTCGATCTAGACATGATGGAGAGTTGTATGAACCATGGCTATGGGCTACTTGCTTAGAAACATTATCTCTACCAGAAAATTATGATACGATATGACAGAGCTCTATTGAGCAAAGTTTTTACGTATGATTTTCAGATATGCACGTAGTTATAATTATTCATGATACGATTTTCACCATGCGCTTTACGATACCATATTTTTACGTTGCATGCAATTTTATGATATATTTACTTGTTATTCACGATATATACATGTTGAGTTTTTAGACTCACTAGACTTGATTGTTGTAGATAATGATGAGGTCGAGACTGCGGGCGGAGACCAGTGAGCTATTTTTGGGCAGCAGTAGTAAACCCGAGGACCTCATGTTTTAGTTTATGCACCTTTTAGCGTTCAAACTAAATTTTATTATGTTGGATTATTTTAAGTTGTTGTTGGAAATACAATGTTGACTTCCGCTGTAATTTTAATGTTAAAATTATTTACATGTTTATTTTATAAATGAAGCCAGATAATTATTTATTTAGAAAAAAAAAATTTAATAATTCCGCTAAAATAGGAATACGAAATACGTGCCTTTACAGCATGACCAGGGACCAATCCACCCGGTAAAGCATGACCGGAGATCTCATGTATTTGGCAGTGGATTTTTTCTGTCAGCCCAGTACTGTGGTTTAGTCTGATCAGGAGCATTTATGTATGAGTCACTTGGTGTGAAACATATCTCTACGCAAAATAATGAAGTTTATGTATGTTCAAGTATGCATGAAGCAAGCCTGTTTATGAAAAGTTTTATGATGATGGCACGTCTATGTTTATTCTACTACGTTCAAGTTTCAAGTATGTTTATGCTATTACGTTCAAGTGTCAAGTATGTAAGCCTTACTTTAAAGATGCATGTGGTTTTATTATGTAGTACTTGTTATATCCAGTTTATACATGTTGAGTCTTTAGACTCACTAGACTTGATCGATGCAGGAGCTGATGACTTTGAGGAGACGAGGGGTGGGGACCAATGAGCCGGCTTGGACTGCGCATGGGGCTAAACCCGAGGACCGCCCATGTTTTAAGATTTTATGCATGACGATTTTTAATACTCTAATTTCATGAAGTGGTTTATGATGTTTAAACGATTATTACTTTTGGAAAACATGGTTTTGGTTGTTTTTATTGCAAATGTTTTTAGACGAGCAAGTTATTTTAATGCAAATTTGAAAGTTTATTTTGTATTTAAGAAAATTTCTATTTTTTTCCCCAAATTTTAAATAGTTTAAAAGTACGGTACGTTACAGTTGGTATCAGAGCGGTGTTCTTGTAAAGGGTTATGCCTACTGCCAGTTTAGAGAAGCTCACGAAGTCACACCTCAAGTCCATAAGTTTTAAAGTTTTAAAGTATTTCATGTTGTAAGCATCAAGTCATTATTTCAGCAGGTATATGTTTTAAGTTTAAATTACATGTATCTTATGATATTGATAAGATGTTCATGCATATTGGGTTTACGTGTTGGGAAAATTTTGGAACAGTATGCCCCCAGACGTTTGGTTAACCGTGGAGCATGCGATGAGAATAGGGAAGCCCAAGATGGGGAGAGGGTCACTACTCCTCGTCCACCCCCAGTTATGCCGGACCAGATGCTTGCAGGAATAACTCAGTTCTTCGCACAGTTTGCGGGGAATCAGGCCGCAGTGGACACAGGGGCGAGGCCCAGACCGGAGGCAGTCTATGAGAGGTTTAAGAGGATGGATTCGGAGGAGTTCTCGGGGACTACTGACCCGATGATAGCGGAAGGAAGTCCATCGAGGTAATCTTTGCATTTATAGAGCTGCAGGATGCAGACAGAGTTAGATGTGTCACCTTCTTGTTGACTGGAGATGCCAGACTTTGCTGGGAAAGTGCGTAAGTGTCAGTGAACTTAAAAACACTGACGTGGAATGGGTTCAAGGAGGTTTTCTACTCGAAGTACTTCACTGAAGAAGTACGCTCCCGCCTGACTAAGGATTTCATGTTGCTGCGACAGAGAGACAGCAGCGTGGCAGACTTCGTCAAGAAGTTTGAGAGGGGGTGTCACTTTGTGTCCCCGATTGCAAATGATGTCTGGGAGAAGTTGAGGCATTTTATGGATGGGTTGCGGCCGATCTTGCGCCGTGATGTTCGAGTTGCTGGTCCTATGACTTATGCAGTTGCCATGTCGAGAGCTTTGACGGCAGAGCAGGACCAGAGGGACATTGAGGTCGATAGGCAGGGCAAGAGGCCCTATCAGGCACCTGAGCAGCAGCAATAGCAACAGCAGTGAACCCAGTTCAAGAGGCCTTTCCAGGGGCAGCAGGGTAAGAGGCCATTTCACGGACCACCGAAAGGCAAGGGTCCTATCCCTCAATAGAAAGGTCCTCAGAGACCCGGTGAGTACCCAGTGTGCCCGAAGTGCAACCGCTAGCATCCAGGACAGTGTTTATTTGGATCGGGCAATTGCTTCAAGTGAGGAGCCAGCGATCATATGTTGAAGGACTGCCCACAGTGGAGACAGCCGACCCAGGGTAGAGTGTTCGCCATGCATGCAGAGGAGGCGAACCCAGACACGACCCTGCTGACTGATAACTAATTTAATTCGGCACCGCATTATTCTTGCTATGCATGTTTTGAATTTTATTTGGGATTATTAATGTGCTAGTAGTATTTTTGGTGACTGGGTGTAGAGATTTCTACTGTGCTTGAGGTTAAGATTAGAATTTTTGGGATATAAGCTTTTGTGTTGTACCATGTCTCTCAGGAAATATTTTCATAAAGAGAGTAGCCACGAAGGCCTTGATAGATTCAGGGGCCACTCACTCTTTTATTTCGGAGACGTTCGCTAATCATCTGGATGTCAAGTCTATTGGACTCGACGTGAGCTATTCAGTGACAGTCCCATCAGGGGAAGAATTATCAGCTACTAGCGTGGTCAGAGACATCGATCTCGAGCTGCAAGGCCACCTAGTGTATGCCGATCTAATCGTATTGCCGATGCCAGAATTTGATTTTATCTTGGGAATGGACTGGCTGACGAAGAACAGAGTTCTTATTGATTTCCAGAAAAGGTCACTGTTGGTAAGACCTTTGTGCATGGAGCAGTTTCTCTTTGAGCCAGATAGATGGAGAAGTTTCTCTTGCATGATATCTTGCATGCAGGCACGGAGACTTATTCACAAGGGTGTCTGGCTTTCTTGGCCAGTATTATTTCTGCACCTGACGTACCCACTCCGTTGATATCTGATGTTCCAGTGGTCAGAGATTTCCTGACGTTTTCCAGATGACGTCACAGGCCTTCCACCAGAGAGAGAGGTGGAGTTCGCTATTAGTCTTGTGCTAGGCACTGCGCCAATTTCTAAGGCACCGTACCGACTAGCTCCATCTGAGATGTTAGAGCTCAAACAACAGATTCAGGAGCTTCTTGACAAGGAATTCATTTACCCTAGTTTCTCACCATGGGGCGCACCAGTGCTCTTTGTAAAGAAGAAAGATGAGACCATGAGGCTGTGTATCGATTACCGAGAACTGAACTAGGTAACGATCAAGAATAAATACCCACTTCCAAGGATCAAGGATAGGATTTGTTAGATCAGTTGCAGAGAGCTACAATGTTCTCTAAGATAGATCTTCGATCAGGGTATCATCAGCTGAAGGTAAAAGATACAGATGTTCATAAGACAGCCTTCAGAACAAGGTATGGGCATTACGAGTTTTTAGTGATGCCGATTGGACTGACGAATGCTCCAGAGATTTTTATTGACTTGATGAATCGAGTATTCCATCCCTACCTAGATCAGTTCGTCATAGTGTTCATCGACAAAATTCTCATTTACTCGAAGAGCCATGAGGAGCACAGTCAGTATTTGAGTACAGTTTTGCAAGTCTTGCAGAGTCGCAAGTTGTTTGCAAAATTCTGTAAGTGTGAATTTTTGTTGGAGAAGGTAGCGTTTTTGGGGCATTTAATTTCTAGCAGTGGCATTGAGGTGGATCCAGCTAAGGTAGCAGCGGTAAAGGAATGGGTTGAGCCGAAGAATGCATTAGAGATCCGCAGTTTCCTAGGCTTAGCAAGCTACTACAGAAAATTCATTCATGGATTTTCTTCCATAGCAGTGCCACTCACTTCACTGACTAAAAAGAACGCTAAATTCATATGGAGTGGAGAGTGCCAGAAGAGCTTTGATACATTGAAGAAAGCTCTTATTACAACGCCAGTTTTAGCAATGCCATCAGGGCATGGCGATTTTGTGTTGTACACCGATGCTTTTAAACTCGGGTTAGGCGCAGTTTTGATGCAGCATGGGCGGGTTATAGCTTATGCCTCCAGACAGTTGAAAGTCTACGAGAAGAACTACCCGACTCATGATCTTGAGTTAGCTGCCGTTGTGTTTGCGTTGAAGTTATGGAGACACTATCTGTATTGCGAGAAATGCTAAATATTTACTGATCACAAGAGTCTCAAGTATTTCTTCACGCAGAAAGAGCTGAACATGAGACAAAGTCGGTGGTTGGAGTTGATAAAGACTACGATTGTGAAATTAGCTACCATCAGGGGAAAGCTAATGTTGTGGCAGATGCCTTGAGCAGAAAAGTTGCAGTCGAAGAACAATTGTCAGTATAGAGATCTCTTCACTAAGAGATTCAGAGATTTAGGTTAGAGGTTTATCCTAAGGGCAGAGCTCCTAAGCTGTCTAATATGACAGTCCAATCTTCTTTGTTTGACCGAATCCGTAAAGGCAGCCTTCAGATGAACATTTGCAAAAATGGAGACTGAAGGATGAAGCCAAGGGCAGTGTACTCTACAAAGTGTCCGATGGTATTGTGCGTTACAGAGGAAGGATGTGTGTGCCTAGTGTTGAATCGATCAGAGATGATATTCTGACAGAGGCACATGCATCTACGTATTTCATTCATCCAGGAGGTACCAAGATGTACAAGGATTTACAGATTCTGTATTGGTGGCCAGGTATGAAGAGAGACATCCGTCGATTTGTGTCTTAATGCCTCACTTGTCAACAAGTGAAGACAGAGCATCAGAGGCCAGCATGAATGCTTAAACCGCTCCTTATCCCCGAGTGAAAGTGGGAGAATATCACCATGGACTTTGCTGTTGTTTGCCAAGGTCGGTCAGAGGATCCAATTCCATTTGGGTTATAGTTGAGTGACTTACTAAGTCGGGACACTTCTTGCCAGTGAAGACGACTTTCTCCATGACGCAGTATGCGGAGCTCTATATCAAGGAAATAGTTCGATTGCACGGAATCTCAGTTTCTATTATGTCCGACGGGGACCCGAGGTTTATATCGTCCTTTTGGAAGAGTTTGCACGCAGCCATGGGGACGAAGTTGCTATTTAGTACGGCTTTCCACCCTCAGACAGATTGCCAGTCTGAGTGATTGATTCAGATTTTGGAGGATTTGTTGCGAGCCTCTGTGATCGATTTCCATGCGAATTGGGAATCGATGCTACCTCTAGTGGTGTTTACCTACAACAACAGTTTTCAATCGTCTATAGGCATGGCTCCTTACGAGGCACTGTACGGGACGAAGTGTAGATCGTCGATTCACTGGGATGAAGTCGGTGATATATTAGACTTGGTCCAGAGATTGTTCAGCAGACTGCAGATGTGGGGACCCAGACGCTAATTCATTTCTTAATCGTTCTTGGGAATAATTTAATCAATTAAGATAAACAGGGTCTAAATTTTTTTTTAAAATACAAATGCGGAAACGTACTATAATAAATCTGATGTACATATCAAAATTAAAAGTACAGGTCTTGTACTAAATACATTCCTGTCAAGATAGGATTCAAACACTAAATATCAAGTGCTGATCCTATTCTACTTCTGGTCCGGATTTCCACGCTAACTCTTCCTCTCTTATCCTCTTCTTGACCCTGATCCTGTCCCACCTGTTGTCATGCACACATAAAAACAAGACAACAGTCGGACAACTCCGGTGAGAAATACATCCCAATATAAACAATGTATACATGCAATCATATAAACAGATATATAAGCATGAAACATATATCAATAACATGTATCAAATCAGAAAGACATGTATCGATATAAAGCTGTAAATAAAACTCTGGACTCGTCATTTCAGACTCGACTCATCTCTAATCTAGGGATCCCGGTTGAATAAGAACGCAACATTCTCCCACCTACTTTCCCCAGCCAGATGGTGGTACGTTCTTATTCCAAGACTTTGGTTATCTATATCGAATATCTGCAATAGAAGTCGATCTACTCCTAAGCACATCGATATATACTCAAAAGTCCAGTGTCTTGGCGGTTCTGCTAAAGACAAGGCATATCTACCCAAGACTCTAACTCATGCTTTGCTATAAATCAATAGAATAAGCATATCAATCTCAAAAATTACAACATATCGAGGCAATGACAATTCAGTATGTGATTTTGGGAAACTCAAGTTAAATCAAACTCGAGTTGTGCAATCCCAGATCAACATTGATTTATACCTTTCTTTATGTTAATCTGCTGAAGTCGAAGTATCGAATCCAAATCTGACAATACTCAATCTGAAAATGACAATAACGTGGAATAGAATATCAATACATCACTCAAATCAATACTGGATATAATCAGAAATCAATCAAATTCTGTTTCAACAGCATAGCTGCACAATCTCAATATACCCAGCGATACAATATCAGTCAGATATCAATCCCAACGTCTCATAACCAATAACAACACAAATCTGATATCACATCTTAATCAAATCAACTCTGAAAATCATAACAATTTCATACGGTGTCCGTTCTTCAATCCGGTTTCGATTATATGATGTTTAACATATCGAGAACACCATATATGATTCATATCCGATTCCTTCAATATCATAATTTTAAAACATCATAGAAATCAATAAAACTTACGTTCAGTTGAAGCTCTCGTCGATAGAAACACCGTATCAAAGTCGGATTGAAATTCTGAAGGACGGATTTTGCAGAAATCGCAAATCTACGATTCAAGGAATGTTGAGCTTCTCCCTTGGAGATTTTCTCGTTTTCTGAATTCTGAAGGCCAAATTTCGATTTTGATATATATATCATGCATGTGAAGGCTAGGTGGCTCCTTCTATGTGCAGCACGTCTCGCGCATATGCGCGACCTACCTCGGCGCATATGCGCGAGACAATATGTCTCGGAGCTTAACATCACAGCAACTCGCGCATATGCGCGCCCTCACTCGGCGCATTTGCGCGAGGTTCTTCACAACTCTCTGCCACCCTCTCGCATATGCGCCGGTTAATGTCGCGCATATGCGCGAGGTCCTTTGCCTATCTCGCGCATATGCGCCCGGCAGGGTCGCACTTATGCGCGAGGGCTCATCCTCGCACATTATTCCAATCCTCTTTCCGGCTTTCCTAGTCTGATCCGTTCCGTCTATAATCACATCAATTTATCAACAAATCATTTCAGATTACAATAATCAAAATATCGGGCATTACATTTCTCCCCTCCCCCAAGATACGATTTCGTCCCCGAAATCAAAGGCAATCAATCAGATATCATATCAGATACAATAAGGAATGGAGTTAAATAAAAAGACTCACATCAGTGAAATAACTCTGGGAACCTCTGTCTCATGTCTGACTCAGTCTCCCAAGTAGCTTCTTCAATGCCATGACCACTCCACTGAACTTTCACAAGCAAAATAGTCTTCGCTCTGAGCTGCTTTTCTTTACAATCGAGAATCTGAATCGGCTTCTCGAAGTAACTCAGTGTCTCATCCAGTTCGGCCTCGTCTAGCTGAATAATGTGTGAAGCATCAGATAGATATTTCCTCAATAACGATACATGAAAGACATCATGTATCCCAGATAAAGAAGGCGGTAATGCGAGTCGATAGGCACGATCTCCTACCTTCTCGAGAATCTCATACGGCCCAATATAACGTGGAGACAACTTCTCTTTCTTGCCAAATCAGACCACGCCTCTGAAAGGAGAAATCTTCAAGAATACTCGGTCTCCTGCCTCAAATACCAACGGCCTACGTCGAATATTGGCATATTTGGTCTGTTTGTCTTGAGCTGCCTTCATTCTCTAATGAATCAGCTTCACTTTTTCAGTCATATTTCTAATCATATCAGGTCCAATCTCAGGAACCTCAGAGACATCATCCCAATAAAGCGGGGATCTGCATTTCTTACCATATAACGCTTCAAACGGTGCCATCTCAATACTCGTCTGATAGCTGTTGTTGTACGAAAACTCACAAAGTGACAATGAATCCTGCCAATTAGTGCTAAAATCAAGCACTATAGCTCTAAGCATATCCTCCAGGGTCTGGATAGTCCGCTTTGACTGTCCGTCAGTCTGTGGATGATATGCGGTACTCAGATGTAACTTCGTACCTAGAGCCTGCTGCAAACTCTTCCAGAAGTGCGAAGTAAACCGAGGATCACGGTCTGAAACAATGGACTTTGGCACTCCATGTAATCTAACCACTTCTCTGACATAAATATCTGCCATCTGGTCATGTCGGTACGTCATCTTGTACGGAATAAAGCATGATGATTTGGTCAATATGTCAATCACAACCCAAATCGCATCACAACCTCGGGAGGATCTCGGTAACTTCGTTACAAAATCCATGGAAATGTGATCTCATTTCCATTCAGGAATATATAAGCTCTGTAATAGTCCTCCGTGTTTCTTTCTTTCCGCTTTCACCTTTTGGCAATTTAGACATTTGGATACAAATTCAGCAATATCAGCTTTCATCTGTTTCCACCAAAACTGTCTTTTCAAATCATTGTACATCTTTCTGCCACCAGGATGAATACTGAATCGACTGCTATGCGCTTCTGACAATATCTGTCGTTTAAAATCTGAAAAATCTGGCACAACAAGAACATTATTCACATACAGTACCTGATCACTTACCTGATACTCTAATCGATGCCCTGCTCTGACCATCGAAATCGAATTCTAAACATTCTGATCAATTTTCTGAGCGGCTTTAATTCTCAAAATCAGCTCTGGTTCGACTTGAACAGTATATAATTTCAAAGGTTTACAATCTGTCTCAAATACTAATCCAGACATACAGCAATCTTCAATCAAATTCGAAACACCAATCGTCGATAAGGATAAAGAACATACCTTTCGACTCAGTGCATCAGCTGCTGCATTGGACTTCCCTGGATAGTACTTGATTTCACAATCAAAGTCTTTAAGCAAATCAAGCCATCTTCGTTGCCTCATATTCAACTCTGACTGAGAAAACATGTATTTCAAACTTTTATAATCAGAATAAATTTCGAACTTCTCACCATATAGGTAGTGTCGCCATATCTTCAATGCAAATACAATAGCTGTCCATTCAAGATCATGAATTGGGTACCAAGTCTCGTGTGGTTTCAACTGTCTCGAGGCATAAGCAATCACATGTCCTCGCTGCATCAGAACACAACCCAACCCTCTGTGAGAAGCATCATGTTGGAAACTAAATTCCGGCGTTTGACAAAATATGAATCATATGAAAATACGAACCAACTGATCGAGTAAACTGAACTCAGCAACTGGACTTAATAACTGAAATCAACTGACTGATCAGTTGGAAACTGATCAGTTGATATATTCAGCCGTATGCTAAGCACCCTTCAACTGAACATATCTCGGGAAAGAACAATCAACCGTCAAGAGACATAGAAGATTGCAACGCCGCACTTCAATCAATACAGCTTAGAAAAACGCATTTCGGCGAAAGATATTAAGACGCCGCATCACAATAAATGAAGCAAACAATGTCCAAGAAATAATCAAGTAAAAATCAACGGATACAAAGATTCAAATTCATCTCAAGTTACCGTTGGAGAAAAGAAGCTTATAAATATGACAGAAGAACAGCTGAAAGAAAATGGGAGCGAACACTATTCAAAAGCTTGCTGTCACTCTGTCAAAATCATAGCTCACTCTTATTTGATATATTCGTAGCAGTTAAGGCTACAATTTGAGCTCACTAGCAAGTTGTAAAAATCGTTGAAATTTGATAGTACTAAGATCAGTTACACACTGAGAACATCCTGTTAAACTAAGAGTTTCAGTTTTGGCAGTGTTAAGTCCAAACTGAAGTGGGTCAGTACAATTCTTGTATTTGATCAAAGTCTTTTAGTGGATATCCTATCCGTGATATAGAAGGGGTGACGTAGGAGTAATTAAATTCTTCAAACATCCAGAAACAACTCTTGCCTACTTTATTTCAGTTTCGTATTCTATCTTTCAGTCAGTTATTTTCCGCAACTACTTTAGTTTAACTGATTGTCATTGACCAACAAGATTCCGAGAATCAGTTTGTCACCAAACTAAACTCAAAATTAGAAAAGATCAGTTATAATTGTGAGTGTTTATTCAACCCCCCTTCTAAACACTCTTGATACGTTAATCGATCTTATCAAGTGGTATCAGAGCGGTTGAATCTTGTTCTTGAATACTTTTGATCTATAAACTTGCCAGCATGACTTCATTCAACAAAATTCCCATGTTCTCCAGAGAAGAATTTGATGATTGGAAAATCAGAATGCAGGCTCATTTGGCTGCACAAGATGATGACATGTGGTATGTCATAACTGATGGACCCATGAAGATTCTAAAAGCAAATACAGCAGTTGCCATAACAGAAGGGGCACCACAAAGAATAGAAAAGCCCAGAGATGAATGGAAAACTGAAGATAAAAAAAAAGCGAATATTTATAATGTGGCTAAAGACATTCTGTACAAAACGCTGGACAAAGTAACATTCAGCAAAATAAAGATGTGTAAAACAGCCAAAGAAATTTGGGAGAAGCTGATCCAGCTGTATGAAGGAAATGATCAAACCAAGGAAAATAAACTTTCTGTTGCTATGAAAAAGTTTGATAACATCAAAATGAAAGCAGGAGAATCGATGCAAGTGTATGATGAAAGAGTAAGCAGTGTCATCAATGAGTTAAATGCACTTGAAAAAGTGTATACCAACAAAGAGATTGCACTAAAGATAATGAGAGGTCTTCCCAAGGAATGGGATGTCAAGACCATGGCAATGAGGGAGTCCAAAGATCTAAACCAGATTGAACTTCATGATTTATTTGCTGATTTAAAGGCTTATGAGTTCGAGCTGCAGACCAGAGAAGGAGAACCATCCACCCCTGCAGCCACAACTGCTCTAGCTGCTGTCAGAATTGAACCAATCAGTTCAGTCGAAAAATCTGCTGATCAGTTGAGTAATGATGCTATGTCATTGTTCATCAAAAAATTTGGAAGGTTCATGAGAAAGAATCAAGGGAACTTCCAGAAGCCATACCAAAGGAACAATTCCAAAGATGAACCAAATGCCTACTATAACTGTGGCAAATCAGGTCACTTTATTGCTGATTGTTCTAAACCCAAGAAGGACAGTCAAGGCTCAACTGACAGAAGAAAGAAATCATATGAACGCAAAAGAAGACCCAAGGAAGATAAGAATTCCTTCAGAAAGAAACATGAAGTACTCTTAGCTGAAGAAAACAAATCAAAATGGGCAGAAACTAACAGTGAGGAGTCAGAACCAGAAAGCTCATACAGCTCCAGTGATGATGAGGAAGTAAAGTGCTTGATGGCTAATGATGCAGAAGAAGAGTCATCTAGCCAACAGGTATTTGATTTCAGTTCAACTGATTTTACACGAGAAGAACTCATTCTAACACTACATGACATGGTAAATGAGTATCAAAAACTTGCATCATCATTTGAAAAAATCAAAGCAAAGCAAACTGATCCCACAGACAATAAAACCAAAACTGATGAATCAGTTGATGGGTTGAGTCTAAAAAGGGAGATTGCTGAGTTAAAAGCAGAGAGAAATAAAAATCAGTCATTAATCCAGAAGTTGATGCTTGAAAACTCAAAACAGTTTGAGCTCATTCAGTCTTGGAACAAGTCATCAACTGCACTAAGTGAGATGCAGAATTCACAAATATCAGTTTCTGATAAAACTGGTTTAGGGTTCAACACTCAAGGAGAAACGTATCCAAATGATACTCAACCAAAGCCAACAATAGACAAAGGGAAATACATTTACTGTGTCAAATCAGCGGTGGTACAAGAACAAATTGAGCCCAGTAAACTGATTGAGCAACCTACTGAGAATATGAACAAAGCTAGAAGATATGGGATTGGTTATAGTAAAAAATTCTGAACTGATTCACAAAGTCAGTCATCAAAGAGATTTTACAAAAACTGTTCGAATGGCTATTCCAATTACTATAACTGCAAGCCAGTTCAAAAGAGATATAGAATGAACAATCAGTTGAATAAAGCTAAAACACATATTGTATCATCCGTACACTACACAAGCACACAAAAGCCGAGAAAAACCATTTGGAATACAGCTACTGGAAAGTCTGTTAGACTAATCCAAGTATGGGTTCCTAAGGGACTAATAAGTTCAGGACCCAAATAGATATGGGTACCAAATTATATTATGTGTGTGACTGCAGGTAAAAGGTGCAAACAAGAACTCAATATGGTATTTGGACAGTGGATGTTCGCGACATATGACAGGAGATGCAAGTGTGCTATATCAACTGATCAAATACAGTGGTCCAAATATCAGTTTTGGGGACAATTCCAAAGGTAGAACTGTGGGTAAGGGTAAGCTTATCCATGGTAACTTTACTTTTAAAGATGTTCTATTAGTAGAAAACCTGAAGTATAACTTGATCAGCATCAGTCAGTTATGCGACAGTGGATTCTCAGTACATTTTGACAAAAACTCATGTTCAGTCAAAACTTCAACTGATGAAATCATACTAACTGGCAAACGTTGTGGAAACACATATAAAGTCAGTTGGAATGGTCAAACTTATGCACCAGTTTGTTTTATTGCTTCCAAATCATCTAAAAACTGGTTGTGGCACAAGAGACTAAGTCATCTAAACTTTAAATCCATTGCATATCTGAGTAAACATGATCTTGTAACTGGTTTGCCCAAAATAGAATTTTCAAAAGATAAACTTTGCTCAGCATGTCAGTATGGTAAACAAGTACGATCTTCTTTTAAAAACAAGGGTTGTAAATCTTCATCCCGATGCCTAGAACTGTTGCACAAGGATCTCTTTAGTCCTATACCAGTCATGAGCTTAGGGGGAATGAAATACACCTTGGTAGTCTTAGATGATTTTTCAAGATTTACTTGGTTTATATTTTCTCAAATCTAAAGACCATACTGCTTCACAACTGATAAAGCTCTTCAAAAGACTTTTAAATGAAAAATTAGTTGGAATTGATCGAATCAGATCAGATCGAGGAACTGAATTCATCAATCAAACTCTTTCAAATTTTCTAGAGAATGCTGGAATTAAGCATGAGCTCTCAGCAGCCAGAACTCCTCAGCAAAATGATGTAGCTGAGAGAAGAAATCGGACCCTTAAAGAAGCTGCTAGAACAATGCTTGCTGATTCTGGTATTTCTCAAAGGTTTTGGGCAGAGGCAGTAAACACAGCGTGTTATACTCAGAACAGATCAATGATTAATAAGAATCATATGAAAACACCATATGAGATCTGGCATGGAAGAAAAAGTATAATTACTTATTTCAAAATATTCGGCTGCAGATGTTTTATCCTTGATAATGGTAAAAATTATTTAAAAGCGTTTGATGCTAAATCTGTAGAGGGAATATTTCTTCGATACTCATCAGTTAGTATAGCTTATAGAGTCTTCAACAAGAAAACCCTCAATGTTGAAGAATCTGCTCATGTTGATTTCGATGAAACTGAACTAACTAATAAGCCAACTGATCAAGTTGAGCTAGTTGATTGATTTACAGATATCAGTTTGGAGGATGATGATGAAAAAGACAATCATATTAATCAAAACAATCTCAAAACACCCGAACCAGAAGTGTCAGATCAATCGGCTGAACCAGAAGCCATTCCTAATGATCAGTTGATAGAGCATAATGATAACATTCAAATACCAGTTGACGAAGCACCAACTGAGACTGAAAACTGTGTTCTGTTACCAACTGAAGAAATTGTTGATACAACAAATACTGAGTACAGATGGAGAAAATCACATCCACTTGAGCTGGTAATAGGAAATCCATCTGATCCAGTAAGAACTCGCAATCAAATGCTAAATTTATTTATCTATTCAACTTTTGTCTCACAACTAGAATCAAAGAAAACTGATGAAGCTCTTTCTGATCCTAACTGGGTAAATGCAATGCAAGAAGAGCTAAATCAGTTCACTCATAACAATGTCTGGAAGCAATCAGAATGTTTCTTGCTTATGCATCATACAAGAACTTCAAAGTCTATCAAATGGATGTCAAAAGTGCATTCCTAAATGGCCAGCTACAAGAGGAAGTATATGTTGAACAACCCCCAGGTTTTGTAAATCACAACTTTCCTGATCATGTATATCATTTGAACAAAGCCTTATATGGTCTTAAACAAACTCCCAGAGCTTGGTACGAAACTCTTTCAAAATTCCTAACTGATCATGATTTTTCTGTTGGATCAGTTGATAAGAACTTGTTAAAATTTACTAAGAATGATCACATTTTATTAGTTCAAATTTATGTTGATGATATCATATTTGGGTCAACTAACCCCAAATTATAGCACACGTACACACGTTTTTACTCAAAATTTTTAATGGACTGACACGTGTCCCGAATTTGAACAGTCACGAACAACTGTACTAAGCCCGCTTCAATTCAGTTTTCTTTCTTACGCGTACATCATCTCTCAGAGTAAACTCATACACTCAGAGCTTGTATTTCGCAAAATTTCAGGTTTCCTTACTCTCAGCAATGGCGAATCAAATCCCAGCTCACATGTTGAACGCTATGGCCATTGATTTTGACTCAGTTTTATAAGTTCACGAAGCTGAAATTAAGAACGTCTTTCTGAAGATTGAATCTGCTGGTCTCAGAATGTTTTTGGGACAACACTCGCAGGAGATTTACCCAAAAGAACTCCAAGACCTCTACTCAAATGGATACATCAACTCTGATGGAAACATCATTGCCACTATTAATGTCCAGTCGGTGACCATTTTTGAAGATTCTTTCGGAGAAATCTTTTCATTACCCTCTGATGGATTAGTATACCTTGCTGATGTTAAAGCATCGGACATTGAAGAAATGCAAACTGCACTCTCTGCTGATGGACGGAAAATCAAAGTTTCCGATCCTAAGAAGGAACTGAAGCATGAGGTTCAGTTGCTGGCTGATATCGTAGGTAAAGGGCTATTGGCAAAGGCAGGATCGTATGCTACCCTGACCTTGGAGAAGTTTCAAGCTATTACGATCATTATGGCTGGAAGAAAATTCAACTGGAAGCAACTTATTTGTAGTATCTTGAAGAACATGTTTTCCTCCACCAAGCAATCCAAAGGATTTGCAGTGCCGCTAAGCTATTTGATGAAAGTCAAAGGGTTGGTGGCTGATGATTCGGAGCGATTATCTCAATTCAAAATTTTCAATGGGAAGAATATTCTGCCACCCAAGACTATACTAGATATCTCTCCTGATCAGTTCGTGAAGATCAAGAAGGAGATTGGGACACAACAGGCTGCTCCCAAATCAATTAAACAGGGGAAAACATTGGCTCAACTGAAGACAGTTAAAAGAAAACTGATTGTTAGTGAATCCGATTCTGAGAAGACGCCCTCTCCAAAAATTGCCAAGAAAGCAAGAACACAAAGGACAAAATTACCAACCACAGTAGAATCAATTCCTACTGAAAGACTGATATCTTCAGATGCCCAACAGCCTATCAAAGCAGTTCCTCTGAAGATTATTCCACCAGAAATCTCAGCTGGTGCAACAAAGGAAACAGTTAGAATCAAAGCTCCTCTAATCCACATCAATCGTCCTACCGTTCTCGCACCTGCCAGACACAAAGGTATAAAATTATAGAACTGGTGGATACTACTCGTACTGGATTGGAAATTCCACACATCCTCAGTACTGAAAAAGGCAAAGACAAATTGATTGAAGTGCCTAGGCCATCCAATTCAATTCAAACTCATATTGACCTTGTTTGGGAACAGGTTAATAATTTTGCAGCATTAAAACTTAAAATCTATGATGACTGGACCGCCTACAGAACTCAAATTTTTGCTAAGCAGCTGAAAAAGAAATCCCAGCTAAACAAATTTATCAAACTAGAAGCTTCTGTCCTCAAGATAGTCAAAGCTGCCACCATTGCTCAAGCTATGGAGAGAAAAACATATTTGTTTGATCAAATGAGAGTCAAGAAATTAGCACAAATTATTGACAAACTGAAGGCTAACTACGTTCCAACAAATCCTACTGCCTATGCTGATCATGCGGTGATTACTCAGCTAGACACCGATCTGATTGGCTTGCTATCTCAGATAAAGTTTTGGGAAATGGATCAAGAGTTAGTCCTTCATAAAGGAGATCCAGACGATGATGAAAAGGAAATAGTTGAAGAACCTCCCTCTAAGCAGAAAGAGTCATCCTCAGAACAGGCTAGTATTCTAACTAAAGAGCCAGTTCAGGATATGTCTCAATCACCTACTGGTGAACATCAAATGTACACTGAAGCATAATTATCTTTCGCAAACATTGATGAAATTATTCAAACAGTGGTGCAAGAATCCCAATTGATTGAACCTATTTCTGATAAAGTTGATCATCCCATTGATCAAATCAATCCAGAGCTTCTTATCTCTTCAGAAGAACAAGTTCAGCCAGATTCATCTGCTGAACAAACTATTCCAACTGTTGTGCCAATTGATCCCCAGGATCATCCTCTAGAGGCACCAATTTTGGCTTCATCAGACTCTATTATTCCTCCAGGCAGCTCATCTGCTGATCAAAATCCACTTTCTCCGTCTCAAGTTCCAGAAGAAATTTCTGCAACAATCACTTCAGTTCAGAATGTTGTTGAAACAGTAGCAACTAACCAAGAGTTGGTTATATTTGATCAAACCACAAGAGGACCGGAATCCTCTCATCAGTCACCTCCTCCTCAATCCACAGAAATGGATCTTGTTCTTGAAGAAATCCAGAATATGCAACACAATATGCTGCAGATGATTACTGAAATCAAGAAAATTCAATCCACACAATTCTCTCACACTGTCAAATTGGATTCTTCAATTGAATATGACTTTGCAGAACTGAAAGCCATTCAAGCAAACATGGAGTCTCTTACCCGAACTGTACTTGAGATGAAGAATAACAGAGGTCTAGCTCAAAGTCTCTATACAACCCAGGATATAATCAGTCAACGAGTTGAGCGATTGGAAACTTCTGTTTCTAATAAAATGGAATTGCTGCAGACTTGTTTACAAACTGCTATCTCAAGTATCTCCGCAGATGTCAAAATTCTTTCCACTGACGTTCGAAAATTATCTGAGAAGATGGATTTGTTTGACAAAATGGGGGAAGAAATCAAAGATCAAAGAGCATCTTTAAAAACAGCAGAAAACAGCAGAAGCAGTTAATCAGATTATTAGATTCAGCTGTTATTAAATCAAGATCTCTTTCAGTTCAAGAAATTCAATCTCTTATTTTATCTACAATGAGAAGAAATTCAATCTCTTATTTTATCTACAATGAGCTCAGATGTTCAGTTATTATTTGCTTAGTTTTGTCAAACACCATAAAGGGGGAAATTGTTGGAAACTAAATTCCGGCGTTTGACAAAATATGAATCAACTGAAAATACGAACCAACTGATCGAGTAAACTGAACTCAGCAACTGGACTTAATAACTGAAATCAACTGACTGATCAGTTGGAAACTGATCAGTTGATATATTCTGCCGTATGCTAAGCACCCTTCAACTGAACATATCTCGGGAAAGAACAATAAACCATCAAGAGACATAGAAGATTGCAACGCCGCACTTCAATCAATACAGCTTAGAAAAACGCATTTCGGCGAAAGCAATTAAGACGCCGCATAACAATAAATGAAGCAAACAATGTCCAAGGAATAATCAAGTAGAAATCAACGGATACAAAGATTCAAATTCATCTCAA
Organism: Primulina tabacum; assembly: GCF_025594145.1. Lineage (NCBI taxonomy): Eukaryota > Viridiplantae > Streptophyta > Magnoliopsida > Lamiales > Gesneriaceae > Primulina > Primulina tabacum. The sequence continues at coordinate 27,262,681 of NC_134555.1, forward strand.
GTTACCGTTGGAGAAAATAAGCTTATAAATATGACAGAAGAACAGCTGAAAGAAAATGGGAGCGAACACTATTCAAAAGCTTGCTGTCACTCTATCAAAATCTTAGCTCACTCTTATTTGATATATTCGTAGCAGTTAAGGCTACAATTTGAGCTCACTAGCAAGTTGTAAAAATCGTTGAAATTTGATAGTACTAAGATCAGTTACGCACTGAGAACATCCTGTTAAACTAAGAGTTTCAGTTTTGGCAGTGTTAAGTCCAAACTGAAGTGGGTCAGTACAATTCTTGTATTTGATCAAAGTCTTTTAGTGGATATCCTATCCGTGAGATAGAAGGGGTGACGTAGGAGTAATTAAATTCTCCGAACATCCAGAAACAGTTCTTGCCTACTTTATTTCAGTTTCGTATTCTATCTTTTAGTCAGTTATTTTCCGCAACTACTTTAGTTTAACTGATTGTCATTGACCAACAAGATTCCGAGAATCAGTTTGTCACCAAACTGAACTCAAAATTAGAAAAGATCAGTTTTAATTGTGAGTGTTTATTCAACCCCCCCTTCTAAACACTCTTGATACGTTAATCGATCCTATCACATCACAATATACAACAAAGTCACTAGTACCTGATGGAATAGTCAAGATCGGAGCACTGGTCAGTCGTTTCTTCAATTCAAGAAAACTGGACTCACAGTCTTCCGACCAAAAAAATGGTGCGTTCTTCTGAGTCAACTGAGTAATAGGTTTAGCAATACTCAAGAAATCTTTAATAAATCGCCTGTAATACCCTGCCAAACCCATAAAACTGCGTATCTCTGGCACAGATGTTGGTCTCGGCCAATTGATAACAGCCTCAACCTTGTTAGGATCAACAGAAATACCATTTCCGGATATAATATGACCCAGAAATACAACCTATCTCAACCAAAACTCACATTTCGACAGTTTAGCATTCAATTTCTCAGCTCTCAGAGTTCTCAACACAATCCTCAAATGATCAGCTTGATCAATCATATTTTTTGAATATATCAGTATGTTATCAATGAATATAATAACGAAATCATCAAGATATCTCTGGATATACGGTTCATTAGACCCATAAATACAGTTGGAGCATTTGTCAAACCAAACAGCATGACAATAAACTCATAATGTCCATACCTGGTTCTGAACGCTGTCTTCGAGATATCAGAATCTCTGACTCTCAGCTGATGATATCCAGATCTCATATCGATCTTGGAATAAAAAGAAGAACCCTGCAACTGATCAAATAAATCATCGATACGAGGCAAAGGGTATTTGTTCTTTACCGTACCCTTGTTCAGTTGCCGGTAGTCAATGCAGAGTCTCATTGAACCGTCTTTCTTTCTCACAAACAGTATTAGAGCTCCCCAAGGAGAAACACTCGGTCTGATGTATCCCTTGGCCAGTAAATCTTCCAACTGCTCTTTCATCTCCTTCAGTTCAATCGGTGCCATTCTGTACGGAGCTCTAGAAATCGGAACTGTACCTGGCATCAACTCAATGCTGAAATCTATCTCTCGAATCGGAGGCAAACCCGGAATCTCATCTGGGAAGACATCAGCAAACTCACAAACCACTGGCAAATCAGCCAATGATGGACTCGATTTCAGTAAATCAACTTAATAGACAAGGAATCCCTCTGCTCCTTTCTGTAATAATCGAGTCATATATAATACGGATATCAAAGAAATTCTAGATCTAGAACCCTTACCGTAGAATTTCCACTCATCGGCCATATCCGGTCTGAATCTCACAATTTTGTGGAAACAATCAACAGTAGCTCTGTACTTTGTCAGCATATTAATACCGATAATACAGTCAAAATCAGACAACCCAAGTATGATACAATATAACTCAATCTCATGCCCGTCATACTGTAGCTTACAATGTTTAACATAATTCACTGATATAAAACATGTCCCCAAAGGAGAAGAGACAGACACTACAGCAGATAAAGACTCAACAGGCAATGCATGACTCAATGCAAATCTCTCCGAAATAAATGTATGAGAAGCACCTGAATCTATCAATACATAAGCAGGATAATCACATAAAGAACAGTTACCTGCAACAACATCGTCTGGTGCTTCCTGAGCCTGCTCATCTGTCAAAGCAAATACTCTGGCCTGCGGTCTAGGAGGCCGGCTAACTGTCTGGCTTCCTCCTGGTCTCAGCTGTGACTGAGAAGTCATCGGTGGTGGCTGAAAGGAATGAACAGCTGACGATCGTCCACCTGTATAGCTTTGGCTCTGTCAGGGAACCACCAGAGCTAGATGAACTGCTCCCTGACTTCATGAACTGCTTTCCTCGGGCTTTCAAGAAATCTTTCTTTCCACCACTACTGCTGCCACCCTCAAATCTGGGAGGAGGTTGTTGTGGTCTCGGTGCTGGAGGAACAAATGAAGCTCCTTTCTGTCTCATCAAACCTGCTTCTACTCCTTTGGCTCTGTTCAGGGCATCAGCGAAATTATTCGGTCGCCCGATGTTCACCAATGTAAAGATCTCAGGATTCAACCCATTGATGAACTGATCGGCAACGGCTTCGTCATTCTCGGCCACGTGTGGAGCGAAATGCAACAAAGTAGAGAACTTGGCCACATACTCCTCTATGTTCAACTAACCCTGTCTCAGATTTGCAAACGCGGCTCCTTTGTCTTTCCTGTACGACACTGAAAAAAATCTCTGATAAAACTCAGCTTTAAAGACATTCCAAGTAATAGTCGTACCTCGATGCTCCAACGCTCTCTTTGTCGTGATCCACCAATTCTTTGCCACGTCATGCAACTGGTGTCCAATCAATCGGACTCGACGCTCATCTGTGTATTCCAAGGAATCAAATAGCATCTCAATATCATCTAACCAACACTCACAGTCAACAGAAGTCTCTGTTCCCTTCAAGGTTGGCGGTTTAAACGATTGAAACCTCTTCAGTAACGTTTCCATCGGAGTTGCTGTCACATCCATCGGATTAGCTGAAGTACTACCCTGTTTTGGTATTCTTCTAGGAGGCATATCTGATTACCAAAAGGGTTAGCAACCAAATATAACAAACCTGTTTCAGTACTACTCTGATCATCTTACTGCTGATCAAGAATCGATTCTGATTCATTCTCAATAATACACATTACCAAATCAAATCAGATAATCAGGTAAACATGTATTTCAAAGCAGTAAGGCATGTTAGAACTCAAAAGCAAGGAAGAAAACTCATTCTACCCCGCTCACTAGCTCCTATCTCAGTCTAAGAAACCTACTGCTCTGATACCACCTGCTGTGGGGACCCGGACGCTAATTCATTTCTTAATCGTTCTTGGGAATAATTTAATCAATTAAGATAAACAGGGTCTAATTTTTTTTTTTAAAATACAAATGCGGAAACGTACTGTAATCAATCTGATATACATATCAAAAGTAAAAGTACAGGTCTTGTACTAAATACATTCCTGTCAAGCTAGGATTCAATCACTAGATATCAAGTTCTGATCCTATTCTACTTCTGGTCCGGATCTCCATGCTAACTTGTCCTCTCTTATCCTCTTCTTGACCCTGATCATGTCCCACCTGTTGTCATGCACACATACAAACATAACAACAGCCGAATAACTCCGGTGAGAAATACATCCCAGTATAAACAATGTATACATGCAATCATATAAACAGATATATAAGTGTAAAGGCCCGTATTTCGTATTCGTAATTTTGCGGAATTATTAAAAAAATTTCTAAATAAATAATTATCTTGTCCCATTTAATTAAAGTAAACATGTAAATAATTTTAATTTTAAAATAACAGCGGAAGCATATATTGTTTTAAACCAACAATTTAAAAATAATTAAACGTAAACATCAACTTAAAAATAATCCAACTTATTAAAACTGAGTTTGAATAATAAAAGGTGCATAAAATTAAATCATGAGGTCCTCGGGATTACTACTGCTGTCCAAAGATCGCTCACTGGTCTCTGTCCGCGGTCCCGATCTCATCAATACCTACAACAATCAAGTCTAGTGAGTCTAAAGACTCAACATGTATATATCGTGAATAACAAGTAAATATATCATAAAATCGTATGTAACGTAAAAATAACGTATCGTAAAGTGCATGGTGAAAATCGTATTGTGAATAATTATAACCACGTGCATATCTAAAAATCATACGTAAAGCTTTGCTCAATAGAGCTCTGTCATAACATATCATAATTTTCTGGTAGAGATAATGTTTCTAAGCTAGTGGCCTATAACATAGCGTAAGCGCCTGATCAGACTAAACCACAGTATACTGGGCGGTAGAGATCAATCACAGCCCTTGGACTGGACGTCCGTACCCATACATAATCATAAACCGGTCGTAAGTCACCGGATGGAGAGGTCCTCGGTTGCGCCTACCGAATTCCAAACCCATAAGCATAAAGTGGCCACAAGACATATAGCATATATCTAAAAAATAAACGTTTTATATTTTTGCAGGTAATATAATTATAATCTTATTTTTACCGGATGAGTTGGATCGTTCCCAGGCTTGCTACGACTTACTTCTAATATGTGACACATGCAATAAATCTTATCTTGACAAAATTTTAACAATAGAACAAAAAACGAGACGATTCGGACCAACAACTTGATTTTTAACCATGGCTTCGTACCAACTTGAACCAACATTAAACCGACGTTTAACCATGATTACAAATACGCCAAACATGCTGAAAAATATGCATTATAACTGTAAAACACGAAAATAGGTGAAAGGAGTCCAAAAACATAAAACGCTCTTTCGAGAGTCATTTTGGCACCTTTCACCGTAAATTCTCGTACGACCTCTAAACTCGACCAAATCACAAACGGCCAAAAACATGACCTTCCTAACCCATTAAGGTACTGTCCAGTCCAAGGCTATGGGCTAAAAGCCAACCAAGAACTCAAACAAGCATCAAAACCGAAGCTCACAGCTGCTGGAAAAAAAAAACAGCAGTAGCAGTTTACTTGTTTGTGGTGAAAATCCTGAAATAAATGACTATGGGCTTAAACCACCGCCCAAGGACTCTTACCAACATCCTAAGGCATGGCTTGGACCATGGCTAAGGGCTAAAAGCCAACCACAAACCAAGCAAACAATTAGGACACTCACAGCTCCCTACCGAGATCCTCACTTGCTGTGTAGTGTGCTGTAATGAATTATTTTACTGTCTTGTCTCGCTCTAAGGGCCATTTTATCGACCACAACCCGATCTAGACATGATAAAGTGTGGTATGAACCATGGGTATGGGCTGGGAGCCAACCATCATCCATACAACACACCAAAACCGAAGTGTACTCACACAGCACAAGAAGATAGCCGAATTGAACTTGTATTGTTTTGGTAAAATTTTTATGGATCTGTGAACCCAGCTTTAAAAAAATGATTTGATTATATCCTAGACATGTTAAGGAAGGGTTCTAACCATGGCTATGGTCCTAGGACAGCCAAGGTTCGAACTCCCCACTTAAACAACTCAATGACAGCAACCAAGGTTCATTTCTGCACATAAGAAGAACTTGCTGTCATTTCTTTGTTCTTGGGTGTATGAACCGAAACAATTGAGCCAAAAACACTCTAACACATCCTAATTAATGCCTAGAAGCAGCCATGGAATCCTAGAACCGAACATCATCCTGTAACCAACAAATTTACAGTAGCCGTGAAGCATCATAAAAAAAAAACGAAAAGCTGTACAGCTTCCTTTCAAATGTTTTGCTGTCAAATTGTGTTGTGTCACTTGATATATGAACATATACTGATTTAAAATATCTACTATGACTTGATTGAAGAGCAAAGGAGTAATATATACATGCCTGGAATCTGTTTTGAAGAAAAACAAATCAAAACGACAATACGACGCGACGGGATCGGAGTTGGCTTCCTTCTTGTTCAGCTGCTGTTATTCTCGATTATCTTGCCGCTGTTTTCTTCTTAAATTTGAAGGTGAGGTTGTGGGGATGTAGGTGAGGAGGATGAATGATTTAATAGGTGTTAAAGGTGACATTATATGCCTTAAAATGAGAGTTACAAGTGAAGGAGTGGAAGGGATTTGAATTGTTTTCCTTATTCCTTTGCTAACCGATTCTTGTTCTTATTCTTTTCTGCATGTTTCCATTTCTTTGATAGCATGACAGATTAAGGAAGAATTAAGGTGTCTTTTGTATTTGAATTTACTTATAATTAGTGCATTAAAATTGGGAGATGAATACAATTAGGATTTACTTGATGGGGAGTTACTAATCACATTAGAAATGGTTTAAGGCTTGACCGAATTTGTTACTCATTTGCATGGTATGTTTTTATTTAATCCTTGCATTATAATTGATTAAAATGTTAAACCTCCATTATATATTTTAATGTATTAACAAATTAATTTAGTTTAGAATCTTGCTTAAAATTTTGTATGGCATGCTTGACCTCCAAATTTAAATGTTTAAATGTTGTGTTTAATTTCTCGAATATATTATACCTAGATTAATTCATCCTCAATTGTTTACACATTTTAATTTAAACTTTAATTAAATATTGAATCTAAAAGAATTTATTTAACCAACTTAGCTCTAATTAATTAAATAAATTCTAAAACATTTTATTTCTTTAAATTAAATTATTCATTGCCTTAAATTAAATTTAGGAATATTTTCTTATTACTAATCTTATCTCAAATCTCCAAACTCCGGTCCGACCTCGCGTATTTAACTGAAAAGATAAAACTAAACTTTTGCATTTAAAATAAATAGTTATGACTTGTCAAATATCAAAATGAATTAGACCCTTCATATATATATATATATATATATAAAAATCATTTTTAAATTTAAATAGTAATAATTATGCATGGCTTATACGTAGTCTGATTTTCGGGTCGTTACAATCTTCCCCCTTTAAATTGAATTTCGTCCCCGAAATTCGCTAATCCTCGATAATCCAAAAGTTTAGATTCTTAATTCTATTATCCCAACAACCACGCTACCGCTGCGCTTCTCTGATAAAAATTAAGTCATAGGCTGTCCTTACGTTTCTTCAATCCTAATTAGATTGTCTACCAAAAATCTCATTTGCGAATCGCAACTTAAAACGACTTATGGTAACTTAGCTTTACTTTACTATGACCTCGAATTCTGACTTTTCTCATCGTTCCCAATATTAGAATTGGTGGTTCAAACTTATCATGTCTTACCTTCTTTATACTATACCCGTAATGTTCAACGACCTATTACATTAGTATTTACGCAGTTCAACTTAAAGACTCTTAGCACCAAAGGTTACTGATCAACTTCTATCCTCGGTGATACACTTAAAAGTTAAATCTTATCTCAGCTCCATAACAAAATTAGTCTAAGATCCTTGAATCGAATATTTATCTTACAGCCCAAACTTATATAACTTAACTATTTACGAGTATACCCCAAATATAAAATTGTTGCAAATATTAAACCTCAAATAAACGTTAATCAATAAAACCCAATTATACAAAATCGACCTTCTACCAATATTTTAAAGCCCTTCAAGTCTCAATTATATGCTTAAACCATTTTCTTACCAATTACAATATAGTTGAGGCCTAAGACTCTGGACTTTCCTCATTGAAACAAATGTCGCATTCTTAAGTATCATCAATGCTTAATTAAGTCTAGTGTATAAAACTTAATAAGTTATCTCATGTTAGCGATAAACTTACTCTAATAATTCAACTTCGCTCATATCACCCATAGAGTTCTAAAATTCCCATATCAAGATTTCGGATTTCTTACTCAATTCAAATCTTAATGTTAGTTCATTGGTACCCTATGTTGAACGCCTCTAATTCTTTTTTTTTTTCACCCAAAACTTATGTATGAACACCTATCTTATAAATCTTGAAATTCAAGCTTATGCAACCCAAATAATATTAGATAGTATAACTCCAGCCCACATATCCGCTTAGTCCCAAATTTCTTAATGACTTTCAAAATTCCTCAAGATAAGGTGTCTAATTTAATTCTTACATGCGTCTATCGAGTAACCTAACCATCCATCATACTCAACTTTCTAGAAAAATCAAATTCCCCCAAAGGTATAATTCTAACTGTTAAGATCCTGGTTAAAACTTACGACACATCAAACTTAAATTCCCAAAAAAAATTTCTAACTCAATGTTTATCCTTATAACTTAACTAACCGATCAAATTTAACTTTAAATCGGCATCACTTTAAATCCTTAATTTGCCACAACATGATTTCACTAACGCTTAAATTTTCATGCCTAGGATTGATTCATCCTGCAATGTCCTTGGTTACCATTCATTATAACATTGTAATCCAAATATCTAAATATTCTATATTCCTTCGAGCCTAAATAACCGAAAATTCCTACCATTTAAACCGTTCAATTTTTACTTACTACTAGATAAGTTCTCAAATTTCTTAAAATTTTAAAAATAATTCTTAGTTTCCTCGAATATCGTCCAATTTTTTTTTTTTTTCTAAATCTCGAAAATTCCACAATTACCCATGAGTACTCAGTATTTCCAATTTCATTTTATAGATTTCCCGTATCATAAGGTTCAATAGTCTTAATTTTATTAAACCCAAAATTAATTCCCATAACACGTCTTACATTTCTATAAATACTTAAAATCCCAAGTGTTCCTCAAAAGTTCGCATTTAATCCTTTGAATTTTGAAAATTGCAACATGACCCTTACAGTTCTCCCAATTTATATTTTGGCCCCACAACTCTTCTAAATCTGCATCATTGTCCCCATAAAATTTTCCATCTTTACCTCATTAAACTTTTAGATTCTCGAACTCAAAATTTAATCCCCAAAATTTGGTAAATTCGAAAATAGTACCTTAGAATTTTTTTTTCCAATTAGGTCCTCAAATTATTAGTTATTACAATTAGGTCCCTAAAATTCTCAATTCATGCAATTCCATCCTTAAATCTAACTAGGTAGAGCATGTATCCTAAATAAATTCTCATAATTAATCTTACATTTCCATAGATACTTAAAATCCTCAAATTGTAAATTTATAATCCTAAAGATTGTCGTAATATTCGAATCGCTATTGCTTATATGAAATCCTCAAAAATTTACTCGACTAGCAACCAAAAACCATCAATAATTTCTTAGAATTTCTACAAGTCCCAAAAGCATTCATAATTTTCAAGATTAACTTATGACCCATAAGGAGGACATCAACACTATTGACCTAAAAATTAATATAGTTAAATCATTTTCAACATCTCCTAAAGCCCAATATTCGAATTATTAGACATGTCCAATTCCAAACGTACCCAACATGCATAATTCCATAATTTATATTTTTAATTTAAATAAACACTGAACAATTAAAATCTCAACGCAAAAACATTTCATGAAAACATGCTGTTAAAATAATTCATGTTTTAAATAAAATGCGTAAATGTAAAACTTACAGACCGAAAACGTGACTTCATGAGCTTCTCGAGAGCAGCAGTAGTGCAACCCTTTACAAGATCATAGGCTCTGATACCAACTGTAAAGGCCCGTATTTCGTATTCGTAATTTTGCGGAATTATTAACAAAGTTTCTAAATAATTAATTATCTTGTCCCATTTAATTAAAGTAAACATGTAAATAATTTTAATTTTAAAATAACAGCGGAAGCATATATTGTTTTCAACCAACAATTTAAAAATAATTAAACGTAAACATCAACTTAAAAATAATACAACTTATTAAAACTGAGTTTGAATAATAAAAGGTGCATAAATTAAATCATGAGGTCCTCGGGATTACTACTGCTGTCCCAAGATCGCTCACTGGTCTCCGTCCGCGGTCCCGACCTCATCAATACCTACAACAATCAAGTCTAGTGAGTCTAAAGACTCAACATGTATATATCGTGAATAACAAGTAAATATATCATAAAATCGTATGTAACGTAAAAATAACGTATCGTAAAGTGCATGGTGAAAATCGTATCGTGAATAATTATAACCACGTGCATATCTAAAAATCATACGTAAAGCTTTGCTCAATAGAGCTCTGTCATAACATATCATAATTTTCTGGTAGAGATAATGTTTCTAAGCTAGTGGCCCATAACATAGCGTAAGCGCCTGATCAGACTAAACCACTGTATACTGGGCGGTAGAGATCAATCACAGCCCATGGACTGGACGTCCGTACCCATACATAATCATAAACCGGTCGTAAGTCACCGGGCGGAGAGGTCCTCGATTGCGCCTACCGACTTCCAAACCCATAAGCATAAAGTGGCCACAAGACATATAACATATATCTCAAAAATAAACGTTTTATATTTTCGCATGTAATATAATTATAATCTTATTTTTACCGGATGAGTTGGATCGTTCCCAGGCTTGCTGCGACTTACTTCTAATATGTGACACATGCAATAAATATTATCTTGACAAAATTTTAACAATAGAACCAAAAACGAGACGATTCGGACCAACAACTTGATTTTTAACCATGGCTTCGTACCAACTCGAACCAACATTAAACCGAGGTTTAACCATGATTAAAAATACGCCAAACATACTGAAAAATATGCATTATAACTGTAAAACACGAAAATAGGTGAAAGGAGTCCAAAAACATAAAACGCTCTTTCGAGAGTCATTTTGGCGCCTTTCACCGTAAATTCTCGTACGACCTCTAAACTCGACCAAATCACAAATGGCCAAAAACATGACCTTCCTAACCCATTAAGGTACTGTCCAGTCCAAGGCTATGGGCTAAAAGCCAACCAAAAACTCAAACAAGCATCAAAACCGAAGCTCACAGCTGCTGGAAAAAAAAAACAGCAGTAGCAGTTTACTTGTTTGTGGTGAAAATCCTGAAATAAATGACTATGGGCTTAAACCACCGCCCAAGGACTCTTACCAACATCCTAAGGCATGGCTTGGACCATGGCTAAGGGCTAAAAGCCAACCACAAACCAAGCAAACAATTAGGACACTCACAGCTCCCTACCGAGATCCTCACTTGCTGTGTAGTGTGCTGTAATGAATTATTTTACTGTCTTGTCTCGCTCCAAGGGCCATTTTATCGACCATGGCTCGATCTAGACATGATAAAGTGTGGTATGAACCATGGGTATGGGCTGGGAGCCAACCATCATCCATACAACACACCAAAACCGAAGTGTACTCACACAGCACAAGAAGATAGCCGAATTGAACTTGTATTGTTTTGGTAAAATTTTTATGGATCTGTGAACCCAGCTTTAAAAAAATGATTTGATTATATCCTAGACATGTTAAGGAAGGGTTCTAACCATGGCTATGGTCCTAGGACAGCCAAGGTTCGAACTCCCCACTTAAACAACTCAATGACAGCAACCAAGGTTCATTTCTGCACATAAGAAGAACATGCTGTCATTTCTTTGTTCTTGGGTGTATGAACCGAAACAATTGAGCCAAAAACACTCTAACACATCCTACTTAATGCCTAGAAGCAGCCATGGAATCCTAGAACTGAAAATCATCCTGTAACCAACAAATTTACAGTAGCCGTGAAGCATCATAAAAAAAAAACGAAAAGCTGTACAGCTTCCTTTCAAATGTTTTGCTGTCAAATTGTGTTGTGTCACTTGATATATGAACATATACTGATTTAAAATATCTACTATGACTTGATTGAAGAGCAAAGGAGTAATATATACATGCCTGGAATCTGTTTTGAAGAAAAACAAATCAAAACGACAATACGACGCGACGGGATCGGAGTTGGCTTCCTTCTTGTTCAGCTGCTGTTATTCTCGATTATCTTGCTGCTGTTTTCTTCTGAAATTTGAAGGTGAGGTTGTGGGGATGTAGGTGAGGAGGATGAATGATTTAATAGGTGTTAAAGGTGACATTATATGCCTTAAAATGAGAGTTACAAGTGAAGGAGTGGAAGGGATTTGAATTGTTTTCCTTATTCCTTTGCTAACCGATTCTTGTTCTTATTCTTTTCTGCATGTTTCCATTTCTTTGATAGCATGACAGATTAAGGAAGAATTAAGGTGTCTTTTGTATTTGAATTTACTTATAATTAGTGCATTAAAATTGGGAGATGAATACAATTAGGATTTACTTGATGGGGAGTTACTAATCACATTAGAAATGGTTTAAGGCTTGACCGAATTTGTTACTCATTTGCATGGTATGTTTTTATTTAATCCTTGCATTATAATTGATTAAAATGTTAAACCTCCATTATATATTTTAATGTATTAACAAATTAATTTAGTTTAGAATCTTGCTTAGAATTTTGTATGGCATGCTTGACCTCCAAATTTAAATGTTTAAATGTTGTGTTTAATTTCTCGAATATATTATACCTAGATTAATTCATCCTCAATTGTTTACACATTTTAATTTAAACTTTAATTAAATATTGAATCTAAAAGAATTTATTTAACCAACTTAGCTCTAATTAATTAAATAAATTCTAAAACATTTTATTTCTTTAAATTAAATTATTCATTGCCTTAAATTAAATTTAGGAATATTTTCTTATTACTAATCTTATCTCAAATCTCCAAACTACGGTCCGACCTCGCGTATTTAACTTTAAAGATAAAACTAAACTTTTGCATTTAAAATAAATAGTTATGACTTGTCAAATATCAAAATGAATTAGACCCTTCATATATATATATATATATAAATCATTTTTAAATTTAAATAGTAATAATTATGCATGGCTTATACATAGTCTGATTTTCGGGTCATTACAATAAGCATGAAATAGATATCAATAACATGTATCAAATCAGAAAGATATGTATCGATATAAAGTTGTAAATAAAACTCTGGACTCGTCATTTCAGACTCGACTCATCTCTAATCTAGGGATTCCGGTTGAATAAAAACGCAACATTCTCCCACCTACTTTCCCCAGCCAGATGGTGGTACGTTCTTATTCTCAGACTTTGGTTATCTATATCGAATATCTGCAATAGAAGTCGATCTACTCCTAAGCACATCGATATATACTCAAAAGTCCAGTGTCTTGGCGGTTCTGCCAAAGACTAGGCATATCTACCCAAGACTCTAACTCATGCTTTGCTATAAATTAATAGAATAAGCATATCAATCTCAAACATTGCAACATATCGAGGCAATGACAATTCAGTATGTGATTTTGGGAAACTCAAGTTAAATCAAACTCGAGTTGTGCAATCCCAGATCAACATTGATTTATACCTTTCTTTCTGTTAATCTGCTGAAGTCAAATCTCGAATCCAAATCTGTCAATACTCAATATGGAAATGACAATAACGTGGAATACAATATCAAGACACCACTCAAATCAATACTGGATATAATTAGAATTCAATCAAATTCTGTTTCAACAACATAGCTGCACAATCTCAATATACCCAGCGATACAATATCAGTCAGATATCAATCCCAACGTCTCATAACCAATAACAACACAAATCTGATAACACATCTCAATCAAATCAACTCTGAAAATCATAACAATTTCATACCGTATCCGTTCTTCAATCTGGTTTCGATTATACGATGTCTAACATATCGAGAACACCATATATGAGTCATATCCGATTCCTTCAATATCATAATTTCAAAACATCATAAAAATAAATAAAACTTACGTTCAGTTGAAGCTCTCGTCGATATAAACACCGTATCGAAGCCGGATTGAAATTCTGACGGACGGATTTTGCAGAAATCGCAAATCTCCGATTCAAGAAATGTTGAGCTTCTCCCTTGGAGCTTTTCTCGTTTTTTGAATTCTGAAGGCCAAATTTCGATTTTGATATATATATCATGCATGTGAAGGCTAGGTGGCTCCTTCTATGTGCAGCACGTCTCGCGCATATGCGCGACCTACCTCGGCGCATATGCACGAGACAATATGTCTCGGCGCGTAACATCACAACAACTCGCGCATATGCACGCCCTCACTCGGCGCATATGCGCGAGGTTCTTCACAACTCTCTGCCACCCTCGCGCATATGCGCCGGTCAATGTCGCGCATATGCGCGAGGTCCTCTGCCTATCTCGCGCATATGCGCCCGATGGCGTCGCGCATATGCGCGAGGGCTCATCCTCGCACATTATTCCAATCCTCTTTCCGGCTTTCCTGGTCTGATCCGTTCCGTCTATAATCACATCAATTTATCAACAAATCATTTTAGATTACAATAATCAAAATCTTGGGCATTACAGAAGATGTGGTGGTCAAGATCCGAGACAGGATGAAGACCGCCCAGAGTCGTCAAAAGAGTTATGCTGACAAGAGGAGAAGGGATCTTGAGTTTTCCGTAGGTGATCACGTTTTTGTAAAGATAGCACCTATGAAGGGTGTTATGAGATTTGGGAAGAGAGACAAGCTTAGTCCGAGATTTATTGGACCGTTCGAGATTCTTGACAGAGTTGGGACACTAGCTTATCGTGTAGCCCTACCGTCGAATCTTGTCGGTGTGAACAATGTGTTCCACGTCTCGATACTGAGAAAATACTTAGCGAATCCTTCTCATGTTTTGAGTTATGAACCATTGCAGCTTGCTCCAGATCTGTCGTATGAGAAAAGACCTGTTCAAATCCTAGACAGATAGGAATGGTGACTTCGGAACAAAGTGACCAAGTTGGTCAAGGTCCGGTGGCTGAATGAAGCAGTGGAGGAGGCCACTTGGGAGACAGAAGCAGATATGAGAAGTCGCTATCCGAAACTTTTTGGTAAGACATAGTTTCGAGGACGAAATTTATTTAAGTGGGGGAGGAACTGTAGAGCCCAAATTCAGTACACGTAAAACCCATGTATTTATTTATTTGTTAAATAATTTATTTAAGTTTTAAATAATTTTTAGCGATGCGTGATTTATTAAATTGCATTATTTTAATTATTTATTTTTATGTGATGCACGTTAAAATGTTTTATTGAGTTTCATGTTTCTGGCGATTATTCGATGTAGGATAGAGAAAAAGAGACCGGCGACGATTTTGAAAATTTTATAATGAGATATTTTATTTTAAGTTAGAAAGGGGCATTTTAAATAATTTATAAGTTTTTAGTATTTCAAAACTTAATTTAATTATTAGGTGATTATGATTTTAAACTTTTAAAGATTTAGTACGGGTGTGCTTTTATTTTAAATTAGGGGATTAGTGTAATTAGTGTGGGTTAACTTTTTAATTAATATTTTTAACCCTTAATTAAGCAACTTTTCTACTCCTAACAGACACACACACGTTCTCTACACACACTTATTCATTTCATTTTTTAAGTAAAACCTAGGGTTCTTATTATTCTCTCCAGCCGCCACCCTCTCCTTCGAATTTTTCCAGCTACTTTAGTTGATTTTGTTACGAGAAAATTGTTCCACGATCGTCCCGGATCAACCCTCGCACCGTTTCCGCTTCGGTATCGCCGTATCGTGAGTTTTAAATATCAAAAGGCATGTATAATCTTTTGTTTCTGCATCGATCTTTTTATATTATTTGTTCTTATGTTTATTATGCATAAAAATCCATATATGTTGTAAAAAGTTTGCGTGAAAATTTGTTGGATCGGTTTTGAAACGTATTTAGATTTGAAAACTCGAAATTTGCTGTCATTTTAAATACTGCGAATTTTTGGTCGATTTTCTGGAAAAACTTTAACATATAAAATATAGAGCTTTTTGGTACCTTCGATTTGACAGCAAATTCGAAATATTTGGATAAGAAATGAGTGAGTTATGATTGTTTTTGTGGCACTGCTCAAACTGCGTTTTATGAAAATGTGTTCTTGACGTGTTCTTGAAGTTTTCTTGTTGCAGGCTTCGTTGGGGATCGACGGGTGATCGCTGCTGTGTTTAAATATGTTGAGATGTTGGGATGGTTTTTGGTGTGTCGGATCGCGTCGATAGGCAATTGTTTGTATTAGAAGTGGTAGGATGCGTTTTGGTGTCAAATGTCGAGTTCACGGATTGGGTTGCGTTGTTTGTGATGCGTAGTTGTTTTGGGGGGTTTGTTTGAGTTTGAATCAATGTAATAGCATTCTAGGATGAGTCTCGAGGTGTTAGTTCATGGTCCCTATGCTTGGATTTGAAGAATGAATCAGTAAGTTAGTGAATTTTCACGAGTTTGCAAGTCCAGAGGTTACACGGACCCCTTCCTTGACCCCGACACGGAGACTATGTCCATTTTTCCTTCAAAATGCGAATTTCCAGCATCTACACGGACCCTTACACGGGGTCCGTGTCCTTTTTTAAAAAAAAATTAATTTTTTTTTTACGGATTGTTTTGGGGTTTTATGTTATGATTTAGTACAATGATTAAACGAGGACAAGTCTCGAGAGATTTAGAATGTTTTGGCATTTTTGGGTGTGAGCATGACTATACGTCTAAGTTATGCAAGATAGGTATTCGAACTCATGTTAGTATGTGCAACAGTGGCCCCGAGCGAGATCCAACGAATCCCTCAACGCCACGTAAGTATGTTCGACGTGCAAAAGAAATTATTTCAAGTTTTTGAGGTATGCTAAATGTCTTGTGACCAAATTATGAACGGATTTGGAAGTCGGTGAACGTGGCCGAGGACCTCTCCACCCCAGTAAAGCACGACCGGATTTAGATCAGGATTGGAAAGCGGTAAAGCATTACCAGGGACCAATCCACCCGGTAAAGCATGATCGGGGATCACATGTATGTGGAAGTGGATTTTTCCTGTCAGCCCAGTACTGTGGTTTAGTCTGATCAGGCGCATTTATGTATGGGTCACTTGCTTTGAAGATATCTCTATGCAAAATGATGAAGTTTATTATTGTTCAAGTATGTATGTAGCAAGCATGTATATGAAAAGTTTAATGATGATGGCACGTCTATGTTTATTCTACTATGTTCAAGTATGTAAGCCCTACTTTAAAGATGCATGTGGTTTTATTATGTAGTACGTGTTATATCTAGTTTATACATGTTGAGTCTTTAGACTCAATAGACTTGATCGATGCAGGAGTTGATGACTTTGAGGTGATGTGGGGTGGG
The DNA here is from genome assembly GCF_025594145.1 of Primulina tabacum. Taxonomy (NCBI): domain Eukaryota; kingdom Viridiplantae; phylum Streptophyta; class Magnoliopsida; order Lamiales; family Gesneriaceae; genus Primulina; species Primulina tabacum. The sequence continues at coordinate 27,279,696 of NC_134555.1, forward strand.
GACCAATGAGCCGGATTGGACTGCGCAGGGGGCTAAACTCGAGGACCGCCCATGTTTTAAGATTTTATGCATGACAATTTTTAATACTCTGATTTCATGAAGTGGTTTATGAAGTTTAAACGATTATTATTTTTGGAAAACTTGGTTTTGGTTGTTTTTATTGCAAATGTTTTTAGACGAGCAAGTTATTTTAATGCAAATTTGAAAGTTTATTTTGTATTTAAGAAAATTTTTATTTTTCCGCAAATTTTAAATAATTTAAAAGTACGGTACGTTACAAAACCATAGGCTGCACACGCATCGGAGAAGGGTTGAGCTAGGGTATCATGTTATGGGAACTAGGGTTCGCCTATAAATAATCAACGGCGTGACCAGGGCTTGACTAGGACTCGGGCTGGACGTGGTCAGGTGTGAGGAAGAGTCCTAGCCACGCTAGGATTCAAGCGCGACAGTTGGGGAAGAGTCCATGCATGATGGGACTCTTCCCATGCAACCGAGAGCTGTGTGACGTGTAAGGGAGTCGGGCTTGGCCAAGGAGTCCAGGCTAGGTCTAAGCGTTATCCAGCGAGGGTAATGAGGGTACGGGCTCCGGTGGTGGCTCGGGTCAGGATTCCTCAATGCGTAGGAATCCTAGGCGCACATAGAGCAACTCGCGCGGCTCTCATCTTGGGCTGGAGGCTGCAGCGGATTAGGGGCAGCAGGCTCAAGGGGTCAGGGCTGGTCCATTCTAGGTGGTCTGGTCAGGGGTTGGCTCGATGTGGCTCGGGAGTGGTTCGAGCAAAACGTGAGATGGTTCGAGGGGAAGCAAGTTAGGGTTTGATTTTTCGAAGTAAAGGGTTAAGGGGTCGAGCCATGGTCCACGGGAGTCGAATCATGGTTCACGTGGGTAATTTAGCTATACAAAGTCTATGTTTAAAATTTGAGATTAAAAATATTAACGTTTGAATTAATCGGGGATTCAAACGCCTAATGAATTAATAAATAGAAAATTAAACTGAAAGCCTCGAATTTTAGTTAAATAAAAATGACTAAAATTAAATTTAAGCTTAAATAATTATTTGGGATGGTCTAGAGCCAATGAAAGTAAGAAAAATGCAAAGTCGAGAAATTCTAAGTTTAGGGTTAAAACGATCATTTTACACGTAAAAATGATAGACGCCCTGACAGTGCTCTGAATGCTGTAAATAATGATAATATTATTATTTTAAATGTTTATGAAATTTTATGATGAAACATTAATGCCAAAAGATATTTTGCATGCTTGGTTTAAAAGAAAAAAAAATGATTAATATATGCTTTAATTTTGATAAGTGATGAAAAATGAAAAGTTGAAGGAGGTGAGTGATTGTGACTAATTTGATGATATGATGATTACGATGATATGATGATATGTAAGGCCAAGGCTCATTTGACGGGTGATAGTATCGTTGATGCCCCCGCCGCCCAGTACTGTGTTTATACGTAGATGGATCCATCGATCTTCCGTTGATACGAAAGTCACAATTTACGATCCAAATTCAATAAAAGGAAAATGTATACGTATATGATGAAAAAAAAATGTACATGATGAAATGAAAATTGTTTAAGTTTATGCATGTTAATGAAAAGCTATTTTAAGTAAATGTATTTTCACTGTTACATGTGATTGTATATGTATTACTTGTTATCATGATTAAGATTTGCTGAGTTAATATTCTCTAGGTGTGATTGATGCAGGTGAGCGTAATGTTGATTTTAATGAGGGACTTGATGGTTGATCTTGCTGGACTGAAGGTGCACACAACAAGAGGACCAGCGCTAGTTTTCCCAATTAACTTACGATTATGATTTATGTTTATGACTTAATTTTTTGGCTTATGCTAAATGATATAAGTTATTTTAATATTTATTAGCTTATGATGATTTTGAGCAGTTTTGAGAGGATGTTATAGTTAAGTTAGTTTTGAAAATAAAGTTATGTTTGGTTAACGATTTATGATTTTATGCTTTGAATTTCTTTCATTTTTGATTTTCAAATAATAGTTGGTTGATTTATTTTTAAGTGGTGTCAAAAACATATATATATGAAAAGATATATTTCGGCCGAATGAATAGTATAGGAAGGGAAAAAAAATTTATAGTATATTTTAATGAAAAACTAGTAAAAAACGTTTCAGATTACCTACAAATTCAAGATAAGTTGGCAGAACTCCCGGTATTACTTCCCAAGTTACTATTTAAATTCACTTTCTTTTTTTTACTTGAGTTGATGTGATTTGTGGTAAGATAATCAAAGGGCAACTTGGGATTCAGTACCCATTTTTTTATTAAATTTGGTTTCAATACCCTTCTTCCAAAAATACCCCTCAATCCTATATTCTAATAATTGATTTTTCTTTTTTAAATAATGGCCCATCATGCTTCCGTAATATAAATTAAATCTTTTACCTCTTTGACCAGAGTACCACCGGGTTATATCCAACGTATTTTACAGACTGCTCCTAACAGCCCAAACACGCGATCGCAATCGATGGTTACCGACGTAGAATTCTTCAGCAGCACTTGACACAACCCTAATTCGTTTCCTACCTTAGGATGTACAATAAAAGATAGAAATTTGAAAATAATACATGAGAGAGGCTAGAGCAAAGATTTATTTATTCAAACACAAACATTTTTATTACATTGAAACCTCCTGTAGAGGAGGAGAAACTTGCTTAGCTACTTATAGTAGCCGAACTTGAAAAACACATAAACTAAAAAGAGAAAATATTACAATTTGTTGTTGAAAGAAATGAGGAAAATGTTCGATGATCTTCACTTATTTCTTCCTGCCTTATTTATAAAAGGTTTCTTCAGATTTGAAACCCGGATTCCAAATCTTTATAAACTTTTACAGCTCGCCTTGAGACCATGTAGTGGTTGAGTGGTACTCTTAAGATGGTCCCTCCTTGTCCTTTTCTAGATTATTAATCTAAACATCAACTTCTCATATTCTTTTATTTCTCCTTGATACCAGTAAAGATGAGTTTGTAAGAGATCCGATGTAATCTCATTTCCTTTTTCCTGGAAATGTTGGACTAGCCATTTAAGAGCTTCCGCATGTTTTATCTTATACTTGATTCTTCTCTTTAAAACCTTTAGATATGTATAACACATTGTCTTTAGGTTTCTTTCTGGTGTGGTTTACTGGTTCACATTTTCCCTTATTTATAGTATGATTTTTGGGTCCAGTTTTCTTGTCTTTTTCTCAGATTTCCTTTATCTTTAAAGATAAGGAATCCAATGTTCTTTGTCATTTTTCACCGATTATTGGTGGTCCTTGCCTTCTACTCACATGGTGGTTTTCTTTTGGTTAGTGGGTTGATCACATGTCCACCTTTAACTTTGTCGAGGAATCTTTGGCTTTTTGTATCCTCGGGGAAAATGTGATTGTGGTCCTTCCCCACTTGCCCTTGTTTCGTTAAAATGTTTCCGATCAGATCTCGGTTTGAAACCTTTACCGAACTCCGGTTCTTTCTGATTCTGGCATTTTGGGAGATGTTTTCTGACCATCTTCCTACATGTGCCATATTACAGAATTTTCGGCGAGTTTCATTACTTGCCGGCAGCTTGCTGTTCCACAGAAGATATCTTTTCTTTTCAAATATTTCTTCTGCAAAACTTGTGGTTTTTCCTGTCATTGTATTTAACAGGAACGATCCATTTAAAGAATTTTGATAAAACTTAAATGGAAACTTTACTTTGTGAGACAGACCCATAAACTCCATACTCTTCTGGTTGAGATATCGTCTTCAGTTATTGAAGCAACCAGTGGTGTTTCTTCTGTCGGAGGGTCCTTGATAAATTTCTGAATATTTGTGTCTGGCCTCCTTAACTTGATGAAATGAAAAGCTTCGTTTGAGCCTTTCCCTGCTGGTTCTGGTGCTGCACTGAAAAAGTATAGCTCCAAAACATCTCCTATGGACAAATAATCGTTATTCGCCCAAGTTTCATGAACAGCTTCCTGAATCCATTTAGTTAGTCTTGAAATTTCTAGGAAGCTGGGTGATGTGGTATAAACTGAGGCAAGAGCCCCGAATTCATACCAGGCTTTGACCTCATTGGGATATGAATTAGGTTTCATCCATATCCCAGGATATTTCCCTGAAACATCAACCTTTTGGTAGCTGGGTTAATGCCAACTCTTGTTTTTAATTTCTCCCAATTCTGTTGGTAAACCTGAAATGGACAAATTGCAACTTCATTAGTACCAACCATAGATTTGCCTTTGTCAGTACGAGGCCTAAGGTTGATCTCTCCCTCTTCAATCCCCGAGGTGAAGGGTTGACTTGAGGACTCAAGATAAGGATCAGGAGTCTCAATTTTTGTTTCAGCCTACTCATCTGGAGATGATCCCGACATAACACTTGTTCTAAGGGTATTCGAATCCCCTGTTCCAGGTATAAAGTCCTGTACTCGAAAACTCTCCATTTGGGAAACCAATGGCTTCTCAATACCTTGGAGGATAGGCCTTTGTGTTACAGACCATAACATAGTATAAGCCTGTAAACATCCTGTAATTCGATCAGAGACAACTCTCTTATCTGCTTGTTGTAGTCTTCCCACAACTCTTGCGTTTAAGACCAGCTTGTTAAACTCGTTTTGAAGCATTTCAAGGTGTTCCCTCAAATGCCTCTACATCTTGATGATGGCATCGATATCACCGCTGTCCATCTCTTGTTAAAAAATCTGCAAGAATATTTTCATGAGATTTTATTATCACAATATCAAAAATATAATTCTGACATAGTGCCTGCTATCTTAATAATCTGGCCTTCTCAGGTTTAAACTCAATTCTATTCCTCAAGAAAGCTTTTACCTGTGTGTTATCAACTTTCAAAGTAAATTTCTTTGCAATTAAAAATAATGGCCATTTTTCAAAAGCCCTTTTTACTGCATAAAATTCCTTCTCGTTGATATACCATCTGATGGCTTCTGCATCTGAGAATAAACCACTACAATATTTGCATGGTTGTTCTCCATTTGGTGTGAGCTTTGTTAATACTGCAGCCCACCAATGATCACTGGCATCGATATATAATACCAGATCATCTTCATCTTGAGGAATAGCCATTTTTGGAAGATTCTTACAAATCTCCTTTAAATAGACAAGTCATTTTGTGTGTTCTTTTGTCCATATAAATCTTGCATCTTTTTTCAATAATGGACTAAATACTTTCCTGTGTTTTGCTAGGTTTTTATAAACATCCCATCAAAATTAACAACTCCCAGAAAACTTTGAAGTTGTTTCTTGTTTTTGAAACTTTCTGGAAAATTCTGCACCTTTTCGAGTATGTGGTCTTGCAGAATTATTCCTGACTCATCGATTTCAATTCCGAGGAATTCAATCTTTCTTGTTGCAATGACTGCTTTCTTTTCAGATAAAACCAGTCCTTCTTTTTTACAAACCTTAAGGAAAATCTCCAAGTGTTTCACATATTCATCCATATTTTTAGATGCTATTAAAACATCGTAAATACAAACAAACATAAATTTAAAATAATCTTTAAAAAGATTATCCATTTTCCTTTGAAATAACTGGGGTGAATTAGCCAATCCCATTGGTAATACTTCCCAAATATAATGTCCTTGAGGTGTGGAGAAAGCTGTGAATTTCTTGCTTTCTTCCTGCATCCGTATTTGATAAAATCCGGACTTACAATCAAACTTAGAGAAGATCTTGGCATTGCGTATGCAACTTATTAGATGTTCTCTACTAGGTATAAAATACCAATCAAACTTCTGAATTTTATTAATTTCTTGATAATTAATAACCAATATGGGATTTCCTCGTTTTATCTCACCATGATTTCTTACCAGAAAACCTGGACTGCTATATGGTGACATTCCTGATTTGACCAAACCAAGGTCCAAATTTTCCTTGATTATAATCTGCATATCTCTTTGATCAATTATGTTCATTGGATCTTCATTGTAATTTTCTTGATCCTCTTCTTGACATCTTCCAATGATACCCTAGATTCGAACTCTACTTCATTCGTTTGTAGAGTTATCTTCAGGCATTCTATATCTTCTGGTTGGAGTAATTTATCTGCTCTTAACTGGATCATTGTTTCTCCAAACCGTCTAAAATCCTTCATTTTTGGGTTCGGAAGTTTTCCTTTATCACCACGCTTGCTGCGAAACTGGATCAGAAATTTTCTGTAAAATGCCTCTCGTAGTCTCTGGACTATAATTTTGTGATCACAGGGTATTGTGAACACTAATCTTCTAGTCTCATTTTTTTGAGTATAGGACTTGAACATTTGTAGGAAATTGTTTCATAACAATATGTCAGCTCCTGTATCATGAAAATAAATTGGTGGTGTTTTTACCTTATACAAAGGTGTTTGTCCAGCACCGCCAATCATGATTTCAATCATCTTAATCCCTTTACATAAGATTAAGATTCTTCTGGAAAAATCTCTTCCAGCAATCTTTGGTAATTCTTCTTATAAATTATTTGGAAAAACTCCTCGTTTTTCTGTACAGATTCCAGCACCTGAATCAATATAAGCAGCAAAATATTCTGCCTTATATTGTTCATATAACATTCCTACTGGAATGTATATGGAGAATGGGCTTGTGGTCATTGAATTTTCCACATTCTATCATCCGCCATTAACTCCATTCCATACTCTAGACGTTTCTAAGGTTTGTGTTCCTCGAGAAACTCTAGTCCAAGAATCAGTCGATCTGATTCTTTCCATGGAATTCCTTGAATATGAACTTCCAATTCTCCGATATTAATCACTACTTGGTAAGTTCCTATCATAGGTTGTTCCAAATAGTATATTGAATTACAAGGAAATTGATTCCTTTGCTTCGTAATATCAAATACTATTTCTACTTCCTTCCACCCTTCTGGGCATCTGAGCTTTACCATGGTTGAAAAGCTTTTCGTCTCCTTCTGGGTTTCTTGAATAGGTGTTTTTACCCACCTGTAACTAGTAATTCTATCTCCCTGGAAAGATAGTCTTCTTGATTCCAATCTAAGACTTTGATTCTTTTGTAGAATCGGTTTTTCTTGTATTTGGATATTTGTTTCCTGTATTAAAGGAAACTCAACTCGTTCTGGATAAATTGCCTGAGCAACTTTTCCGAATATCTCAGGTATTTCAATGAACTCATTTCTAATAAACAATTCAGAATGATTTGTATTAGATAGAGCATATGAAATCTGATAAGTAATAGAATATGGTCTATTACCTTCTTTCATTAGCCTCTTTTCCTTGAAATTATGATGTAATGTCAAGGCTCGGCTAAAATCTCGATCTCCCAGGTTGTAGGCTATCCTTGGATAGATTACTCCTACAATCTTTCCTGCACAGTACTGAATCTTGTAGATTTCCCATTCTTTTATCGCATTTAGCAATACCAATAGGCGAATCTATCGTTTCTTTGAAAGTAGCTTTTATCATAATCTGGATTGCTCCGATATGAATCCAGGACATAGTCCTTGCTACTTCTATCTTGAGTTTTTGTAATTCCTCCTTAATTTCTTCGAAAGAAATTAACTGCATCTCCATTCTATTTCCTGTAAGTTCCATCGAGATTGCCATTTCCCTTCTAGAAACTTTATAGATTAGATGATGATTTCTATTTCTTAGGCCAAGACTTCTTAAGAACTTTTCTACCTGTCCCGCAGAGAATCATTGATATCTCTGTGGACTAGGATTTTCTTTCATAATCCTTTGGACCATGTTATGAGATATTATTGTCTGGCTAAAGAATCCAGACAAATTTTCATGTGTTTCATGTCGAAACACCTCGTCCTCAGTCAGATTCCGATTCTATTCCATTAGATTATCCCTGACTTAAGACTTTTTCTTCTTCATATATACTTTCATCTGAGGCAATATCCTCAAATCGATATACCTAAATAAGATCTTGGTAATAAACTGCATCTTCAATATTTGGGGTTGGATCGAAGCATTTAATATCTCTTTTTTCATTTTCTGGACAGTTGGTTGAGATATGTCCTCTTGCTCAACATGTCCAGCAATTACAATCCTTGAAACATTCATTTGCTCGAGTATGAGCGCTTCTGAAAGTTTTCTTCGTAGGTGTTCTTCCTTTGCTTCGAGATGTACTCGATGCTTGGGATGATATCCTACTTCTTGAGGGTCCACTTCTTTACCCAGATTTATAAGATCTGGCTTTCTGTCTAGACCAAATAGTTCTTTGCTTCCAAGAACTTCTTCCACTTCTAGCATAAGGATGAGTCCTGAAACTTTTCCACTTATGTTTTTGTGGTTTACTTTAAATAATTGTTGGAATATCATTTTTCTTACAACACAAAGGAGTTCTTTTGTTGATACCCCTTAAGCGTTTGTAAATCTTTTGCAATGCTGCCATGTGACACCATTCTGCCAATTTTCCTTTGAGGAAGAGGCTCTTCGTGCTAATGTATCTGGATTACCAGGTACGTATTCCCTTATGTGCATTTCTCTCCAGGGACTTGGCATTTTTGCGAAGAACAGCTGCATAGCTATATCTTCTTCGACTCCTGAATTCCATCTATATTTAGTGAATAACATAATGTATTCATCCACTAAACATATATCGTGTAATTCAAGACTATACAGAGCCTGAGTATATTTCTTCCTCTTCTCTGTATCTTGACTGTTGAAATAGTTTACCTTTATAAATTGTGCTTTAAATAGGGTAGCCATTTTTCCGGCTATCTCGCTCAGAGATTCTCCGGCCAGGACTGACTCTTTCATTTCTAATGAAGTCATGTCCCAAGCAATTTTCACTGATCCCATAAGACTCATTTCGAGAAGTTTAATGAATCCTTCTTTGTTGAGATCAAGTGTTCCTGCTGCGATTCTCATAGCAGATGTCCAGTCATCTATGAGATCTTCTCTGTTTTGGAAATCTAATACATCAAGGTTAAGCATAACCCCATAAGGATGTATATGGTCTAAAACAGTTTTCCCATAGGGTGTTTGGTGCAAGGGAATTTGACTTCTCCTTGTCCTTGTTCCCGCTGGGTGTGATCCTCCACCAGTAAGGAAATCAGATTGAGATTCTCTCAAGTTAACATTCTGAGATCCCACACTTTCCCTTGGTGGTTCCTGAGTAGATGGCCAGGTTATAGCAGGTATTTCACCTCCTGCTGTGTTCATCTTTAGATCTACAATTTTGAGATTTGCGAAAGATTCCGCCAGCTCTTGTAGATCCTCCAGATCAATCATTTCTAAAGTTGTCATCAGATTAATTTCTTTTCTGAGACAGATTTAATTAGATTGATCATCTTTTCTTCTTCAGTCAATGGTTTTGACACCACTCTGGCCTTTTCTTGTTGATGTAACAAGGGTTCAGTTCCAAATGATGGTGGTAACCATCCTCCTGAAGTTATTTTACTATAACTTGGTTGTTGTTCTAGTTTCTGAATTCTTGTTTGAATATCCTTTAATATTCCAAGAATTTATTCCTGGTTTGTAAGGATTTTTCAACTCGTTGGGGTACAAAGTATAGCATATTGCCATAATTTTGTACGGTTTTCTGGATTTTCCTAAGATCTAAAGAGAGCTTAGAGGAATCCTGTACTATCTCCAGAAACTGATTTGCTTGAATCATAAGTTTACCTGAGAGTTTACCTGAGGGTGTTTTAGCTTCCCTTTCTGTTCTTGATATCTAACCAAGGTTAGATGCACTTGTGTATATTCCAAAGTTTTGGAATAGATCTTGTAAATTATTTTTCTCGAACCTAAGTTCGGATTCATAATTTTTTCGAAATTCTCCTCCTCAAACATTTCGTTTCTATATAATAATAAATCATGTGTTTGAAATAAATTAACCTTATGCTCTGATACCATTTGTGAAAGCGCGTGGATCAATTAAAATCAAATAGGGAGTAATGGTATTTTTGGCATTTTTTAAAAAAATTTCTCTCTCCAGCTACTAAAACCAAAACCAAAACCCTTTTCCAACATGTACTGATTTCTAATTTACCCATAATCAAACTTCAACATGTAGTGTGTGTAATAATAATTATGTTTGTACTAAATACTTTTATATTATAATATTCAATAGTACAAGCATATGAAAAAGTAATAAATAGTAATGTGCACTATCAAAATTAGTGAATAGTAATGTGCACTAGAAAATGTGATATATAGTGATTTTATTTTTAATTTATTTAAGAAATAGTACTCCTTTTAACAAGCACATTCAATTCTTTATGTTCAGTTGTATTCGAGTATTGCTAAAGTTATTACATAAAATTCTCTATGTTCAGTTGTATTCGAGTAATGCTATCAAGTTCTCAGTTCTCATCAAGCTTTAATCTCCTGTTGAATTTTGTAAGTTTTATGTAAAGGGCCGAAAATTCTTAATTTGAAAATTTGCGGAAAATTAAAAATTTTCTTTTTAAAAATAAATGGAGTGCCTCATTCATAAAATCAACTGATAACTTAAGTTCAATGTTTAAAATATAGCAGCGGAAGAAAATAAAGTTTGCCGAAAATAACAATTTAAAATATTCAACAGCTGATAAAATGTCTGAGCATAAAAAAGTGGCAAGTGTTGAAACTGAGGTCCTCGGGTGCCACTACTGCCGACCCAAGCTGGCTCACTGGTCCCCGCCCTCGGCCCTGGCCTCATCAGTACCTACAACAATCAAGTCTAGTGAGCCTAAAGACTCAGCATGCAAATATCGTAGGTAACGAGTAAATACTGAAGTAAAATGTGCATGGGATAAAATATCATGTCATGAGGCATACTGAAAAGAACTTGTACTGAGCAATTATAATACGTGCATAACTGAACTGAAATCATAGTAAAAATGTTTGCTCCTTGGAGCCCTGTAGTGAAATAACTGGTAAAAATTTTCTGTTGAGATTATAGTCTACGCCTGTGGCCCCTGCACTGAACTGAACTGATCGGTAACTAGCTACCGGGGAGTATCAAACTGAACTGAGTTGACCGGTCACTGGCGACCGGGTGGTACCAAACTGAACTGATCGGTCAATGGCGACCGTATAAAATAATGCTCCCATAATAGTGAATTGACCACAAGTCATATCGCATAAATCTCAAAAATAAGTATTTTCTATTTTCATGCACGTAATATAAATAAATAGCATAATGAAAATATCCTGTATATTTTACCAACTAGATTGGATCGCTCCCAGGCTCGCTGCAACCTAAATATGCCATGAAAAATATGCAATAGCTTATACTTGACCAAACTATGCAATTAAGTTTGAAAATGCGACAATTACGTCTAACGACTTCGTATTTAATCATGACTTCGAACCAACCCGAACCGACACTGAACCGACGTATAGTCATGATTAAAATACGCTTAAAATTATGAACTAATGCTCCTAAAATGATGAGGGTTGAAATCTAGGTGAAATGGAGGCCAAAACAAGAAACGCTCTTTCGAGAGTCAATTTGGCACATCGCACCGTAAATTCTCGTACGACCTCAAAAATGATCCGAATCACAAACGGTCAAAAGCACGACCTTCCTAACTCGATGAGGCACTGTACAGTCCAAGGCCACAGGCTAAAATCCAACCAAGAACTCAAACGAGCCTCCGAACCAACACAACAACTTGCTGTAAATTTCCAGCAGCTATACCATCGCGTATCTTGTGTTGTTTTCGAGACTACCGGCCATTGGTGCGTGAACCACCTACCAGAGACTCTTACCAACATGCCAAGGAATGATTTGAACCATGGCTAAGGGCCCTAGTCCAGCCAAAATCCTCACCATTCCAGCAACCAACCAAAAGCTCTTACCGAGGGCCCTCATGCGTGCATGTGTGGTGTTGTGCTTCGCTTGCTGTCTCGACTTGTTCCAGTGGCCATTGATTGACCATGGCACAATCTAGACATCTAGGGGCATGGTATTAACCATGGCTAAGGGCCATAGGCCAACCAAGATCCACACCAAACCAACCAACTCGAAGTACATGTGCTGTCAAAACCAAAGGGGCCGAGAGGGGAGGGGGATGTTCGTGATGTTTTATGTAAAAAAACCGATGAGCCATGGACCAAGCCACCAAAAGGGCGACTTGGTAAAGTCTTAGACATGCTAGGGGAGTGATCTAACCATGGCTATAGACCCTTGGGGTAGCCAAGATCAGATTCAATCCCTTGACAGAAAAATCTGAAATTTCGAAGCACAAAATGGCAGTGGAGGAATGCTGCTGTCATTTTCGGTTCCATCATGCATGGGGCTGATTTGAATGGACCAACATGGTCCTAATGCACCCTATTACGTGTCTGGATGTTGCCTTGGGAGCCTGGAGTGGAACCATCCACCTGAAACCACTAAACAAGAGGAAACGTGAAGCTTGCCAAGGAAAGTCAAAAAAATCTGCACCATGGTTTCGAAAATATTTGGACATGCATCTCGATTTTTTTTTTCTTGATAAAACATGATCACATACTGAAAAATAATTGCTAATATGACTTGATTGAGGTTTGAAAGAATCTATACATGCCTTGGTTATCGTTTGAAATAAAAACGAAAAGAAGAGACGATGCGGCGCGGAGGAGTGGAACGCTTCTCTTGTTTCCTTGCTCTCGATTCTTTCCTCTTCTTTTTTTTTTTTGGCTATGAAACTCACGTTTTTCACTCTGAAAAGGGCTCTGATTTTCGAAATAATGGAGGGGGGAGTGATGGTTAGGATAGTGAGGGGGAGATCCAATAATAAAGGGATGCAAAGGTATGACCAAGTCTCCCTCAAATTAAAAATTTGAATTGTGGTTTGATATCAAATGGGTTGATGGATGCATCTAGAAGGTGATGGCCGATTTTTAGCTTGCTAATGTAGACTAGGATAAGCTTTAATAATTAATTAATTAAAGTTGATTACCAAAAGAAAAGGTTAGCATGCTAAAAGATGACAAAGAATTGGTCAAATGATGAGTTGGCAAATGAATTATTTGATCAACAAAAAGGGGTGGCCGAAATTTAATACTTAAAAGGGAAGGGAAAAATGTTATCTAGCTAGTAAATTTATAATCCTTAAAAGCCTCACTAATCCCTAATTAATTTAGTGAATTAACCCTTAATTATTGGAACTTAAATGAACTTATTTCTTAATCACCTCAAGTAATTAAATTAAATCCTCAAAACATCCTTTTTAACTTAAATGAACTTACTTGCTAGCTAAATTAACTTCTGGAAATATTTCTCGAATCTTAAATTCTATCTCAAAACTCCAACTCTAGTCCGACCTCACTGAAATGCTAAAAATCAAACTACTGCATGAAATAATAAAATAATTAACTTCAAAGAAATGCCTTTAAAATAATCATGCAATGAAGTCAATTAAATTTTAAAAATCTAGAATTATGCATGGCTTATACGTAGACTGATTTACGGGTTCTACAATCCTACCCCCCTTAAAAGAAATTTCGTCCTCGAAATTAGAACTCACCGAATAACTCAGGGTATCGACTTCTCATCTCCGGCTCAGACTCCCTCGTAGCTTCCTCCTCTGAATGGTTGTGCCATTTGACTTTGACTCGCTTAACCAACTTGTTCTGAAGTTTCTTCTCCTGCCAGTCTAGGATCTGCACTGGTCTCTCCTCATAAGACAGGTTCGGAGTAAGTTGCAACGGCTCAAAGTTCAGCACATGCGAAGGGTTCGCCATGTACTTTCTCAGCATGGAGACGTGAAAGACATTGTGTACTCCGGCCAGATTCGGCGGAAGAGCCACACGATAGGCAAGCGTCCCAACTCTGTCGAGGATCTCAAATGGTCCAATGAATCTCGGACTGAGCTTCCCTTTCTTCCCAAATCTCATGACACCCTTCATAGGTGCCACTTTCACAAATACATGATCGCCCACTGCAAACTCTAAATCTCTCCTCCGCTGATCGGCATAACTCTTCTGTCGGCTCTGAGCAGTCCTCATCCTATCACGGATCTTGACTACTACATCGGCTGCCTGCTGAACAATCCTTGGACCCAACTCTGCTCTCTCTCCTACTTCATCCCAATGGACAGGAGATCTACACTTGCGGCCATATAGTGCTTCATACGGAGCCATACCAATGGAAGACTGGAAGCTGTTGTTATAGGTGAACTCAACCAATGGCAAGTTCGACTCCCAACTCCCTGAGAAATCAATGACGCAAGCACGGAGAAGATCCTCTAAGATCTGAATAACTCGCTCTGACTGCCCATCTGTCTGCGGATGGAAAGCTGTGCTAAACAAAAACTTCGTACCCAAAGTCGAATGCAAACTCTTCCGAAATGAGGAAGTAAATCTGGGATCTCTATCAGATACGATCGAAACTGGAATACCATGGAGTAGGACTATCTCTCGGATATACAGCTCTGCATACTGAACCATGGTAAAAGTCGTCTTAATAGGCAAGAAGTGCGCTCATTTGGTAAGACGATCTACAATCACCCAGAAAGCATTCGATCCTCTGGCTGACCTCGGCAATCCGGTCACAAAGTCCATGGTAACATTCTCCCACTTCCACTCGGGAATAGGGAGAGGCTTGAGCAAACCTGCTGGTCTCTGATGCTCGGCCTTCACTAACTGGCAGGTCAGACACTCGGACAAAAAACGTCTGATGTCCTTCTTCATACCAGGCCACCAATACAATAGCTGCAGATCCTTGTACATCTTCGTACTCCCTGGATGAATAGAGTACGGCGACGTATGGGCTTCTGATAAGATATCTGCTCGGATAGAATCACTGCTAGGAACCCATATCCTGTCTCGGTATCTCACAATACCATCACTGACTGAATACAAGACACTGCCCTTGGCTTCATCTCTCTTCTTCCACTGTGCCAATTGCTCATCTGTTGACCGATCACTGCGAATACGGTCCAAGAGGGAAGACTGAATGGTCATGGTAGATACACGAGGAACTCTACCTCGAGGATAAGTCTCGAGATCAAACCTCTGTATCTCAAACTGAAGAGGTTTCTGAATCGTCAAATGAGCCATAACTGCGACTTTTCTGCTCAATGCATCCGCAACTACATTAGCTTTACCCGGGTGGTAGCTAATGTCACAATCGTAGTCTTTCACAAGCTCCAACCAACGCCTCTGACGCATGTTCAGCTCCTTCTGCGTAAAGAAATACTTGAGGCTCTTGTGGTCGGTAAAGATCTGGCATTTCTCTCCATACAGATAGTGCCTCCAAATCTTTAAGGCAAAAACTAAGGCCGCCAATTCTAGATCATGGGTAGGGTAGTTCTTCTCATGAGTCTTCAACTGTCTAGAAGCGTAAGCTATTACCTTCCCATGCTGCATCAATACGGCGCCAAGACCGAGCTTCGAAGCATCGGTATACAGTACAAACTTACCGGACCCTGACGGCACGGCCAAAACTGGTGCTGAGATAAGAGCTTGCTTCAAAGTATCGAAGCTCTTCTGACACTCCTCGCTCCAAACAAATTTCACATTCTTCTTGGTCAGTGCTGTGAGTGGAACTGCAATCGAAGAGAACCCCTTAATGAACTTCCGATAATATCCTGCTAAGCCAAGAAAACTGCGGATCTCTGATGCATTCTGAGGCACAACCCAATCTCTGACTGCTGCAACTTTTGCTGGGTCTACCTCAATACCACTGCTAGAAACGATGTGGCCTAAGAACGCCACCTTCTCTAACTAGAATTCGCATTTACTGAACTTTGCGAATAATTTGTGCTTCTGCAATGTCTGCAACACTGTGGTCAGACGTCTGCTGTGCTCCTCCCGACTCTTGGAGTAGAAGAGAATGTCATCTATGAACACTATCACAAACTGGTCGAGGTATGGCTAAAATACGCGATTAATGAGATCCATGATGATAGCTGGCGCATTCGTCAGTCCGAACGGCATCACAAGGAACTCGTAGTGGCCATAACGAGTCCTAAAAGCAGTCTTGGAAACATCAGCATCTCTCACTCTCAACTGGTGATAACCAGAGCGCAGATCAATCTTGGAGAAAATCGAAGCTCCCTGCAACTGGTCAAACAGATCCTCAATCCTCGGAAGTGGGTATTTATTCTTCACTGTAACCCTGTTCAACTCCCGATAGTCAATGCAAAGCCTCATCGAGCCATCCTTCTTTTTCACAAATAAGACCAGTGCGCCCCATGGTGAAAAGCTCGGGCGAATGAACTCCTTGTCGAGAAGTTCCTGAATCTGCTTCTTAAGCTCTGCCATCTCTGTCGGTGCTAGTCGGTACGGCGCTTTGGATATCGGAGCCGTACCTGGCATAAGCTCAATGGAAAACTCCACCTCTCTCTCGGGTGGCATACCAGAGACATCTTCGGGAAAAACGTCTAAGAAATCTCTGACAATCGGAACATCTGAGGCTGACTGGCTGGGTTCCTCGGGGACAGATAAAAAGGTCGCTAGAAATGCCCGACACCCTCTATGCATGAGCTTCCTGGCCTGAACATAAGGAATAATGCGTGGTAAAGGAAAGTACATTTCCGGCTCAAATAAGAACTGCTCCATTCCAGGCGGTCGGACAAGAACAGATCTCCGCTGGAAGTCTATCAACACTCTGTTCCTCAATAGCCAGTCCATCCCTAGGATAATGTCAAATTCCGGCATCGGTAGCACAATCAGATCCGCATAAACAAGATTACCGTGCAGCTCAAGGTCTATATCTCGGATAACATTGGTGGCTGCCATCTCCTCGCCTGACGGCAACGCTACTGAAAAGGCTATGTCTAGCCCAATGGTCTTGATCTTGAGAAAGTTTGCAAAGACCTCCGAAATAAACGAGTGAGTGGCCCCTAAATCTATCAAGGCCTTGGCAGCGGAACCAGATATAAAAATTCTCCCTGAAAGAGCGGAGCTCTAAGTTGAATCCAGTAGCTACAAGAACTAAACTTATAGACATGCAATGGTCAAAGTTCTTCTAACTTAAATCTCCAAAATACTACTGAGTAGAGCATGCAATCCTATCACAGTTCTAAGTTCAATCTTAATCCTTATTCCCAAAACACGGAAATTCAAATAATAACTTAAAGTTTAAAGGTACCTGTCAACAACATAGTCTCCGGGTTGGTTTCCGCGGCATGGAGAGCAAAAACTCTGCCTTGGGTAGGCAGATTCCTCTGAGGGCACTGCAGCAACATGTGGTCTGGACTGCCACACTTAAAACACTTTCCTGAGCCAGACATACATGCTCCAGGATGGCGGCGTGAGCACTTGGGACAGACTGGGTGCTCATAAGTCCTCGGGGCTGGGCGTCCCCGCTGCTGCTGCTGCTGCTGGCCTCTGTTTCTAGGCGGTCCATGAAAAGGCCTCTTGTTCTGCTGCTGATGCTGATGAGGAGGAGGGCGGTGTAGTACCTGGACTTGGAGCTTGCCCTGGCGATCCCTCTCGATATCCCGCAGATCCTGCTCTGCGGCTAGGGCTTTGGAGACAGCAATCTCATAAGTAGCAGGGTCAGACACCCTAACATCCCGGAGCAAGATCGGCCGTAGACCCACCAGAAAATGCATCAACTTGGCTTTGGCATCATTCGCGATCAGGGGCACAAAATGACAGCCCCTCTCGAACTTACGGATGAATTCCGTAACCGTCATGTCTCCCTGTCTCAGGCTCATGAACTCAGTGGTCAACCTGGTGCGCACTTCCTCGGCAAAATATTTGGAGTCGAAAACCTCCGTGAAGCGTGTCCATGACAGTGTAGCCAAGGTCAGGGCTACGGACGCTCATTCCCACCATAAGCGGGCGTCTCCAGGGAACAGATAAGTGGCACATCGAATTCGGTCTGCGTCTTCCAGCTCCATAAACTCGAAGATGACCTCGAGGGATTTGATCCATCCCTCGGTAATCATGGGGTCAGACATCCCAGAGAACTCCTTCGGACGCATCTTCATGAATCGCTCGTAAACAGCCTCGGGCCCTGTGGGCCTAGTCATGTCAGGTGGGGGCGGTGGTGGAGGTGGAGGAGGAGGAGGTGTCTGCCTCTCTTGTCTCTGATCGTCATCGTCCCCGTGACGGTGCTCGCCACTACCTCTCGGGCGTCCTACTTGACGTCTAGGGGGCATACTATTCCAACATAACCCATATGTAACTAACATGCATAATTCCATAATTTATTTTTTTATGAACACTGAAATAATGAAAATCTGGTCGAAATTATTTCATGGAAGCATGCTGACAAAATAATTCATGCTTTAAATAAAATGCTGAAATGTAAAACTTATAGACCGAAGGCGTGGCTTCGTGAGCTTCTCGTGGTCAGTAGTAGTGTAACCCTATACAGAACCACCGCTCTGATACCAATTGTAATGACCCTAAAACTCCTTGCTTGAAAATTTGCGGAAAAATAAAAATTTTCTTTTTAAAAATAAATGGAGTGCCTCATTCATAAAATCAACTGATAACTTAAGTTCAATGTTTAAAATATAGCAGCGGAAGAAAATAAAGTTTGCGAAAAATAACAATTTAAAAATATTCAAAAGCTGATAAAATGTCTGAGTATAAAAAAGTGGCAAGTGCTGAAACTAAGGTCCTCGGGTGCCACTACTGCCGACCCAAGCTGGCTCACTGGTCCCCGCCCTCGGCCCTGGCCTCATCAGTACCTACAACAATCAAGTCTAGTGAGCCTAAAGACTCAGCATGCAAATATCGTAGGTAACGAGTAAATACTGAAGTAAAATGTGCATGGGATAAAATATCATGTCATGAGGCATACTGAAAAGAACTTGTACTGAGCAATTATAATACGTGCATAACTGAACTGAAATCATAGTAAAAATGTTTGCTCCTTAGAGCCCTGTACTGAAATAACTGGTAAAAATTTTCTGTTGAGATTATGGTCTACGCCTGTGGCCCCTGCACTGAACTGAACTGATCGGTAACTAGCTACCGGAGAGTATCAAACTGAACTGAGCTGACCGGTCACTGGCGACCGGGTGGTACCAAACTGAACTGATCGGTCACTGGCGACCGTATAAAATAATGCTCCCATAATAGTGAATTGACCACAAGTCATATCGCATAAATCTCAAAAATAAGTATTTTCTATTTTCATGCACGTAATATAATTAAATGGCATAATGAAAATATCCTGTATATTTTACCAATTGGATTGTATCGCTCCCAGGCTCGCTGCAACCTAAATATGCCATGAAAAATATGCAATAGCTTATACTTGACCAAACTATGCAATTAAGTTTGAAAATGCGACAATTACGTCTAACGACTTCGTATTTAATCATGACTCTGAACCAACCCGAACCGACACTGAACCGACGTATAGTCATGATTAAAATACGCTTAAAATTATGAACTAATGCTCCTAAAATGATGAGGGTCGAAATATAGGTGAAATGGAGGCCAAAACAAGAAACGCTCTTTCGAGAGTCAATTTGGCACATCGCACCGTAAATTCTCGTACAACCTCAAAAATGATCCAAATCACAAACGGTCAAAAACACGACCTTCCTAACTTGATGAGGCACTGTTCAGTCCAATGCCACAGTCTAAAAGCCAACCAAGAACTCAAACGAGCCTCCGAACCAACACAGCAACTTGCTGTAAATTTCCAGCAGCTATACCATCGCGTATCTTGTGTTGTTTTCGAGACTACCGGCCATTGGTGCGTGAACCACCAACCAGAGACTCTTACCAAAATCCCAAGGAATGATTTGAACCATGGCTAAGGGCCCTAGGCCAGCCACAATCCTCACCATTCCAGCAACCAACCAAAAGCTCTTACCGAGGGCCCTCATGCGTGCGTGTGTGGTGTTGTGCTTCGCTTGCTGTCTCGACTTGTTCCAGTGGCCATTGATTGACCATGGCACGATCTAGACATCTAGAGGCATGGTATTAACCATGGCTAAGGGCCATAGGCCAACCAAGATCCACACCAAACCAACCAACTCGAAGTACATGTGCTGTCAAAACCAAAGGGGCCGAGAGGGGAGGGGGATGTTCGTGATGTTTTATGTAAAAAAACCGATGAGCCATGGACCAAGCCACCAAAAGGACGACTTAGTCACGTCTTAGACATGCTAGGGGTGTGATCTAACCATGGCTATAGACCCTTGGGGTAGCCAAGATCAGATTCAATCCCTTGACAGAAAAATCTGAAATTTCGAAGCACAAAATGGCAGTGGAGGAATGCTGCTGTCATTTTCGGTTCCATCATGCATGGGGCTGATTTGAATGGACCAACATGGTCCTAATGCACCCTATTACGTGTCTAGATGTCGCCTTGGGAGCCTGGAGTCGAACCATCCACCTGAAACCACTAAACAAGAGGAAACGTGAAGCTTGCCAAGGAAAGTCAAAAAAATCTGCACCATGGTTTCGAAAATATTTGGACATGCATCTCGATTTTTTTTTTCTTGATAAAACATGATCACATACTGAAAAATAATTGTTAATATGACTTGATTGAGGTTTGAAAGAATCTAGACATGCCTTGGTTATCGTTTGAAATAAAAACGAAAAGAAAAGACGATGCGGCGCGGAGGAGTGGAACGCTTCTCTTGTTTCCTTGCTCTCGATTCTTTCCTCTTTTTTTTTTTTTTTTTTTGGCTATGAAACTCACGTTTTTCACTCTGAAAAGGGCTCTGATTTTCGAAATAATGGAGGGGGGAGTGATGGTTAGGATAGTGAGGGGGAGATCCAATAATAAAAGGATGCAAAGGTATGACCAAGTCTCCCTCAAATTCGAAATTTGAATTGTGGTTTGATATCAAATGGGTTGATGGATGCATCTAGAAGGTGATGGCCGATTTTTAGCTTGCTAATGTAGTCTAGGATAAGCTCTAATAATTAATTAATTAAAGTTGATTACCAAAAGAAAAGGTTAGCATGCTAAAAGATGACAAAGAATTGGTCAAATGATGAGTTGGCAAATGAATTATTTGATCAACAAAAATGGGTGGCCGAAATTTAACAATTAAAAGGGAAGGAAAAAATGTTATCTAGCTAGTAAATTTATAATCCTTAAAAGTCTCACTAATCCCTAATTAATTTAGTGAATTAACCCTTAATTATTGGAACTTAAATGAACTTATTTCTTAATCACCTCAAGTAATTAAATTATATCCCCAAAACATCCTTTTTAACTTAAATGAACTTACTTGATAGCTAAATTAACTTCTGGAAATATTTCTCGAATCTTAAATTCTATCTCAAAACTCCAACTCCAGTCCGGCCTCACTGAAATGCTAAAAATCAAACTACTGCATGAAATAATAAAATAATTAACTTCAAAGAAATGCCTTTAAAAATCATGCAATGAAGTCAATTAAATTTTAAAAATCTAGAATTATGCATGGCTTATACGTAGACTGATTTACGGGTTCTACATTTTACATATGAATAATAATTTATATATATATGAATGTGATTATATCTGATATCCACGATTGATTATATTATTAATACCGAATAAAATTATTTGATAATTTTGAAAAACATTAAATCTATCAAAAAATATATAAACTATTTAAATTAAGAACTTAATAACATAGCTCTAAGTCTCTCTCTTCAAAAGATATTATCTTCCTCCTACTTTAAGAAGAGCCAGTAAGTCCTTAAAGACTTTTGAAAAACAAGGTTTAATACTCTTTGTATAAGTGGTATCTGTGACACCTTTACCCATTTAAAAAAAATAAATTCTACAATGCGGAAGTTTTAAAAATAGACTTAGAAGAAAGTATGTGCTTTAAAAATTTTGACAGAGTTTCCCCGTAAAAAGAAACTCACCACCTGCCTCATGCAATAAAACCAATACATCATAAAAATTCCCACAACTAATACATAAAAATATAAAAAATCAAAAGTATTGTATTTAATTACCAAAATAACTTAGTTAAGTTTAAACTCCCCAAATTATCAAATGTGTTACAACAAAAGATATTAATAAACTTTAACTATTACAAAACAAAATACTTTCTTAACCATCAATGGACAAAATAATCATTTCATCCTTTCTCTAAGCTTGGCACATTTCCTTCTTCCGTCTCGACACCCCACCATATCAATCTCAGTTACCTGCATCTGCATCTCATGAACATAATTGAAATGAGTTATAAAAACTCAGCAAGTAGACATTGTAATAACAAATACATATACCATAGTGTAAAGAAGGATTTCGTAGCATTTCTTAACTGTAATATGCCATCGGTCAATAAAATGCGTATATAACAATTATAAGATGACATTCCATAAAACATCATTTTCTTTTCCTTTGCATGGCATTGATAGGTCATCCGTCGATGTTATACATGTATGTCTCAGTCAAAATCAGTCACAGTACATTTCATTATGTTGATCAACTTCCGTCTATGGGTTTAGAATTACCATAGGTAACACCACTATACCATATAACTATCAAGCCATAAAAACATCAATTGAAACATTTTTATCAAACACGTGGTGTGCGTGCTAAACCATAGTTCCTTTTTTGCCATTGGCATCAATTCCATCTCTTTTCAATATATCAATACATACAATATACATAATCAATGAGTTAAAGGAGCTAAAATAATTTAAAACATCATTTATCATATACATAATTGATAAGACGCATTCAAATGGAAAAATCTATTTACAACCCAATACACAAGTGGTTGCTAAGCTCTTGAGGGATTCCTACAACACAATAATAATAATAATTTCATCAATCATTATATTACCAACCTCAGCATTCAAACCAAACAACCCAATATTTTCCTTTAAATCACTATCCCATGGAATAAGCTTTCTTACCTTGCTCCTAAAGTCTTGAGGAGTAGAACTTCTAATCTCCAATCAAAGATTAATGTCTTGCTAAAAGTTGGATTGAATAAGAAAATGGAAGAACCCTAACTTAATTGATACAACATTTATTAAAAGCCTTCCCAAACCTCAAAACACGCCTTTTCACTCCGAAGGTGCACTCAGGCGCTTACCGCCCTAACGTGGACCTCTCGGCCAAACACAAAAAATCCAGAGCAATGCGCGCTAGGGCGGTCAAATCTTACCGCTCGGGCGCGCTCTGCGCACAGCTATAACAAAGATCACTTCCGAAGTTCCTCGTCCTTTAATAACTTGAAAAAGTTGTAAATATGAAAGTTGTAGGCCTATGTCTTGGCTTTCATCTCCAATTTGCCTCATGGCATTTGAAGGTTTGAGTAAAACATTATGCTCATTCTGCCAGCATGTGTCAATGCAAGAACGACGATACGCACGACACATTTCGGACTACTTTTGGCTCGTCTTCCCTAATGATTTGAACAAAACTCAAAACATGAAAGTTATAGCTTTATATTGTATCTTTCTAATGGAAGTGACCTTACATAATTTGGATCAAAATATAATACATTATGCTAAAAACAACAACTACTACCACAATTCATACAGTTTCAGCACTTCCATTATCTATTTGGCTCAAGATCAACTTTCTATTCTATCCATCCATCTCTGTTTCATTTTATAACATTCATTACCGTTCATAAACCATCACCATAAAATACTGTAATTCATAATAAAAGAAATGAACGATCAGCTATTACAATTCTCCTCCCCTTATAAAAATTTTGTCCCCAAAATTTACCTCACGACGTAAACAAGTCAGGATAACATTGCTTCATCTCTTCCTCGTGTTCCCATGTTGCTTCTTCGATGACATGATTACTCCATAACACCTTCACAATCCCAATTTCTTTGTTTTTAAGCACTTTAACCTTTCGATCCAGTATTTGTACCGGCCGTTCATGATAACTCAAATTTGGCTTTAAGTCTAGTGGTTCATGACGAAGTACATGAGTTTGATTTGATACATATTTACGAAGCATTGAGACATGAAATACATTATGCACCCTATCCAAATCCAGAGGCAAACCCACTCGATAAGATCGCTCGCCAATTCTGTAGAGAATCTCGAAAGGTCCCATAAAATGAGGACTCAACTTCCCTTTCTTTCCAAATCTCATAACTACCTTGAGAGGATAAATCTTAACAAACACGTGATCACCTATCTCGAATGCCAAAGGCCTTCTTCGAACATCTGCATAGCTTTTCTGTGGAGACTCAGCAGTTTTCATTCTTTCTCGAATCAATGCTACAACATCAACCATTTGTTGAACCAACTCTGGTCCTAACATATTTCTTTCACCTACTTCATCCCAAACCAAAGGTGATCTACACTTTCTCCCATAAAAAGCTTCATAGAGTTCCATGCCAATCGAGGACTGATAGCTGTTATTATATGTGAATTCCACAAGAGGTAGCTTCAAATCCCAACTTCTAGGAAAATCAATAATCCAGGCCCTTAACATGTCCTCAAGAATTTAAATAACTCGTTCAGATTGTATGTAACTCTGAGGATGATAAGTTGTGCCGAAGGCCAACTTTGTACACAAAGCTCTATGCAAACTCTTCCAGAATTCAGATGTAAATCAAAGATCACGATCATAAATAATTGACACTAGTATCCCATGAAGTCTAACAATCTCTATAACATAAGCCTCAGCATATTGATTCATCGAATAAGTTGTCCTGAGAGGAAGAAAATGAGATGACTTGGTTAAACGATAAACAACGACCCAAATTGAATTATTACCTTTTTGCGTCCTAGGAGTCTGACAACAAAGTCCATTGTGATGTTTTCTCATTTCCACTGAGGTATCGACAATGACTGCAACAATCCTGCTGGTCTTTGGTGCTCAATCTTAACCTGCTGACATGTTAGGCATTCATAAATATACAACGCAATATCTTTCTTAATACCTGGCCACCAGAAGAGTCGACGAAGATCTTGATGCATCTTGGTATTACCTGGATGTATCGAATATGGTGCGGTATACGCCTCAATCAAACATCTCGTCGAATATTATCGCCGATAGGAACACAAATTTGACCTCTGAATGTCATCAACCCATCACTGTTTAAACCAAACTCAGAATTTCCTTTTAGCTCAGCCTTAGAATTCATTTCCAGCAATTTCTTATCATTCTGTTGTCCATCTTTAATCCGATCATTCAAAGTAGGTCGAATCACCAAAGTTGAAAGTCGAGCTATCGTACCTTTCTCGACCAAAGCGATCTCATTCCTTTGCAAGTCCAAAAATAAAGGTTTTTGAATCACAGAACTCAACACAACTCCTGATTTCCGACTCAATGCATCTGCAACTACATTCGCCTTCCCAGGGTGGTAACTAATAGTGCCATCATAATCCTTAACAAGTTCCAACCATCTCCTCTGACTCAAATTCAATTCCTTCTGAGTAAACATATATTTAAGGATTTTATGATCTGAGAAAATCTCACACTTCAATCCATACAAATAATGTCGCCAGATCTTCAAAGTGAAAACCAAAGCTACCAACTCAAGATCGTAAGTCTGATAATTCTTTTCATAATTCTTCAGCTGACGGGAAGCATAAGCAATTATCTTACCACGCTGCATCAATACAGCACCAAGTTCTTTCTTAGAAGCATTAGTATACACCACAAAGTCTTCAACTCCCTCAGGAAGTGACAACACTGGAGCTGATGTCAATTTATCCTTCAACTCCTGAAAACTTTGTTGACACTCATTTGTCCATTCAAATTTAACTGTCTTTCTTATCAATGTGGTTAATGGCAGGGCTATCTTTGAGAAATCGGCTATAAAACGACGATAGTAACCTGCCAAACCAAGAAAACTTCTTACATCAGAAACGGTTGTAGGAATAAGCCATTTCTTCACTACTTCTATCTTTGTTGGATCCACGGTAATTCCATCTTTAGAAATAATATGGACTAGGAAAGTCACCTGGTCCAACCAGAACTCGCACTTCTTTAACTTTGCACACAACTGCTTGTCTCTCTATCACTGCAACACAGTTCTCAAATGTTCTCGATGAAGTTCTCGAGTCTTCGAATAAACCAAAATATCATCAATAAATACAATGACAAAACTGTACAAATAAGGCTTGAAGACTCGATTCATAACATCCATAAAAACTGACGGCGCATTCGTTAACCCGAAAGACATTACCAGAAATTCATAAAGACCATACCTAGTTCGAAAAGCAGTCTTAGGAATTTCATCTTCGTTCACGTTCAACTGACGGTATTCCGAACGCAGATCAATCTTAGAAAATACCGTTGCCCCTTGCAATTGATCAAAAAAATCATAATTCGTGGCAAAGGGTACCTGTTCTTAATTGTAACTTTGATCTATCTCTCCGTAGTCAATATATAAACGTAGTGACCCATATTTTTTTTTCACAAACAAATCTGGTACCCCCCATGGTGAAGAACTCTGTCTAATAAATCCCTTATCTAACAGCTCTTGCAATTGGTTCTTTAATTCTTTCATTTCAGTCGATGCCATTCAATAAGGGGATTTCGAAATAGGAGAGTACCAGGTACAACATCAATGAAAAACTCGACTTCTCTATCGGGTGGCAACCCCGGCACATCATCGGCAAAGACATCTGAATATTCTCGAACAATTTCAATATCATTCACATCCATATTATATTCTTCACTCACATCCATTACTGACGCCAGAAATCCCTTACACTCCTTAATCAACATCTTATTCACCTTCGATCAAGAAATAAAGGAAGTGTCAAGCAAAGTACCTGAAAGCTTGAAGAACCTGTTGTCACCTTCTTCTGTCGGAAATCGCACCATCTTTTCAACAAAACCTATTACTACACGATACAATGATAGCCAATCCATATCCAAAATCACATCAAACTCTATTATAGGAATCACAATTAGATCAACAAATAATGTTTCCTCGTTCACTTGGACAGGACAAGCCTCCTTAATCACACTTGTTTGACAAATGACATCACCTGAAGGAAGCACAATATTAAACTGGAGAGGTTCAAATATAGGTGCAATACCCAGCGATCTCATGAAAATTTCAGACATAAAGGAATGCGTAACTCCAGTATCAATTAAAGTAAGAGCTACTTTGCCTAAAATTAGAATATTACCTGATATAATCGACGCATCCGGATTAAAATCCTCCTAGGTCAAAGAGAAAATGCGTCCTTGGACTCGTCCTCGACCTGAAGATTGGGTGCAATTGATGGCAATATGACCTGCACCTCCACATCAATAACATTTTGTTGGTCCCTAGAAAGCATTCAGCCTTGTGTGGCTTGCTGCATTTGGGACATAAAGTCCTATTCGTCTCAGACTGAACCACATGAGCTTTACCTCGATGTTCTTCATTTCCTTTTTCTTTGTATCCCCCTTTCCAACTTTGACTCGAAGCTTGGCTCTTTTGATTGAAGTTCTGTATTCTCAATCGTCTCTTGCTTTCAATCTCTTTCTCATCATGCTCCGCCATAAAGGCTTTCTCCGCTTTCTCCTTGTACGTTGCAACTTTGGACATTCTGACATCTCTTCTGATCTCGGCTCTCAAGCCTCTGATATAGTGTCCACCTCGGTCTTTGTCATTCGAGGCAATGAAAGGAACAAACAAAAAACCTTCTTCAAGCTTCAAAATATAATCATTCACATTCAAGTTTTCCTGCTTTAATTCCAAGAACTCCTTCAATTTCTGAGTCTTGACATCCTTGGAGAAATATTTGTCATAAAATAGCTCCTTGAACTCATTCCACTGAAGGGTTTGAACGGTGACAGTTACCTTCGTGGCCTCCCACCAAATGCGTGCAGTCTTGGTCGTGCAGTATTGGTCAGAAGAAACACTGCACAACTAACTCGATCATTATCCTCAAAGTGCAGATAGTCAAAGATTGCTTCAATAGCTTTAATCCATTCCATAGCTGCAATAGGATCCGAACTTCCCACGAACTCGATTGGATTCATTCTTTTAAATCTATCATACGCTCCCTCTGAACTGGGCTCCTGTCTCACAAGGCCTCTATGTCTCCCTTGTACTGGGTTCTGCAATCTCAATAACTGTTAGATCTATTCTCCATGAACTTTGGCTTGCTCCTTGAGCATATTACTAAACTCATCAACAACTCGTGATGAGGAACTATCTTCTCCCTCTACAGCTTTCCTCTTAGGTGGCATCTCCTATATTGCATCTTAGTTTAAAATCATTTTAAACCATCTACATACATTAAATATACTTATCATCATATCGGTACATCAATAAGATGCAGAAATATATATACCGAAGTGTCGCCAATAGAAGGAGTCATGTGCCAAATCATTGGTCCGAAAAACGTTTGCTCTGATACCACTAAATGTGACACCTTTACCCATTTTAAAATAAATAAATAAACTCTATAATGCGGAAGCTTTAAAAATAGACTTGGAGGAAAGTATGTTCTTTAAAAAATTTGGCAGAGTTTTCCCGTAAAAATGAGCTCACCACCTACCTCGAGCAATAAAACCAATACATAATAAAAATTCCCACAACTAATAAATAAAAATATACAAAATCAAAATTATTGCATTTGATTACCAAAATAACTTAGTAAAGTTTAAACTCCCCAAAATATCAAATGTGCTACAACAAAAGATATTAATAAACTTTGACTATTACAAAACAAAATACTTTCTTAACCATCCATGGAAAAAATAATCATTTCATCATTCCTCCAAGCTTGGCACATTTCCTTCTTCCGTCTCGACACCCCACCGTATCAATCTCAGTTACCTGCATCTGCATCTCATGAACATAATTGAAATGAGTTATAAAAACTCAGCAAGTAGACATTGTAATAACAAATAAATATACCATAGTGTAAAGAAGGATTTCGTAGCATTTCTTAACTGTAATATGCCATCGGTCAATAAAATGCGTATATAACAATTATAAGATGGCATTCCATAAAACATATTGATAGGTCATCCGTCGATGGTATACATGTATGTCTCAGTCAAAATCAGTCACAGTACATGTCATTATGTTGATCAACTTTCGTTTATGGGTTTAGAATTACCAAAGGTAACACCACTATACCATATAACTATCAAGTCATAAAAACATTCATTGAAACATTTTATCAAACACGTGGTGTGCGTGCTAAAACCTTAGCTCCTTTACTTTGCCCTTGGCATCAATTCCATCTCTTTTCAATATATCAATACATACAATATAAATAATCAATGAGTTAAAGGAGCTAAAATCATTTAAAACATCATTTATCATATACATAGTTCGTAAGATGCATTCAAATGGAAAAGTATACTTACAACCCAATACACAAGTGGTTGCTAAGATCTTGAGAGATTCCTACAACACAATAATAATAATAATATCATCAATCATTATATTAACAACCTCAACATTCAAACCAAACAACCCAATATTTTCCTTTCAATCAATATCCCATAAAATAAGCTTTCTTATCTTCCTCCTAAAGTCTTGAGGAGTAGAATTTCTAATGTCCAATCAAAGATTAATGTCTTGCTAAAAGTTGGATTGAAAAAGAAAATTGAAGAATCCTAACTTACCGTTGTAAAGAGAAGAAGAAATGAGGAAAAATTGATACAACATCTATTAAAAGCCTTGACCTCAAAACATGCTTTTCACTCTGCAGGTGCGCTCGGGTGCTTACCGCCCTAACGTGGACCTCTCGGCCAAACACAAAAAATCCAGAGCAAGGCGTGCTCGGCCGGTCAAATCTTACAGCTCAGGCATTCTCTGCACACAGCTACAACAAAGATTGCTTCCAAAATGCCTTGTCCCTTCATAATTTGAAAAAGTGGTAAACACGAAAGTTGTAGGCCTATTTCTTGGCTTGCATCTCCAATTCGCCTCATGGCATTTGAAGGTTTGAGTGAAATGTTATGCTCATTCTGCCAACATGTGTCAATGCATGAACGATGATACACACGACACATTTCGGACCGCTTCTGGCTCGTCTTTCTTAATGATTTGAACAAAACTCAAAACATGAAAGTAATAGCTTATATCGTATCTTTCTAATGGAAGTGACCTTACATAATTTGGATCAAAATATAATACATTATGCTAAAAACTACAACTACTGCCACAGTTTCATACCGTTTAAGCACTTCTATGACCTATTTGGCTCAAGATCAACTTTTTAAGAAACCCATCCATTCTCTGTTTCATTTTATAATGTTCATTACTATTCATATCATAACGTAAAGCCATAAACCATCACCATAAAATATCGTAATTCATAATAAAATAAATGAACGATCAAATATTACATTATCGTTCTTATCAAGCTTTAATCTCCCGCTGAATTATGTAAGTTTTACATGTGAATAATAATTTTTATATATATGAATGTGATTATATATGACATCCACCGCTTGATTATGTAATTAATATTGAATCACATTATTTGAAAATATTAAAAAGAAAAATTAAATTTATCAAAAAATATATCAACTATTTAAATTTAGAACTTAATAACCCAAATCTAAGTCTTCTCTTCAAAAGAGATTATCTTACTCTTACTTTAAAAAGAGCCAATAAGTTCTTAAAAGCCTTTGAAAAACAAATTTCAATGCTCTTTGTATAAGTGATATGAGAGCCATTTATTGAAGAGATTATTCAAACACAAAGAGGTCATATTTTCTTGTTCTAAAAAGAAGAAAGTGTAGGAGAAATTCTTCAGTCATGTAATATAGGCCTGTAAAGCCTAAGAGGTAAGGTTGAAATAAATCCTTGATAGTAAGTATCTACTTAAATCCTTGATAGATAACATAATACGATCATTTACTAAGAAAAAATCTTCTTGTTGTAGAAATATAAAAATAAAAAATTATTTATCTTAGAAAATTTTGAGAAAAATATTTATGATTGAAAATTACTGGTATCTTCTAATATAAAAATATATCGGTCTGATAGTTTTAATTTAGATCTTATTATATTATAAAAACTATTGAAAAAGCGATTTCTCAAAATGGAGAATATGATTCATTAAGTTTATTATTATCAAAACTTGTTAATATTCACAAGAAATATTATAAATTTATGCATTTAGGAATGTTTCAAGTAGGCTTAAAGTCTCTTACAAGATTATGATTAAATAATTCAGCCCTAATTATGGTTAGAGATCTAAGATATAATAAATTTGAAGATTTCGTATTAGGAATTTTAGAGTCCTTCTTAGATTAAGGACCTATACATTTTAGTTGTTTTCAAGATTTCCTATTTATCTTTCTCATCCAAATATTACGAAAACTTTCACTTTAAAGATAAAAACTTAATAGTTTGAAATGATGATTTTCCTATTTATCTTTCTCATCCAAATATTATGAAAGCTCTCACTTTAAATATAAAAACTGAATAGTTTGAAATGATATCTGGAACAGAAAATGTTGTTTTTTATATAGAATTTGTCATAAAGTTATGAATTCAACTATTTCTAATTTTATGATTAATCCTGTAAGGTCAAGGAAATTAAATTTACGTAACCTGAATGCATGGAATCTAGGGTCTTATTTAAATTATGTTTTTATTTATTTTATGCATTTAATACATAATTATTGCATGGTTAGGATTTATTTCATGATATTGTAAAAGTTCATGCATTAGGGTTTTTAAGCTGCATTTCGCGCTCGAACGAGGAACGAAGATCGGGGAATTATCAGAAAAATACTTTTATTGAATGATTATTTTTAATTAATTTATATAAGGTGTTTTAAGTGTATTTTTCAAGAAATGACTTTGTTGGATATTTTTACCCGCCAGAGCATATTTTTAATCGGTACGCAAATTTTAACAATTCGGAGGAATTTTTTAGGGCTCGGGCATTATTTTAAAAAACGTAGCAAACCGAAATATTTTTCGGGGTTGTTTTTGGGATTGATGGGTTTTTTTTATGCTAAACATGCTCAATACCATTTTAAAGTTTTATAGGGCCCATTAGTCCATAATTAAGCATTTTTCAAAACCCACTAACCCACCCTAAACCTAACCCTAACCTAGCAGCCGCCCTCACCTCCACTTCAGCAGCCTCCCCTTCAGCATTTTATAAGAAAAACAACAGCAAAATCTCGGCCATAGATGCGTGCTCTCGAGAGGATCATTTCCCGCTCCTCTGGCGCTTCCCCGACGCGTTTTTCTTCAAGCTTTCGTTCTTAAATCATCAAGGCACGCCATGTATCTTTATTTTTCGCATTATCCACGCTATATACCTGCCTCAAGTGTGTCATGGTCGAGATTTTATAGTCCTTGCATGTACAACGCTTATGGCTTCTTTTTTTTAATTCACGCATGCACCTTCTTGTCACCTCACCTTTTTTAGGATTTGCTGCAAGGTGGCTGCTGTATTACGCCTTGTTAAGGGCTGGACAGGTTGAGATCTAAGGGGTGTAGGTGCTAGATTTGGGTGTGGAATGTGTCATGGTAGGGGCCGATCTTAGTTCTTGGATATGGAGTCGGTATGGCAAGATTGGGTTTCAATAAGGGGACCGGCTATAGGGGAGTTAAACCAAGCCACGGTGCAGACCCTAGGGTGTATGAGACATGGTCCAGAATGGCTCAACCTCGGCTGGTTGCGATCTATGGGCTGACCGAGGTGCTAGAGTCGAGTAGGGTTGTGTTTGTTGTGTTTCTCGGGTGATGCATGTATTGCTGAAAGTCTGGGCAGTATCTGTGGGTTGCATGGTCTAGGAAGGAGTCCCTAGGCTCGGTCTTGGTCTCAAGGTGCACTGATTCGAGGTCAGACCACCTTAGAGTATGCTACAGTCGAAGGTTAGTAGCTCGGCGTGCTAGGGTTTGTAAGTGTCAACGCGCTAGAATTTTCCAGCAGCTACCAGGCGCGATTAGGAAGTCCTGAGGGGTCTGAAAATAGTGGTTTAGGGGCGGGGGGGGGGGGGTGCAAGTTTGAGTCATATTACGGTCCAAATTTTAAAACGAACAAGTTAAGTTTTGAAACGGGCTCGAGTTTACGTCTAAGATACACTTTTGAATAAGTTTGGGATGTTTTAAGGAGTTTGGTAAGCTTCAGTCGAAATTTAGAGGTCTAGGGCTAAAACGATCATTTTGAGTTTCCAGGGGCATAATGGTCATTTTGCAGCCGGGGTGAGATTTTAGTTCAGGCAGCGTCCCGAGCACAAATTTATCATGATTTTAAATGTTTATGCATCATCATAATCATGATTTTTATGAAATTATGAAAATACATTGCATGCTTGATTTTAACAAAAATTTATGCATGTTGATGATTTTGATAAGTGTTGAAAATAATGAGGTTTTGAAGGATGAGAATTAGTTGTGACTATCGATGTATATATAAATGCTGATGATGAGGCCTAGGAACTGTGGATGGGTAATACTGTCACTGATATCCGACAACCGCCGAATACCACTATTTTATGTATATGGATCCATCGTATAATTATTAATGATGATACGAAAGTCACAACTAATGAACTGAATTCATTAAAGGAAATGATGTATAAGTTTATGAAGATACGATGAGCTGTTTTGACGTGTAGTGACTTCATATGACACGTTTATATTTACGCTTTTTAAGTTCATGAAAGGTATGTTGAGTACAATATATTTTCACTGATGTGTGCTATGTATATGTACTTGTTATTTACGGTAGATGTGTGTTGAGTCTTTAGACTCACTAGGCATGTGTGATGCAGGTGAGCATGTTTACGAGGGGACTGGAGGTGCTGAATTCTGAGTAGGCAGGACTGGATGTGCGTGCATGTCCCGAGGACCACATTTCTTCCGCACATTATGATTTTTGAGATTTGAGAGAACACGAGCATTTTAATACATTGGTTTTGATACGATGTTGATTTCTAGGATTTTACTCATTATGTTTACGCAATTTCGGTGGTCGAGTTTGGCCATTTTAAACTTCACTATTTTAAATTTTTGAATATCTACACTTATTTTTAAATGATATATTTTTCATTAGGGTTGCAAGCATGAAAAATGTTTAGATGATATTTACGAAAATATGAGCTTTTTTAAAAAATAAAAAATATTTCCGTATTTTAAATTAGTAGATATTACAGTTGGTATCAGAGCAAGGGTCCTGTATAGGGTTGTGTCACTGCCAGTTTCTGCAGCTCAATCTTCAAGCATCAAGTAAGTAAGATTTTGTGTTTTCAATGATTTACTGCTATCATCTGCATGATTGTATGATATGTGTTTTACAATGATTTACAGTGCATGTTTAACTGTTTTTATGATTTAAAGACTTATTAATGTGAAAAAATAGATTAATTGCATGAAAAGGTTGCGTTTATAAATTGAACTGTATTCACATATGCCTCCCAGACGCGAACCCAGTACAGACCGTCAGGGTGATATTCCTGGAGGCGATTGAGGCCTTACTCCACCATCGTCACCACCAAGAGATACAGCTGCTCAAGTACTTCATGGTATGGCTAGGCTATTGGGGCAGGTACACCAGGCTTCCAGACCTCAGGTTGATGCTTATTAGCAGTTTAGGCGGCTCAACCTGAAGGAGTTCGAGGGCACTATTGATCCATTCTTGGAAGAGAGATGGATTCGATCTCTGGAGTTGCACTATGAGTATCTGTAGATGAGAGATGGCGACCGGGTCAGGTGCGCCATTTATATGTTGAGGGATGATGCATCCCTATGGTGGGAGGGAGCCGCTCATGCAGGGGACTTGGCTACCCTCACTTGGGACAGATTTAAAAAGATGTTCTACAGAAAGTATTTTCCTGACGAGGTAGTTTATGAGTCTCCGCCAGAAGGACTCATATGTGGCAGAGATTATATTTCTAGCGGGGCTACCATTTTGTGCCCATGATAGCTAGAGAATGCCGCTCAGAAGCAGAGGCATTTCTTGGACGGACTAAGACCCACCCTTTGCCGGAAGTTATGCTGATGAGGCCGGCAGGTTATGATGAGGTCACCACATGCGATTTTAAGGCGGAGCAGGCTCTGTGGATATAGACTTTGAGATGCAGAGAAAACGGCATCAGTCTCAGTCCAGCTCCCAGTCGCAGAAGAAACAGTATTCAGGGCCACCAAGGCAGCAGGGGCGGCAAGCCCCGAGGACATGTTAGGAGGCCCCAGCAACAGAGACCTCCTCAGGCGCCCCATAGGACAGACAGCCATGCACGCAGTGCAACAAGTTCCATCTCGACTAGAGTTTATGAAGGACCTACAAATGCTTTGTTTGCGGGCAGGAGGGTCACAAAGCAGCAGACTTACCTAAGAACACCTGCCCCACTACTGTCCGAGCTAATGTGATGTATTCTGAGGAGGCCGACGCAGAGCCAGATTCCATGCTGATCACTGGTAAAGCTTATGTTTAAGATTCTAATTTATCGCTTGATTGCATGAATTTTATGCTTGTAATAAGGATTAAATTATGGGATTGATAACTTAGAAGGAATTAAGATGCATATTCTACCTAATTGGGATTAAGAATGTTACTGTTTAATTGGAGAATTTTAGGACCAAATTATAATAACAATTAATTTAAGGAGTGATTTTTGAATTTTCTGTAATTTGGGGAATTTTACATTTGGGTTTTCGAGAATTTCACAATTTATGAGGTTACGATCCGAAATTTTTATGGCGTCATGTTGCAAATTTCGAAAAGTTTTAAGGACCAAAGTGTAATTTTTGAAACTTTAGGTGGCTAATTGGAAATTTTTTATTTTTTTGAGGGTTAATTTTAAATTTTTGAAGAATATTTGGGTTAATTCGATGCATTTTTGAGGATTTTGGGGATAATTGCCGATAAAAAATTTCTTAAGTTTCAACACGATTAGATTTGATGGTATATTTTGTCGCATGGAGGATATACGTTTCAGGTGTAGCCACGCATGCATTGCTAGATTCAGGGGCTACACATTCATTTATATCCTAATCTTTCGTCAAGCGACTAGGAATCATACCAGTGGCGATGGATTCAGAATTCAGAGTATCGATCCCATCCGAGGATCATATGTTCACTTCTTAGATAGTGAAGAGATTGGACCTTCAGTTAGAGAAATATATGGTGCAGGCAGATTTGATAGTGCTACCGTTGTCGAAGTTCGACATTATTCTGGGTATGGATTGGCTTTCATTTAACGGATCTGTCATAGACTTTCGACAGAGTTCAGTGTCTGTCCGACCGCCCAGTGGTAGGCCGTTTGCTTTTGAGGCAGTCAGACACCAGCATTTGCCACACGTTTTTTCCTGCATGTGTGCGAGGAAGCTTATGAAGAGAGGCTGCCAAGAATTTTTGGCCAGCATTATATCAGTGTTAGAGTCAGTCAGTTAGAGGCTCGAGTACGTGGATGTGGTTAGTGAGTTCTCCAGTATTTTCCCAGACGATATTTCAGGCATTCCACCAGACAGAGAGGTGGACTTCTCTATTGAGCTCATGCAAGGTATAGTGCCAATCTCTAAGGCACCCTATCGTCTAGCACCTGCAGAGACGAAAGAACTTAAAGACCAGATACATGATTTTCTAGATAAGGGTTTCATTCACCCTAACTTTTCTCCATGGGGCACCACGATATTATTTGTCAAGAAGAAAGATGGCAGTACGAGGCTTTGCATTGACTACCGAGAGCTGAATAGAGACACAGTCAAGAACAATTATCCGTTACCATGGATCGAGGATTTTTTGATCAGCTTTAGGGAGCATCAGTGTTCTCGAAGATAGACCTCGGATCCGGATACCATCAGCTGAAGGTGAGAGAGTCTGACGTGCATAAGACAGCTTTTCAAACGCGTTATGGGCACTATGAGTTTATGGTGATGCCCTTTGATTTGAGGAA
Source organism: Primulina tabacum (assembly GCF_025594145.1). NCBI lineage: Eukaryota > Viridiplantae > Streptophyta > Magnoliopsida > Lamiales > Gesneriaceae > Primulina > Primulina tabacum. The sequence goes on from NC_134555.1 coordinate 27,316,288, forward strand.
CGCACCAGAGATATTCATGGATCTCAAGAATCGCATGTTTCAGCCATATTTGGATCAATTCATCATAATTTTTATTGATGATATTCTGATCTATTCGAGGAGAAGATAGGAGCATAGCCAACATTTGAGGACCGTACTGCAGACATTACAGGACATACGACTGAATGCCAAGTTCAGTAAGTGCAAGTTCTGGCTTGATAGAGTGGCATTCTTGATCTACATTGTATCTCAGGATGGTATTGAGGTCGACCCTAGTAAGGTCGAAGTAGTAAAAGATTGGCCAGTGACTAAGAGCGTGACATATATCCGTAGTTTCTTGGGATTAGTTGGATACTACCAGAAATTCATTCATGGCTTCTCTTCTATCGCGGTGGCTATGACCGCCTTGACTAAGAACAATGCCAAGTTTATCTGGGGATCAGAGTGTCAGGAGAGCTTTGATATACTGAAGCTAGCGTTGATCACTGCACCAGTTTTAGTTATGCCATCAGGGCAGGGAGAGTTCGTGGTTTACACAAATGCTTCGAAGCTCGATCTGGGTGCGGTTCTGATGCAGCATTACAAATTTATAGCCTACTCGTCTAGACAGATGAAGGTCCATGAGAAGAATTATCCGACTCATTAACTCGAGCTAGCAGCAGTGGTATTTGACCTCAAGATTTGGAGACACTATCTGTATGGAGAGAAGTGAAGGATATTCACTGATCACAAGAGCCTGAAGTACTTCTTCACACAGAAAGAGCTGAACATGAGACATAGGAGATGGCTAGAGTTAGTGAAGGATTATGACTGTGACATTAGCTACCATCCGAGTAAGGCTAATGTGGTTGCAGACGCTCTGAGCAGGAAGCACGCAGTGCTTGCCCATTTGTCGGTACATAGACCACTACAGACGGAGATTCAGAGATTTGAACTTGCAATTTATGCTAGGGGTGATGCCACAAATCTTGCTGCTCTGACAGTACAGCCGATATTGAGAGACAAAATTTGGGAATGGTAGACTTCTGACAAGCAGTTGCAGAAGTGGAGGAAGAGGGACGAGGCTGAGGGTTAGAGACTATATAAAGTTGTGGATAGCATGGTAAGGTATAGGGACCATCTATGGGTTCCTGACAGTGATTCCCTGAGAGCATATTGTTAGAGTAGATGCCCTTCAAGCCAACGGTTGGCTAGGGAATTTATTGACTCAAGTGTAATAAAAAAATTTTATTTTAATATAATTTAACTTTTTATGGTTTTGTTACACTTTATCTGTATACCCATTCAAACAGCATAGATAAAGTCCTTGATTATGCTTTAATGCAAATGAATCGTAATTCGATGTTGAAACTCATTTGTAAACACTGCATATTCTAAATTCGTTCCTAGTCGATTCAGCCGCCTAAAACAGGGATAAAGGTCGCTTGAGCTCGAGACTAGCATCTGTGATGTTGTGTACTGCGTTTCTTGGTAAGGGCATGGAGATGTCCAAACATGCAGATGGGTAGTCATATGATGATTATTCCGAACAACCCTCCCTCGAACTTTCCAAGTGGTTATCATTCATCGAGAGGATAAGTCCGTGGTTATGATTGTACACCATTAGTCCTTACGACCCGGGACAGCAATGAAGCTCTATATGCTAGGGCTGCGCCTTCACTTGTTTACCGGCTCCAGGAGAGTCATCAGGTGGCGAGGTTGGGTACAGTTGCGACACATATAAGAGCCAGTGCATTGTAGTCGGGGCTTCACCACTCACCTACGGGTGTGGATAATTTGTGTGATCTGATGAAATAATAGTGCATAGAATCTCTGGCCAGTGGATGAGATGTACGTTTGAGAAGGAGTTCTCAAATAGTACACGCGATGCCACTATTATAGTTATCACATAGTTATCGAATTAATATACAACCCTCGATGAACCAATGGTTTCAGATTCGATCGGGATATATGAGATGAAGGGATCGTACTGTACGTTAATCATTATCGATTGGTTCTTGCAAGCACTATCAGTGATACCTAGGGGATCATGGGGCGATGCTACTAAACGCTCTTACCATGATCCGATGGGTGCAATCAGAAATTAGTTCTTGCATTCTTGATCAAGGCGTTGATGAAAAGAATGAGGCTAACTAGGGTAAGCCTGAATAAAGGATTATGTCCTGAATCACAAAGAGTTGTGAACCCACGGCTAGCTGTATCCCTGAACCATTGAGGGTCACACAAGCACTGGATCGTTTGTTCCCGTTGAGAGAATAAATTCAAGAAGTTGAATTTATATTATATAGTAAATTCAAGGAGTTGAATTTACGATAATTAAATTTTGAGAGAATAAATTCAAGGAGTTCAATTTATAAAATTTGATAATTTAATTTATTAAACTCAAATGTTGGGTTTATTAGATATTAAATTTTGGAGGTGATATAAATTCAACTCATTTTGAATTTATAATTTAAATAAAAAAATTCAAATGTTGAATTTATAATGATTTAATTTATTAAACTCAAAAGTTGAGATTATTAATTAATAAATTAAATATGGTGGGTAATATTTTGATGGGCTTGTAAGAGTACAAGTACAACATATTAAATAATTAAAGTTTTCAATGGACCTTGATTAATTGATTAAATTAGTTGGACTAATCTAATTAATTAATCAAGCCATTAATGTTAATTGAAGGGCCCAATTATTATACTATGATAATTAGGTCAAGGGTTAATTATAAAAAGGAGTTGAGAAGTCATAACTCTAGTCTCCAACCACCAATATTTTTGAGAACACCACCTCCAAAGATAAAAAAAAACCGGCCACCTCTTTTGAGAAAGATTTTTGAGCCGTCTCTCAAATATTTTTCTCCTACGTTAAATCTCTTCCAAATTTACTAGTGCAATTTGGAAGAGGAACATACCATCTAGTCGTGGACTTGATAGGAGGATCAAACAAGGACTTCCTTGAAGAAAGTTTGTAGGGATTCATCAAGAGCTAATCCGTTTATACCGGATTATTTGCAGCCACATGATTTATTCACCAAAGGTATAATTTTCAACTCTATATGAATGTTTTTGTTAAAATCATACGAGCGCCCAAAGCAAAACATATTTTAATTGTCAAAATAAAATAAAAATTTTTAAAACTTTCGCTGCATTTGGGCGTGTAGAAAACCGAGATCCAACAGTGATATCAGAGCCAAGGTTTTTTCTAAATTGTATGGTTTTGATATTGAATAATTTATTTCTAACCACACAAGAAAATTTTTCAGAAAATTGAAGCAACATTAAAATTATTTTTTTCCAAAATTTGTTTTTAAAAAAAAAAAATTTTTTTGGGCTGCCTGGAATTTTTCCCGGCAGTGCACTGTGCGCGCCAGCGCGCACAGTGCCGCGCGCGTTGTGCGGAGTGTCCACACAGCGCGCGGCGACGGTGCGCGCACGCGGCGTGCGGAACGTCCGCACGCTGCGCGCAGGGCTGCTGCCACTGCCCGAAACGTTCGGGCAGCATGCGGGCAGCGAGGGCGGCTGACCGGGATCATCTCGGGAAGCGTGCTGAATGGTGGGCTTGAATTGTTTGGGCCAAGGGCGCAATTTTCTGATTTTTCAAATTTTTTGGCAAAATTGATATTTTTTAAAATTGGTTAAATTTTTTTTTGGAAAATTAAAAATTTTCTTGTAAAATAAATTATTCGAATATGATTTTAATTATTTATGGTAAAATTGAGTTTTACAAGAAATCAATTATTATTGATTTAATTAGAAATTAAATAAATGTGTTTATTTAATTTATTAAATTCTTTAATAATTGTGGTCGTTAGTGATAAAATTATTAGATATATGATTTATCAATTAATTAAATGTTTTAATTAAATTGATGTTAATATTTGATATTAAATGCATGAAGGATGATAGAGAGTTTTGACCAATGTGTTAGGTGTATGTTAGGATATTTTACTGTTTTATTCGTTTTTTTTTTTAATATTTGATATTATTAAAGTGGGCCTGGTTTATGGCCCATTCCCACCCCATGAGATGTATCCCTTATGTATCATGGCTATTTAAATATAATTATTAGAAATAGTGGGAGATCAAGACTGGAAGATGGTGGGCCCGATGAACGAGATGAAGACATGTAAAATATTGGAAGCTCTTGTAATAGTTGCATTTGCATCCCTGCATTCACCTAGGTTTTGGACCTAGATCCATGTATGGCTCACATGGATCTAATAGTGTTGTCAATCGATCATCCTTATTTATTGTTGAATGTCATATTATGATATATGCGATATATAGTAGTATGCATGTATGTATATTATTAGATAATATAGTTGCATGGATCCGACAAACATACAAGCTCGTGACACGCGTTTTTTAAATTTAAATGATGAGACAAATTTTAAAATTAAAATCCCTCATTTTGAATATGATTCAAAATTCATTTCAAACCGTAAAAGTAAAAATTAAAAGACTTTAATTTTTCCAGGTCTTCCATCAACCGTGGTTGCATGTTGATCGCTACCCGCAGACAGTATCTGGCTCATATTATTGGGGAGGCCTGGTTGCCGGAAAGCTGTGACTTCCACCGGACATATGATGTGAATTGAGTGGAACTCCCATTACTTCGACTCATATTATTGGGGGAACTCATGGTGATCGTCTACTACAATTCAACATTGATGGGTCGATTTGACACGCGAAAATAATTGACGTCATATTATTGGGTCCTTATTAAACGTGAGGCAAAACACGCGGAGGTTGCATAGGGATGCAATTGGATTCTACCTTTTAGAAATTATAATTGGCTGTTATTATTCGGGATTATAATTGGCTAATTGGACTCTATGTGCCCACTAAGAAAATACGATTTCCCTTTTTCATCAGAGGGTGGTAAAAATGTCAAAATAGTTGGAGGGAGATTTATAAAATAAAATCCATATTTTATATCTTAAAATTATTTTAAAATAATCAGCAACTATTATTCTGTTTTCATATCAGTATATTTTCGATTTCGTCACATAATCCATTTCTGTTATTAACAAGCTAACCGAACCTTATTTTAAAGACTGGTTGGGAAAATTGTTCTGAATTCAGAGAAAATGACATACACACTAAAGTCAGTCATGTTGAACTGACAAAGCATGCAAGATGGTAGGACCATAGTATGCAATCTAAAGTGTAACATGCTCGCTTTTATGTCAAATGAGTTGTAGGGACAGTTTGAGGAAATGATAAATGCTGCTGACATTTGAATACACATGCAAGAGTTGCATGGTGCATGAAACTCGTACAGTGATGCACACCACTTTTAAAAGCTCATGACTACACGCATGCAAGATGGGCCTTTTGCCCATGAGCGTGGTGTATATATGACTAGGCTTATTGAGAATGTGGTGGGCCTGGAATATGTGATTCCCAACGAGTTACTTGATGACATTAATTTGTTATCTTTTTCTTCCGCATTTGACGGGGTTATGATGAACTTTAATTTTAATAAGATAGATGATAGCCTTGAAGAGCTAGTCAATATGCTTATGACTTATGAGATCACTATAAAACATGGAATTGTTGTTTTTCGAATGGACCTCTTGTCAGACGAAAAATGGCCCACAAAGTAAGGTTAAGAAATGTTCTGCCCCTCACAAGAAAAAAAATCTCAATAAGAGACAAACTCTGAAGGACATTAAAGGGCCTACAAAGCCCGATAAGTCAGAACATATTTATTTCACTGCAAGAAGTCCGGACATAAGATATTATATGTGCCAGAAATGTTCAGGAAATGATAAGTGAATGTCCAAGTAAATATGATTTCAACAACAAACAAAATAAAGTTAGATGATCCAAATCCCACACAAATATGGCACGCTAGACTAGGTCATATTTCCCAAAGAAGGATGCACAAGCTAGTGGGAGAAGACATTTTTTACTTGTCCGAGAAAAATTCTCTACCTGCTTGTAAGTCCAGTCTAAAAGGAAAAATGACTAAGACTCCATCAATGGAAACGTGGAACGTGCATATGGTCTACTTGATTTGATCCACACGGATGTTTCTGGCTCGCTAAGTGTTAGCACAAAATTTGGGCATTCCTACTTCATTACTTTTATTGATGACCATTCGAGGTATGAGTATGTTTATTTGATGAAACACAAATCTGTAGCATTTGAAAAGTTCAAAGAGTTCAGATATGAAGTTGAAAATCAGCTGGAAAGAAGTATTAAGGCACTTGGATCTGATCGAAGTAGAGAATACTTAAGTGCTGAATTTTTGGGTTATCTAAATGAAAATGAGATTCTCTCACAATGGACTCCACTAACAACACCACAATTAAATGGTGTTTCTGAACGTCAAAGTTGAACCTTGATGGACATGGTTTGATCCATGATGGGATTCACTGAATTGCCTATATCGTTTTGGGGCTTTGCGCTTGAAACTGCGGCAATGTTGTTGAATAATTTCCATACTAAAGCAGTGGATAAAACACCATATGAGATATGGATGGGAAGAACTCCCAAATATTCTTACATGAAAATATGGGGGTGTTCTGTTACGTGAAGCAGACAGTGGGAGACAAATTGGATAGTAGATCCACTTTGTGCTACTTTGTAGGATATCCAAAGAATTCTGTTGGATATTATTTCTATCATCCTAAAGAAGCAAAAGTGTTTGTTTCAAGAAATGCCACCTTTTGGAAAAGAAATTTCTATTAGATAGAAAAAGCAAGATGATAGAACTTGAAGAAATTCAAGATACTCCCTCAACTATAGAAGTTGAACCCATTTCCCAAGAACCAGTAGTTGAAGTACAAGATCCTGGGAGGTCTGATAGGGTTATTAGACCACCTGCAAGATATACACTTCTTCATGAACAAGGTCATGATAAGCCTTGTGTTGGATGTGATCCAATGAACTTTAAAGAAGTAATATCTGATACTGATTCAACCAAATGGCTTGAAGCCATGCAGTCAGAATGGACTCTATGTATTCAAACCAAGTCTGGACATTAGTGGATCCACCTGAGGGAATCGTTCCCATATGATGCAAATGGATCTACAAAAGAAAGCTTGGGCGGATGGGAAGGTAGTGACCTTCAAAGTAAGACTACTTGGAAAAGGTTATAATCAAAGGCAAGGAGTTGTCTATGAGAAAACTTTTTCACCAGTTGCTATGTTTAAATCCATTAGAATACTACTACCCATAGCAGAATAGTATGACTATGAGATATGGCAAATAGATGTAAAGACTGCATTCCTCAATGGAGACATCAAAGAAGAAATTGATATGTCTCAATCTGAGGGATACACATCAGTGGGAAGTGAGCATGAGGTATGCAAACTTTAGAGATCAATATATGGTCTCAAGCAGACGTCAAGGAGTTGGAACCTCAGATTTGATAGCACTATCAAAGAGTTTGGTTTTGCTAAGAATCCTGAGGAACAATGCGTGTACAAGAAAGTTAGTGGGAGTGCAGTGACATTCCTGGTACTTTATGTTGATGATATCCTGCTCATTGGGAATGATGTAAGATTATTGCAATCAACTAAAGTATAGTTAGCCAGTAAATTCTTCATGAAAGACATGGGTGAAGCATCCTACGTATTGGGAATACAAATCTATAGAGATAGATCAAAGAGGATGCTCGGCCTCACCCAAGCCACCTATATCGATACCATTATAAAACGATTCTCTATGGAAGAGTCCAAGAGAGGATACTTACCAATGTGTCATGGTATTACTCTATCTAAGGCAATGTGTCCCAAAACTGATGAAGAGATAGAGATGATGACACGAATTCCAAATGCGTCAGCCATTGGTAGTATCATGTATGGTATGATATCGACGCGTCCTGATGTTGCTTATGCTTTGAGTGTTACAAGCAGATATCAGGCGAACCCTAGTCCAATGCATTGGAAGGCCGTGAAAGACATTCTTAAGTACTTGAGAAGGACTAAGAACTTGTTCATGGTTTATTTGGGTGGAGAATTAAAATTGGAAGGCTACACTGATTCTAGCTTCCAATGTTACGTAGATGATTCGAAATCGACCTCTGGCTTTGTATTCATGCTTAATGGTGCGGCTGTCACTTGGAAAGGTTCCAAGCAAGACATCGTTGAGGATTCCACCACTGAAGTTGAATACATTGTTGCATATGCCGCAGCAAAAGAGGAAGTTTGGATGAGGAATCTTGTCTAAGAGTTGGGCGTTATTCCTAATGGAGTTGATCCAGTCCCGTTATACTGGGACAACACTGGTGCCGTTGCGCAAGAAAAGGAACCAATGTCTCCTCAGCGATCCAAACCTGTACTGAGGAAGTTCCACATCATACGGGAGATTGTGGGAAGAGGAGGCATATCGGTCAAAAGAGTCCTCTCTGCAGATAATGTTGCTGATCCACTTACATAGCGCTTGCCAGGACCATTGTTTGAGAAGCATCGCGAAGCAATGGGATTAAAGTTATGGGTAGTTGGCTCTAGGGCAAGTGGAAAATTGTTAGAGTAGATGCCCTGCAAACCAACGGTTGGCTAGGGAATTTATTTACTCAATTGTAATAAACAATCTTTATTTTAATATAATTTAACTTTTTATGGTCTTGTTATACTTTATCTGTATACCCATGCAAACAGCATATATAAAGTCCTTGATTATGCTTTAATACAAATGAATCGTAATTCGATGTTGAAACTCATTTGTAAACACTGCATATTCTAAATTCATTCCTAGTCGATTCAGCCGCCTAAAACAGGGATAAAGGTCGCTTGAGCTCGAGACTAGCATCTATGATGTTGTGTACTGCGTTTCTTGGTAAGGGCATGGAGATGTCCAAACATGCAGATGGGTAGTCATATGATGATTATACCGAACAACCCTCCCTCGGACTTTCCAAGTGGTTATCATTCATCGAGATGATAAGTCTGTGGTTATGATTGTACACCATTAGTCCTTACGACCCGGGACAGCACTGAAGCTCTATATGCTAGGGCTGCGCCTTCACTCGTTTACCGGCTCCGGGAGAGTAATCAGGTGGCGAGGTTGGGTACAGTTGCGACACATATAAGAGCCAGTGCATTGTAGTCGGGGCTTCATTGCTCACCTACGGGTGTGGATAATCTGTGTGATCTGATGAAATAATAGTGCATGGAATCTCTGGACAGAGTATGAGATGTTTGTTTGAGAAGGAGTTCTCAAATAGTACACGCGATGCCACTATTATATTTATCACATAGTTATCGAATTAATATACAACCCTTGATGAACCAATGGTTTTAAATTCGATCGGGATATATGAGATGAAGGGACCGTACTGTACGTTAATCATAATCGACTGGTTCTTGTTGACACTATCAGTGATACCTAGGGGATCATGGGGCGATGCTACTAGACGCTCTTACCATGATCAGATGGGTGCAATCAGAAATGAGTTCTGGCATTCTTGATCAAGGCGTTGATGAAAAGAATGGGGCTAACTAGGGTAAGCCTGAATAAATGATTATGTCCTGAATCACAAAGAGTTGTGAACCCACGGCTAGCTGTATCCCTGAACCATTGAGGGTCACACAAGCACTGGATCGTTTGTTCCCGTTGAGAGAATAAATTCAAGAAGTTGAATTTATATTATATAGTAAATTCAAGGAGTTGAATTTATGATAATTAAATTTTGAGAGAATAAATTCAAGGAGTTGAATTTATAAAATTTGAGAATTTAATTTATTAAACTCAAATGTTGGGTTTATTAGATATTAAATTTTGGAGGTGATATAAATTAAAGGAGTTGAATTTATAATTTAAATAAAAAAATTCAAATGTTGAATTTATAATGATTTAATTTATTAAACTCAAAATTTGAGCTTATTAATTAATAATTTAAATATGGTGGGTAATATGTTGATGGGCTTGTAAGAGTACAAGTACAACATATTAAATAATTAAAGTTATTAATGGACATTGATTAATTGATTAAATTAGTTTGACTAATCTAATTAATTAATCAAGCCTATTAATGTTAATTCAAGAGCCCAATTATTATACTATGATAATTAGGTCAAGGGTTAATTATAAAAAGGGGTTGAGAAGTCATAACCCTAGTCTCCCACCACCAATATTTTCGAGAACACCACCTTCAAAGAAAAAAAATCGGCCACCTCTTTTGAGAAAGATTTTTGAGCCGTCTCTCAAATATTTTTCTCCTACATTAAATCTTTTCCAAATTTACTAGTGCAATTTGGAAGAGGAACATACCATCTAGTCGTGGACTTGATAGGAGGATCAAACAAGGACTCCCTTGAAGAAAGTTCGTAGAGATTCATCAAGAGCTAATCCGTTTATATCGGATTAGTTGAAGCCACGTGATTTATTCACCAAATGTATAATTTTCAACTCCCTATGAATATTAATTCATGAAACCATACGAGTGCTCAAACAAATAAACGAATTTTGATTGTCAAAATAAAATAAAAATTTGTAAACTTCCGCTGCGTTTGGGCGTGCAGAAAATCGAGATCCAATACATATGTCTTGAGCGAGGCCCACAACACCCTGTAATCCATCCATCCGGGGAGTACGTAGATGTATAAAGACTTTCAGACTTTTTATTGGTGGCCAAGAATGAAGCGAGATATTCTGCGTTTCGTTTCCGAGTGTTTGACTTGTCAGCAGTTCAAGGCAGAGCATCAGAGACCTGCAGGAAAGCTGAGACCACTCCTTATTCCCGAGTGGAAATGGGAGAACATCACCATGGACTTTGTGACAGGGCTTTCGAGGACTACTGGAAGATTTAATGCCATCTGGGTAATAGTTGATTTGTAAAGGCCCTAGAACTCCTTGCTTGAAAATTTGCGGAAAATTAAAAATTTTTCTTTTTTGAAAGAACTTAAATGGCCTCATTCATAAAATCGACTGATGAATCAAGTTCAATGTTTAAAATAATAGCAGCGGAAGAAAATAAAGTTTTGCCAACAATAACAATTTAAAAATTATTCAACGACTGATAAAAATTATTTGTGGAATAAAATAACAACTGCTGCACTGAGGTCCTCGGGTGCCACTACTGCCGACCCAAGCTGGCTCACTGGTCCCCGCCCTCGGCCCTGGCCTCATCATTACCTACAACAATCAAGTCTAGTGAGCCTAAAGACTCAGCATGCATATATCGCAAGTAACGAGTAAAAATCTGAATTAAAATATGCATGGGATAAAATATCATGTCATGAGGCATGCTGAAAATAATCTGTACTGAGCAATTATAATACGTGCATAACTGAACTGAAAATCACTGTAAAAATATTTTCTCCTTGGAGCCTGTACTGAAATATCTGGTAAAATTTTCTGTTGAGATTATGTTTTACGCCTGTGGCCACTGCACTAAGCTGAACTGATCGGTAACTGGCTACCAGGGAGGCTGAAACTGAACTGAGCTGGCCGGTCACTGGCGACCGGGTGTACCATACTGAACTGATCGGTCACTGGCGACCGTATAAAATAACACTCCCACATAGTGAATGAACCACAAGCCGTATCGCATAAATCTCAAAAATAATCATTTTCTATTTAATGCACGTAAAATAATTAACTGGCGTAATGAAAATTCCTGTAATTTTACCAACTGGATTGGATTGGATCGTCCCCAGGCTCGCTGCAACCTAACTGTGCCATGAAAAATATGCAATAGCTTAAACTTGACCAACTATGCAATTTACGTTCAAAAGATGCGACTATGATGCCTAATGACTTCGCATTTAATCATGACTCCGAGCCAACCTGAACCGACACCGAACCGACGTATAGTCATGATTAAAATATGCTGAAAAATCATAAAATAATGCTCCTAAAATGATAGGGTCAAAATCTAGGTGAAATGGAGGCCGAAACACGAAACGCTCTTTCGAGAGTCAATTTGGCACATCGCACCGTAAATTCTCGTACGACCTCAAAAATGATCCGAATCACGAACGGTCAAAAACATGACCTTCCTAGCTCAATGAGGCACTGTCCAGTCCAAGGCCATGGGCTAAAAGCCAAGCAAGAACTCAAACGAGCCTTCTAAACGACATTGCAACTTGCTGTAAATTTCTAGCAGCTGCACACCCGTGTAACTTGTGTTGTTTGTGAGACTACCGGCCATTGGGGCGTGAACCAACAACCAGAGACTCTTACTAACATCCCAAGGAATGATTTGAACCATTGCTAAGGGCCCTAGGCCAGCCACAATCCGTATCACACCAAAACTCAACCGAAGGGTCTAACCGAGAGCCAACGTGCATGCGTGTGTAGTGTTTTGCTTAGATCGATGTCTTGCGTCGTTCCAGTGGCCATTTGATTGACCATGGCATGATCTAGACATCTAGGAGCATGATATGAACCGTGGCTAAGGGCCATAGGCCAACCAAGATCCATACCAAGCAACCAAAAGAAACGAACCGAAAGCTGTCCAACCGAAGTAGCCGAAGGGGTATAGGGGCTGTTGTGATGTTTTTATTAAAAACCGATGAACCATGGACCAAGCCACCAAAAGGGCGACTTAGTCACATCTTAGACATGTTAGGGAAGTGATCCAACCATGGCTAAGAGCCCTTAGGGCAGCCAAGATCAGATCCAAACCCCTTGACATAAAACCTGAAATTTTCGAACTCAAAAAGGGACACAAATGGTGTTGCTGTCATTTCTTGCTTTCCAGCAAGCATGGGCTGAAACCGATGGACAAATGTGGTCCTAATGCATCCTATTACATGTATATAAGTCGCCTTGGGAGCCTGGAGTCGATCCAATACCTGAAACTCACAAACCAAAAGAAACCGTGAAGCTTGCCAAGGAAAATCGAAAATTCTGCATGTGTTGTTTCAAAATGTTTTGACATGGATCTCGATTTTTACTTGAATAAACATGATCATGTACTGAAAAATAAATTATAATATGACTTGATTGAGGTTTAGAAAGAATCTAGACATGCCTTGTTATCGTTTGAAATAGAAACGAAAAGAAAAGACGAGACGGCGCGGAGTTGACGGAGTGGCTTCCTTTTCTACCTTGCATAAGCTCTCGATTTTTTTCTTCCCTTCCCTCAAGCTAAGGCTCACGATTTTTCTACTGAAAATGAGTGTTAATTCACTCTGAATTTTCGAAAAGGAGAGGGGGGGAAAAATGGTTAGGAGGGTGAGGGAAGTGGGTGCAAGATATAAGGAAGATCCAAGACCAAGTCTTCCCATTTTGAATTTTTGAATTATGGTTTGATATCAAATGAGTTGGTGGATGTTTCTAGGAGGTAGTGGCCGATTTTTGCTTATTTTATACTCTAGGATATGTCCATTTATTTAATTAAATTGTGCTCCCAAAAATCATAGAATTATCCTACTAATTACATGCAAAGAATTGGTCAAAGTTGATGAGTTGGAATGAATTGCTTAATAAATCCAAGGGGCCGAAATCATACTAATAAAAATGAGTGGGAAGTGTTGGTTATATAGTCAACTAATAATCCTTGAAAGCCTTACTAATCCTTTAAATAATTTAGTGAGCTAACCCCTTAATTTAATAACTTAAATGAGTTCATTTCTTAATCACCTCAAATAATTAAATTAAATCCTCAAACCTCCCTTTCTAACTTAAATGAACTTAGTTGCTAGCTAAATTAAATTCTGGAAATATTTCTCGAATCTTAAATTCTATCTGAAAACTACAACTCCGGTCCGGCCTCACTGAAAAAACTGAAATGCTAAAAATCAAACTACTGAACTGAAATAATAAATAATTAACTTCAAACAAATGCATTTAAAATAATTCTGCAATTAAGTCAATTAAATTTAAAAATCTAGAATTATGCATGGCCTATACGTCTACTGATTTACGGGTTCTACAATCCTCCCCCCCTTAAAAGAAATTTCGTTCTCGAAATTAGAACTCACCGAATAACTCGGGGTAACGCTCTCTCATCTTCGGCTCAGACTCCCACGTAGCTTCCTCTTCTGAATGGTTGAGCCATTTGACTTTGACTCGCTTAACAAGCTTGTTCTGAAGTTTCTTCTCCTGTCTCTCTAGGATCTGCACGGGTCTCTCCTCATAAGATAGGTTCGTAGTAAGCTGCAACGGCTCGAAATTCAGCACATGCGAAGGGTTCGCCATGTACTTTCTCAGCATGGAGACGTGGAACACATTGTGTACTCCGGCCAGATTCGGCGGAAGAGCCACACGATACGCTAGCATCCCAACTCTGTCGAGGATCTCAAACGGTCCAATGAATCTCGAACTGAGCTTCCCTTTCTTTCCAAATCTCATGACACCCTTCATAGGTGCCACTTTCACGAAGACATGATCGCCCACTGCAAACTCTAAGTCTCTCCTCCGCTGATCGGCATAACTCTTCTGTCGGCTCTGAGCAGTCCTCATCCTATCACGGATCTTGACTACTACATCTGCTGCCTGCTGAACAATCTCTGGACCCAACTCTGCTCTCTCTCCTACTTCATCCCAATGAACAGGAGATCTACACTTGCGGCCATACAGCGCTTCATACGGAGCCATACCAATAGAAGACTGGAAGCTGTTGTTGTAGGTGAACTCAACCAGTGGCAAGTTCGCCTCCAACTCCCTGAGAAATCGATGACGCAAGCGCGAAGAAGATCCTCCAAAATCTGAATAACTCGCTCCGACTGCCCATCTGTCTGCGGATGGAAAGCTGTGCTAAACAGCAACTTCGTACCCAAAGTCGAATGCAAATTCTTCCAAAATGAGGAAGTGAATCAGGGATCTCTGTCGGATACGATCGAAATTGAAATACCATGGAGTCGGACTATCTCTCGTATATACAGCTCTGCATACTGAATCATGGTGAAAGTCGTCTTAATAGGCAAGAAGAGCGCTGATTTGGTAAGACGATCTACAATCACCCAGATGGCATTCGATCCTCTGGCTGACCTCGGCAATCCGGTCACAAAGTCCATGGTAACATTCTCCCACTTCCACTCGGGAATAGGGAGAGGCTTGAGCAAACCTGCTGGTCTCTGATGCTCGGCCTTCACTAACTGGCAAGTCAGACACTCGGACACAAATCGCCTGATGTCCTTCTTCATCCCTGGACACCAATACAATAGCTGCAGATCCTTGTACATCTTCGTACTCCCAGGGTGAATCGAGTACGGGGACATTTGGGCCTCTAATAAGATGTCTGCTCGGATAGAATCACTGCTAGGAACCCATATCCTATCTTGGTATCTCACAATACCGTCGCTGACTGTAAACAAAACACTGCCCTTGGCTTCATCTCTCTTCTTCCACTGTGCCAACTGCTCATCTGCTGCCTGACCGCTGCGAATACGGTCAATAAGAGAGGACTGGATAGTCAAGGTAGATAAACGAGAAACTCTACCTCGCAGATAAGTCTCAAGATCGAACTTCTGCATCTCAATCTGAAGAGGTTTCTGAATCGTCAAGTGAGCCATCACTGCGACTTTCCTGCTCAAAGCATCTGCAACTACATTAGCTTTACCCGGGTGGTAGCTAATGTCACAATCGTAATCTTTCACAAGCTCCAACCAACGCCTCTGACGCATGTTCAGCTCCTTCTGCGTAAAGAAATACTTGAGGCTCTTATGGTCGGTAAAGATCTGACACTTCTCTCCATACAGATAGTGCCTCCAAATCTTCAAGGCAAAAACTACTGCGGCCAACTCTAGATCATGGGTGGGGTAGTTCTTCTCGTGGATTTTCAGCTGTCGAGAAGCATACGCTATCACTCTCCCATGCTGCATCAAAACTGCACCTAAACCAAGCTTCGAAGCATCGGTATAAAGGACAAACTCGCCGAATCCTGACGGTACAGCCAAAACGGGTGTTGAGATAAGAGCTTGCTTCAAAGTATCGAAGCTCTTCTGACACTCCTTGCTCCACACAAACTTCACATTTTCCTTTGTCAGTGCTGTGAGTGGAACGGCAATGGATGAGAATTCCTGAATGAACTTCCTGTAATATCCTGCTAGCCCAAGAAAACTGCGGATCTCTGATGCATTCTGAGGCACAACCCAATCTCTGACTGCTGCAACTTTCGCCGGGTCTACCTCAATTCCACTGCTAGAAACAATGTGGCACAAGAACGCCACCTTCTCTAACCAGAATTCGCACTTACTGAACTTTGCGAATAGTTTGTGCTTCTGCAATGTCTGCAACACTGTGGTCAAATGCCTGCTGTGCTCCTCCCGACTCTTGGAGTAGACGAGAATGTCAACTATGAACACTATCACAAACTGGTCGAGATACGGCTGAAATACGCGATTCATTAGATCCATGAAAATCGCTGGCGCATTTGTCAGACCGAACGGCATCAGAAGGAACTCGTAGTGACCATAACAAGTCCTGAAAGCTGTCTTCGAAACATCAGCATCTCTCACCCTCAACTGGTGATAACCGGAACGCAGATCTATCTTGGAGAAAATCGAAGCTCCCTGCAACTGGTCAAACAGATCCTCAATCCTCGGCAGTGGGTATTTATTCTTCACTGTAACCCTGTTCAACTCCCGGTAGTCAATGCAAAGCCTCATCGAGCCATCCTTCTTTTTCACAAATAAGACCGGCGCGCCCCATGGAGAAAAGCTCGGGCGAATGAACTCCTTGTCGAGAAGTTCCTGAATCTGCTTCTTAAGCTCTGCCATCTCTGTCGGTGCTAGTCGGTACGGCGCTTTGGATATCGGAGCCGTACCTGGCAAAAGCTCAATGGAAAACTCCACCTCTCTCTCGGGTGGCATACCAGAGACGTCTTCGGGAAAAACGTCTACAAAATCTCTGACAATCGGAACATCTGAAGCTGCCTGGCTGGGTTCCTCGGGGACAGATAAAAAGGTCGCTAGAAATGCCAGACACCCTCTATGCATGAGTTTCCTAGCCTGAACATATGGAATAATGCGCGGTAAAAGAAAGTACCTGTCCGGCTCAAATAAGAACTGCTCCATTCCAGGCGATCGGACAAGAACGGATCTCCGCTGGAAGTCTATCAACACTCTGTTCCTCAATAGCCAGTCCATCCCTAGGATGATGTCAAATTCCGGCATCGGTAGCACAATCAGATCCGCATAAACAAGATTACCGTGCAGCTCAAGGTTTATATCTCGGATAACATTGGTAGCTGCCATCTCCTCGCCTGACGGCAACACTACTGAAAAGGCTGTATCTAGCCCAATGGTCTGGATCTTGAGAAAGTTTGCAAAGACCTCCGAAATAAACGAGTGTGTGGCCCCTGAATCTATCAAGGCCTTGGTAGCGGAACCAGATATAAAAATTCTCCCTGTCAACAACATAGTCTCCGGGTTGGTTTCCGCGGCATAGAGAGCAAAAACTCTGCCTTGGGTAGGCAGATTCCTCTGAGGGCACTGCAGCAACATGTGGTCTGGACTGCCACACTTAAAACACTTTCCTGAGCCAGCCATACATGCTCCAGGATGGCGACGTGAGCACTTGGGATAGACTGGGTGCTCTTGAGTCCTCGGGGCTGGGCGTCCCCGCTGCTGCTGCTGCTGGCCTCGGTTCCTGGGCGGTCCATGAAAAGGCCTCTTATTCTGCTGCTGATGCTGATGAGGAGGAGGGCGGTGCGGTGCCTGGACTGGGCGCTTGCCCTGGCGATCCCTCTCGATATCCCGCAGATCCTGCTATGCGGTTAAGGCCCTGGTGACGGCAATCTCATAAGTAGCAGGGTCAGATACCCTAACACCCCGGCGCAAGATCGGCCATAAACCCATCAGGAAGTGCATCAGCTTGGCTCTGGCATCATTCGCGATCAGGGGCACAAAGTGACAGCCCCTCTCGAACTTACGGATGAACTCTGTAACCGTCATATCCCCCTGCCTCAGACTCATGAACTCGGTGGTCAGCCTGGTGCGAACCTCCTCAGCAAAATACTTGGAGTAGAAAACTTCCGTAAAGCGGGTCCATGAAAGTGTAGCCAAAGTCAAGGCTACCGGAGCTCCTTCCCACCATAAGGGGGCGTCTCCAGTGAACAGGTAGGTGGCACATCGGACTTGGTCTGCGTCTCCCAGCTCCATAAACTCGAAGATAACCTCGAGGGATTTGATCCATCCCTCGGCAACCATGGGGTCAGATGTCCTAGAGAATTCCTTCGGGCGCATCTTCATGAATCGCTCATAAACAGCCTCGGGCCCTGTCGGCCTGGCTGCGGCTGCGGCTACGGCTGAGGCATTGTTCCCCGCAAACTGTGCGAAGAACTGTGCCATCCCAGCTAACATCTGGGCACTCATGTCCGGTGGGGGTGGTGGAGGAGGTGGTAGGTCGCCCTCCGGTCTACGCTCCTCCCTGTCCTCTCGGCGAGGCTCCTCCTCTCTGTTGCGCTCTAAAATGCGTCAAGGGGGCATACTGTTCCAACATAACCCATACGTAACTAACATGCATAATTCCATAGTTTATTTTAAATGAACACTGAAATACTGAAAATCTGGAAGCATGCTGACAAAATAATTATGCTTTAACTGAAATGCTGAACAAAATGCTGAACTGAAAAACTTACAGACCAAAGGCGTGGCTTCGTGAGCTTCTCGCGGTCAGTAGTAGTGAAACCCTATACAGAACCTGGCTCTGATACCAACTGTAAAGGCCCTAGAACTCCTTGGTTGAAAATTTGCGAAAAATTAAAAATTTTTCTTTTTTAAAAGAACTTAAATGGCCATATTCATAAAATCGACTGATGAATCAAGTTCAATGTTTAAAATAATAGCAGCGGAAGAAAATAAAGTTTTGCCAACAATAACAATTTAAAAATTATCCAACGACTGATAAAAATTGTTTGCGGAATAAAATAACAACTGCTGCACTGAGGTCCTCGGGTGCCACTACTGCCGACCCAAGCTGGCTCACTGGTCCCCGCCCTCGGCCCTGGCCTCATCAGTACCTACAACAATCATGTCTAGTGAGCCTAAAGACTCAGCATGCATATATCGCAAGTAACGAGCAAAAATCTGAATTAAAATATGCATGGGATAAAATATCATGTCATGAGGCATGCTGAAAATAATCTGTACTGAGCAATTATAATACGTGCATAACTGAACTGAAAATCACTGTATAAATATTTGCTCCTTGGAGCCTGTACTGAAATATCTGGTAAAATTTTCTGTTGAGATTATGTTTTACGCCTGTGGCCACTGCACTAAGCTGAACTGATCGGTAACTGGCTACCGGGGCGGCTGAAACTGAACTGAGCTGGCCGGTCACTGGCGACCGGGTGGTACCATACTGAACTGATCGGTCACTGGCGACCGTATAAAATAACACTCCCACATAGTGAATGAACCACAAGCCATATCGCATAAATCTCAAAAATAATCATTTTCTATTTAATGCACGTAAAATAATTAACTGGCGTAATGAAAATTCCTGTAATTTTACCAACTGGATTGGATTGGATCGTCCCCAAGCTCACTGCAACCTAACTCTGCCATGAAAAATATGCAATAGCTTAAACTTGACCAACTATGCAATTTACGTTCAAAAGATGCGACTATGATGCCTAATGACTTCGCATTTAATCATGACTTCGAGCCAACCTGAACCGACACCAAACCGACGTATAGTCATGATTAAAATACGCTGAAAAATCATAAAATAATGCTCCTAAAATGATAGGGTCGAAATCTAGGTGAAATGGAGGCCAAAACACGAAACGCTCTTTCGAGAGTCAATTTGGCACATCGCACCGTAAATTCTTGTACGACCTCAAAAATGATCCGAATCACAAACAGTCAAAAACATGACCTTCCTAGCTCAATGAGGCACTGTCCAGTCCAAGGCCATGGGCTAAAAGCCAAGCAAGAACTCAAACGAGCCTTCTAAACGACATAGCAACTTGCTCTAAATTTCTAGCAGCTGCACACCCGTGTAACTTGTGTTGTTTGTGAGACTACCGGCCATTGGGGCGTGAACCAACAACCAGTGACTCTTACTAACATCCCAAGGAATGATTTGAACCATGGCTAAGGGCCCTAGGCCAGCCACAATCCGTATCACACCAAAACTCAACCGAAGGGTCTAACCGAGAGCCAACGTGCATGCGTGTGTAGTGATTTTCTTAGATCGATGTCTTGCGTCGTTCCAGTGGCCATTTGATTGACCATGGCACGATCTAGACATCTAGGAGCATGATATGAACCGTGGCTAAGGGCCATAGGCCAACCAAGATCCATACCAAGCAACCAAAAGAAACGAACCGAAAGCTGTCCAACCGAAGTAGCCGAAGGGGTATAGGGGCTGTTGTGATGTTTTTATTAAAAACCGATGAACCATGGACCAAGCCACCAAAAGGGTGACTTAGTCACGTCTTAGACATGTTAGGGAAGTGATCCAACCATGGCTAAGAGCCCTTAGGGCAGCCAAGATCAGATCCAAACCCCTTGACATAAAAACTGAAATTTTCGAGCTCAAAAAGGGACACAAATGGTGTTGCTGTCATTTCTTGCTTTCCATTGAGCATGAGCTGAAACCGATGGACAAATGTGGTCCTAATGCATCCTATTACATGTATATAAGTCGCCTTGGGAGCCTGGAGTCGATCCAATACCTGAAACTCACAAACCAAAAGAAACCGTGAAGCTTGCCAAGGAAAATCGAAAATTCTGCATGTGTTGTTTCAAAATGTTTTGACATGGATCTCGATTTTTACTTGAATAAACAAGATCATGTACTGAAAAATAAATGATAATATGACTTGATTGAGGTTTAGAAAGAATCTAGACATGCCTTGTTATCGTTTGAAATAGAAACGAAAAGAAAAGACGAGACGGCGCGGAGGAGACGGAGTGGCTTCCTTTCTACCTTGCCTAAGCTCTCGATTTTTTTCTTCCCTTCCCTCTAGCTAAGACTCACGATTTTTCTACTGAAAATGAGTGTGAATTCACTCTGAATTTTCGAAAAGGAGAGGGGGGGAAGAATGGTTAGGAGGGTGAGGGAAGTGGGTGCAAGATATAAGGAAGATCCAAGACCAAGTCTTCCCATTTTGAAATTTTGAATTATGGTTTGATATCAAATGAGTTGGTGGATGCTTCTAGGAGGTAGTGGCCGATTTTTGCTTATTTTCTAGTCTAGGATATGTCCATTTATTTAATTAAATTGTGCTCCCAAAAATCCTAGAATTATCCTACTAATTACATGCAAAGAATTGGTCAAAGTTGATGAGTTGGAATGAATTGCTTAATAAATCCAAGGGGACGAAATCTTGCTAATAAAAATGAGTGGGAAGTGTTGGTTATCTAGTCAACTAATAATCTTTGAAAGCCTTACTAATCCTTTAAATAATTTAGTGAGCTAACCCCTTAATTTAATAACTTAAATGAGTTCATTTCTTAATCACCTCAAATAATTAAATTAAATCCTCAAACCTTCCTTTCTAACTTAAATGAACTTAGTTGCTAGCTAAATTAACTTTTGGAAATATTTCTCGAATCTTAAATTCTATCTCAAAACTCCAACTCCGGTCCGACCTCACTGAAATAACTGAAATGCTAAAAATCAAACTACTGAACTGAAATAATAAATAATTAACTTCAAACAAATGCATTTAAAATAATTATGCAATGAAGTCAATTAAATTTAAAAATCTAGAATTATGCATGGCTTATACGTCTATTGATTTACGGGTTCTACATGATTGGCTCACTAAATCAACTCATTTCCTACCGATCAGGAAGACTTTCACCATTACTCAGTACGCAGAGCCGTTTATCAGAGAGATAGTCAGCCAACAAGGGATTCCAGTGTCCATCATGTCAGATAGGGATCCGAGGTTCACGTCTGCGTTCTGGAAGAGTTTACATCAGGCGTTGGGTACTAAGTTATTTTTCAGTACTGCTTTCCATCCTCGGACAGATGGACAGTCAGAGAGGGTGATTGAGATTCTAGAGGACCTACTCCGAGTTGCATGATCGACTTTCAGGGCAGATGGGAGCTGAAGTTACTTCTTGTGTAGTTCACACACAACAACAGTTATCAGGCATCAATCAGTATGGCTCCATACGAGGCACTGCACTAGAGGAAGTGTAGGTCGCCAGTGTATTGAGATGAGGTAGGAGAGAGGGCATATTTGGGTCCGGATATTGTCAGGCATACATTAGAGTCAGTGGTCATGATTCGAGACAGGATGAGGACCGCTCATAGCTGTCAGCAGAGTTATGAAGATCAGAGGCGCCGAGATCTTGAGTTCGCAGTGGGGGATCATGATTTTGTGAAAGTCAAAACAATAAAAGACGTGATGAGATTTGGAAAGAAGGACAAGCTTATCCCCAGATTCATTGGGCCATTCGAGATCCTAGAGAGAGTTGAGACACTCGTATACAAAGTTGCATTACCGCCGAATCTGGCGGGAGTTCATAATGTGTTCCTCGTCTCTATGCTACGGAATTTCATGTCAAATCCTTCGCATGTGCTGAATTGTGAGCCACTTCAGCTGACACCGCACCTGTCATTCGAAGAGAAACCCACACAAATACTGGACAAATAGGAGAAGAGACTCCGGAACAAGGTGATCCACATGGTCAAAGTCAAGTTGCTGAATCATTTAGAGAAGGAAGCTACTTGGGAGACTGAGTCCGAGATGAGGAGTCGCTACCCATAGTTATTCGGCATGTTCTAAATTTCGAGGACGAAATTTAATTTAATAAAAATATTCATCTAATTTTTTTTATTTCTTTCGGGAAAATATAACATTTTCATCCATTTGAAAAAATCGAAATTTGATTTAGTTTTTTCTATCCATTCTTAATATCTTAAAAGATATAAAGGTTGTTGTTTTCGATTTAAATAACTTAAAAACCATTTTTTGTTATTTTGATTTTTAGGTTTATTGAAGCTTTTTTGAATAAAGGATTCATTATTAATAACTATAACATTATAGTCCATATTAGAAAAAATATAGGAGAATTTGAAGTTTTGTTATTGACAGAACAACTTTTTTTCAGATCTTGAATTACTATTTTCAAAAAGATCAACCTTATATTCTAGTTGAGAAATTTGTTCATAAATCTTTTTGAACTCCAGATATATTATTTTTTGCAAAATCGGTTGTAGGTATGGAAGAAGTAGAATTCTAGTTTTTTCGGGTAATTTAAGACGTAGATGTCTCTGATATAAGAATCTTATAATTTCAACATCAGTATCAACCTATTGAATAATATTTTTTAATTTTATTATCTTCTTTAAGAGAATGAGCAATGTTTTCCATCTTTCAAATCTCTGGAAGAGTAACTTGAATAATAATATTACTTTATTAAGATTAGTTATGTAGAGAGTTGTTTCACATCTTTTAAAACTGATTTAATTGGATTAATCCTAAAATTAGAAATATTTGAATTCAAAACTTTATAACAAATTCTATATAATAAAATTTCTAGATATCATATTAAACCTTTTAGTTTTTATATTTAACGTGAGAGCTTTCATAAGGAGAACTTTACAATTCTTCACACTTATTGCGCCTTGGATATCTAACCATAGTTAAGGCTGAATTATTTAATCATAATCTTGCCAGAGGATTTAAGCCTACTTGAATAATTCCTAAATATTGAATAATTCCTAAATACATAAATTTATAAAATTGTTTGTGAATATTAACAAACTTTTGTTATAATAAACTGAATGAATCACATCCTCCCTTTAGAGAAATTACATATTCAATAGTTTTTACAATATAATCAGATCAAAAAATTAAAATTGTCATACCTATATATCTTCATATTAGAAAATACTGGTAATTTTCATTCTTGAATATTTTTCTCAAAATTTTCCGAGATAATTAATTCTTTATTTTTAGTATTTCTACTACTAGAAGATTTATTTTAGTAAATGATCGTATTATCTTGTCCATCAAGGATTTTAGTAGATACTATCAATGATTTATTTCAACCTTACCTCTTAGGTTTTACCGGCTTGGATACCTGACTTAAGGATTTCTCCCATGTATAGCTACCTTCTTCCTTTTAGAACTAGAAAATATGATCTCTTTGTGTTAGAAGAATTTCTTCGATAAATGG
Organism: Primulina tabacum; assembly: GCF_025594145.1. Lineage (NCBI taxonomy): Eukaryota > Viridiplantae > Streptophyta > Magnoliopsida > Lamiales > Gesneriaceae > Primulina > Primulina tabacum. The sequence continues at coordinate 27,340,256 of NC_134555.1, forward strand.
CTCTCATACCACTTATACAAAGATTATTGAAATTTGTTTTTCAAAGTCTTTTAAGAACTTATTGGCTCTTCTTAAAGCAAGAGTCAGATAATCTCTTTTGAAGAGTAGACATAGATTTGGGTTATGAAGTTCTAACTTTAAATAGTTGATATATTTTTTGATAAATTTAATTTTTCTTTTTAAGATTGTCAAAAAATTTGATAAAATATTAATAGCATAGGTGGATGTCAGATATAACCACATTCAGGTATATAAAAATTATTATTCATATGTAAAACTTACATAATTCAGAAGGAGATTAAAGGTTGATAATAACTGATAACTTGATAGCAATACTTGGATAGAACTGAAGAAAGGAGAATTTTCTATTACAGAGAATTGAACGTACTCATTACAAAGGAGTACTACTCCTTAAATAGATAAATAATAAAATCACTATAAATCACTTTTTCTAGTGCATATTACTATTCACTACTTTTGATAGTGCACATTACTATTTATTACTTTTGTATGCTTGTGGTATTGAATATTGTAGCAATCATGTACGATGTGCAAAATAATTATTTTTGAACTAAGCAATTTGTCTTGTGGCCAAATTATGTTACGGGTTTGGAAGCCGGAGAACGTGTCCGGGGAATTCTCAATCCCCTTCGGAGGAATTATGTTATTTTAGGAAGCGGACATCCAGTCCAAGGGCTGTGGTGATCCTGCCGGCCTAGTAATGTGGTTAAGTTTGATCAAACTATTTATGTTATATGCCACTTGTATTGAACATAACTCTACGCAAAAATTACATTTACGATTATATATGACAAGTATGAAAATATGATTTCATGATTTTTGTGAAATTTTTTATGCAAGATGTTGAAAACTATGTTTTGGCGTTTGACAAATTGCGAACCAACTGCTTATATAACTGAATACGAGAAAACTGAACTACACAACTGAATGTGTACCAGCTAAATATTATACACGTCATCAGATGAATCAGAAATATAACTGATTGATCAGTTGGGAACTGATCAGTTGAAACAATTAGTTATGTGTTTTCGCAAAGTATCTTTCAGCTAATCCCTTAGTTGTACACATCATCAATTAAGAACGACAACCGACAAAGAGTACACAACAGATTGCAACAAATAATGGAACGCCGCATTTCAGAGATTGCAGTATACGAATGTCAGAGAATATCGACATGAAAATCAACGGATATAAAGATACAAAACGTTATTTAATATTACCGTTGAGAATGAAGCCTATAAATAGGTTAAGAGAGCAGCTGAGAAAAAAAAAATTACACAAACTACCATTCTATTTAAGCTTGCTATTACTCTGCTGAAATCAAAACTCACATTCAGATATCAAAGCTCACTCTTATCAGATTTATCAGTAGCAATTAAGGCTACCTTTACGAGCTTGTTAGCACTTTGAAATCTTCTGTTAGATTCATTCAGTTGTGTTATATTCAGTCACGCATTGTAAAAGTTATTGTATACTAAGAGTTTAGTTTTGGAAAGTGTTAAATCCAAACTGAAGTGGGTCAGTACAAAGTTTGTATTCGATCAAAGTCTTTTGGTGGAAATCATATCTTCGTGATAGAAGGCGTGACGTAGGAGTTATTCCATTCTCCGAACATCCAGAAACAAATCGTGTGCATTTAATTTCAGTTACTGTCAGTTATTCTATCTTTCAGTCAGTTTACTTCCGCAACTGTTTTTCAGTTAAACTGATTGTTATTGACCGACGAGATACCAAGGGTCAGTTTGTCACTAAACTGAACTCAATATTCAAAAGAATACCTAACTCGATAGTGTTTATTCAACCCCTCTTCTAAACACTTTCCACCTATTAATCGATCCCTTCAAGTGGTATCAGAGCGTTTGTATCTTGTCAAAAGAATATTTCTACTCAAACTATTGATCATGTCTTCCTTCAACAAGATCCCTATGTTTTCCAGGGAGGACTTCGGTGATTGGAAAATCAGGATGCAGGCTCACTTAGCTTCACAAGACGATGATATGTGGTACGTCATCACTAACGGACCAATGAAGATTCTGAAAGCCAACACAGCAGTTGCAATCACCGATGGGGCACCTCACAGAATTGAAAATCCCAGAGTTGAGTGGACTATTGAAGACAAAAGAAAAGCAAATCTGGACAATGTAGCAAAGGACATACTTTACAAAACGCTGGACAAAGTAATTTTCAGTAAAATCAAAATTTGCAAGACAACTAAAGAGATTTGGGAAAAGCTGATCCAGCTTTGTGAAGGAAATGAACAAACCAAGGAGAATAAACGTTCTGTTGCTGTTCAGAAGTTTGACAACATAAAGATGAGAGCTGGAGAATCAATGCATGAATATGATGAAAGAGTCAGCCGTATCATAAATGAACTCAATGCACTTGGAAAAGTGTATACAAACAAAGAAGTTGCTCTAAAAGTGATCAGAGGGTCTTCCCAAGGAGAGGGACGTAAAGACCATGGCAATTAGGGAATCCAAGGATCTAAACAAAGTTGAGCTTCATGATCTATTTGCTGATCTGAAGGCCTATGAGTTTGAGCTGCAAACTCGTGAAGGAGAACCATCCACTCCTGCAGCAACTACTGCCTTAGCTGCTGTTAGAACAGAACCGACTGCTTTAGTCGAGAAGGTTGCTGATCAACTAAGCAATGACGTTATGTCATTGTTCATCAAAAAATTTGGAAGATTTATGAGGAAAAACCAAGGGAGCTTCGAGAAGAATTATCAGAGAAACAACTCTAAAGAAGATTCAAATGCTTGCTACAACTGTGGCAAACCTGGTCACTTCATTGCTGACTGTACCAAACCCAAGAAGGACAGTCAAGACTTAACTGAAAGAAAGAAGAAATCATATGAGCACAAGAGGAGGCCCAGGGATGATAAGAAGTCTTTCAGGAAGAAGCATGAGGTACTCTTAGCTGAAGAGAGTAAATCAAAATGGGCAGAAACTGACAGGGAAGAGTCAGATCCAGAAATCTCATGCAGTTCCAGTGATAGTGAGGAGGAAGTGAAGTGTCTAATGGTTGATGACACAGAAGTGGAGTCAAGCAGTCAACAGGTATTTGACTTCGCCTCAACTGATTTCACTAGAGAAGAACTTATTTCAACTCTTCATGACATGGTTAATGAGTATCAAAAGCTTGCCTTATCTTTTGCAAAGGCCAAAGCAAAGCAAAATGATCCCATAGACAATAAAACTAAAACTGAGGAATCAGTTGATGAGTTGAGTCTGAAAAGGGAGATTGCTGAGCTTAATGCTGAAAGAAGCATGAATCAATCAATGATTCAGAAGTTAATGCTTGAAAATTCAAAGCAAACTAAGCTTATTCAGGCTTGTAACAAATCATCTGCTGCATTAACTGATATACAGAACTCTCAGAAATGAGTTACTGATAAAACTGGTTTAGGGTTCAGTAACCAAGATGAAATGACTTCCAATGATACTCAACCAAAACTGAATATGGTCAAAGGAAAATACATTCACTTTGTCAAATCAGTTATTGTACAAGAACAACCTGAGCCAAGTAAACTGATTGAACAATCTACTGAAAGTACGAACAAGGCTAGAAGTTAGGGTACTGGTTATAGCCCAAAAATTTTAACTCACTCACGCAGTCAGTCAACAAAAAGATTCAACAGGAATTATTCAAATGGCTACTCCAACTACTATAACAACAAGCCGGTTCAGAAAAGATATCAGCCGAAAAATCAGTTGAACAGAGGCAAATCACATGTTGTATCATCTGCACACTACACACCGAGCACACACAAGTCGAGAAAGACCATCTGGAATACGGCAACTGGACAGTCAGTTAGACTGATCAAAGTCTGGATTCCTAAGGGACTAATCAATCTTGGACCCAAATTAAAAAGGGTAACAATATTATATTTTGTGTGTGATTGCAGGTAACAGGTACAAGCAAGGAATCAATCTGGTACTTGGATAGTGGATGTTCACGACACATGATAGGAGATGCAAATTTGCTATCTCAACTGATCAATTACACTGGACCAAACATCAGTTTTAGAGATAATTCCAAAGGTAAAACTGTGGGTAAGAGTAAGCTTATCCATGGTAACTTTATCATTAATAATGTTTTATTAGTTGAGAATCTCAAGTATAATCTGATTAGCATTAGTCAGTTATACGATAATGGATTCTCAGTTCAGTTTGACAAACATTCTTGTTCAGTCAAAGATGCAACTGATGAGGTCATACTAACTGGCAAAAGGTGTAGAAACACTTACAAAGTCAGTTGGAATGATCGACCTTATGCACCATTATGTTTAATTGCTTCAAAATCTTCTAAAAACTAGTTGTGGCATAAGAGACTAAACCACCTGAACTTTTAATCCATTGCTTATCTGAGTAATCACGATCTTGTCACTGATTTGCCCAAAATGGATTTTACCAAAGATAAAATTTGCTCAGCATGTCAGTTTGGTAAATAAGTTAAATCTTCTTTTAAGAACAAAGGTCAGTTTGTAACTAAACTGAACTCAATATTCAAAAGAATGTGCTGGAATTAGGCATGAGCTCTCAGCAGCTAGAACTCCTCAGCAAAATGGTGTAGCTGAAAGGAGAAATCGGACCCTTAAAGAAGCTGCTAGAACAATGCTTTCTGATTCTGGCATCTCTCAAAGGTTTTGGGCAGAGGCAGTAAACACTGCGTGTTACACTCAGAACAGATCAATGATTAATAAAATTAATTGGAAACACCTTATAAGATCTGGCACGGACGTAAAAGTGTGGTTTCCTACTTCAAAATATTCTGCTGCAGATGTTTTATTCTTAACAATGACAAAAATCTTTTAAAAGCCATTGATGTTAAATCTGCAGAGGGAATATTTTTAGGATATTCATCAGTCAGCAAAGCTTATAGAGTGTTTAACAAGAACACACTAAATGTTGAAGAATCTATACATATCGTTTTTGATGAAACTGTACTAACAAAAAAGCCAACTGATCCAGTTGAGCTAGTTGACAGATTTACAGATATCAGTTTGGAGTATGATCCTGAAGAAGAAAGCCAAATCAATCAAAACATCCTTCAAACACCAGAACCTGAAATTGTGGATCAATTAGTTTAACAGGAAGTAGTTCCTGAAAATCAGTTGGTGGAGCCTATTGAAGATACTCAATTACCAACTGATGCAACAGCAATTGAAAATGAAGAAAACACCCAGTTGCAAACTGAAGTAGTTGCTGACTTGGATACAACAAATGCTGAATACAGATGGAAGAAATCACATCCTCCAGAATTGGTGATAGGTAATCCATCTGATCCGGTGAGAACTAGAAATCAGATGCTCAACTTATTTATTCATTCAGCTTTTGTATCACAATTGGAACCGAATAAAACTGATGAAGCTCTTGCTGATCCAAACTGGACAAATGCTATGCAAGAGAAGCTGAATCAGTTCACACATAACAATGTCTTGAACCTAGTTCCAAGACCAATTTTAAAAAGTGTTATAGGTACAAAGTGGGTGTACAGGAATAAACTGAACGAAGATGGTTCAGTGGTGCGCAATAAGGCATGATTGGTAGCACAAGGATATAGGCAAGAAGAAGGAATTGACTACGATGAAACATATGCACTAGTTGCAAGACTGGAAGCCATAAGAATATTCCTTGCCTATGCTTCATTCAAGGATTTCAAAGTCAACCAGATGGATGTAAAGAGTGCTTTCCTAAATGGCCAGTTGCAAGAGGAAGTCTACGTTGAACAACCTCCAGGTTTTATCAATCACCTTCTTCCTGATCATGTCTACCATTTGAACAAAGCCTTATATGTGAGGCCCGGGGCCGAAGAGGGCGGGGGGTGATCGCCGGTGCCATCAGTTGCACGGACAATGAGCGGCTCCTGGCAGGCTTCTAGGTGAAGGGAACATGAATGAACCGAACCCACACGGGAATGAGAGGGATTCCGAGACTGTTCAATGTAATGGACTGTACGGTTGAAGAGAACTTAAAAGATTTGATTTGTACTACTCATATCACGAAGGTGCATCTTCTTTTCGGTAGCTAATCACATAAGAACTCCAAAGTTAAGCGTGCTTGACTTGGTGAAATTTTGGGATGGGTGACCTCCTGGGAAGTTTTCCAGGGTGCGTGTGAGTGAGGACATAAGCACGCTGGAAAGACTCGTCTTGATACAGTGAGGACAGTCGTCGAATCTGGGGCGTTACAAGTGGTATCAGAGCCGACCTCTCTTAGAACGGTGTGGTTCGGGGACGAACCAAGCGGAAGCTGGTGGGCATGTGAGGCCCGGGGCCGAAGAGGGCGGGGGGTGATCGCCGGTGCCATCAGTTGCTCGGACAATGAGCGGCTCCTGGCAGGCTTCTAGGTGAAGGGAACATGAATGAACCGAACCCACACGGGAATGAGAGGGATTCCGAGACTGTTCAATGTAATGAACTGTACAGTTGAAGATGGCCTAGAACTCCTTGCTTGAAAATTTGCGGAAAAATTAAAATTTTTCTTTTTTTAAAAGAACTTAAATGGCCTCATTCATAAAATCGACTGATAAAATGTTTGCGGAATAAAATAACAACTGCTGCACTGAGGTCCTCGGGTGCCACTATTGCAGACCCAAGCTGGCTCACTGGTCCCCGCCCTCGGCCCTGGCCTCATCAGTACCTACAACAATCAAATTTAGTGAGCCTAAAGACTAAGCATGCATATATCGCAGGTAACGAGTAAAAATCTGAATTAAAATATGCATGAGTTAACATATCCTGTCCTGAGGCATTAACATATCATGTCCTGAGGCATGCTGAAAATAGTCTGTACTGAGCAATTATAATACGTGCATAACTGAACTGATAATCACAGTAAAAAAAATGTTTGCTCCTTGGAGCCTGTACTGAAATAACTGGTAAAATTTTCTGTTGAGATTATGTTTTACGCCTGTGGCCCCTGCACTAAGCTGAACTGATCGGTAACTGGCTATCGGGGAGGCTGAAACTGAACTGAGCTGGCCGGTCACTGGCGACCAAGTGGTACCATACTGAACTGATCGGTCACTGGCGACCGTATAAAATAACACTCCCACATAGTGAATGAACCACAAGCCATATCGCATAAATCTCAAAAATAATCATTTTCTATTTAATGCACGTAAAATAATTAACTGGTATAATGAAAATGTCCCGTAATTTTACCAACTGGATTTGATTGGATCGTCCCCAGGCTCGCTGCAACTTAATTGTGCCATGAAAAACATGCAAATGCTAAAACTTGACCAACTATGCAATTTACGTTCAAAAGATGCGACTATGACGCCTAACGACTTCGTATTCAATCATGACTCCGAACCAACCTGAACCGACACTGAACCGACATATAGTCATGATTAAAATACGCTAAAAATACTAAAATGATGCACCTAAAATGATTAGGGTCGAAATCTAGGTGAAATGGAGGCCAAAACAGGAAACGCTCTTTCGAGAGTCAATTTGGCACATCGCACCGTAAATTCTCGTACGACCTCAAAAATGATCCGAATGACGAACGGTCGAAAACATGACCTTCCTAACTCAATGAGGCACTGTACAGTCCAAAGCCATGGGGTAAAAGCCAACCAAGAACTCAAACGTACCTTCTAAATGACATAGAAACTTGCTGTAAATTTCCAGCAGCTGCGCACCCGTGCGTCTTGTGTTGGTTTCGAGTCTATCCGCCATTGGGGCGTGAACCACCCATCAGAGACCCTTACCAATATCCTAAGGAATGATTTGAACCATGGCTAAGGGCTTTTGGCCAGCTATAATTCACACCATTCCAGCAACAACCGAAAACTCATACCGAGAATGCTTTTGTATGCGTGTGTAGTGTGTTGCTTCGATTGATGTCTCGTGTCGTTCCAGTGGCCATTTGATTGACCATGACACGATCTAGACATCTAGGGGCATGGTATGAACCATGGCTAAGGGCCATAGGCCAACCAAGATCCATACCAAGCAACAAAAGAAACGAAACCATATGCTGAAAAATGGAAGGGGCCGAAGGGATATAGGGGTTGTTCTTGATGTTTTGATTAAAAACCGAGGAGCCATGGACCAAGCCACCAAAAGGGCGACTTAGTCACGTCTTAGACGTGCTAGGGAAGTGATCTAACCATGGCTATAGGCCCTTGGGGCAGCCAAGATCAGATCCTTCCTCCTTGACAACCAAACTGAATTTTCGAACTCAAAAAGGGACACAAATGGTGTTGCTGTCATTTCTTGCTTTCCAGCGAGCATGGGCTGAAACCGATGGACAAATGTGGTCCTAATGCATCCTATTACATGTATATAAGTCCCCTTGGGAGCCTGGAGTAGAACCAATCACCTGTAACTCACAAAACTCAGAAAAACGTGAAGCTTGTCATGAAAGGGCCGAAATCTGCATGCATTAATTTTCTGAAAATTCTATGATGTATTTCGGTTTTTGCATGATAAAACATGATCATGTACTGAAAAATGATTGATAATATGACTTGATTGAGGTTTGAAAGAAATCTAGACATGCCTTGTTATCGTTTGAAATAGAAACGAAAAGAAAAGACGAGACGGCGCGGAGGAGTGGAACGTTTCTCTTGATTCTTGCTCTCGATTTTTCTCTCTACTCTTAGGCTATGAACTCACGACTTTTCTACACTGAAAATTGATCTGAATGATGAGGTATTTCGGTGGTGAGGGAGGGGAGATAAATTGTTATGGGAGTGAGGGGGATAGGTGCAAGATATAAGGAAAGATATCAAGACTAAGTCTCCTAAATTTGAATTTTGAATGGTTGTTTAATATCAAGTCTATGTTGGGTGTTTCTAGAATGGTGATGGCCGAAATTTACATGCTAGACTAGGATAGGATAATGCTAATTAGATCATTAAATGGTGCTAGAAAGATCAAAGAATTATCTTCCTAATTAAATACAAGAAAGGGTCAAAGGTGGCAAGGCAAATGAATTGTTTAATAGTCTAAGGGGGTGGCCGAAATTCACTAAATAAAAGGAAGGGAAAAATAATTATCTAGTGAATTAATAACCCTTAAAAACTTTACTAATCTTTTAATTAATTTAGTGAGCTAACCCCTTAATTAAGTAACTTAAATGAGCTCATTTCTTAATCACCTCAAATAATTAAATTAAATCCTCAAACCTCCCTTTCTAACTTAAATGAACTTAGTTGCTAGCTAAATTAACTTCTGGAAATATTTCTCGAATTTTAAATTCTATCTGAAAACTCCACCTCTCTCTCGGGTGGCATACCAGAGACGTCTTCGGGAAAAACGTCTAAGAAATCTCTGAAAATCGGAACATCTGAGGCTGAGTGGCTGGGTTCCTCGGGGACAGATAAAAAGGTCGCTAGAAATGCCCGACACCCTCTATGCATGGGTTTCCTGGCCTGAACATAAGGAATAATGCGCGGTAAAGGAATGTACCTGTCCGGCTCGAATAAGAACTGCGCCATTCCAGGCGGTCGGACAAGAACAGATCTCCGCTGGAAGTCTATCAACACTCTGTTCCTCAATAGCCAGTCCATCCCTAGGATGATGTCAAATTCTGGCATCGATAGCACAATCAGGTCTGCATAAACAAGATTTCCGTGCAGCTCCATATCTATATCTCGGATAACATTGGTAGCTGCCATCTCCTTGCCTTACGGCAACACTACTGAAAAGGCTATGTCTAGCCCAATGGTCTTGATCTTGAGAAAGTTTGCAAATACCTCCGAAATAAACGAGTGTGTGGCCCCTGAATCTATCAAGGCCTTGGTAGCTGAGCCGGCTATGAAAATTCTCCCTGAAAGATCGGAACTCTAAGTTGAATCCCACTACAAGAACTAAACTTATAGTCATGCAAAGGTCAAGGTTCTTCTAGCTTAATTCCCCCAAAATAAATCTGAGTAGAGCATGCAATCCTATAACAGTTCTAAGTTCAAAAATCTAAATCCCGATTCCCAAAACGCTGAAATTCGAATAATAACTCAATGCTTAAAGGTACCTGTCAACAACATAGTTTTTGGGTTTGTTTCCGCAGCATGGAGAGCAAAAACTCTGCCGTGAGTAGGCAGATGTCTCTGAGGGCACTGCAGAAACATGTGGTCTGGACTGCCACACTTAAAACACTTTCCTGAGCCAGCCATACATGCTCCAGGATGGCGACGTGAGCACCTGGGACAGACTGGGTGCTCCTGATTCCTCGGGGCTGGGCGTCCCCGCTGCTGCTGCTGGCCTCGGTTCCTGGGCGGTCCATGAAAAGGCCTCTTATTCTGCTACTGATGCTGATGAGGAGGAGGGCGGTGCGGTGCCTGGACTGGGCGCTTGCCCTGGCGATCCCTCTCGATATCCCGCAGATCCTGCTCTGCGGCTAAAGCCTTGGAGACGGCAATCTCATAAGTAGCAGGGTCAGATACCCTAACATCCCGGCGCAAGATCGGCCGTAAACCCACCAGGAAGTGCATCAGCTTGGCTCTGGCATCATTCGCGATCAGGGGCACAAAGTGACAGCCCCTCTCGAACTTACGGATAAACTCCGTAACCGTCATATCCCCCTGTCTCAGGCTCATGAACTCGGTGGTCAGCCTGGTGTGAACCTTCTCAGCAAAATACTTGGAGTAGAAAACTTCCGTAAAGCGGGTCCATGAAAGTGTAGCCAAAGTCAAGGCTACCGAAGCTCCTTCCCACCATAAGCGGGTGTCTCCAGTGAACAGGTAGGTGGCACATCGGACTCGGTCTGCGTCCCCCAGCTCCATAAACTCAAAGATGACCTCGAGGGATTTGATCCATCCCTCGGCAACCATGGGGTCAGATGTTCCAGAGAATTCCTTCGGGCGCATCTTCATGAATCGCTCATAAACAGCCTCGGGCCCTGTCGGCCTCGCTGCGACTGCGGCTACGGCTGCGGCATTGCCCCCCGCAAACTGTGCGAAGAACTGTGCCATCCCAGCTAACCTCTGGGCACTCATGTTCAGTGGGGGCGGTGGAGGAGGTGGTAGGTCTCCCTCCGGTCTACGCTCCTCCCTGTCCTCTCGGCGAGGCTCCTCCTCTCTGTTGCGCTCTGAAATGCGTCTAGGGGGCATACTGTTCCAACATAACCCATACGTAACTAACATGCATAATTCCATAATTTATTTTAAATGAACACTGAAGTACTGAAAATCTGGAAGCATGCTGACAAAATAATTCATGCTTTAACTAAAATGCTGAACAAAATGCTGAACTGAAAAACTTACAGACCGAAGACGTGGCTTCGTGAGCTTCTCGCGGTCAGTAGTAGTGAAACCCTATACAGAACCACCGCTCTGATACCAACTGTAAAGGCCCTAGAACTCCTTGCTTGAAAATTTGCAGAAAAATTAAAATTTTTCTTTTTTTAAAAGAACTTAAATGGCCTCATTCATAAAATCGACTGATAAAATGTTTGCGGAATAAAATAACAACTGCTGCACAGAGGTCCTCGGGTGCCACTACTGCCGACCCAAGCTGGCTCACTGGTCCCCGCCCTCGGCCCTGGCCTCATCGGTACCTACAACAATCAAGTCTAGTGAGCCTAAAGACTCAGCATGCATATATCGCAGGTAACGAGTAAAAATCTGAATTAAAATATGCATGAGTTAACATATCCTGTCCTGAGGCATTAACATATCCTGTCCTGAGGCAAGCTGAAAATAGTCTGTACTAAGCAATTATAATACGTGCATAACTGAACTGATAATCACAGTAAAAAAAATGTTTGCTTCTTGGAGCCTGTACTGAAATAACTGGTAAAATTTTCTGTTGAGATTATGTTTTACGCCTGTGGCCCCTGCACTAAGCTGAACTGATCGGTAACTGGCTACCGGGGAGGCTGAAACTGAACTGAGCTGGCCGGTCACTGGCGACCGGGTGGTACCATACTGAACTGATCGGTCACTGGCGACCGTATAAAATAACACTCCCACATAGTGAATGAACCATAAGCCATATCGCATAAATCTCAAAAATAATCATTTTCTATTTAATGCACGTAAAATAATTAACTGGCATAATGAAAATGTCCCATAATTTTACCAACTGGATTGGATTGGATCGTCCCCAGGTTCGCTGCAACTTAACTGTGCCATGAAAAACATGCAAATGCTAAAACTTGACCAACTATGCAATTTACGTTCAAAAGATGCGACTATGACGCCTAACGACTTCGTATTCAATCATGACTCCGAACCAACCTGAACCGACATATAGTCATGATTAAAATACGCTAAAAATACTGAAATGATGCACCTAAAATGATTAGGTTCGAAATCTAGGTGAAATGGAGGCCAAAACATGAAACGCTCTTTCGAGAGTCAATTTGGCACATCGCACCGTAAATTCTCGTACGACCTCAAAAATGAATTGAATGACGAACGGTCGAAAACATGACCTTCCTAACTCAATGAGGCACTGTCCAGTCCAAGGCCATGGGGTAAAAGCCAACCAAGAACTCAAACGTGCCTTCTAAACGACACAGCAACTTGCTATAAATTTCCAGCAGCTGCGCACCCGTGCGTCTTGTGTTGGTTTTGAGTCTATCGGCCATTGGGGCATGAACCACCCATCAGAGACCCTTACCAATATCCTAAGGAATTATTTGAACCTTGGCTAAGGGCTTTTGGCCAGCTATAATTCGCACCATTCCAGCAACAACCGAAAACTCATACCGAGAATGCTTTTGTATGCGTGTGTAGTGTGTTGCTTCGATTGATGTCTCGTGTCGTTCCAGTGGCCATTTGATTGACCATGACACGATCTAGACATCTAGGGGCATGGTATGAACCATGGCTAAGGGCCATAGGCCAACCAAGATCCATATCAAGCAACAAAAGAAACGAAACCATATGCTGAAAAATGGAAGGGGCCGAAGGGATATAGGGGTTGTTCTTGATGTTTTGATTAAAAACCGAGGAGCCATGGACCAAGCCACCAAAAGGGTGACTTAGTCACGTCTTAGACGTGCTAGGGAAGTGATCTAACCATGGCTATAGGCCCTTGGGGCAGCCAAGATCAGATCCTTCCTCCTTGACAACCAAACTGAATTTTCGAACTCAAAAAGGGACACAAATGGTGTTGCTGTCATTTCTTGCTTTCCAGCGAGCATGGGCTGAAACCGATGGACAAATGTGGTCCTAATGCATCCTATTACATGTATATAAGTCGCCTTGGGAGCCTGGAGTCGAACCAATCACCTGTAACTCACAAAACTCAGAAAAACGTGAAGCTTGTCATGAAAGGGCCGAAATCTGCATGCATTATTTTCTGAAAATTCTATGATGTATTTCGGTTTTTGCATGATAAAACATGATCATGTACTGAAAAATGATTGATAATATGACTTGATTTAGGTTTGAAAGAAATCTAGACATGCCTTGTTATCGTTTGAAATAGAAACGAAAAGAAAGACGAGACGGCGCGGAGGAGTGGAACGTTTCTCTTGATTCTTGCTCTCGATTTTTCTCTCTACTCTTAGGCTATGAACTCACGACTTTTCTACACTGAAAATTGATCTGAATGATGAGGTATTTCGGTGGTGAGGGAGGGGAGATAAATTGTTATGGGAGTGAGGGGGATAGGTGCAAGATATAAGGAAAGATATCAAGACTAAGTCTCCTAAATTTGAATTTTGAATGGTTGTTTAATATCAAGTCTATGTTGGGTGTTTCTAGAATGGTGATGGCCGAAATTTACATGCTAGACTAGGATAGGATAATGCTAATTAGATCATTAAATGGTGCTAGAAAGATCAAAGAATTATCTTCCTAATTAAATACAAGAAAGGGTCAAAGGTGGCAAGGCAAATGAATTGTTTAATAGTCTAAGGGGGTGGCCGAAATTCACTAAATAAAAGGAAGGGAAAAATAATTATCTAGTGAATTAATAACCCTTAAAAACTTTACTAATCTTTTAATTAATTTAGTGAGCTAACCCCTTAATTAAGTAACTTAAATGAGCTCATTTCTTAATCACCTCAAATAATTAAATTAAATCCTCAAACCTCCCTTTCTAACTTAAATGAACTTAGTTGCTAGCTAAATTAACTTCTAGAAATATTTCTCGAATTTTAAATTCTATCTGAAAACTACAACTCCGGTCCGACCTCACTGAAATAACTGAAATGCTAAAAATCAAACTACTAAACTGAAATAATAAATAATTAACTTCAAACAAATGCATTTAAAATAATCATGCAATGAAGTCAATTAAATTTAAAAATCTAGAATTATGCATGGCTTATACGTAGACTGGTTTACGGGTTCTACAATCCTTCCCCCCTTAAAAGAAATTTCGTCCTCGAAATTAGAACTCACCGAATAACTCGGGGTAACGCTCTCTCATCTCCAGCTCAGACTCCCACGTAGCTTCCTCCTCTGAATGGTTGAGCCATTTGACTTTGACTTGCTTAACAAGCTTGTTCCGAAGTTTCTTCTCCTGCCGGTCTAGGATCTGCACCGGTCTCTCCTCATGAGATAAGTTCGGAGTAAGCTGCAGCGGCTCAAAGTTCAGCACATGCGAAGGGTTCGCCATGTACTTTCTCAGCATGGAGACGTGAAAGACATTGTGTACTCCGGCCAGATTCGGCGGAAGAGCCACACGATAAGCTAGCGTCCCAACTCTGTCAAGGATCTCAAACGGTCCAATGAATCTCGGACTGAGCTTCCCTTTCTTGCCAAACCTCATGACACCCTTCATAGGTGCCACTTTCACAAAGACATGATCGCCCACTGCAAACTCTAAATCTCTCCTCCGCTGATCGGCATAACTCTTCTGTCGGCTCTGAGCAGTCCTCATCCTATCACGGATCTTGACTACTACCTCTGCTGCCTGCTGGACAATCTCTGGACCCAACTCTGCTCTCTCTCCTACTTCATCCCAATGAACAGGAGATCTGCACTTGCGGCCATACAGTGCCTCATACGGAGCCATACCTATAGACGACTGGAAACTGTTGTTATAGGTGAACTCAACCAATGGTAAGTTCGACTCCCAACTCCCTGAGAAATCAATGATGCAAGCGCGAAGAAGATCCTCCAAAATCTGAATAACTCGCTCAGACTGTCCATCAGTCTGCGGATGGAAAGCTTTGCTAAACAGCAACTTCGTACCCAAAGTCGAATGCAAACTCTTCCAAAATGAGGAAGTGAATCTGGGATCTCTGTCGGATACGATCGAAACTGGAATACCATGGAGTCGGACTATCTCTCGGATATACAGCTGTGCATACTGAATCATGGTGAAAGTCGTCTTAATAGGCAAGAAGTGCGCTGATTTGGTAAGACGATCTACAATCACCAAAATAGCATTCGATCCCCTGGCTGACTTCGGCAATCCGGTCACAAAATCCATGGTAACATTCTCCCACTTCCACTCGGGAATAGGGAGAGGCATGAGCAAACCTGCTGGTCTCTGATGCTCGGCATTCACTAACTGGCAAGTCAGGCACTCGGACACAAATCGCCTGATGTCCTTCTTCATCCCTGGCCACCAATACAATAGCTGCAGATCCTTGTACATCTTTGTACTCCAAGGGTGAATGGAGTACGGGGACGTATGGGCCTCTGATAAGATGTCTGCTCGGATAGAATCACTGCTAGGAACCCACATCCTATCTCGGTATCTCACAATACCGTCGCTGACTGAATGCAAAACACTGCCCTTGGCTTCATCTCTCTTCTTCCACTGTGCCAACTGCTCATCTGCGGCCTGACCACTGCGAATACGGTCCAAAAGGGAAGACTGAATGGTCAAGGTAGATAGACGAGGAACTCTACCTCGAGGGTAAGTATCAAGATCAAACCTCTGCATCTCAATCTGAAGAGGTTTCTGAATCGTCAAATGAGCCATCACTGCGACTTTCCTGCTCAAAGCATCCGCAACTACATTAGCTTTACCCGGGTGGTAGCTAATGTCACAATCGTAGTCTTTCACAAACTCCAACCAACGCCTCAGACGCATGTTCAGCTCCTTTTGCGTAAAGAAATACTTGAGGCTCTTATGGTCGGTAAAGATCTGACACTTCTCTCCATACAGATAGTGCCTCCAAATCTTCAAGGCAAAAACTACTGCGGCCAACTCTAGATCATGGGTGGGGTAGTTCTTCTCGTGGATTTTCAGCTGTCGAGAAGCATACGCTATCACTCTCCCATGCTGCATCAAAACTGCACCTAAACCAAGCTTCGAAGCATCGGTATAAAGGACAAACTCGCCGAATCCTGACGGTACAGCCAAAACGGGTGCTGAGATATGAGCTTGCTTCAAAGTATCGAAGCTCTTCTGACACTCCTCGCTCCACACAAACTTCACATTTTTCTTTGTCAGTGCTGTGAGTGGAACGGCAATGAATGAGAATTCCTGAATGAACTTCCTGTAATATCCTGCTAGCCCAAGAAAACTGCGGATCTCGGATGCATTCTGAGGCACAACCCAATCTCTGACTGCTGCGACTTTCGCCGGGTCTACCTCAATGCCACTTCTAGAAACAATGTGGCCCAAGAACGCCACCTTCTCTAACCAGAATTCGCACTTACTGAACTTTGCGAATAGTTTGTGCTTCTGCAATGTCTGCAACACTGTGGTCAGATGCCTGCTGTGCTCCTCCCGACTCTTGGAGTAGACGAGTATGTCATCTATGAACACTATAACAAACTGGTCGAGGTACGGCTGAAATACGCGATTCATGAGATCCATGAAGATCGCTGGCGCATTCGTCAGTCCGAACGGCATCACAAGGAACTCGTAATGGCCATAACGAGTCCTAAAAGCAGTCTTCGAGACATCAGCATCTCTCACCCTCAACTGGTGATAACCGGAACGCAGATCTATCTTGGAGAAAATCGAAGCTCCCTGCAACTGGTCAAACAGATCCTCAATCCTCGGAAGTGGGTATTTATTCTTCACTGTAACCCTGTTCAACTCCCGATAGTCAATGCAAATCCTCATCGAGCCATCCTTCTTTTTCACAAATAAGACCAGTGCGCCCCATGGAGAAAAGCTCGGGCGAATGAACTCCTTGTCGAGAAGTTCCTGAATCTGCTTCTTAAGCTCTGCCAACTCTGTCGGGGCTAATCGGTACGACGCTTTGGATATCGGAGCCGTACCTGTCATAAGCTCAATGGAAAACTCCACCTCTCTCTCGGGTGGCATACCAGAGACGTCTTCGGGAAAAACGTCTAAGAAATCTCTGAAAATCGGAACATCTGAGGCTGAGTGGCTGGGTTCCTCGGGGACAGATAAAAAGGTCGCTAGAAATGCCCGACACCCTCTATGCATGAGTTTTCTGGCCTGAACATAAGGAATAATGCGCGGTAAAGGAATGTACCTGTCCGGCTCGAATAAGAACTGCGCCATTCCAGGCGGTCGGACAAGAACAGATCTCCGCTGGAAGTCTATCAACACTCTGTTCCTCAATAGCCAGTCCATCCCTAGGATGATGTCAAATTCTGGCATCGATAGCACAATCAGGTCTGCATAAACAAGATTTCCGTGCAGCTCCATATCTATATCTCGGATAACATTGGTAGCTGCCATCTCCTTGCCTTACGGCAACACTACTGAAAAGGCTATGTCTAGCCCAATGGTCTTGATCTTGAGAAAGTTTGCAAATACCTCCGAAATAAACGAGTGTGTGGCCCCTGAATCTATCAAGGCCTTGGTAGCTGAGCCGGCTATGAAAATTCTACCTGAAAGATCGGAACTCTAAGTTGAATCCCACTACAAGAACTAAACTTATAGTCATGCAAAGGTCAAGGTTCTTCTAGCTTAATTCCCCCAAAATAAATCTGAGTAGAGCATGCAATCCTATAACAGTTCTAAGTTCAAAAATCTAAATCCCGATTCCCAAAACGCTGAAATTCGAATAATAACTCAATGCTTAAAGGTACCTGTCAACAACATAGTTTTTGGGTTTGTTTCCGCCGCATGGAGAGCAAAAACTCTGCCTTGAGTAGGCAGATGTCTCTGAGGGCACTGCAGAAACATGTGGTCTGGACTGCCACACTTAAAACACTTTCCTGAGCCAGCCATACATGCTCCAGGATGGCGACGTGAGCACCTGGGACAGACTGGGTGCTCCTGATTCCTCGAGGCTGGGCGTCCCCGCTGCTGCTGCTGCTGCTGCTGCTGGCCTCGGTTCCTGGGCGGTCCATGAAAAGGCCTCTTATTTTTCTACTGATGCTGATGAGGAGGAGGGCGGTGCGGTGCCTGGACTGGGCGCTTGCCCTGGCGATCCCTCTCGATATCCCGCGATCCTGCTCTGCGGCTAAGGCCTTGGAGACGGCAATCTCATAAGTAGCAGGGTCAGATACCCTAACATCCCGGCGCAAGATCGGCCGTAAACCCACCAGGAAGTGCATCAGCTTGGCTCTGGCATCATTCGCGATCAGGGGCACAAAGTGACAACCCCTCTCGAACTTACGGATAAACTCCGTAACCGTCATATCCCCCTGTCTCAGGCTCATGAACTCGGTGGTCAGCCTGGTGTGAACCTCCTCAGCAAAATACTTGGAGTAGAAAACTTCCGTAAAGCGGGTCCATGAAAGTGTAGCCAAAGTCAAGGCTACCGAAGCTCCTTCCCACCATAAGCGGGTGTCTCCAGTGAACAGGTAGGTGGCACATCGGACTCGGTCTGCGTCCCCCAGCTCCATAAACTCAAAGATGACCTCGAGGGATTTGATCCATCCCTCGGCAACCATGGGGTCAGATGTTCCAGAGAATTCCTTCGGGCACATCTTCATGAATCTCTCATAAACAGCCTCGGGCCCTGTCGGCCTCGCTGCGACTGCGGCTACGGCTGCGGCATTGCCCCCCGCAAACTGTGCGAAGAACTGTGCCATCCCAGCTAACATCTGGGCACTCATGTCCGGTGGGGGCGGTGGAGGAGGTGGTAGGTCTCCCTCCGGTCTACGCTCCTCCCTGTCCTCTCGGCGAGGCTCCTCCTCTCTGTTGCGCTCTGAAATGCGTCTAGGGGGCATACTGTTCCAACATAACCCATACGTAACTAACATGCATAATTCCATAATTTATTTTAAATGAACACTGAAGTACTGAAAATCTGGAAGCATGCTGACAAAATAATTCATGCTTTAACTAAAATGCTGAACAAAATGCTGAACTGAAAAACTTACAGACCGAAGACGTGGCTTCGTGAGCTTCTCGCGGTCAGTAGTAGTGAAACCCTATACAGAACCACCGCTCTGATACCAACTGTAAAGGCCCTAGAACTCCTTGCTTGAAAATTTGCAGAAAAATTAAAATTTTTCTTTTTTTAAAAGAACTTAAATGGCCTCATTCATAAAATCGACTGATAAAATGTTTGCGGAATAAAATAACAACTGCTGCACTGAGGTCCTCGGGTGCCACTACTGCCGACCCAAGCTGGCTCACTGGTCCCCGCCCTCGGCCCTGGCCTCATCGGTACCTACAACAATCAAGTCTAGTGAGCCTAAAGACTCAGCATGCATATATCGCAGGTAACGAGTAAAAATCTGAATTAAAATATGCATGAGTTAACATATCCTGTCCTGAGGCATTAACATATCCTGTCCTGAGGCAAGCTGAAAATAGTCTGTACTAAGCAATTATAATACGTGCATAACTGAACTGATAATCACAGTAAAAAAAATGTTTGCTTCTTGGAGCCTGTACTGAAATAACTGGTAAAATTTTCTGTTGAGATTATGTTTTACGCCTGTGGCCCCTGCACTAAGCTGAACTGATCGGTAACTGGCTACCGGGGAGGCTGAAACTGAACTGAGCTGGCCGGTCACTGGCGACCGGGTGGTACCATACTGAACTGATCGGTCACTGGCGACCGTATAAAATAACACTCCCACATATTGAATGAACCACAAGCCATATCGCATAAATCTCAAAAATAATCATTTTCTATTTAATGCACGTAAAATAATTAACTGGCATAATGAAAATGTCCCGTAATTTTACCAACTGGATTGGATTGGATCGTCCCCAGGCTCGCTGCAACTTAACTGTGCCATGAAAAACATGCAAATGCTAAAACTTGACCAACTATGCAATTTACGTTCAAAAGATGCGACTATGACGCCTAACGACTTCGTATTCAATCATGACTCCGAACCAACCTGAACCGACATATAGTCATGATTAAAATACGCTAAAAATACTGAAATGATGCACCTAAAATGATTAGGTTCGAAATCTAGGTGAAATGGAGGCCAAAACATGAAACGCTCTTTCGAGAGTCAATTTGGCACATCGCACCGTAAATTCTCGTACGACCTCAAAAATGATCCGAATGACAAACGGTCAAAAACATGACCTTCCTAACTCAATGAGGCACTGTCCAGTCCAAGGCCATGGGATAAAAGCCAACCAAGAACTCAAACGTGCCTTCTAAACGACACAGCAACTTGCTGTAAATTTCCAGCAGCTGCGCACCCGTGCGTCTTGTGTTGGTTTCGAGTCTATCGGCCATTGGGGCATGAACCACCCATCAGAGACCCTTACCAATATCCTAAGGAATTATTTGAACCTTGGCTAAGGGCTTTTGGCCAGCTATAATTCGCACCATTCCAGCAACAACCGAAAACTCATACCGAGAATGCTTTTGTATGCGTGTGTAGTGTGTTGCTTCGATTGATGTCTCGTGTCGTTCCAGTGGCCATTTGATTGACCATGACACGATCTAGACATCTAGGGGCATGGTATGAACCATGGCTAAGGGCCATAGGCCAACCAAGATCCATACCAAGCAACAAAAGAAACGAAACCATATGCTGAAAAATGGAAGGGGCCGAAGGGATATAGGGGTTGTTCTTGATGTTTTGATTAAAAACCGAGGAGCCATGGACCAAGCCACCAAAAGGGTGACTTAGTCACGTCTTAGACGTGCTAGGGAAGTGATCTAACCCATGCTATAGGCCCTTGGGGCAGCCAAGATCAGATCCTTCCTCCTTGACAACCAAACTGAATTCTCGAACTCAAAAAGGGACACAAATGGTGTTGCTGTCATTTCTTGCTTTCCAGCGAGCATGGGCTGAAACCGATGGACAAATGTGGTCCTAATGCATCCTATTACATGTATATAAGTCGCCTTGGGAGCCTGGAGTCGAACCAATCACTTGTAACTCACAAAACTCAGAAAAACGTGAAGCTTGTCATGAAAGGGCCGAAATCTGCATGCATTAATTTTCTGAAAATTCTATGATGTATTTCGGTTTTTGCATGATAAAACATGATCATGTACTGAAAAATGATTGATAATATGACTTGATTGAGGTTTGAAAGAAATCTAGACATGCCTTGTTATCGTTTGAAATAGAAACGAAAAGAAAAGACGAGACGGCGCGGAGGAGTGGAACGTTTCTCTTGATTCTTGCTCTCGATTTTTCTCTCTACTCTTAGGCTATGAACTCACGACTTTTCTACACTGAAAATGGATCTGAATGATGAGGTATTTCGGTGGTGAGGGAGGGGAGATAAATTGTTATGGGAGTGAGGGGGATAGGTGCAAAATATAAGGAAAGATATCAAGACTAAGTCTCCTAAATTTGAATTTTGAATGGTTGTTTAATATCAAGTCTATGTTGGGTGTTTCTAGAATGGTGATGGCCGATTTTTACATGCTAGACTAGGATAGGATAATGCTAATTAGATCATTAAATGGTGCTAGAAAGATCAAAGAATTATCTTCCTAATTAAATAGAAGAAAGGGTCAAAGGTGGCAAGGCAAATGAATTGTTTAATTGTCTAAGGGGGTGGCCGAAATTCACTAAATAAAAGGAAGGGAAAAATAATTATCTAGTGAATTAATAACCCTTAAAAACTTTACTAATCCTTTAATTAATTTAGTGAGCTAACCCCTTAATTAAGTAACTTAAATGAGCTCATTTCTTAATCACCTCAAATAATTAAATTAAATTCTCAAACCTCCCTTTCTAACTTAAATGAACTTACTTCCTAGCTAAATTAACTTCTGGAAATATTTCTCAAATCTTTAATTCTATCCCAAAACTCCAACTCCGGTTCGGCCTCACTGAAATAACTGAAATGCTAAAAATCAAACTACTAAACTGAAATAATAAAATAATTAACTTCAAAGAAATGCATTTAAAATAATCATGCAATGAAGTCAATTAAATTTAAAAATCTAGAGTTATGCATGGCTTATATGTAGACTGGTTTACGGGTTCTACAATCCTTCCCCCCTTAAAAGAAATTTCGTCCTCGAAATTAGAACTCACCGAATAACTCGGGGTAACGCTCTCTCATCTCCAACTCAGACTCCCACGTAGCTTCCTCCTCTGAATGGTTGAGCCATTTGACTTTGACTTGCTTAACAAGCTTGTTCCGAAGTTTCTTCTCCTGCCGGTCTAGGATCTGCACCGGTCTCTCCTCATAAGATAAGTTCGGAGTAAGCTGCAATGGCTCAAAGTTCAGCACATGCGAAGGGTTCGCCATGTCCTTTCTCAGCATGGAGACGTGAAAGACATTGTGTACTCCGGCCAGATTCGGCGGAAGAGCCACACGATAAGCTAGCGTCCCAACTCTGCCAAGGATCTCAAACGGTCCAGTGAATCTCGGACTGAGCTTCCCTTTCTTGCCAAATCTCATGACACCCTTCATAGGTGCCACTTTTACAAAGACATGATCGCCCACTGCAAACTCTAAATCTCTCCTCCGCTGATCGGCATAACTCTTCTGTCGGCTCTGAGCAGTCCTCATCCTATCACGGATCTTGACTACTACCTCTGCTGCCTGCTGGACAATCTCTGGACCCAACTCTGCTCTCTCTCCTACTTCATCCCAATGAACAGGAGATCTGCACTTGCGGCCATACAGTGCCTTATACGGAGCCATACCTATAGACGACTGGAAACTGTTGTTATAGGTGAACTCAACCAATGGTAAGTTCGACTCCCAACTCCCTGAGAAATCAATGATGCAAGCGCGAAGAAGATCCTCCAAAATCTGAATAACTCGCTCAGACTGTCCATCAGTCTGCGGATGGAAAGCTTTGCTAAACAGCAACTTCGTACCCAAAGTCGAATGCAAACTCTTCCAAAATGAGGAAGTGAATCTGGGATCTCTGTCGGATACGATCGAAACTGGAATACCATGGAGTCGGACTATCTCTCGGATATACAGCTCTGCATACTGAATCATGGTGAAAGTCGTCTTAATAGGCAAGAAGTGCGCTGATTTGGTAAGACGATCTACAATCACCAAAATAGCATTCGATCCCCTGGCTGACTTCGGCAATCCGGTCACAAAATCCATGGTAACATTCTCCCACTTCCACTCGGGAATAGAGAGAGGCTTGAGCAAACCTGCTGGTCTCTGATGCTCGGCATTCACTAACTGGCAAGTCAGGCACTCGGACACAAATCGCCTGATGTCCTTCTTCATCCTTGGCCACCAATACAATAGCTGCAGATCCTTGTACATCTTCGTACTCCAAGGGTGAATGGAGTACGGGGACGTATGGGCCTCTGATAAGATGTCTGCTCAGATAGAATCACTGCTAGGAACCCACATCCTATCTCGGTATCTCACAATACCGTCGCTGACTGAATACAAAACACTGTCCTTGGCGTCATCTCTCTTCTTCCACTGTGCCAACTGCTCATCTGCGGCCTGACCACTGCGAATACGGTCCAAAAGAAAAGACTGATGGTCAAGGTAGATAGACGAGGAACTCTACCTCGAGGGTAAGTATCAAGATCAAACCTCTGCATCTCAATCTGAAGAGGTTTCTGAATCGTCAAATGAGCCATCACTGCGACTTTCCTGCTCAAAGCATCCGCAACTACATTAGCTTTACCCGGGTGGTAGCTAATGTCACAATCGTAGTCATTCACAAGCTCCAACCAACGCCTCTGACGCATGTTCAGCTCCTTCTGCGTAAAGAAATACTTGAGGCTCTTATGGTCGGTAAAGATCTGACACTTCTCTCCATACAGATAGTGCCTCCAAATCTTCAAAGCAAAAACTACGGTCGCTAACTCAAGATCATGGGTAGGGTAATTCTTCTCATGGATTTTCAGCTGTCGAGAAGCATACGCTATCACTCTCCCATGCTGCATCAAAACTGCACCTAAACCAAGCTTCGAAGCATCGGTATAAAGGACAAACTCGCCAGATCCTGACGGTACAGCCAAAACGGGTGCTGAGATAAGAGCTTGCTTCAAAGTATCGAAGCTCTTCTGACACTCCTCGCTCCACACAAACTATACATTTTTCTTGGTCAGTGCTGTGAGTGGAACGGCAATGGATGAGAATCCCTGAATGAACTTCTTGTAATATCCTGCCAACCCAAGAAAACTGCGGATCTCGGATGCATTCTTAGGCACAACCCAATCTCTGACTGCTGCGACTTTCGCCGGGTCTACCTCAATGCCACTGCTAGAAACAATGTGGCCCAAGAACGTCACCTTCTCTAACAAGAATTCGCACTTACTGAACTTTGCGAATAGTTTGTGCTTCTGCAATGTCTGCAACACTGTGGTCAGATGCCTGCTGTACTCCTCCCGACTCTTGAAGTAGACGAGTATGTCATCTATGAACACTATAACAAACTGGTCGAGGTACGGCTGAAATACGCGATTCATCAGATCCATGAAGATTGCTGGCGCATTCGTCAGTCCGAACGGCATCACAAGGAACTCGTAATGGCCATAACGAGTCCTAAAAGCAGTCTTCGAGACATCAGCATCTCTCACCCTCAACTGGTGATAACCGGAACGCAGATCTATCTTGGAGAAAATTGAAGCTCCCTGCAACTGGTCAAACAGATCCTCAATCCTTGGCAGTGGGTATTTATTCTTCACTGTAACCCTGTTCAACTCCTGGTAGTCAATGCAAAGCCTCATCGTGCCATCCTTCTTTTTCACAAATAAGACTGGCGCGCCCCATGGAGAAAAGCTCGGGCGAATGAACTCCTTGTCGAGAAGTTCCTGAATCTGCTTCTTAAGCTCTGCCAACTCTGTCGGTGCTAATCGGTACGACGCTTTGGATATCGGAGCCGTACCTGGCATAAGCTCAATGGAAAACTCCACCTCTCTCTCGGGACGCATACCAGAGACGTCTTCGGGAAAAACGTCTAAGAAATCTCTGAAAATCGGAACATCTGAGGCTGAGTGGCTGGGTTCCTCGGGGACAGATAAAAAGGTCGCTAGAAATGCCCGACACCCTCTATGCATGAGTTTTCTGGCCTGAACATAAGGAATAATGCGCGGTAAAGGAATGTACCTGTCCGGCTCGAATAAGAACTGCGCCATTCCAGGCGGTCGGACAAGAACAGATCTCCGCTGGAAGTCTATCAACACTCTGTTCCTCAATAGCCAGTCCATCCCTAGGATGATGTCAAATTCTGGCATCGGTAGCACAATCAGGTCTGCATAAACAAGATTTCCGTGCAGCTCCATATCTATATCTCGGATAACATTGGTAGCTGCCATCTCCTTGCCTTACGGCAACACTACTGAAAAGGCTATGTCTAGCCCAATGGTCTTGATCTTGAGAAAGTTTGCAAAGACCTCCGAAATAAACGAGTGTGTGGCCCCTGAATCTATCAAGGCCTTGGTAGCTGAGCCGGCTATGAAAATTCTCCCTGAAAGATCGGAACTCTAAGTTGAATCCCACTACAAGAACTAAACTTATAGTCATGCAAAGGTCAAGGTTCTTCTAGCTTAATTCCTCCAAAATAAATCTGAGTAGAGCATGCAATCCTATAACAGTTCTAAGTTCAAAAATCTAAATCCCGATTCCCAAAACGCTGAAATTCGAATAATAACTCAATGCTTAAAGGTACCTGTCAACAACATAGTTTCTGGGTTTGTTTCCGCCGCATGGAGAGCAAAAACTTTGCCTTGAGTAGGCAGATGTCTCTGAGGGCACTACAGCAACATGTGGTCTGGACTGCCACACTTAAAACACTTTCTTGAGCCAGCCATACATGCTCCAGGATGGCGACGTGAGCACCTGGGACAGACTGGGTGCTCCTGATTCCTCGGGGCTGGGCGTCCCCGCTGCTGCTGCTGCTGCTGCTGCTGGCCTCTGTTCCTGGGCGGTCCATGAAAGGGCGTCTTATTCTGCTACTGATGCTGATGAGGAGGAGGGCGGTGCGGTGCCTGGACTGGGCACTTGCCCTGGCGATCCCTCTCGATATCCCGCAGATCCTGCTCTGCGGCTAAGGCCTTGGAGACGGCAATCTCATAATAGCAGGGTCAGATACCCTAACATCCCGGCGCAAGATCGGCCGTAAACCCACCAGGAAGTGCATCAGCTTGGCTCTGGCATCATTCGCGATCAGGGGCACAAAGTGACAGCCCCTCTAGAACTTACGGATAAACTCCGTAACCGTCATATCCCCCTGTCTCAGGCTCATGAACTCGGTGGTTAGCCTGGTGTGAACCTCCTCAGCAAAATACTTGGAGTAGAAAACTTCCGTAAAGCGGGTCCATGAAAGTGTAGCCAAAGTCAAGGCTACCGAAGCTCCTTCCCACCATAAGCGGGCGTCTCCAGTGAACAGGTAGGTGGCACATCGGACTCGGTCTGCGTCCCCCAGCTCCATAAACTCAAAGATGACCTCGAGGGATTTGATCCATCCCTCGGCAACCATGGGGTCAGATGTCCCAGAGAATTCCTTCGGGCGCATCTTCATGAATCGCTCATAAACAGCCTTGGGCCCTGTCGGCCTGGATGCGACTGCGGCTACGGCTGCGGCATTGCCCCCCGCAAACTATGCGAAGAACTGTGCCATCCCAGCTAACATCTGGGCACTCATGTCCGGTGGGGGCGGTGGAGGAGGTGGTAGGTCTCCCTCCGGTCTACGCTCCTCCCTGTCCTCTCGGCGAGGCTCCTCCTCTCTGTTGCGCTCTGAAATGCGTCTAGGGGGCATACTGTTCCAACATAACCCATACGTAACTAACATGCATAATTCCATAATTTATTTTAAATGAACACTGAAGTACTGAAAATCTGGAAGCATGCTGACAAAATAATTCATGTTTTAACTAAAATGCTGAACAAAATGCTGAACTGAAAAACTTACAGACCGAAGACGTGGCTTCGTGAGCTTCTCGCGGTCAGTAGTAGTGAAATCCTATACAGAACCACCGCTCTGATACCAACTGTAAAGGCCCTAGAACTCCTTGCTTGAAAATTTGCAGAAAAATTAAAATTTTTCTTTTTTTAAAAGAACTTAAATGGACTCATTCATAAAATCGATTGATAAAATGTTTGCGGAATAAAATAACAACTGCTGCACTGAGGTCCTCGGGTGCCACTACTGCCGACCCAAGCTGGCTCTCTGGTCCCCGCCCTCGGCCCTGGCCTCATCGGTACCTACAACAATCAAGTCTAGTGAGCCTAAAGACTCAGCATGCATATATCGCAGGTAACGATTAAAAATCTGAGTTAAAATATGCATGAGTTAACATATCCTGTCCTGAGGCATGCTGAAAATAGTCTGTACTGAGCAATTATAATACGTGTATAACTGAACTGATAATCACAGTAAAAAAAATGTTTGCTCCTTGGAGCCTGTACTGAAATAACTGGTAAAATTTTCTGTTGAGATTATGTTTTACGCCTGTGGCCCCTGCACTAAGCTGAACTGATCGGTAACTGGCTACCGGGGAGGCTGAAACTGAACTGAGCTGGCCGGTCACTGACGACCAGGTGGTACCATACTGAACTGATCGGTCACTGACGACCGTATAAAATAACACTCCCACATAGTGAATGAACCACAAGCCATATCGCATAAATCTCAAAAATAATCATTTTCTATTTAATGCACGTAAAATAATTAACTGGCATAATGAAAATGTCCCGTAATTTTACCAACTGGGTTGGATTGGATCGTCCCCAGGCTCACTGCAACTTAACTGTGCCATGAAAAACATGCAAATGCTAAAACTTGACCAACTATGCAATTTACGTTCAAAAGATGCGGCTATGATGCCTAACGACTTCGTATTCAATCATGACTCCGAACCAACCTGAACCGACATATAGTCATGATTAAAATACGCTTAAAATACTAAAATGATGCACCTAAAATGATTAGGGTCGAAATCTAGGTGAAATGGAGGCCAAAACATGAAACGCTCTTTCGAGAGTCAATTTGGCACATCGCACCGTAAATTCTCGTACGACCTCAAAAATGTTCCGAATGACAAACGGTCAAAAACATGACCTTCCTAACTCAATGAGGCACTGTCCAGTTCAAGTCCATGGGCTAAAAGCCAACCAAGAACTCAAACGTGCCTTCTAAACGACACAGCAGCTTGCTGTAAATTTCCAGCAGCTGCGCACCCGTGCGTCTTGTGTTGGTTTCGAGTCTATCGGCCATTGGGGCGTGAACCACCCACCATAGACCCTTACCAATATCCTAAGGAATGATTTGAACAATGGCTAAGGGCTTTTGGCCAGCCATAATTCGCACCATTCCAGCAACAACCGAAAACTCATACCGAGAATGCTTTTGTATGCGTGTGTAGTGTGTTGCTTTGGTTGATGTCTCGTGTCGTTCCAGTAGCCATTTGATTTACCATGGCACGATCTAGACATCTAGGGGCATGGTATGAACCGTGGCTAAGGGCCATAGGCCAACCAAGATCCATACCAAGCAACAAAAGAAACAAAACCATATGCTGAAAAATGGAAGGGGCCGAAGG
The DNA here is from genome assembly GCF_025594145.1 of Primulina tabacum. Lineage (NCBI taxonomy): Eukaryota > Viridiplantae > Streptophyta > Magnoliopsida > Lamiales > Gesneriaceae > Primulina > Primulina tabacum. The sequence goes on from NC_134555.1 coordinate 27,368,940, forward strand.
GATATAGGGGTTGTTCTTGATGTTTTGATTAAAAACCGAGGAGCCATGGACCAAGCCACGAAAAGGGCAACTTTGTCACGTCTTAGACATGCTAGTGAAGTGATCTAACCATGGCTATAGGCCCTTGGGGCAGCCAAGATCAGATCCTTCCTCCTTGACAACCAAACTGAATTTTCGAACTCAAAAAAGGACACAAATGGTGTTGCTGTCATTTCTTGCTTTCCAGCGAGCATGGGCTGAAATCGATGGACAAATGTGGTCCTAATGCATCCTATTACATGTATATAAGTCGCCTTGGGAGCCTGGAGTCGAACCAATCACCTGTAACTCACAAAACTCAGAATAACGTGAAGCTTGTCATGAAAGGGCCGAAATCTGCATGCATTAATTTTTTGAAAATTCTATGATGTATTTAGGTTTTTGCATGATAAAACATGATCATGTACTGAAAAATAATTGATAATATGACTTGATTGAGGTTTGAAAGAAATCTAGACATGCCTTGTTATCGTTTAAAATATAAACGAAAAGAAAAGACGAGACGGCGCGGAGGAGTGGAACGTTTCTCTTGATTCTTGCTCTCGATTTTTCTCTCTACTCTTAGGCTATGAACTCACGACTTTTCTACACTGAAAATTGATCTGAATGATGAGGTATTTCGGTGGTGAGAGAGGGGAGATAAGTGGTTATGGGAGTGAGGGGGATAGGTGCAAGATATAAGGAAAGATATCAAGACTAAGTCTCCTAAATTTGAATTTTGAATGGTTGTTTGATATTAAGTCTATGTTGGGTGTTTCTAGAATGGTGATGGCCGATTTTTACATGCTAGACTAGGATAGGATAATGCTAATTAGATCATTAAATGGTGCTAGAAAGATCAAAGAATTATCTTCCTAATTAAATACAAGAAAGGGTCAAAGGTGGCAAGGCAAATGAATTGTTTAATAGTCTAAGGGGGTGGCCGAAATTTACTAAATAAAAGGAAGGGAAAAATAATTATCTAGTGAATTAATAACCCTTAAAAACTTTACTAATCCTTTAATTAATTTAGTGAGCTAACCCCTTAATTAAGTAAATTAAATGAGCTCATTTCTTAATCACCTCAAATAATTAAATTAAATCCTCAAACCTCCCTTTCTAACTTAAATGAACTTACTTGCTAGCAAAATTAACTTCTGGAAATATTTCTCAAATCTTAAATTCTATCTCAAAACTCCAACTCCGGTCCGGCCTCACTGAAATAACTGAAATGCTAAAAATCAAACTACTGAACTGAAATAATAAAATAATTAACTTCAAATAAAATGCATTTAAAATAATCATGCAATGAAGTCAATTAAATTTAAAAATCTAGAATTATGCATGGCTTATACGTAGACTGGTTTACGGGTTCTACATTATATGGTCTTAAACAAGCTCCAAGAGCTTGGTATGAAACTCTTTCAAAATTTCTAACTGATCACGATTTCTCTGTTGGATCAATTGATAAGACATTGTTCAAATTTTCAAAGAATGATCACATTTTACTCGTTCAAATTTATGTTGATGATATCATATTTGGGTCAACTAACCCCAAATTATGCGAGAAATTTGCTAAGTCGATGTAGGATAAATTCGAAATGAGTATGATGGGTGAGCTGACATTTTTTCTTGGACTGCAAGTGAAGCAAATGGAGACAGGAACGTTTATTAGTCAAACTAAATACACAAAGGAGTTGCTGAAGAAATTTGGCATGGAATCATGTTCAGCTGCAAGTACTCCCATGAGCTCATCAGTTAAACTAGACACTGATTAAGGGGGAATATCAGTCTAGACGACTCTTTACAGATGTTTAATAGGTTTTTTATTATACCTAACTGCTAGTCGCCCTGATATTGTATTTGCTGTCTGTATGTGTGCCAGATTTCAAGCAGATCCTAAGCAATCACATTTTTCAACTGCCAAACGTATTTTAAAATATTTGAAAGGTACTCAAAATGTTGGGTTATGGTATTCTAAAAACTCCTCTGTCAATCTAGTTGGCTATTCAGATGCAGACTATGCAGGATGTAAGCTTCATCTAAAAAGTACAAGTGGATCATGTCAGTTTCTAGGAGACCGACTGATCTCTTGGTTCAGCAAAAAGCAGACATCCATTGCTACTTCCACAACTGAAGCAGAATATCTTGCTGCTGGAAGTTGTTGTGCTCAACTGCTCTGGATTCAGCAACAACTGAGAGACTATGGAGTCATCGCCAAAGAATCGCCCATATATTGTGACAACACAAGCACGATTGCTATTACCTACAATCCAGTTCTTCACTCCAGAACCAAGCACATAGATGTCAGACATCACTTCATCAGAGATCATGCCTTGAAGAAGGACATCCGACTGGAATATGTCTCAACCGAACAACAAACAGCTGACATCTTCACCAAACCATTGCCTGAGACCAAGTTTTCTCACTTTCGCAATATACTTGGATTAATTGATTTATCTTAATCAGTTTTATTGCTAATATGTCAGTTGTTGTTTAACGTGTGTTACATATCAGTTCTTACTTTCTAACTGATGTCAGTTTGCTATTTGTCATTTATTATATTCAGTTCATGATTTATTCATCAAATGCTGAGATTAATCTTTGCAGGAAAATAAAAGACAAAGATAAACTTATAAATATTTTATTTATCGAAAGAAATTATTACGGATTACATCAAAGTATTCTTCCTCAACGAAAGACCTCCACTTGGTCATCCAATGGTTTATATCACCGGTGGTAGTCTTAAGGAAGCTATCAGAGTCTGCTATACGCTCTAGTATCTTCCGTTCCTTATAAAGCATTAGCTGGTAGACATATCCATCTTCGAAGAGGTCAGCCGTATCGGAGACGTGCAAGCGTTCCCCATACTTGCTTATTTTTGCCAGTAGGTTGGGAGTGGTAGCTTTTCCACATTCATAGAGAAACTGAAGCCCTTGAAGCTCATCCCAGTATTGAAGGATCTTTTGGAAGACTTCATCTTCCATTGCAGCTTTTCTGTTCTCCACCGCCGAGTTCATGAAAGCTTCGGCCATATCTGGACTCTTTGAACTGCTTGCACCTGCCATTATAACCTTTGATTATTATTTGCTGATATGTTTGAGACTAACCGAGTTACTATTATTTATAGCCAAAGTCAAGGGAGATGAAAGGACAATGTTATTACAGCAGACGATTAACCTTCTAAGCATAAGATTTTATTTAATTCGTCTTGCTTAAATTTCCTTAATCTTTATACGCATTTATTAAGGGGGAATATTGGTTTAAAATGTTAACTGAGAAGACAGCAGTTAGTAAATTTTCAGCTGAAAAGCCACAGTTTCACAACTGATCGTTCAGCTGATTATTTAACTAATCTTCTCACATAATTTAACAAATTAACCATTTTTTTATTCCAAATTAAGTGACGTGACTGATTTATTATAGCATTAAATGCTATCTTTCATCCAAATGACAGGTTGAAACGTGGACCCTTTTAATCCACGTACTCAACACGCGCTTTTACCACACGTACGCACGCCTTTTATTCATTATTTCTTTGACTAACACGTGTCCAAATAAATCGAAAAATCACGTATATTAGTACTTTACCCGCTCCATTTCAGTTCTTCTTCCTTACGCTTACACAAAAACTCTCAGAGCAAAAGCAATTTCAAGATTTTGTTTTTGCAGGAAATCATTCACTTCAAATGGCCAACCAAATTCCCGCACATATGTTGAACGCTATGGCTACTAACTTTGGATCATTCCTATCAGTTAGAGAAGCCGATGTCAAAAACGTATTTCTGAAGCTCGAATCAGCAGGTCTAAGGACATTTTTGGGACACTCTTCGCAGGAGATTTAGCCCAATGAACTTCAAGACTTCTACTCCAATGGAAAAATCAATTCTGATGGAAACATCGTTTCTACTGTCAATGGGCAGTTGTTGACATTCTCTGAAGATTCTTTTGGAGAACTGTTTTGGTTGCCTTCTGATGGATTGGCACATATTTCTGAGGTTAAAGCATCTGATATTGAAGATATGCAAACCCTCCTCTCAGCTGATGGACGGAAAATAAAGGTTTCCGATCCAAAGAAAGAACTAAAGCATGAAGTTCAGTTACTGGCTGATATAGTAGCCAAGGAGCATTTGGCGAAAGCAGGGTCTTTTGCTGCTCTTACTTTGGAAAAATTTCAAGCTATCACTCCTATCATGGCAGGACGAAGACTTAACTGGAAGAGCATTATCTTCAAAATTTTGAAAAATATGCTCCAATCTACCAAGCAGTCCAATGGATTTGCTGTTTAGCTGAGTTATTTGATTAAAGCCAAAAGATTGGTAGCTGATGATTCAGAGATATCATCAAAGTGCAAATTATTCAATGCCAAAAACATTCAGCCACCAGTGACCAAACTGGACATGTATCCTGATCAATTTGTTAAGATCAAGCAGGAGATTGGAACTCAACAGCCTGCTCCCAAGTCAGTTAAAAAGGCCAAGACTCTGGCACAACTGAAGAGTACCAAGAGAAAACTGATCGTCAGTGGATCAGATTCTGAGGAAACACCTTATTAGTTGATTACTAAGAAGCAACGGACTCAGAAGACAAAGCCAGTGGTTACGTTGGCATCTATTCCAACTGAGAGACTAAAATATTCAGATGCTCAACAGCCTATTCAGGCTATTCCTTTGATAGCTATTCCAACTGATAAGAAGAAGGAATCAGCAAAGGTTGCAGCTCCTTTGATCCAAATCAATCGACCTTCGATCCTTGCCCCTGCTCGACCCAAGGGAATCGTCATTCGGGAACGAGTGGACACTACTCACTCTGGACTGAACATTCCACATATTCTTAGTGATGAGAAAGGAAAAGGCAAGTGGATTGAAGAGCCAAGGCCATCCAATGCAATTCAGACTCACATTGACCTCATCTGGGAACAGTTCAATGTTTTTGCTGAATCAAAATTGAAGATTTATGATGCGTGGACTAAGTTCAGAACGCACACATTTGCCAAAAAGCTGAAAAAGAAGTCAAAGCTGAATACATTCATCAAGCTGGAGGCAACTGTTATAAGAATGTTCAGAGCTGCTACAATAATTCAAGCTTTTGGGAGAAAGAAATATTTCTTTGATCAAATCAGAGCCAAGAAGTTGGGCCAACTGATTGAGGAATTGAAAAGCAACTATATTACCACTAGTCCAAGTGCATATAATGATCGAGCTGTGCTCAAGCAGCTAGAAACTGATCTTATGGCTCTGCAATCACAGATAAAATTTTGGGAGATGGATCAAGAACTAATCAATCATGAAGGTACTTCAGAAGATGAAGAAGATAAATCGCCTTCTCAACACAAAGAGCCATCCCCTGTACAAGCTGATGCTACAACTGAAGAGCCAGTACAGGATGTGCCTCAATATTCTGCTGGTGATCATTAAATCTATTCAGAGGCTGACTTAACACTCGCAAATATTGATGAAATCATTCAATCGGTAGTACATGAATCTCAAACCGCTGTACCTATTTCTGAATCAGTTGATCACTCAACTGATCAAACAGCTCAAGAGACTCCTATTAAAGAGCTCGCTGAGCATGTTGTCTCTGCTGAACCTGCTGATCAAACTGATCGAGCGATTGCTGACACTGTGGAGGCTCAGATGCTCAATATTTAAAATTTACCAACTAACGAGCCGGCCCAGCACAAGTCTCAGCTGATTATCAAACAGTAGCATCAGTCGATGATCCTCCAGCTGAATATCTCATACACTCTCATATTCAGCAAGGTAACTCATCTGCTACTCATGATCAATCATCACATCCTCTAGTTCAAGAAGCAATAACTGAAACAGCTGTTCCAGAACAGACCATTGATGAAACAATCGTATCTGACAGCACCTTGGTTGTATTTGATCAAGTTTCAAGGGAACAAGAACCTGAAGCGTCTGGACAGTCACCTCCGCATTCATCCACAGATTTTGACTTAGTTCTTGAAGAAATTCAGGATCTTCAGAATAACATGAATCAGATGATTACTTCCATCAACAAAATTTAGCATACTCAACTGGCTCACACTCTGAAGCTAGAACATTCTGAAGTATTCAATTCAGAGAAATTGAAGGCCATTCAAGCTGCTGTAACCTCTCTCTCTCTTGCAGTAGATGACATTTAAAAGAATATGGGTTTAGCAAAAGTCTCACTGCAACTCAAGAGTCTATTAGCAAACGAGTTGAAGTTCTGGAGACTTCTGTTTCAAGAAAAATAGACCTGTTGCAAACCACAATGCTTACTGCTGTCTCAAGTATCTCCACTACTGTCAACGTCTTATCAACTAATGTTCGAAGATTATCTATTAAAATGGATACGGTTGACAAAAAGGGGAAGAGATTAAAGAGATTCTAGAACAACAGAAGAAGTCTTTTAGTTGAAGAGCAGTCAGTTTGAAGTAGTAGTTCTTGTATTTTTGAAGATCATCGATTTTAAGATAAATAGATCAAATCCTTATATTATCTACAATGAGTTCAGTTGTTCAGTTTTTATTGACTTAGTTTTGTCAAACATCATAAAGGGGGAAATTGTTGAAAACTAAGTTTCGGCGTTTGACAAATTGCGAACCAACTGCTTATATAACTGAATACGAGAAAACTGAACTACAAAACTGAATGCATACCAGCTAAATATTATACACGTCATCACATGAATCAGTAATATAACTGATTGATCAGTTGGGAACTGATCAGTTGAAACAATTAGTTATGTGTTTTCTATCAAAGTATCTTTCAGCTGATCCCTCAGCTGTACACATCATCAATTAAGAATGACAACCGACAAGGAGTACACAACATACTGCAACAAATAGTGGAATGCCGCATTTCAGAGATTGCAGTATACGAATGTCAGAGAATATCGACGTGGCAATCAATGGATATAAAGATTCAAAAAGTTATTTAATATTACCGTTGAGAATGAAGCCTATAAATAGGTTAAGAGAGCAGCTGAGAAAAAAAAAATTACACAAACTACCATTCTATTTAAGCTTGCTATTACTCTGCTGAAATCAAAACTCACATTCAGATATCAAAGCTCACTCTTATCAGATTTATCAGTAGCAATTAAGGCTACCTTTACGAGCTTGTTAGCACTTTGAAATCTTTTGTTAGATTCATTCAGTTTTGTTATATTCAGTCACGCATTGTAAAAGTTATTGTATACTAAGAGTTTAGTTTTGGAAAGTGTTAAGTCCAAACTGAAGTGGGTCAGTACAAAGTTTGTATTCGATCAAAGTCTTTTGGTGGAAATCATATCTTCGTGATAGAAGGCGTGACGTAGGAGTTATTCCATTCTCCGATCATCCAGAAACAAATCGTGTGCATTTAATTTCAGTTACTGTCAGTTATTCTATCTTTCAGTCAGTTTACTTTCGCAACTTTTTTTCAGTTAAACTTATTGTTATTGACCGAAGAGAAACCAAGGGTCAGTTTGTCACTAAACTGAACTCAATATTCAAAAGAATACATAACTCGATAGTGTTTATTCAACCCCCCCTTCCAAACACATTCCACCTATTAACCGATCCCTTCATAAGAAAGTCGCATTATGCATATTTATGCTTATAATATATTATGTACAAGCTATGTTAAAAATTGCATTGATTTTATAATGTATTACTTGTTATTCACGGTTTATTCATGCTGAGTCATTAGACTCACTAAACTTGATCGATGCAGACGATGTAGTTGAGGAGGCTGGAGGTGGTGACTAGTGAGCATTCTCGGGCCAATGACAGTGTAAATCCGATGACCTTGTCGATTACGAGATTTTATTATGCACATTTTTTAAATATTTACTATGATTTTATTGCACAAATTTTGGGGAGTAGCAAGTTGAGATTTTATTTGATTTTTTTTCAAAGAATAGTGGATGTTTTTAAATTGGGAGTTTATGGTTGTGATATTTAAAATGAAGGAGTTTTAATATTAATTTTATTTTTGTATACGTCGTGACCGTTATTTATTTTACGAATTATATTTATAATAAATCATTTAATAAGAAAATTTTAAATTTTTCCGCAAATATTTAAGTAATAGTATTTTAAGACACGGTTCATCACAGTTGGTATTAGAGCACAATGTTATATAGAGTTTTGCTACTGCTGGTTGCATGAAACTCATGAATTCACACCTCAAGTTTGTAAGTTTTTACGGTTTTTAATGCATTAAGTGTTAAGTACGAGTTTCTTTAACTACATGTTTACGTTTGAAAGCATTTTGGCATAGTATATGAGTAGTTCGGTTATGCATGTTGGTTACGTTTTGGGTTAAATTAAGAAACAATATGCCTCATAGATGTGTTATTGACCGAGAGGGCCGCGAGGCTCGTGATGAGCAGAGATTTTCCCACCATGTCCACCACCAAACCTTCAGGCTTAGATGTTTGCGGTAAAGTCTCAGTTCTTTGCTCAATTTTCCAGGGACAATACTGAGGTGGATAGGAGGACGAGGCAATATATGTGCGATTTTGTAAGATGGACCCCAAGGATTTTGGGGCACGACTGATCCTATGGTGGCTGAGGGATGAATTAAGTCCATAGAGGTGATCTTTACTTATATGGAGCAGCAGGATGCTGATAGAGTTAGGTGTGCCACTTATTTTCTAAAGGATAATGCTCGACTATGGTGGGAAGGAGCATCAGTCTTGGTGAATCGACAGATCCTGACTTGGGAAGGTTTCAAGGATGTATTCAACTCCAAGTACTTCACTTATCAGGTACGCTCCCGACTGATTAGGAAGTTTACGACGTCGAGGCAGGAAGACCGCAGTGTGGCGGAGTTCGTGAGGAAGTTCGAGCAGAGGTGTCACTTTGTGTTCCTGATAGCTAATGATGCCAGGGAGTAACTGAGGCACTTCATTAATGGATTACGGCCAATCTTGCACCGTGATATTCGCATAGCTGGTCCTCATACTTATGCCATTGTAGTGACTTGAGCTTTGGCTGTGGAACATGATCAGAAGGACATTAAGATTTACAGGCATGTCAAGTGACCTTTACAGGTGCCTCAGCGACAGTTTCAGTAGCCAGCTAAGAGGCCGTTTCAAGGGCCTAACAAGGGCAAAATACAGCAACCACCACAGAAGAAGGTTGTTCAGAAGCCTGCTGAATATGCGGTGTGCCCAAAGTGCAGCCGCAAGCATGAATGAGAGTGTTTGTGGGGTTCAGGCAAGTGCTTCAAATGTGAATCAGCTGATCACATGCTTAAGAATTGTCCATAGTGGATTCAGCCTGTGCATGAGATTATGTTTATTCCTTTTTGAAGATTGTTGAGTTGAGTGTATGCTAATGTTATCTCAAGGAGGACATCAAGCCCTCCAGGCTATGTGAGATTTTTGGACATAAGCCCATTAGGCTCGACGTGAGTTATTCTGTGATCGTTCCATCTGAAGAGATACTGTCTACTTCTAGAGCTAGAGGCCCACACAACCTATGCAGACTTTATAGTATTGCCGATGCCCGAGTTTGACATCATTCTAGAAATGGATTTGTTGTCAAAGAATGGAGTAACAATCGACTTCCAACGAAAGTCATTGAGGGCAAGACCACTTGATGAGGGAGAGTTTGTATTCGAGCCAAGTTGACACAACAGCATGCCGCGGATCATATCATGTCTTCAGGCGAGGAAGCTTATGCTTAAGGGCTGCCAAGCATTCTTAGCGAGCATTATTTCAGCCCCTGATGCTACCAGTCAGATAGTAGCAGATGTCCCAGTTGTCATAGATTTTACCGATGTATTCCTTGAAGACATCACGAGTGTCCTATCTGAGCGTCAGGTGGAGTTTTCCATTGATCTTATGTTGGATACCATGCCAATCTCCAAGGAACTGTATTGATTAGCGCCCCTAGAGATGAAAGAGCTCAAACAGCAGATACAAGAGCTATTGGATAATGGAATCTTACGCCCGAGTTGCTCACCTTGGGGCGCACCAGTTCTCTTCGTGAAAAAGAAGGATGGAAGCATGAGGCTTTGCATCAACTTCCGGGAGCTGAATAGAGTTTCATTGAAGAATGAGTACCCATTGCCTAGGATCAGGGACTTATTTGATCAATTGCAAGGAGATTCCGTGTTTTCTAAGATAGATCTTTGCTCCGGTTATCATCAGCTGAGAGTGAAAGACGCAGATGTGCATCAGACAACCTTTAGAACTCGCTTTGAGCATTACGAGTTCCTAGTGATGCCGTTTGGAATGACAAATGCTTCAACGATCTTCATGGATCTCATGAATTGTGTATTGACAAATGCTTCAACGATCTTCATGGATATCATGAATTGTGTATTTCAGCCTTACTTGGACAAGTTTGTCATAATATTCATAGATGACATCCTCATTTATTCGAAGAACCAGAAGGAGAAGAGTCGGCATCTGCGTACCACATTGAAAGTATTGTAGAATCCTAAGTTGTTTGCAAAATTCAGCAAGTTCGAATTTTGGTTAGAGAATATGGTATTTTTCGGACATGTTATTTCTAGTAGTGGCATTGAAGTTGACCCATCTAAGGTAGAAACAATGAAGGAATTGGATTATCCGAAGAACACATTAGAGATCCGCGGTTTCTTGGGCTTAGCAGGTTACTACAGAAAATTCATCCAGGGATTTTCTTCTATTGTAGTGCCACTCATCTCGTTGATGAAGAAGAATGCCAAGTTTGTATGGAGCACTGACTGTCAGAAGGGCTTCGACACTTTGAAGCAATCTTTTATAACAGTGCTAGTTTTAGCCATGCCATTAGGGCAATGCAATTTTGTCTTGTACACCGATGCCTCTAAGCTCGGATTAAGTGTTGTACTGATTCAGCATGGCCAAGTCATCGTGTATGCATCTAGACAGTTGAAGGTGCACAAAAAGAATTATCTGAATCACGATCTGGAATTAGCCACCGTGGTTTTTGCTTTGAAGATATGGAGACACTAGTTGTATGGTGAGAAATACAAGATATTTATTGATCACAAGAGTCTCAAATATTTCTTCACTTAGAAGGGAATTGAACATGCGATATATATGGTGGCTAGAGTTGGTGAAAGATTATGACTGCGACATCAGCTATCATCCGGGAAAATCCAATGTAGCCGTTGATGCCTTGAGTAGGAAATCAGGAGTTATAGCACAACTTACGATACAGAGACTTATACAGCTAGAGATGCAGAAGTTCGATCTCGAGGTCTATCCTAGGGGCAGAGCTCCTAGATTATTCACCCTGATGGTATCATTCACTTTAATAGATCGTATTCGTAGGGGGCAGATATCTGATGAGCAATTGCAGAAATGGCAATCTAGAGATAAATATAAGGGACATAAGCTTTATACAATGAGCGATGAGATTGTAAGATATAGAGGAAGGATTTGGGTTCCTAGAAGCGTATACACCGCCGTATTCCATTCATCCAGGAGGCACCAAGATGTATAAAGACTTGCAAACACTATATTGGTGGCCAGGAATGAAACGAGACATTCGATGTTTTGTATCTGAATTTCTAACTTGCCAGCAGGTGAAAGAATATCATCATAGACCAGCAAGGATGCTCAAACCTCTTCCTATCCCCGAGTGTAAATGGGAGAAAATTACCATGGACTTTGTAGTTGGGTTGCCGAGGTAACTCAAAGGGTCTAACGATATTTGGGTAGTCATTGATCGTCTTATCAAGTCGGCGCATTTCTTGCCGGTAAAGACGACCTTTTCTATGACGCAGTATACAGAGCTATACATCTGAGAGATAGTCAGATTACACGGGATTCTAGTTACCATCGTATCTAACAGAGACCTGAGGTTCAAGTCGTCCTTTTGGAAGTGTTTGCATTCCACAATGGGGACGAAATTGCTATTCAGCACAGCATTTCATCCTCAGACAGACGGCCAGTCTGAGAGGGTGATAAAGATTTTAGAAGACCTACTACGAGCATGCGTGATCGATTTCCATGGGAGCTGGGAATCGAAGATACCGCTATTGGAATTCACCTATAACAACAGTTTTCAGTCATATATAGCTATTGATCCCTACGAGGAACTATGTGGAAGGAAATGCAGATCATTTATTAACTAGGATGAAGTAGACGAGAGATCAGAACTTGTTCCAAATATTGTTTAGCAAACTGTAGACGTAGTAGTCAAAATCCAGGACAGGATGAAGACTGCTCAGAGTCGTCAAAAGAGCTACACAGAAAAGAGAAGAAGGGACCTTGAATTGCCGTAGGATATCCTTTCTTCATAAAGATAACGCTAATGAAGGGTGTAATGGGATTTGGGAAAAAAGAAAAGTTATGTCTGAGATTCATAGGACCATTCGAGATTCTCGAGAAAGTTGGAACACTAGCTTACCGTGTAGCACTGCCGTCGAATCTGGCAGGTGTACACAATGTGTTCCACGTTTCGATGCTAAGAAAGCACATGGAAAATCCTTCACATGTACTAAGCTTTGAACCGTTACAACTATCACCGAACCTGTCATATGATGATAGGCCTATTTAGATTTTAGATCGACATGAGAGGAAACTACGGAACAAAGTTACCAAGTTGTTCAAGGTCAAGAGGCTGAACCATTCCAATGAGAAAGCTACTTGGGAGACCGAAGCCGACATGAGAGTCACTATCCAGAGTTGTTTGGTAAGCCTTAATTTCAAGGACGAGATTTATTTAAGGGGGTGGAACTGTAGTGCCAAAAAACTAGTGTACGTAAACCTCATGCATGATTGAATTGTTTTATTTATTTAGTTAAGAACTTAAGCAATGCATGTTATGCGTTAAATTATTTTAAATCAATATATATTAATTTTATCATGCAATTTAAAATGTTTTCTCGAGTTTAGTTTTCAGACGAATATTCGATGGCGAACATGGCAAACGAGACCATATACAATTAAGATGTTAAAAAATTGAAGTTATATTTTTATTTTAAACCAATAAAGTAAGTACTTTAAAAGATTTATGAATTTTATCATTTAAGGGCTAAAATTAAATTATCGTGCGAAAACAAGACATTAAACATTTTATTTAGAAAAATAAGAAAATAAGGGATTTCAATATGTCCACTCGAAATAAAATTTTTTAATAAATATTTTATAACTTAATTAATTAAACTAGGTAGTATTTAATTAATGGTAGATTTAAAAATGTAGGACCCTTAGTTTCTAAAATCGGAAATCTAAATTAGTAATTTAAATTGTAAGGACTTAATTATTAAATTTAATTAGTTCTTTAATTAAACTAAAACATCAAATTAACATGCTAAGTACTCTATAAAAGACTCCTACCCTAACTCTACATCACCATTCACGTAACACACACAACACAACACACACACACTTGGCCGAAAGTTTGCATCACCTAAGCTTGAATTATTTTCAATTTTCTCCACCAGCAAGCTTAAGCTATCTATCACACAACATTCCTTGATTATTCTAGTCACCTTTTCAGGCATAAAATGTAGAAAAACATCTTCATCCGACCTCCATTCTCTCATGCGTTGTTTGTCGATATTTCTTTCTTTTTTTAACGCAAAGGCATGCATAATCCAATCCTTTATGCATCGATCATGTTATATACTTATTTTGATATAAAATATGCATGAAAACTCATTGGTTTGATTATATTGTATTCTAGAAATTGATTAAAACTCTTTTCGATGCATATATTTCATGAACTTCAAAGTTTTCTTCGAGTTTTGATTGTCACATTCATTGGGCAGTACCTAGGACTTGCTGCTATGTATGAGCATGTTTTAGGATGTGCTTAGATGTCGTTATGTGGTTCAGGATGGGCTGATATGCCGCTGGTGAAAACAGAAATTAAAACAAGCCCACAACGCGCACTTGGGTGAGCGCGACTTGGGTAGTGCATGGCTGGTTGCTTGGCAGGACCAAGCTCATCGCTAGGGTCTATGCGGGGTCTTAGATTCTTGGGGTTATGGACTGGTATGTCAGCAAAGCTGCTGGAGTCGAGGTACACCGCATGCACGTGTTAGGGGTACGCATAGGCTGCTCACGTTTGGTTGTATTTAAGGGTTGTGCATGTGTCTTGGGCTGGAAAGGGCTAGATCAGCGGCATAAGTTGTGTATAAGGTTCGAGTGTAGGGCATGGTTTGGGTCTGGTTCACGTCGGTTTAGGCATGGAGTCGTGAGAAGCATCGATGTGTCATATTGCATCTCCATGGGCTATTTTCATGGATAGGATGTTTGTCATGTTTTAAGGGGCCTCGATCATGGTTTAGGGCTGGTTTATGGTGTTGGACAGTGGGTCAGGATGTTTCCTACGTATGGTTAGAGTCTCGAGTCGTTCGGTAGGTCGTAAGTTATTTTATTTAATTCGGGAATCGTACGTGTCCGAGTGAATCTTCGAGGATATGTTTGGTTAGTTAAATATTGAGATTTTGGCAGAATTTATAGGGCGATCCAACGAGGTTCACGACATTCGTAAAGATGTATGATGAGCAAAATAATTATTTTTGGACTATGCAATTTGTCTTGTGGCCAAATTATGTTACGGGTTTGGAAGTCGGAGAACGTGTCAGGGGACCTCTCCAACCTCATCGGAGGAATTATGTTATGTTAAGGAGCGGACATCTACTCCAAGGGCTATGTGATCCCTATCGACCAAATATTGTGGTTTTGTTTGATCAAACGATTTATGTTATGTGCCACTTGCATTCAACAGAACTTTACGCAAAATGATTTACGTTTACGATTATACATGACAAGTATGAAAATATGATTTTATGATTTTTATGAAATTGTTTTTACCGAAAAGTAGCATTATACATATTTATACTTATAATATTTTATGTACAAGCTATGTTAAAAATTGCATGGATTTTATTACGTATTACATGTTATTAACGGTTTATGCATGCTGAATCATTAGGCTCACTAGACTTGATCGATGCAGACGATGTAGTTAAGGAGGCTGGAGGTGGTGACTAGTGAGCATTCTCGGGCCAATGACAGTGTAAATCCAATGACCTTGTAGCTTACGAGATTTTATTATGCACATTTTTTAAATATTTACTATGATTTTATTGCACAAATTTTGGGGACTAAAAAGTTGAGATTTTATTTGATTTTTTTTCAAAGAATAGTGGATGATTTTAAATTGGGACTTTATGGTTGTGATATTTAAAATGAAGGAGTTTTAATATTAATTTTATTTTAGTATACGTCGTGACCGTTATTTATTTTACGAATTATATTTATAATAATTCATTTAATAAGAAACTTTTAATTTTTTCCACAAATATTAAAGTAGTAGTATTTTAAGACACGGTTCGTCACAGCTACTGATCATCAGGATTAGCCTCACAGTAAATCAGTTCAAAAAGAGAGAGTAGCAGAACTGGCAGATGATATAGACCAAGACGCTGCCCTAGGTCAGCTTGCAGTAGTGGAATTTATTCAGAAGGGAAAAGGGAAAGAAAAGGATCCCACTGAAAAATTCTCCCCTGAACTCCCACTAGCAGCTGATGTGATGCTGGACAGTATTTTATCACATCTTACAGATCTTGGTTCAAATATCTCTCAAGTAAAATCCACTCAACTACTGCATTCTTTAAGTCTGGACACATTGAAAGATCATCCTGAAGGACTTAAAGAAGCTGAAGAAGGATGTATCTACTCTCTTTGATACAATAGAAAAGTTTAAAAGAGAATCAGTTACAATCCCTACACTGCTCTCTTCCAAAGAACTACTCAGCAACTGAATTGATTTTGTACATACAAGCCTATCAAAGAAGATTGACATTGTAAAAATCAGCTGGTTGAGGTACTGCACTTGTGAGTTTAGAATTCATTCTTTTCTCTTGAGCGGCGGTTGTTGACAAAAAGGAGGAAGAATAGAAGATAGCAGAAGTAGGGACAAGCAGCAAGAAACGAAGTGAACCAGACAAACCAACTGATAAAGGACCAACTGAAAAGAAAACAAAGGAATGATGAAGTGTCCTAAGTCAATTGGTAATCTAAGGGACGTTTGTACATTTTTTTCACCTTGAAATGTTTTTACAAATCTGTACTTATCTCTTGCAAATTCAATGAAAATTTATTTTTGAATCTTCAAGAATCTGTACATTATTTTATCTATAGTCAGTTTCAGCATTTCAATTACACCAAGTATATCATAAAATTCGTTTTAACACTTCAGATATCTAAGTTATGTCAACACCATGAAGGAGAAATTGTTGGAATTTATGTGTATCAGAGTTTGAAAAACAAATCTTTAAAAGAACTGAAGAACCAAACTGATCGGACCTAACTAATAGATCATAACTGAAAGAAGACTTGTCGAATTTAAATGTATTAAGAACTGAAGTTCTTATAAGAACAAGTAAGTCTTAAAACCGATGACTCGAAGCTCAGTAAACAGATTAGAGATCAGAATTGAGGACTTCGCAAAACTGAACTTAAAAGACCTATATCAACTGAAGTGTTCAAAACCGAAAAGACATCAAATAGAACAGATATTGTGCAACTGAATTGATTAGTCGACCAGTTTGACTCCTGATCAGTTAGCCACTTCTTCACTTGTATCAGCCGACAAACTTACAGTTCGTACCAAAGCTGACCGGATAAAACAGAATAGTCTGATACATCGTACCTCTATCAGATCTAGTCATCTACATGGATTAAACGACGATTCAACGGATATTAGTGATTAAATGAATTAAATGTGATCGTTAGAATCAAAGACTATATATAACTTATCAATTCAGTTGAAGAAGGTTGGTGACAAACACTGAATGAACTATCTACAATCATCAATCAATTGCGATACATTCTTAAGCACTATTCAAATAACACTATTCAGTTAATAAATTGGACACTCTAGCTCTCATTTCATTGTATTTATCTTTAGCAGTAAGGCTACTCTTTTAAAATATTCAATTATCTAGTGTAAAATGTTGAAAAACTAAGAGTTTCAGCTTGGTAGTGTATAAGTCCAACTGAAGTGGATTATTACAATCTGTTGTAATACATTAAAGTTTTTTAGTGAAAAACCTACCCTTGAGGTAGAAGATGTGACATAGGAGCATTTGAAGTCTCCGAACATCCATAAGAACCGTGTGTTTTATTCTAATGTTTATTCAGTTATCACAACACCTCAGCCTGAGTATTCAATTTATATTTAGTCTAATTCCGCATTATCATTAACTGACTGATTTATATTGAAAAACATGATTTTACGATCATCTCAATCAAAGAACTGATTCATATCCAAAAAGATTTCAAAAAGACAGAGTGTTTATTCAACCCCCTTCTAAACACTCCAACTATATCATTCGATCCTAACAGGTTTAACTAATGCTTCTGATGTCTTTGTGGACCTAATGAATAATTTCTTTTGAAATTTTCTTGACCGATTTGTTAGAGTCTTTATTGATGATATTATTATATATTCAAAATCAAAAAAGTAGCTTGCTGAACATTTGAGACCGGTACTTCGAACTCTTCGAAATGGTAATATAAATTCCAAATTGTCCAAATATGAATTCTGGATGGACAAAGTAGTATTTTTGGGCAACATCATTTCGAGACATGGCATATCTGTTGATCCTGCTAAGGTTAAAGTTGTATTGAATTGGTCGAGACCTATGAATGTGAAAGGGGATAGATTAAGGTGCCCTAATGCGCAACGGAAGTTTCTAAAATTTGTTTTTCAACAAGAAAACAAAACCGAGCACCCTAAGCCTATAGTGTGTAGCAAATACAAAAACACGAAATGTCATGCAGAGGGTGTTTAGAATTTTTACCTATCAATCACAAGGATTGATGTTATGGCTCCAACTAAGGTGTAAACACCTTAGCTCTTGAATGGCAAGACCCTCTACAAGCTCTCCTTGCTCTTGGACTCCTTTCTTCAAAATTAGGTCCACCAATAACAAAGTAGAACCACCCCAATTTTGCACTAGAAAAATTATGACATTTTTCATTGAGAAGTCTAAGCTTTCCTCAACCAAAAATTGAAGAAAAATGGAGGAGAAAAGATGAAAATTTCGGCCATCCATGTGTGGGAGGGAAGGGGAGAGTTTTCTTTGAGGGTGAAAAAGGTGTTGTGTTGTCCCAAAAGCATACCATGCCTTTGACATGAAAAAAGTTGTCTCCCAACTCTTCACCTCCCCATGCACATTCTATTTGGGCTTGTAACAATTACAAGGCCCATGAACTTTTATTTAAATGTCTCAAACACATTTGAGACCATGTAAAGTTTACTTGATTTTTATTTAAGCCCACTAGTTTAATAATTATTTCTAATTAGGCTCTACAAGGCCCAATATTGTTTAATTAATTCAACAATTAAATTAATTTAATTATTTGGACTCTACTAGGCCCACTAGTGTTTAATTAATTCAACACTTGATTTAATTTAATTTAGTCCATAATAATATTTATGAAAATCACAATTTTCAAATACATTATTTGTTTGGCCAACTTTTAATTTAGGAACATTTCCTCAAATTAAAAGTTACATTCTCCTTATAGAAGTCATACTTCTATTTTTTCTTACGCTTATAAACTCCTTTATTAGCCGTTCAACACATTGAACTATTTTACTTCTCAACGGGATCTAAAAAGTTAGCACTTGTGAGACCCTCAATGGTTCATTGATACAACTAGCCGTGGGCTCACATCTCCATGTGATTCGGACTAAACATGTCCTTATATGAGCATACCCCAATTGCTCTATTCTTACTTATCAACTACTTGATAACAAGAACGTCAGAACTTAAGTCTGATAGTACCAACCAATCATGTTAAACGCCTAGCAGCATCGCTTACATGATTCCCTAGGTATCAAATGATAGTTCCTGCAAGAACCATTCAATTATGGTTAGCGTACAGTACGGTCCCTTCAACTCATATATCCGACCGATTCGACAACCATTGGTATATCGAGAGTTGTAAATGAATCGATACTATGTTTCATGTCGTAGTTGCATCAATGGTGTAATCTATGAAACCCCTTTCATAATTACCACCATACTCTGATCAGAGATTTAATACTACATATACATGTGATCACATAGGATATCCATACCCGAAGGTAAGCGGTGAATCCCCGACTACAATGCATCGACTCATATATGTTTCGACAAAACACCCAACCTTGCCACCTGATGACCCCATGAGAGTCGGTAAACAAGTCAAAGTGTAATGCTAGCACATAGAGTCTCAATGTTGTCCCGGGTCATAAGGACTAATGGTGTACAACCATAAACTAGGACGTTTCAACTCGATAAGTGAGAATCACTTGGAAAGTCCTTTATGGAGGGTTGTTCAGTGCACTCTACCAGGAGCACCTATCTGCATGCTCGGACATCACAATGTCCCCTACCAATGAAACTTGGTACTCACATCGCAGATACTAGTCTCAAACTCGAGCGGCCTATATCCTTCTTAGCGGCGGCTGAATCGACTAGGAACTGTTTAGAATATATAGTATTACAAATATGAGTTTCATGATACTCATCATATGAGCATCTCATATTCTTTCTACTATTTGTATATTCAAGGGCTTAATCTATGCAACTAGCATGGGTATACAGATAAAGAAGTGCCAAAACAATAATTTCAAATATTATTAAAATAAAGATTGTTTAGACATAGAGTTTAAACATGAACCATCGGCCAACACTTGGCTCGACGGGCACCTACTCTAACAATCTCCCATTTGCACTAGAGCCAACTACCCATATGTTTCAAACCCATCGACTCGCGATGCTTCTCGAATAATGGTCTAGGTAAAGGCTTAGTAAGCGGATCAGCAACATTATCTGCGGAGCCGACATTATCAATCAATACTTCTCCTCTTTCCACAATCTCTCGGAGGATGTGGTACTTTCTCATTACATGTTTGGACTTCTGATGAGACCTTGGCTCCTTTGCTTGAGCTATAGCTCCCATGTTGTCACACAACACCGGGACAGGAGCAACTCCATAGGAACGACGTCCAACTCTTGGACGAAATTCCTTATACAAACAGCCTCCTTTGTTGCATCTGATGCAGCAATGAATTCGGCCTCAGTGGTGGAATCCGCATTACTGTCTTGCTTCGAACTCTTCCAAGAGACAGCAGCACCATTGAGCATGAATACGAACCCGGAGGTTTACTTTGGAAGCTAGAGTCGGTATAGCCTTCCAATTTCAGTTCTCCACCCCCATAGACCAAGAACAATTTATTGGTTCTTCTCAAATACTTGAGGATGTCTTTCACAGCTTTCCAATGTGGAAGACCAGGGTTCGATTGATATCTACCCACTACATATAGTGCGAAAGCCACGTCAGGACGTGTAGATATCATCCCATACATGATGCTACCAATCGCAGATGCATACGGAATGCGTGTCATCGCCGTTATCTCTGCATCAGTCTTGGGAGACACAGACTTGGATAGGGAAACGCCATGACACATTGGTAGTTGTCCTCTCTTGGAGTCATCCATCGAGAACGCTTCACGATGGTATCAATGTATGTGGACAGGGTGAAACCAAGCAATCTTCTCGATCTATCTCTATAGATCTGTATTCCCAATACAAAAGATGCTTCACCCAAGTCCTGCATCGAGAACTTACTCGCTAACTATATTTTAGTTGATTGCAACATTCCTACATCATTCCCAATGAGTAGAATGTCATCAACGTAAAGCACCAGGAATGTCACAGCACTCCCACTGACGTTCTTATACACACAGGGTTCCTCAGGATTCTTAGTAAAACCAAACTCTTTGATTGTACTATCGAATCTAAGGTTCCAACTCCTAGATGCCTGCTTTAGGCCATATATAGATCTTTGAAGTTTGAATACCATATGCTCACTTCCGACAGATGTAAACCCTTCAGGTTGAGACATGTAAATCTCTTCCTTAACATCACCATTAAGAAAGGCTGTCTTGACATCCATCTGCCATATCTCATAGTCATACCATGCAGCTATGGCTAACAATATCCTAATAGACTTGAACATTGCAACTGGAGAAAAGGTTTCCTCAAAGTCAACTCCTTGTCTTTGAGTATATCCTTTTACTACCAATCGTGTCTTGAAGGTCAATACCTTCCCATCCGCCCCAAGTTTCCTCTTTTAAATCCATTTACACCCTATGGGAACAATTCCCTTAGGTGGATCCACGAGATTCCACACATGGTTCGAATGCATGGAATTCATCTCAGATTCCATTGCTTCAAGCCACTTGGATGAATCGGCATCAGATAACGCTTCCTTGAAGGTCCTTGGATCACATCCATGGTTAGGCTTATCATGCCCTCTTCAAGAAGCAGACCATACCTCATAGGTGGTCTCGAAACACTCTCGGATCTTCTAGGAGCTTGTATCTCCTCTCTTGGCTCTTCGGGTGTGGGCTCTATAATTGTGGGTGTCTCTCGAACCTTTTCGAGTTCTATCATCTCCCCTTTTCTATCCAATAGAAATTCCTTTTCAAAAAAGGTTGCATTCCTAGAAACAAACACCTTTGTTTCTTGGGGATGATAGAAATGATATCCAACTCAATTCCTTGGATGTCCCACAAAGTAACATAAAATGGATCGACTATCCAATTTATCTCTCACTGCCTGATTCACATAAGCAGGGCACCCCCATATTATAAGATAAGAATACTTGGGAGGCTTACCCATCCATATCTCATAATGTGTCTTATCAACTGGCTTTGAATGGACATTGTTCAACAACAGTGCCGTTGTCTCAAGCGCATATCCCCAAAAGGATGGCGGCAAATCCGTGAACCCCATCATAGACCGAACCATGTCCATCAAAGTCTGGTTACGACGCTCCGAAACACCATTCAAATGTGGTGTAGCGGGCAGAGTTCACTGCGAGAGAATCCCATTCTCCCTAAGATACTCTTGGAACTCGGCACTCAAGTACTCACCACCTCGATCCGATCGAAGTGACTTGATGCTTCGTCCCAACTGTTTCTCTACTTCACTTCTGAATTCTTTGAACCTTTCAAAGGCTTCAGACTTGTATTTCATCAAATACACATACCCATACCTCGAAAAATCATCGGTAAAGGGGATGAAGTAGACAAGTCCATGCTTAGTGGTGATGCTAAGCGGACCGCACACATTGGTTTGGATCAAATCAAATAACCCTTTGGCTCGGTCCACATGGCCCTTAAAAGGAATTTTGGTCATCTTTACTTTTAAACAGGATTCACAAGTCGTGAGAGCATTAATATCAGACATATCAAACATGCCCACTCCCACTAGCTTGTTCATCCTTCTTAGGAAAAATGTCCTAATCGAGCATGCCATAATTGTGCCGTATTAAGTGTATCTTGCTTTCGCTTGTTTGTTGTTGTTATTGCTAGGACATTGTTTAGTGGAATATCTTTAAATTTTAAGTTATAGAGATCGTTTTCAAGTTCTCCAGTACCAATTAAACATCCATTCTTGTAAATGTTGCAAACACCTTTGCTAAATAAACAAGAATATTCATCTTTATCAAGCATAGAAATGGAAACAATGTTTTTCACCAAATCAGGTACAAACAAAACATCTCTTAAAATCATTGTTCAACAATAGGTAAACATTTCCCACGGCCTTGGCAGCAACTCTTGCTCCATTGCCCAACCTCAAGAAGGTATCACCTTCTCTAAGTCTTCTACTTCTTCCCATCCTCTGTACATCATTACAGAGATGTGAGCCACTGCCGGTATCCAATACTCAAGAAGTAGAGTTAATTTAAATGTTTAATTCAATGTAGAACATACCGTTTCCAGAACTCTTCTGGGCAAGATATTCTCTGCAGTTACGCCTCCAATGTCCATGCTTTTAGAAGTGATGACAAATATCAGCAGTCTTGTCAGCCTTTACTGGTGTTGCTGCCACAACGGGATTCGGAGCTTGCCTCTTCAAGGGCACGTTCTTCTTGGGACGTTGGAAAGAACGCTTCTTTCCCTTCCCAGGTGGATCGGTCCTCGTACCAGATGAAGAGCCCACATAAAGAACCGACTTCTCATCTTTTATAGAAGCCTGCATATAACTCTTGGCTTTCAAGTCATGGTCACACCATTCCTTGTAAATCTGCAATTCCTCAAGAGTGCAGTCAGTCGGAGCCTCAACAGGGGCAAATTAGTAAGTGTATACGCTATCCTTTCCGAATTCAAGATGATTTTTAGATTTCTTAGCCAATTGAGGTAATTAGTTCCGGTTAATACGTGTTTGTTGAGTATTACAGATAGCGGATTACGAATCGAAAACATTGTCAAAAATTATTGAAAAGTAAAACAGATAAATGTTAATGACTATTTTAAAATATTTAGTAAGATATGAAGTATGGACTTTTACTTCATAAATTTTTACTCCCACTGTTTTGACATCTTTCACTACCCTCTAGTGAAAACGGGAAACTCCTTTCCTCAGAAGGTACGCAAGGTTCAATTAGCGAATTATGATCCCGAATAATATCAGCCAATCACAATTCCTAAAAGGTAGTTTCCAATTGCATCTCCATGCAACCCTCTTAGGACCCAATAATATGACGTCGTTCATCTTTACGTGTCAAGCCTTACCCATCGATGTTGAACCTTAATGGACGGTCGCCATGAGTTCCCTCAATAATATGAGCCGAAATCATGGGAGTTCCACGTAGTTCACATCACCATGTCAATGGATGTCACAGCTTTC
Source organism: Primulina tabacum (assembly GCF_025594145.1). Lineage (NCBI taxonomy): Eukaryota > Viridiplantae > Streptophyta > Magnoliopsida > Lamiales > Gesneriaceae > Primulina > Primulina tabacum. The sequence goes on from NC_134555.1 coordinate 27,392,603, forward strand.
CGGCACCCAGGGCCCACCCCAGTAATATGAGCCGAGCCCCGAGCACGGGTAGCGTTCATCATGCACCCATTGTCGATGGAAGACATGGAAATTATAAACAAATTTATAATTCTCCTTTTCGGGCTTGATATTAATTTTGAATCTTATTCAAAATGAGGGTTTTTAATTTTGAAAGGTCTCATCATTAATTTTATTTAAAAACTCGCAATGTTTGATCGTATGTTTGCCGGATTCATGCAAATTTGTTATTATCATAATAATAACGCACATACTCATTATTTATAACATATCATACATATATTATAAACAGTAAATAAAACAAGGATGATCAATTGCCCCAATACTAATGGCCTGTGCGAGCTAAACACGGGCCTGGGTCCAATCATAGGGAAATGCAAGGGATGCAAATGCAACTATTACATATGCTTCCAATATTTACATGTCTTCGATCTTCATAATCACCAAGGCCACCATCTTCCAATCTTGATCTTCCACTATACTAATATTTACAAATAAATATCCATGGCAAATAGGGATACATCTCATGGGGGGTGGGAACGGGCCATAAACCAAGCCCACTTTAAATTTGATAATTATTATAATCATTCAACACAAAATATCCTAGCATACACCTAGAAAATTGGGCTTGGGCTTTTGATCATCCTTCATGCATAATATTACATATCATACACCATCAATTAATTATCACAATAATTAATTGATCAAATATTATATATCTTGATCCAATCACTAACCGCCACGATTATAAACTAAATTAATAAAGTATACAAACTCCTTTGTCTACTTTCTAATTAATTTATTTATAACCTAATTTTTCGTAATTCACCATTTACTATAAATAATTATAGTCCAACTTCAATTATTTATTTAATGAGAAAATATTTGCAACTTTTGTAAATTTAAACTTAAGGGCCCAAAAATCATTTTTCACCAAAAACATTTTAACCCATTTAAATTTCACAAATATGTTAGCCATCTCATGGCCCAACAACTTCAAGGCCCATGACACTTTGATAATCCAAAACACTTTTGAAAACCCTAGTCGTCATCGCCGTCGCCGGATTCCGACCAACAAAAAATTTTTTTTTTAATTTAAAATCAAGGGGCTGTTCGGGTAGCCCCTCGGGCTACCCTTGCTGCCCGTTTCGGGCAGCCCAAGCTGCCCAAAACCCGCCCCAATTCGGCCTTGAATTCGTTGCAACAAATCACCTCATGCGGTTAGAAATCGACCTCAATATAATATCTTGTATAAGCTACATAAAATAGTATCCTTAACTCTGATACCACTTGAAAGGGGATCGATTAAGGTGCCCTAATGCACAACGGAAGTTTCTAAAATTTGTTTTTCAACAATAAAACAAAACCGAGCACCCTAAGCCTATAGTGTGTAGCAAATACAAAAACACGAAATGTCATACATAGGATGTTTAGAATTTTTACCTATCAATCACAAGGATTGATGTTATGGTTCCAACTAAGGTGTAAACACCTTAGCTCTTGAATGGCAAAACCCTCTACAAGCTCTCCTTGCTCTTGGACTCCTTTCTTCAAAATTAGGTCCACCACTAACAAAGTAGAACCACCCCAATTTTGCACTAGAAAAATTAGGGCATTTTTCATTGAGAAGTCTAAGCTTTCCTCAACCGAAAATTGAAGAAAAATGGAGGAGAAAAGATGAAAATTTCGGCCATCCATGTGTGGGAGGGAAGGGGAGAGTTTTCTTGGAGTGTGAAAAAGGTGTTGTGTTGTCCCAAAATCATGCCATGCCTTGGACATGAAAAAAGTTGTCTCCCAACTCTTCACCTCCCCATGCACATTCTATTTGGCCTTGTAACAATTTCAAGGCCCATGGACTTTTATTTAAATGTCTCAAACACATTTGAGACCATGTAAAGTTTACTTGATATTACTCAAGCCCACTAGTTTAATAATTATTTCTAATTGGGCTCTACAAGGCCCAATGTTGTTTAATTAATTCAACAATTGAATTAATTTAATTATTTGAACTCTTCTAGGCCCACTAATGTTTAATTAATTCAACACTTGAATTAATTTAATTTAATCCATAATAATGTTTATGAAAATCACAATTTTCAAATACATTATTTGTTTGGCCAACTTTTAATTTAGGAACATTTCCTCAAATTAAAAGTTACATTCTCCTTATAGAAGTCATACTTCTGTTTTTCATTACGCTTATAAACTCCTTTATAAGCCGTTCAACACATTGAACTATTTTACTCCTCAACGGGATCTAAAAAGTTAGCACTTGTGTGACCCTTAATGATTCATTGATACAACTAGCCGTGGGCTCACATCTCCATGTGATTCGGACTAAACATGTCCTTATATGAGCATACCCCAATTGCTCTATTCTTACTTATCAACTACTTGATAACAAGAACGTCAGAACTTAATTCTGATAGTACCAACCAATCATGTTAAACGCCTAGCAGCATCGCTTACATGATGCCCTAGGTATCAAATGAGAGTGCCTGCAAGAACCATTCAATTAGGGTTAGCGTACAGTACGGTCCCTTCAACTCATATATCCCGACCGATTCAACAACCATTGGTATATCGAGAGTTGTCAATGAATCGATGCTATGTGTCATGTCGTAGTTGCATCGATGGTGTAATCTATGAAACCCATTTCATAATTACCACCATATTCTGAGCAGAAATTTCATACTACATATACATGTGATCACATAGGATATCCATACAAGAAGGTAAGCGGTGAATTCCCGACTACAATGCATCGACTCCTATATGTTTCGACAAAACACCCAACCTTGTCACCTGATGACCCCATGAGAGTCGGTAAACAAGTCAAAGTGTAATGCTAGCACATAGAGTGTAGAACCCGTAAATCAGTCTACGTATAAGCCATGCATAATTCTAGATTTTTAAATTTAATTGACTTCATTGCATGATTATTTTAAATGCATTTATTTGAAGTTAATTATTCATTATTTCAGTTCAGTAGTTTGATTTTTAGCATTTCAGTTATTTCAGTGAGGCCGGACCGGAGTTGGAGTTTTGAGATAGAATTTAAGATTCGAGAAATATTTCCAGAAGTTAATTTAGCTAGCAAGTAAGTTCATTTAAGTTAGAAAGGGAGGTTTGAGGATTTAATTTAATTATTTGAGGTGATTAAGAAATAAGCTCATTTAAGTTGCATAATTAATGGTTTTATTCACTAAATTATTTAAGGGATTAGTGAGGCTTTTAAGAGTTATTAATTTAGTAAATAAACAACATTTCCCCTTTATTTTATTATGCATTTTCGGCCACACCCCTAGAAGAACAAACTAGGACTTGCCAACTCACCTTTGACCCATTCTTGGTTGATTAGCATGCTAATTCTTTTAGCTATTTTTCCACCTTAATTAATTAATACTAGACCACTATCATAACCCTTGATTGGCATGATAAAATCGGCCACTATACTCTAGAATCACCCAAGAGATCATTTGATAGCAATTCAAATTCAAAATTCAAATGCATGAAAACTTGGTCTTGATATGATCCTTATATCTTGCACCATCCTCCTCACCCCTCATAACCACTCCATCACACTCCCTCCCCACCGAAATCAGACCCCTTTTCAGTAGAAAAAAACGTGAGTAATAGCTAGGGAGAAAGGGAGAAAAAAATCGAGAACTAGAAAGAACAAGAGAAGCGCTCCATCTCCTCCGTGCCGCGTCGTCGTCGTTTCGTTCGTTTTCTTTCGAAACGAAACCAGGCATGTCTAGATTCTTTCTAAACCTCAATCAAGTCATATTATCATTTATTTTTCAGTACATGATCATGTGTATTCAAGCAAAAATCGAGATCCATGTCAAAACTTTTGAAAACAACACATGCAGAATTTTTGATATTTCTTGGCAAGCTTCACGTTTTTCTTGGTTTGTGAGTTTCAGGTGATTGGTTCGACTCCAGGCTCCCAAGGCGACTTATATGCATGTAATAGGATTCATTAGGACCACATTTGTCCATCTGTTTCAGCCCATGCTCGCTGGAAAGCAAGAAATGACAGCAACACCATTTGTGTCCCTTTTTGAGTTCGAAAATTCAGTTTGGTTGTCAAGGAGGAAGGATCTGATCTTGGCTGCCCCAAGGGCCTATATCCATGGTTGGATCACTTCCCTAGCATGTCTAAGATGTGACTAAGTCACCCTTTTAGTGGCTTGGTCCATGGCTCATCGGTTTTTAATCAAATCAACAAGAACAGCCCCTTTCCCCATTCGGCTTCTTCATTGGTTCAGCATATGGTTTCGGTTTTTGTTGCTTAGTATGGATCTTGGTTGGCCTATGGCCCATAGCCACGGTTCATACCATGCTCTTAGATGTCTAGATCGTGCTATGGTCAATCAAATGGCCACTGGAATGACGCAAGACATCGATCTAAGCAAAACACTACACACGCATGCACGTTGGTTCTCGGTTGGAGTTTCGGTTGAGTTTTTGTGTGATGCGGGTTGTGGCTGGCCTAGGGCCCTTAGCCATGGTTCAAATAACTCATTGGGATGTTGGTAAGAGTCTCTGGTCGGTGGTTCACGCCCCAATGGCCGGTAGTCTCGAAAACAACACAAGTTACACGATTGTACAGTTGCTGGAAAATTACAGCAAGTTGCTGTGTCGGTTCGGTGGCTCGTTCGAGTTCTTGGTTGGCTTTTAGCCCATGGCCTTGAACTGGACAGTGCCTCATTGAGTTAGGAAGGTCATGTTTTTGACCGTTTGTCATTTGGATCATTTTTGAGGTCGTACAAGAATTTACGGTGCGATGTGCCAAATTGACTCTCGAAAGAGCGTTTCGTGTTTTGGCCTCCACTCCACCTAGATTTCGACCCTATCATTTTAGGAGCATTATTTTATGATTTTTCAGCGTATTTTAATCATGACTATACGTCGGTTCGGTGTCGGTTCAGGTTGGCTCGGAGTCATGATTAAATGCGAAGTCATTAGGCATCATAGTCGCATCTTTTGAACGTAAATTGCGTAGTTGGTCATGTTTAAGCTATTGCATATTTTTCATAGCACAGTTAGGTTGCAGCGAGCCTGGGGACGATCCAATCCAATCCAGTTGGTAAAATTACGGGACATTTTCATTATGCCAATTAATTATTTTACGTGCATTAAATAGAAAATGATTATTTTTGAGATTTATGCGATATGGCCTGTGGTTCATTCACTATGTGGGTGTGTTATTTTATACGGTCGCCAGTGACCGATCAATTCAGTATGGTACCACCCGGTCGCCAGTGACCGGCCAGCTCAGTTCAGTTTCAGCCTCCCCGGTAGCCAGTTACCGATCAGTTCAGCTTAGTGCAGTGGCCACAGGCGTAAAACATAATCTCAACAGAAAATTTTATCAGTTATTTCAGTACAGGCTCCAAGGAACAAACATTTTTTTTTACTGTGATTATCAGTTCAGTTATGCACGTATTATAATTGCTCAGTACAGATTATTTTCAGCATGCCTCAGGACAGGATATGTTATCACATGCATATTTTAATTCAGATTTTTACTCGTTACCTGCGATATATGCATGCTGAGTCTTTAGGCTCACTAGACATGATTGTTGTAGGTACTGATGAGGCCAGGGCCGAGGGCGGGGAACAGTGAGCCAGCTTGGGTCGGCAGTAGTGGCACCCGAGGACCTCAGTGCAGCAGTTGTTATTTTATTCCGCAAATATTTTATCAGTCGTTGGATATTTTTAAATTGTGATTTTTGGTAAACTTTATTTTCTTCCGCTGCGATATTTTAAACATTGAACTTGATTCATCAGTCGATTTTATGAATGAGGCCATTTAAGTTCTTTTAAAAAGAAAAATTTTTAATTTTTCGCAAATTTTCAAGCAAGAAGTTCTAGGGCCTTTACATAGAGTCTCAATGTTGTCCCGGGTAAGGACTAATGGTGTACAACCATAAACTAAGACGTTTACACTCGATAAGTGAGAACCACTTGGAAAGTCCTTTATGGAGGGTTGTTCGGTGCACTCTACCAGGAGCACCTATCTGCATGCTCGGAGATCACAATGTCCCCCACCAATGAAACTTTGTACTCACATCGCAGATACTAGTCTCAAACTCGAGCGACCTATATCCTTCTTAGTGGCGGCTGAATCGACTAGGAACTGTTTAGAATATACAGTATTACAAATATGAGTTTCATGATACTCATCATATGAACATCTCATATTCTTTCTACTATTTGTATATTCAAGGGCTTTATCTATGCAACTAGCATGGGTATACAGATAATGAAGTGCCAAAACAATAATTTCAAATATTATAAAAATAAAGATTGTTTATACATAGAGTTTAAACATGAACCCTCGGCCAACGCTTGGGTCGACGGGCACCTACTCTAACTGAATGTCCCTGAAATCCATAGCTTCATGGGTTTAGCTGTTTACAATTATCGTTTTATTGAAGGGTTTTCGAAAATAGCTAAACCTATTACTCAACAGACACAGAATAATCAGAAATTTATTTGATCAGAAGAATGTGAAGCTAATTTACAAACGAAATTGACCACATAACATGTGCTTACTCTTCACTCAGGTACTGGAGGATTTGTAGTATGTATAGATGCATCCAATAAAGGTTTGGGTTGTGTTCTGATGACAAATTGCGAGGTGGTTGCTTATATGTCTCGTCAAGTAAAATCTTATGAAACTCGTTGCCCGTTCATGATCTTGAATTGGCCACAATTGTGTTTGCTCAGAAAATTTTACGTCATTATTTATATAGAGAAAAAATTGTTATCTATTGAGACAATAAGTGTAGAGACCAAAACAAGTACACGTAAAACCTAAGCATTTATTTAAATTGTTAAATTATTTAATTAAATTTAAAATAATTTTAGCGATGCATGATTTATGAATTTGCAATTGTTTTAAATTATTTATGTTTATGTGATGCACGTTCAAATGTTTTCTTGAGTTTCAAGTTTCAGGCGATTATTCGATGCGGGATCGAGGAAAAGAGATCGGCGACGATTTTGGCGATTTTAAAATGTGGTATTTTATTCTAAGTTAGGATTGGGGCATTTTAAATGATTTATTTAGTTTTTAGCATTTTAAGAGCCTAATTTATTTATTTAGTGATTTTAAGATTTTAAACTTTTAAAGTATATCAATTGTGTATTTTAATTTTAATTATGGGATTTTTAGTAAAGTAATAGTGGGTTAGCATTTTAGTTAGCATTTTAATTGTGTAATTAAGCAATTTATTTTCCTAATTATTAGAAAACACACGCGCACACACATATACACACACACTCGGCCATTGCACACATACACTTGTTTCATTTCAATTTTTTGGGGAAGCCTAGGGTTCTAAGAACTAGAAGCAGCCACCCCACCCTCTGAAAATTCCCAGCAATTTACGTTGATTTTGTTGCAGACAATAGAGCCACAAATCGTTCCAGATCAACCATCGCACCTTCCCCGCTTTGGTATCGTCGTTTCAGAATATTTAAAGATCAAAGGCATGTATAATCTATTGTTTCTACATCGATCTCGTTATATTATGTGTTGTGATGTTTATTACACGTAAAAATCCATGTATGTTGTGAAAACGTTTGAAATAATTTTTGGATCAAAATTTTTAGATCTGAAAACGTATCTGCTTTCATTTCGATTACTGCGAAAATTAGGTTGATTTTCTGGAAAAGTTATCGACATATAAAACGTATTACTTTTTTATATCTTCGATTTGACAGTAAATCTATATTTGTTGGACAAAAAACGAGTGAGTTATCATCATTTTCGTGGGACTGCTCAAACTTTGTTTTTCTGAAAAATGTGTTCTTGAAGTGTTCTTGAAATTTAATGTTGCATGCTTCGTTGGTGACCGTTGGATGATCGCTGCTGCGTTTAGGTATAATGCGTATGGGTTTGGAATGATTTTTGGTGCTTTGTTTCGTGTCTATAGGCGATTGGTTGCATTAGAAGTCGTAGGAATCGTTTTGGTGTCAAAACGTCGTGTTGCATTACAGGTCGTTCTTCGTTGTTTCGGGGTGTTTGTGTGAGTTGAACCATTTCCATAGTTTCCTAGGATGAGTCTTGAAGTGTTGGTTCGAGTTGTTTGGGTGTGGCATAGTGTTTGCATCAAATTTTGTTCTTTGGTGTCGAGTTTGCGCAGAGTTCTGCGCAAGCCTAGCGCCGCGGCGCTGCCCTTGTGTTGCCGCAGTGCTAGACCTGTGGCCTGGCTGGCGCCGCGTGTTGGGATCTCGGTTTTCTCTTGCCCCAAACGCAGCAGAAGTTTAAAAATTTTTAGAACTTGACATTCAAGATATTGTTTGAGCACTCGTATATTTTTATAATCAAACAATCATAGGGTGTTAGAATTATACCTTTAGTGAATTAAATCACTTGTCTCAAACTAATCCGGTATAGTCGGATCTAGCTCTTGATGAATCAATACGAACGATCTTCAAAAACTCTTTCCTTCAATCCTTCTTAATAGGTCCACGACTAGAAGATTTGTTCATCTTCTAATTTGCACTAGAAAACTTAGAAGAGATTTTGCGTTGGAGATCAAATATCGAGAGACGGCTCAACCTTAAAAATTCTTCAAGGTGGCCGAAAATATTTAGGAGAGGAGGAGAGCCTTTTTCGAAAATTGCAAGGGGTGAAGGCTAGAGTTATGGCTTGATTAATCCTATTTATAATTAATTCAAGCCTAATATTTTATAATTAACATTAATGAGTTTGATTAATTAATTTGACTAGTCCAACTAGTTTTATTTAATTAATCAAATTCCATTTAGAACTTTAATTAATTAGTATGTTGGACTTGTACTCCTACGAGCCCATTAAACATACTTCTCATTATATTTAATTTAATATTTAATAAACTCAATCTTTGAGTTTAATAAATTAAATACATTATAAATTCAACATTTGAATTTATGATTTAAATTATAAATTCAGCTATTTGAATTTTATCACCTCCAAAATTTAATATATAATAAACCCAACTTTTGAGTTTAATAAATTAAATTCTCAAATTTTATAAATTCAACTCCTTGAATTTATTCACTCAAATTTCATAAATTCAACTTTTTGAATTTACTATCTCATAAATTCAACTAGTTGAATTTATTTTCTCAAATTTTAATTATCATAAATTCAACTTCTTGAATTTACTATATCATAATATAAATTCAACTCCTTGAATTTATTCTCTCAACGGGAACAAACGATCTAGTGCTTGTATGACCCTCAATGGTTCATGGATATAGCTAGCCGCAGGTTCACAACTTTTTGTGATTCAGAATAATATTTTTTCTTATTCGGGCTTACTCTAGTTAGCCCCATTCTTTTCATCAACACCTTCATTAAGAATGTCTGAATTCATTTCTGATTGCACCCATCGGATCATGGTAAGAGCGTCTAGTAGCATCGCCCCATGATCCCCTAGGTATCACTGATACTGTCTGCAAGAACTAGTCGATTATGATTAACGTGCAGTACGGTCCCTTCATCTCATATATCCCGATCGAATCTGCAACCATTGGTTCATCGAGGGTTGCATAATAATTTGATAACTATGTGATAACTATAAATAGTGGCATCGCATGTACGGTTGGAGAACTCTTTCTCTAACGTACATCTCATACTCTGGCCAAAGATTCAACGCACTATAATTTCATCAGATCACATAGGATATCCACACCAGCAGGTGAGCGGTGAATCCACGACTACAATGCACTGGCTCCTATATGTGTTGCAACTGTACCCAACCACGCCACCTGATGACTCTCCTGGAGACGATAAACGAGTCAAAGCACAGCCCTAGCATATAGAGCCTCAGTGTTGTCCCGGGTCGTAAGGACTAATGGTGTACAATCATAACCACGGACTTTTCCTCTCGGTGAATGATAACCACTTGGAAAGTCTGAGGGAGGGTTGTTCGGTATAATCATCATATGACTACTAATCTGCATGTTTGGAAATCTCTATGCCCTTACCAAGGAACGCAGTACACAACATCACAGATGCTAGTCTCGAGCTCAAGCGGCCTTTATCCTTATTTTAGGCGGCTGAATCGAATAGGAAAGAATTCATAATATGTAGTGTTTACAAATGAGTTTTAACATCGAATTACGATTCATTTGTATTAAAGCATAATCAAGGACTTTATCTATGCTGATTGCATTGGTATACATATAAAGTAAAACAAGACCATGAAAAGTTATATTATATTAAAATAAAGATTTTTTATTACACTAGAGTCAATAAATTCCCTAGCCAACTGTTGGCTTGCACGGCATTCACTCTAACAATTTCCCACTTGCCCTAGAGCCAACTACCCATAACTTTAATCCCATTGTTTTGCGATGCTTCTCAAACAATGGTCCTGGCAAGGGATTTTAAAGTGGATCAGTAACATTATCTGCAGAGGGGACTCTTTCGACTGATATGTCTCCTCTTCCCACAATCTCCCGTATGATGTGGAACTATCTCAGTACATGTTTGGATCGCTGATGAGACCTTGGTTCCTTTGCTTGTGAAATGGCACCAGTGTTGTCCCAGTACAACGGGACTGGATCAACTCCATTAGGAATAACGCCCAACTCTTGGACAAAATTACTCAACCAAACTACCTCTTTTGCTGCAGCAGATGCAACAATGCATTTAACTTCAGTGGTGGAATCCGCAAAGGTGTGTTTCTTGGAACTTTTCCAAAATACAGCTGCTCCATTAAACATGAATACAAAGCCAGAGGTCGATTTCGAATCATCTACGTTACATTGGAAGCTAGAATCAGTGTAGCCTTCCAATTTCAATTCTCCACCCCCATAGACCATGAACAAGTTCTTAGTCCTTCTCAAGTACTTAAGAATATCTTTCACGGCCTTCCAATCCATTGGACCAGGGTTTGCCTGATATCTGCTTGTAACATTCAGAGCGTAAGCAACATCAGGACGTGTCTGTATCATACCATACATGATACTACCAATGGCTGACGCATATGGAATACGTGTCATCATCTATATCTCTTCATCAGTTTTGGGACACATAGCTTTAGATAGAGTAATACAATGACACATTTGTAAGTATCCTCTCTTGTACTCTTCCATAGAGAATTGCTTCAGAATGGTATCGATATAAGTGACTTGGGTGAGTCCTAGCATCCTTTTGATCTATCTCTATAGATTTGTATTCTCAATACATAGGATACTTCACCCATGTCTTTCATGAAGAATTTACTTGCTAACCATACTTTAGTTGATTGCAATAATCCTACATAATTCCCAATGAGCAGGATATCATCAACATAAAGTACTAGGAATGTCACTGCACTTCCACTAACTTTCTTGTACACGCATGGTTCATTAGGATTCTTAGCAAAACCAAACTCTTTGATAGTGTTATCAAATCAGAGGTTTCAACTCCTTGACTCCTGCTTGAGACCATATATTGATCTCTGAAGTTTAAATACCTTATGCTCACTTCCTATTGATGTGTATCCCTCAGGTTGAGACATATAAATTTCTTCTTTGATGTCTCCATTGAGGAATGCAGTCTTTACATCCATTTTTCATATCTCATAGCCATACCATGATGCTATGGCTAGTAGTATTCTAATACACTTAAACATAGCAACTGGTGAAAAAAAAAATTCATATGCAACTCCTTGCTTTTGAGTATAACCTTTTTCAACAAGTCTTGCTTTGAAGGTTACTACCTTCCCATCCGCCCCAAGCTTTCTTTTGTAGATCCATTTGCATCTTATGGGAACGATTCCCTCAGGTGGATCCACCAATGTCCAGACTTGGTTTGAATACATAAGAGTCCATTTCAGACTGCATGGCTTCAAGCCATTTGGTTGAATCAGTATCAGATATTGCTTCTTTGAAATTCATGGGATCACATCCAACACAATGCTCATCACGGCTATGTTCATGAAAAAGCGTATAATTTGCAGGTGATCTAATAACCCTATCAGACCTTCTAGGAGCTTGTACTTCAACTACTGGTTCTTGGGAAATGGGTTCAACTTCTATAGTTGAGGGAGTATCTTCAATTTCTTCAAGTTCTATCATCTTGCCTTTTCTATCTAATAGAAATTTCTTTTACAAAAAGGTGGCATTTTTTAAAACAAACACTTTTGCTTCATTTGGATGATAGAAATAATATCCAACAGAATTCTTTGGATATCCTACAAAGTAGCACAAAGTGGATCTACTATCCAATTTGTCTCCCACTGTTTGCTTCACGTAAGCAGGACATCCTCATATTCTCTCGTAAGAATATTTGGGAGTTTTTCCCATCCACATCTCATATGGTGTTTTATCAACTGCTTTAGTATGGACATTATTCAACAACATTGCCGCAGTTTCAAGCGCAAAGCCCCAAAACGATGTAGGCAATTCAGTGAAACTCATCATGGATCGAACCATGCCCATCAAGGTTCGATTTCGACATTCAGAAACACCATTCAATTGTGGTATTGCTGGTGGAGTCCACTGTGGGAGAATCCCATTCTCTTTTAGATAACACAAAAATTCAGCACTCAAGTATTCTCCATCTCGTTCAGATCGAAGTGTCTTAATACTCCTTTCTAGCTGTTTTCCTACTTCAGATCTGAATTCTTTGAAACTTTCAAATGCTTCAGATTTGTGTTTCATAAACATACCCATACCTCGAATGGTAATCAGTAAAGGTAATGAAGTAGAATTGCCCATATTCTGTGCTAACACTTAGCGGGACACAAATGTCTGTGTTGATCAAATCCAATAGACCATGCGCACGTTCCACATTTCCATTGAATGAAGTCTTTTTCATTTTTCCTTTTAGACAGGATTTACAAGTAGGTAGAGAATTTATGTCTGACAAGTCAAACATGCTTTCTCCTACTAGTTGTGCATCCTTCTTTGGGAAATGTGACATAGTCTAGCGTGCCATATTTGTGTGGGATTTGGATCATCTAACGTTCTTTTTTTTGTTGTTGAAATCATGTTTACTTGGACATTCACTTATCATTTTCAGAACATTTCTGGCACATATAATTTCTTATATCCGGACTTCTTGCAGTGAAATAAATATGTTCTAATTTATCGAGCTTTGTAGGCCTTTTAAGTGTCTTTCAGAGTTTGCCTCTTATTGGGATTGTTTTTCTTGTGAGGGGCAGAACATTTCTTTCCCTTACCTTGTGGGCCATTTTCGTCTGACGAGAGGCCCATAAGAAAAACAATGATTTCCTATTTTATGGTGATCTCATAAGTTATAAGCGTATTGACTAGCTTTTCAAGGCTATCATCTATCTTATTCAAATTGAAGTTCACCATAACCCCGTCAAATGAGGAAGAGAAAGACAACAATTTAATGTCATCAATTAACTCGTTAGGAATCACATATTCCAGGCCCACCACATTCTCAATAATCACAGTCATATGTACACCATGCTCATGGGCTAGAGCCCCATCTTGCATGTGTGTGGTCATGAGCTCCTTAAAAGTAGTGTGCATCATCGTATGAGTTTCATGCACCATGCAACTCTTCCACGTGCATTTGAATGTCAGCAGCATTAAAAATTTCTCAAACTGTCCTTACAGTTCATTTGACATAGAAGCGAGCACATCACACTTTAGCTTGCATACTATAGTCCTACCATCTTGCATGCTTTGTTAGTTCAGCAGGACTGACATTAGTGTGTATGTCATTTTCTCCGAATTTAGGACAATTTTTCCCAACCAGCCTTGAAAATTAGATTCGGTTAGCTTGTTAATAACAAAAATGGATTACGTGAAGAAATCGAAAATATACTGATATGGAAACAGAATAATGGTTGCTGATTATTTTAAAATAATTTTAAAATATAAAATATGGATTTTATTTTATAAATATCCTCCCAATATTTTAACATTTTCACCACCCTCTGATGAAAAAGGAAAATCGTATTTCCTTAAAGGGCACGTAGAGTTCAATTAGCCAATTATAATCCCGAATAATATCAGCCAATTACAATTTCTAAAAGGTAGAACCCAATTGCATCCCTATGCAACCTCCGCGTGTTTTGCCTCACGTTTAATAAGGACCCAATAATATGACGCCGTTTAATTTTCGCGTGTCAAACCGACCCATCAATATTGAATTGTAGTAGACGGTCGCCATGAGTTTCCCCAATAATATGAGCCGAAGTCATGGGAGTTCTCCTCAATTCACATCATATGTCTGGTGGAAGTCAAAGCTTTCCGGCGTCCTGGCCTCCCCAATAATATGAGCTAGACACTGTCAGCGGGTAGCGATCAACATGCAACCACGGTTGATGGAAGGCAAGGAAAAATTAAACACTTTTAATTTTTACTTTTACGGTTTGATATGGATTTTGATTCATATTCAAAATGAGGGATTTTAATTTTAAAATTGTCTCATCATTTTAATTTAAAAATCGCGTGCCATGTTTGTATGTTTGCCGGATTCATGCAACTATATTATTTAATAATATACATACATGCATACTACTATATATCGCATATATCATAATATGACATTCAACATTAAATAAGGATGATTGATTGCCAACACTGTTAGATCAATGTGAGCCATACATGGATCCAGGTCCAAAACCTAGGTGAATGCGGGGATGCAAATGCAACTATTACAGGAGCTTCCAATATTTTACATGTCTTCATCTCGTTCATCGGGCCCACCGTCTTCCAGTCTTGATCTCCCACTATTTCTAATAATTACATTTAAATAGCCATGTCACATAAGGGATACATCTCATACGGTGGAACGGGCCATAAATCAGGCCCACTTTAATAATATCAAATATTAAAAAAAACGAATAAAATAGTAAAATATCCTAACATACAACTGACACATTGGTCAAGGCTCTCGATCATCCTTCATGCATATAATATCAAATATTAACATCAATTTAATTAAAAAAATTTAATTAATTGATAAATCATATATCTAATAATTTTATCATTAACCACCACAATTATTAAAGAATTTAATAAATTAAATAAAATCCTTTATTTAATTTCTAATTAAATCAATAATAATTGATTTCTTGTAAAACTCATTTTACCATAAATAATTAAAATCATATTCTAATTATTTATTTTACAAGAAAATTATTAATTTTTTAAAAATTAATTTTTCAAAATAAAAATTGAACCAATTTTAAAAAAAAATCAATTTTGCCAAAAAATTTGAAAAATCAAAAAATTGCACTCTGGCCCAGACAATTCAAGCCCTCCATTCAGCACGCTTCCCGAGACGATCCCGGGCAGCCGCCCTCACTGCCCGCGCACTGCCCGAACGTTTCATGCAGTCGCAGGCTAGCTGTGCGCGTCTGTGCGCACAGTCGTGCGCGCGCAGCGTGCGGACGTTCCTCACGCCGCGCGCGGCGCGTTCACGCAGATTGCAGTCCGTGCGCACGCTGCCCGCTGGCCGTACGCGCACCCGTGCGTGACCCTGCGCGACCGGGCAGAAACAAAATTTTGTTTTTTTGTTTTCTGGAAAAATAAAATTTTAATGGTGCATCAATTTTCTGAAAATTTTTTTGTGTGGTTAGAAACAAATTATTCAATATCAAAACCATACGATTTAGAAAAACCTGGCTCTGATACCACTGTTGGCATCTCGGTTTTCTCGTGCCCCAAACGCAGCGGAAGTTTAAAAATTTTTAGATCTTGACATTCAAGATATTTTTTGAGCACTCGTATAGTTTTATAATCAAACAATCATAGGGTGTTAGAATTATACCTTTAGTGAATTAAATCACTTGGCTCCAACTAATACGGTATAGGCGGATCTAGCTCTTGATGAATACCTACGAACGATCTTCAAAAACTTTTTCCTTAAATCCTTCTAATTAGGTCCCAACTAGAAGATTTGTTCATCTTCTAATTTGCACTAGAAAAGTTAGAAGAGATTTTGCGTTGGAGATCAAATATCGAGAGACGGCTCAACCTTAGAATTTCTTCAAAGTGGCCGAAAATATTTAGGAGGGGAGGAGAGCCTTTTTCGAAAATTGCAAGGGGTGAAGGCTAGGATTATGGCTTGATTAATCCTATTTATAATTAAGTCATGCTCTAATATTTTATAATTAATATTATTGAGCTTGATTAATTAATTGGGCTAGTGCAACTAGTTTTATTTAATTAATCAAATTCTATTAAGAGCTTTAATTATTTAGTATGTTGGACTTGTACTCCTACAAGCCCATTAAACATACTTCCCATTATATTTAATTTAATATTTAATAAACTCAACCATTGAGCTTAATAAATTAAAAACAATATAAATTCAACATTTGAATTTATTAGTTAAATTATAAATTTAACTCCTTGAATTTTATCACCTCCAAAATTTAATATTTAATAAACCCAACTTTTGAGTTTAATAAATTAAATTCTCAAATTTTATAAATTCAACTCCTTGAATTTATTCACATAAATTTCATAAATTCAACTTCTTGAATTTACTATCGCATAAATTCAACTCCTCTAATTTTAATTATCATAAATTCAACTCTTTGAATTTACTATATCATAATATAAATTCAACTACTTGAATTTATTCTCTCAACGGGAACATACGATCCAGTGCTTGTATGACCCTCAATGGTTCAGGGATACAGCTAGCCGTGGGTTCACAACTCTTTGTGATTCAGAATAATATTTATTCTTATTCGGACTTACCCTAGTTAGCCCCATTCTTTTCATTAACACCTTGATTAAGAATGTTAGAACTCATTTCTGATTGCACCCATCGGATCATGGTAAGAGCGTCTAGTAGCATCGCCCAATGATCCCCTAGGTATCACTGATAGTGCCTGCAAGAACCAGTCAATTATGATTAACGTACAGTACAGTCCTTTCATCTCATATATCCTGATCGAATCTAAAACCATTGGTTCATCGAGGGTTGCATAATAATTCGATAACTATGTGATAACTATAAATAGTGGCATCGCATGTACGGTTGGAGAACTCCTTCTCTAACGTACTTCTCATACTCTGGCCAGAGATTCCACGCACTATAATTTAATCAGATCACAGAGGATATCCACACCAGCAGGTGAGCGGTGAATCCCCGACTACAATGCACTAGCTCCTATATGTGTCGCAACTGTACCCGATCTCGCCACCTGATGACTCTCCTTGAGACGGTAAACGAGTCAAAGTACAGCCCTAGAATATAGAGCCTCAGTGTTGTCCCAGGTCGTAAGGACTAATGGTGTACAATCATAACCACGGACTTATCCTCTCGATGAATGATAACCGTTTGGAAAGTCCGAGGGAGGGTTGTTCGGTATAATCATCATATGACTACCCATCTGCATGTTTTGTCATCTCTATGCCCTTACCAAGAAACGCAGTACACAACATCATAGATGCTAGTCTCGAGCACAAGCGGCCTTTATCCTTATTTTAGGCGGCTGAATCGACTAGGAATGAATTTAGAATATGCAGTGTTTACAAATGAGTTTCAATATCGAATTACGATTCATTTGTATTAAAACATAATCAAGGACTTTATTTTTGCTGATTGCATGGGTATACAGATAAAGTAAAACAAGACCATGAAAAGTTAAATTATATTAAAATAAAGATTGTTTATTACACTTGAGTCAATAAATTCCTTAGCCAACCGTTGGCCTGCAGAGCATCTGATCTAACACCGCGGTGCTAGGCCCTAGCGCCTAAGCGCTAGGCAGTGCTGCAATGCAGCGCTGTCCAGCGCCTAGGAACTTGTCCATGACTTTTAAATCACTATTTTAGGCCCATGTCTTCTATGTTTTGGGAAATGTTCATACATCATTTTAGGATTTGTTTCGGGGGTTGATGACACGTTTAGTTTGATGATTAAACGAGTTCAAGTCCCGAGTGATTTAGAATTTCATAAGAAATTTGTCATTTCAGGTGGTGAGCACGACTATTACGTCTAAGCTATGGAAAAATTAAGTGCGTGTAATCATGTTAGTATGTGCAACAGTGTCTCAAGCGAGACCCAATGAATCCCTCGACGCCATGTAAGTATGTTCGACGTGCAAAAGAAAATACTTTATGTTTTTGAGGTATGCTAAATGTCTTGTGACCAATTATGAACGAGTTTGGAAGTCGGTGAACGTGGCCGAGGACCTCTCCACCCCGATAAAGCATGACCGGGTTCAGATCAGGATTGGAAAGCGGTAAATCATGACCAAGGACCAATCCATCCAGTAAAGCATGACCGGGGATCTCATATATGCGGTAGTGGATCTTCCCTACCAGCCCAGTACTGTGGTTTAGTCTGATCAGGCACATTTATGTATGGGTCAGTTGCTTTGAAACATATCTCTACGCAAAATGATGAAATTTGTTCATGTTCAAGTATGTATGATGCAAGCATGTTCATGAAAAGTTTATGATAATGGCGCGTCTAAGTTTATGTTATTACGTTCAATTTTAAGTATGTGCGTTCTACTTTAAAGATGCATGTGATTTTATTACATATTACTTGTTATTCCCAGTTTATACGTGTTGAGTCTTTAAACTCACTAGACTTGATCGATGCAGGTGAGGACGAGTATGAGGAGACGAGGGGTGGCAACCAATGAGCCGGCTTTGACTGCGCCGGATGCTAAACCCGATGACCGCCCATGTTTTAAGAATTTATGAATGTTGATTCAAATACTCTGATTTTTTTCGAGATTGTTTACATTGTTTAAACGTTTACCGTTTCGCGTACTTTGTTGGTAATTGTTTCATTTCAAATATTTTTAGACGAGCAATTTATTTTAACACAATTTGAAATTTTTTTATTTATTTAAGAAAAATTTTATTTTTCCGTAAATTTCAAATATTTTAAAAGTATGGTACGTTACAGTTGGTATCAGAGCGGTGTTCTTGTAAAGGGTTATGCGTACTGCCAGTTGCGAGAAGCTTACGAAGTCACACCTCATGCCTGTAAGTTTTAAAGTTTTAAATTCTTTCATGTATTAAGCATCAAGACATGATTTCAGCATGTACATGTTTAAGTTCAAATTACGTGCATCTTATGATATAGATATTATGTTCATGCATTTTGGGTTTACGTGTTGGGTAAATTTTGGAACAATATGCCCCCTAGACGCATGGCTGCCCGTGGAGCAAGGGATGAGGATATAGAGTCTCTGGATGGAAAGAGGGCCACTCCTCCTCGGCTACCCCCAGATATGGAGGCTCAGATGCTTGCATGGATGACTTAGTTCTTCGTACAGTTTGCGAAGAACCAGACTGCAGTAGACACAGGGACGAGGCCCAGACCAGAGGCAGTCTACGAGAGGTTTAGGAGGATGGATCCGAAGGAGTTCTCGGGGACTATTGACCCGATGATAGCTGAAGGATGGATTAAGTCCATCAAGGTAATTTTTGAATTCATGGAGCTACAGTATGCAAACAAGGTTAGGTGTGCCACATTATTTCTGACACGAGACGCCATATTGTGGTGGGAGAGCGCATCTGTGTCAGTGAACCTGCAAACATTGACTTGGGATGGCTTTAAGTAAGTCTTCTACTCCAAGAACTTCAATGAGGAAATACGATCCAGACTGACCAGGGAGT
Source organism: Primulina tabacum (assembly GCF_025594145.1). Classification (NCBI taxonomy): domain Eukaryota; kingdom Viridiplantae; phylum Streptophyta; class Magnoliopsida; order Lamiales; family Gesneriaceae; genus Primulina; species Primulina tabacum. Next base: position 27,412,193 of record NC_134555.1, read on the forward strand.
TCATGACGCTACGATAGGGAGACAATAGCATTGCAGATTTTGTCAGGAAGTTTGAGAAGGGGTGTCACTTTGTGCCTCTAATTGAAAATGATGCCCGGGAGAAGTTGAGGCATTTTATGAATGGTTTGCGGCCGATCTTGCACCGTGATGTGAGAGTTGCTGGTCCTACTACCTATATCGTGGCTGTGTCTAGAGCCTTTGTGGCAGAGTAGGACCAAAGAGATATCGAGAGTGATAGACAGGGCAAGGGGCCCTATAAGGCAACTCAACAGCAGCAACAGCAGCGACCCCACTTTAAGAGGTCTTTCCAAGGACAGCAGGGGAAGAGGCCATTTCAGGGACCGCCGAAAGGCAAGGGTCCTATCCCTCAGCAGAAGGCTCCTCAGAGGCCGGGAGAGTACCCGGTGTGCCCGAAGTGCAACTGTCAGCATCCAGGACAATGTCTATGGGGATCGGGCAAATGATTCAAATGCGGAGCCAGCGATCATGTGCTGATGGACTGCCCACAGTGGAGGCAGCCGACTCAGAGAAGAGTATTCGCCATGAAGGCAGATGAAGCGAACCCAAAAACGACCCTGTTGACTGGTAACTTATTTAATTCAGCACCGTATTACCTTTCATATGCATGTTTCAAATTTTATTTGGGATTACTAGTGTGCTAGTTAGTATTTTTGGTGACTTTGTGCAAAGGTTTTCTGATATGCATGAGTTTAAGATTAGAATTTTAGGACACAAGTTTTGTGTTTTGTGCTAACGTCTATCAGAAAATATTTTCATTAAGAGGGTAGCCACGAAGGCCTTGATAGATTCCGGGGCCACTAATTCTTTTATTTCAGAGCCGTTCGCTAATCATCTGGACGTCAAGTCTATTGGACTCGACGTGAGCTATTCAATGACAGTATCATCTGGGGAAGAGTTATCAGCTACTAGCGTGGTCAGAGACATTTATCTTGAACTGAAGGGCCACATATTGTATGCCGATCTGATTGTGTTTACGATGCCAGAATTTGATTTCATCTTGGGAATGGATTGGCTGACGAAGAACATAGTTCTTATTGACTTTCAGAAAAGGTCAGTGTTGGTAAGACCGTTGGGCATGGAACAGTTTATCTTTGAGCCGGATCGATGGAGGAGTTTTCCTCGCATGATCTCTTGCATGCAGAAGCAGAGACTTATCCATTAGGTATGTCAAGCTTTCTTGACCAGCATTCTTTCCGCACCTGATGTACCCACTCCATCATTGTCTGAGGTACCAGTAGTCAGAGACTTTCTTGACTTTTTTCCTGATGACATCACAGGCCTTCCACCAGAGAGAGAGGTGGAGTTTGCCATTGAACTTATGCCAGACACTGTGTCAATCTCTAAGGCACCGTACCGCTTAGCTCCAGCTGAGATGTTAGAACTCAAACAACAAATTCAAGAGCTCATAGACAAAGAATTCATTAGCCCTAGTTTCTCACCATGGGGAGCACCAGTGCTCTTTGTAAAGAAGAAACATGGGAGCATGAGGCAGTGTATCGATTACCGAGAGTTGAACAAGGTGACGATCAAGAATAAATAACCACTACCAAGGATTAAGGACTTATTCGATCAGTTGCAGGGAGCTATAGTGTTCTTTAAGATATATCTACGATCAGGGTATCATCAGCTGAAGGTAGAAGATGCAGATGTTCACAAGACAACCTTCAGAACCTGATATGGGCATTACGAGTTCTTAGTAATGTCGTTTGAACTGACGAATGCTCCAGCAATTTTTATGGACCTCTTGAATCGAGTATTTCAGCCCTAATTAGATCAGTTCGTCATAGTGTTCATTGACGACATTCTTATCTACTCGAAGAGCCATGAGGAGCACAAGCAGAATTTGGGTAAAGTTTTGCAGGTCTTGCAGAGTCATAAATTGTTTGCAAAATTCAGTAAGTGTGAATTCTGGTTGGAGAAAGTAGTGTTTCTGGGTCATATTATATCTAGCAGCGGTATTGAGGTGGATGCAGCTAAAGTGACAGCAGTTAAAGAATGGGTTGAGTCGAAGAATGCTTCAGAGATCCGCAGTTTCCAAGGCTTAGCAGGCTCTTACAGGAAATTTATTCAGGTAGTTTCTTCGATAGCAGTACCACTCACTTCACTGACTAAGAAGAATGCTAAATTCTTATGGAGTGGATAATGTTAGAATAGCTTCGATACTTTGAAGAAAGCTCTTATTTCAGCGCTAATGTTATCCATGCCAGCAAGGCAAGGCAAATTTTGTACTATACACTGATGCTTCTAAGCTCGGGTTAGTTGAAATATTGATGCAGCATGGTCGGGTTCTAGCATATGCCTCCAGACAGTTGAAGGTGCATGAGAAGAATTATCCGACTCATGATCTTAAGTTGGCTGCCTTTGTCTTTGCGTTGAAGATATGGAGATATTATTTGTGCGGCGAGAAATGCCAGATATTTACTGATCACAAGGGTCTCAAGTATTTCTTCATGCATGAAGAGATGAATATGATACAGAGACGGTGGTTGGAGTTAGTGAAATACTACGATTGCAAAATTAGCTACCATCTAGGAAAAGATAATGTTGTCGCAGATGCCTTGAGCAAAAAAGTTGCAGTCGTAGCACAATTGCCAGTGCAGAGATCTCATCATTAAGAAATTCAGAAGTTTTGTTTAGAAGTTTATCCTAAGGGCAGAGCTCCTATGCTGTCTAATATGTCAGTCCAGTCTTTGTTGCTAGACCGAATCTGTAGAGGTCAGCCTTCGAATGAGCAGTTACTGAAATGCAGACTGAAGGATGAATCCAAGGGCAGTATACTCTACATAGTGTTTGATGTTATTGTGAGATATAGAGGAAGGATATGGGTGCCTAGTGTTGATTCGATCTGAGAGGATATTTTGACAAAGACACATGCATCTTCGTATTCCATCAATCTAGGAGGTACCAAGATGTACAAAGATTTGCAGATTTTATATTTGTGGCCAGGTATGAAACGAGACATCCATCGATATGTGTCTGAATGCCTCACTTGTCAACAAGTGAAAGCAGAGTATCAGAGGCCTGCAGGAATGCTTAAGGCGCTCCCTACCCCCGAGTGAAATTGGGAGAATATAACCATGGATTTTGTTGTTGGTTTTCCGAGGTCAGTCAGAGGATCCAGTGCCATTTTTGTTATAGTGGATTGGCTTACTAAATCAGCACACTTCTTGCCAGTAAATACGACTTTCACCATGACTCAGTCTGCAGAGCTCTATATCAGGGAGATAGTTCGATTGCACGGAATCACAGTATCTATTGTGTCCGATAGGGACCCGAGGTTTACATCGTCCTTTTGGAAGAGTTTACATGCAGCCATGAGGATGAATTTGTTGTTTAGTAGTGAATTTCACCCTCAGACAGATGGCCAGTCTGAGCGAGTGATTCAGTTTTTGGAAGACTTGCTGCGAGCTTGTGTGATCGATTTCCATGGGAATTGGGAATCGAAGATACCTCTAGTGGAGTTTACCTACAACAATAATTTCCAATCATCTATAGGTATGGCTCCTTTCGAGGCACTGTATGGTTGGAAGTTCAAATCGCCGATTCATTGGGATGAAGTCGGTGAGAGATCAGAAATTGGTCCAGAGATTATTCAGCAGACTGCAGATGTGGTGGTCAAGATTCGAAACAGAATGAAGACCGCACAGAGTCATCAAAAGAGTTATGCCGATAAGAGGAGAAGAGATCTTGAGTTTGCCGTAGATGACCACATTTTTTTGAAGATAGCACCTATGAAGGGTGTATGAGGTTTGGGAAGAGAGGCAAGCTCAGTCCGAGATTTATTGGACCGTTCGATATACTTGACAGAGTTGGAACTTTAGCTTATCGTGTAACCCTACCATCGAATCTGGCCGGGGTACACAACGTGTTCCACGTCTCGATGCTGAGGAAGTAACTAGCAAATCCTTCACATGTCTTGAGCTATGAGCCATTGCAGCTTGCTCCGGATCTGTTGTATGAGGAGAGCCCTATACAAATCCTAGATAGACAAGAGCGGAAGCTTCGGAACAAAGTGACCAAGTTGGTCAACGTGGTTGAATAAATCAGTGGAGGAAGCAACTTGGGAGGCTGAAGCAGACATGAGGAAACACTATCCGGAACTGTTTGGTAAGACTTAATTTTGAGGATGAAATTTATCTAAGTGGGGGAGGAATTGTAGAGCCCAAAATCAGTTCACGTAAAACCTATGCATTTATTTAAATTGTTAATTTTTTTAATTAAATTTAAAATCATTTTAGCGATGCATGATTTATGAATTTGCATTTCATTATTTGTGTTTATGTGATGCACGTTCAAATGTTTTCCTGAGTTTCATGTTTCAGGCGATTATTCGATGCGAGATCGAGGAAAAGAGAGCGGCGACGATTTTGGCGATTTTAAAATGTGGCATTTTATTATAAGTTATGATTAGGACATTTTAAAAGATTTATTTAGTTTTTAGCATTTTAAGAGCCTAATTTATTTATTTAGTGATTTTAAGATTTTAAAACTTTTAAGGTTTATCAATTGTGTATTTTAATTTTAAATATAGGATTGTTAGTAAAGTAATAGTGGGTTAGCAATTTAGTTGTGTAATTAAGCAATTTATTTCCCTAATTATTAGAAAACACACGCACACACATATATATAAACACACACTCGGCCATTGCACACACACTTGTCTCATTTCAATTTTTTGTGGAAGCCTAGGGTTCTAAGAACTAGAAGCAACCACCCCATCCTCTGTAAATTCCCAACAATTTACGTTGATTTTGTTGCAAGAAATCGAGCCACAAATCGTTCCGGATAAACCCTCGCACCTTCTCCACTTCGTAATTTTTAAAGATCAAAGGAATGTATAAACTATTGTTTTTGCATCGATCTCGTTATATTTTGTGTTGTAATTTTTATTATGCGTAAAAATCCATGTATGTTGTGAAAAAGTTTGAGAAAAAAGATTTGAAATGATTTTTGAATTAAAATTTTTAGATATGAAAACATGTCTTCTATGATTTCAATTACTGCGAAAATTCAGTTGATCTTCTGGAAAAGTTTGTTTTCCACATATAAAACGTAGTACATTTTGATAACTTCTATTTGAGAGTATATTTGTGATTTTGGACAAGAAACGAGTGAGTTATGATCGTTTTCGTGGGACATCTCAAACTGTGTTTTTCTGAAAAATACGTTCTTGACGTGTTCTTGAAGTTTATTGTTGCAAGCTTCGTTGGGGACCGTTGGCACTGCTGCGTTTAGGTATATTGAGTATGAGGTTGGAATGATTTTTGGTGCTTCTTTTCGTGTCAATAGTGGATCTTCCCTACCAGCCTAGTACTGTAGTTTAGTCTGATCAGACACATTTATGTATGGGTCAATTGCTTTGAAACATATCTCTACGCAAAATGATGAAGTTTATGCATGTTCAAGTATGTATGATGCAAGCATGTTTATGAAAAATTTTATGATGATGGCACGTCTAAGTTTTTGTTATTATATTCAAGTTTAAGTATGTGCGTTCTACTTTAAAGACGCATGTGGTTTTATTACGTATTACTTGTTATTCTCAGTTTATATGTGTTGAGTCTTTAGACTCACTAGACTTGATTGATGCAGGTGAGAACGAGTATGAGGAGACAAGGGGTGGGGACCAATGATCTAGCTTGGACTGTGCAGGAGGCTAAACCCGATGACCGCCCATGTTTTAAGAATTTATGAATGTTGATTCAAATACTCTGATTTTTTTCGAGATTTTTTACGTTGTTTAAACGTTTATCTTTTTGCAAACTTTGTTGGTAATTGTTTCATTTCAAAAATTTTTAGACGTGCAGTTTATTTTAACACAATTTGAAATATTATTATTTATTTAAGAAAAAATTTATTTTCAGCAAATTTCAAATAGTTTAAAATTACGGTACGTTACAATAAGAGTCTGTAATATCTCTTTTCTAAATCTGATTTAAATATGAGACAACGCAGGTGGATGGATATCCTGAAGGACTTTGATTGTGAGATTTAGTATCTTCTTGGATCGGTGAACATTACTGCGGATGCCCTCAGTCATAAAGTTCATGACTCTGTTTTAGCAACTTTTAATTTCACCAAAGTACACAAGGATATGTGTACATCTAGTTGGACTTTTTACTCGAATTGAAATTCTATCACTGTCTCAGCTTTGCAAGTTGGGCCTAACCTAATATCTAAAATACGAAAGGACCAACAAAGCGATGCTCAGATTCAAAAGTCTAAAGAAATTGTATCTGCAAGACATCCTTCTGGATTTCAGATTTTTTCTAATGGTTCTTTACGACTTAATGGTCGGCTGGTAGTACCTGATAATTTCGATTTGAAGTATGTCCTTCGTGAAGCACATTGTAGCAAATATCGTATTCAGCCTAGAGGCTGAAAAATGTATTTAAAATTGAGACCTCAATTTTGGTGGACACATATGAAGATGTACATTGCTGAATTTATTTAGAAATGCCTTGTCTACGAGCAAGTGAAAGCTGAGAGAATGAAACCGGGAGGATTATTCCATAGTCTCAAAGCCCCAAAACAAAATTGAGAACATATTTCTATGGACTTTGTGACTTATTTAACTCGTTCGAGCAAGAGCTGTGATGCTATTTGAGGAAATTTCCAAGAATCTATGGGTACACGTTTGGCTATGAGTACTTCATATCATCGTCAGTCTGATGGCTAGACTGAGCGTACAATTCAAGCGTTAGAAGACATGTTACGTGCTATTGTGATGGATTTAAAAATTTGATGGAAAGATGCCTTAACTTTGGTAGAATTTTGTTATAATAATAGCTTCCAAACGATTATTGGCATGGCACCTTTTGAAGCCTTATATGGGAGACGATGTAGGTCAAAACGTTATTCTAGGAAGAAATTGGTGAAAGACAAATGACTTGACCTGAAATAATACAAGAAATGGATTACAAGATTCAGTTGATTCGACAATGAATGAAAGCTGCTCGGGATCGTCAAACGAGTTATGCTAACAAACGAAGACGACTCTTAGGATTCAAGAAAAGTGATAAAGTGTTTTGGAAAATATCTTCCTTCAGACGAACTGTTCGATTTGGCATGCAAGGGAAATTATCTTCTCGATATGTTGGTCCATAAGAGATCTTTAATCGAGTTAGGGATCTTGCTTATCGGTTATCATTGCCACAAACTTTATCTATCATTCACGATGTGTTTCATGTTCCTATGTTGAGAAAGTAAGAACCAGATCTATCACATGTGCTTCGGCCTAATGAGGTTGCGCTTGATCCTTCTCTTTCCTATATTGAACAACCTTTTTGCATTATGAATTGGAAGGACAAAGTATAGCGTAACAAATCAATTCCACTAGTTCGATTAAAATGGACATGACATGGTGTGGAGGAGTCAACGCGGGAATTGAAAAGTAAGATGCGAGAATCATATCCGCACTTGTCTGATTCTATTCCATCTGTTCCATTGTATTCAATGCATGATGATCCATTTACTGATTTTAGTTTTGATACAATAACTGGAGAAGTATTATATGTTTATCAATGTATGTATATATAGATACTTAAGATTTCGAGGAAACAATCTTTTAAGTGGGAGAGAAATGTAAGGATCTCGCGTTGTATTATCGTAAATCATATTTTGATTCCCGATAATTCATGAAATTTGACATATTATGAAGTATTTAATTGAAAATGAAGGTGAGAAAATATGTTGAGATAATGAAAGATTGTATTAGTAATTGAATTATATTTTAAAAGTATGTTGAACCGTTATAGAGAAGTGACACATGTTACAGTGTCTTGCATAATTATCTGATGTTATTTCAAATGAAATGAAACCAATTTCATCATAAATCTAATATATAACACTAAAATTTTATGTTTTGGGTTTTTTCCATATCCATTTGAAAATAGGGGCAAAATCACCTCGAAGTGTGTCATGTGCATTGAAGTTCTTGCATTAACACATGTTAGGAGAATGAGCATACCATTCGTGTCCGATGTTCAAATTTCATGAGGTCAATGTCATATGAAAGCCAATATATAAATCTACAACTTTCATGCTGACGATTTTGCTAATTCAAAATTTAAAATAGTGTTTCGGACATAACAGGGCGCGACCTGCGTGCCAAGCTCTTCCAAGCTCCACCTTAGCTGCACATGATTTAAATTTGATATGTATGGTTATGTTTATATTCTTTATCTGTTTTCTGCGAAGAAGTGTAAGAAATCAAGTTCTATCGTCTGAATTTACCACGAAACATTGTCGTAATTCAAAACAAATTATATATTCAGAATCCTCGTATTGAGAGCGTTCTTTTGAAGTAATTTTCTTTTGGATTGATCACTTTTATTTATTGAATTAATGCAATAGCATGTATTTGAATTCGAAATCAATATATATGATAGAATAGCCGATGAGAAATTAACTTTCAAAGAAAAATTGAATTATGTTATTATTTCAATTTGATATGAATTTTCAAAGTTTCAAAACAATTTCGAAACTTGAAATTTTCATTGTAAATGTTTATCTATAAAATAATGATTGTATTATAATGAGTTATTAGAATTTATAATGCGATATAATTATCCTAATTATGTAAAGGTTAAACTGAGTAGTTTAGAACAAGTTGATACATTCAAATATGCTATTAGTGTTTCATTTGAATGAATTCATTTATTGAAATGAATATTTTTATTATATAGATTGATTTTCTATAATGAAATCTTAATATCGGATAGAGCTAAAATAATTCGGAGACGAAAAATTGAGGTTTGTTGCGATCGAGTAACGTACGACATGTATCTATGTCATATGATATATGATTGATTGATTGATTTGACTGAAAATATATGTGTCTATATGCCTTATTATTTGAGTTGATTTGGCATAGATGACATTCATGATTGGTAGATCGATGTATAAAATAAATTTTTCGTTAACACACATCATTTTATATATAGATCGATATATGACATGTACGTTGAGCTATGATCCTTGGATACCTTTATATTATTGTATTTTGATTATGGGGTTTTGAGCACGATACTATGTTTGATATTATGTGGCCCATAAAAACATAGCCATTGTCGCCCTTACGATTGATTGGTTGAGATTTGGGATTTGATGGAACTTTGCTGACGCTAGCATACAGATATTCCCTTATACTTGAGTGAGGCTGGTGTGCCAGCTCGAGCATTAATTTGATAGTGATTCTATTTATTCCGATATATGGTTAGGGGAAGGTTATTTGACCTGATATCTCCACAAAATACATGCATTGCATATCATATATCACAGTGTAGATACATGTTGTATTTATTATGGTTTTTCCTTACAGAGCGTTTTCTCACCCCTAAGGGGGGACTGTTGTTGTCTTTGTGTGTGGACAATGGCAGGTACTCTAGGTTATCAGGAGATCGGAGAAGGTACTTCTGGAGAGATTCACATCTGAGTTGAGGTTGAGTGGTCTATCCCAATGTATATATGTATCTATATATCGGGGCATGTCCAGGGATATGAGTTGTTTGTATGTAGTTGATTTAAGTCATGTGTAGGCTTATTTTATGATGTGATGTGTAGTGCCCAAATTCAGTACGCGTATAACCCATGCATTCGTTTAATTATTAAATCGTCTAATTAATAATTAAATAATTTATTTAGTTTTAGCAATTTAAAGCCTTATTTATGTATTTAGTAATTTAAGAGTTTGGAACTTTTAAAATTAGTGTGTAATCATTTTAAATGGGGAGTTTGATTAAATTAGTGTGTGTTAACTTTTAATTAGTATTTAATTTAGTTAATTTAGCACTAATTCCTCCTAATTAAAAACACACACACACGTTACACACACTCACACACACTTACACGTTTTTACACACACTAAAACACACAACACATCTACACATTCATGTTTTCAGATTTTTAAAGATAGGAAACCTAGGGTTCTCCATCTAAGAAGCAGCCGCCCCCTTCCCCTTTATTTTCCAGCAAGTTTTCGGCGATTTTATTTCAAGATAATCGAGCCACCATCGTTCCGGATCAACCTCGCTTCTTTCTCCGCTTCGGTATCGCCGTTTCGGTAACGTTTATCATCAAAAGGCACGTATAATCTCTCTTTTGCTGCATCGATCATGTCATATTATGTGTTGCGTTGTTTTACGCGTGAAAATTCATGTATGTTGTTCATAGTTTGAGCGGTTATTTGATCGGATCGATTTTGAAGGAAAAGTTTTAGATCTAAATCACGTTTTACTGTTCTTATTAAAACTGCGAATTTTTTTTGGTCAAGATTTTGGGAAAACTTTCAACGCCAAAAACGTAGAACTTTTTGATACCTTCGATTTGATATAAAATTCAAAATTTTTGGACGAAAATTGAGTGAGTTATGGCGTTTTTCGTGGGACTGCTCAAACTGCGAATTTTAAGTAAATTGCGTTCTTGAAGTTTATTTGTTGCAGGCTTCGTTGGGGATCGACGTGCGATCGTTGTTGCATCTAGGTATTATTATTATGATGTTGGGTTGGTATTTTGTATGTCGTTTAGTGTCGTTAGGTACTCGAGCACCTTAGTAGTCGTAGGAATCGAATTGGTGTCAATTACCACGTTTTTGAATTGTATGTGTCATAGGTTGAATATCGTTGCTTTGGATGTTTTACGAAATTTGTTTGATGTTATAGCATGCTAGGATGGGTCTCGGGGTGTCGATTCATAGTATGTGCAATCGAGTCTAGAAATTTAAGCAAAACTTGTACAAAAATTTTCGTAAGTTCGCGTTCACAGTAGGTACACGGACCCATACACGGACCCTGACACGGGGTCCGTGCCTTTGTTTCTTTCACGGTGTCATCCTTGCGAGCCTACACGGACCCCTAGACGGACCCTAGCACGGGGTCCTGTCCTCACTTCTTCCCGAGTTTCACTTTTGCGCACCTACACGGACCCTTACCCGGACCTCAGCACGGGGTCCGTGCCTTCCCTTTTCTTCACGAGTCATTCCACCGCACCTACACGGACCCGGAGCCGGACCTGGGCACGGGGTCCGTGTACTTGAGTTCTTGGGAAATATTATGGTATGCTTTGAGGGTGATGTCTTGGTTTAGTGTAATGTTTAATAATTACGAGTCACGAGAATTTTAGAACGCCCTAGGGAAATGTATGAACTCGTGAGTAAGCTTGTTTTTTACGTCTAAGTTACACCCGTTAAGTTTATGAATTCACGTTAGTATGTTGCAGCAACGACCCTGGTCGAAATCCAACGAATCCCTCAACGCCAAGTAAGTATGTTGACGTGCAAGAAAATATTTTAAGTTTTTGAGGTATGCTAAATGTCTTGTGACCAAATTGAATGGGTTTGGAAGTCGGTGAACGTGGCCGAGGACCTCTCCACCCCGTTAAATTATGAACGGGTTAGATCGTGGTTGGAAAGCGTTAAATGAACGGGGACCAACCAGCCCGTTAAATTATGAACGGGGATCTCATGTATGTGACAGTTGATACGTCCCTGTCAGCCCAGTACTGTGGTTTGTCTGATCAGACGTTTATTATGTATGGGTCACTTGCTTTGAAACATCCTCTACGCAAAATGAAGTCATGTATGTTTAAGTATGAACAACTACGCAAGCAAGTTTAAGTTATGGCACGTCTATGTATGTATGCAAGTTCAAGCTCATTACAAATCCAAGCTTCAAGTATGTATGTTCTATTTTAAAGTTGCATGCGATTTTATTATGTATTACTTGCTATTCTCAGTTTATACGTGTTGAGTCTTTAGATTCACTAGACTTGATCGATGCAGGTGAGGATGTCTATGAGGAAACAGGAGGTGGGGACCAAGGAGCAGGCTTGGACTGAGCGGGAGGCTAGACCCGAGGACCGCTCACGTTATTTTAAGGTTTCAAGCATGAAAATATTAATACTCTGATTTTACGTTTTGATACGAGATGTTTTGAGCAAGCTTTTCTTTTAGAAAATTATTTATTGGTGAATGGATGATGTAGTGACGACCGTATTGATTTTATTTTCGTATTCAAGAAAATTTTTAATTTTTCCGCAAATTTTAAGTAGTAGAAAAGTACGGTACGTCACAGTTGGTATCAGAGCGGTGTTCTTGTAAAGGGTTATGCCTACTGCCACTCGCAAGTGAAAGGGGATTGGTTTTAAGGTGTTCAAATGCGCAACGGAAGTTTTAAAAATTTTGAAAATCATATTTTCAAGGGCAAGAAATTCGAACACCTCATATACTAGTGTGTAGCAAATACGAGAACACGAAGATGTCATATATAGGGTGTTTAGAAATCATACCTATCAACCTCTTGAGGTTGATGATGGCTCCAACTAAGGTGTAAACACCTTAGCTCTTGAAAGGATGACAAATCTTCAAGCTTCCCTTTGAGCTCACCTTGCTCAAATATTAAGCCCACCACCAACTAGCTAGAACCACTCTAATTTTGCACTAGAAAAATTAGAGCATTTTTCTTTGAGAAGTGTATTGTTTCTTCAACAATTGAAGAACAAAAATTGGGAGAAATAATCAAGCAAATTTCGGCCAAAGGGGGGTGGGGAGGAGAGAAGGGAGACTTTTCTTGGTCCTTGAAAAAGTATGTATGTCCCCAAAGGCATGCCATGCCTTGGTTATACAAAAAGTTGTCTCCCAACCTTTCATCTCCCATGCATACAATGTGACTTGGGCTTGTAACTATTACAAGGCCCATGGACTTTATTTAAATGTCTCAAACACATTTGAGCTCATTAAAGTTTACTTGATTTTACTCAAGCCCACTAGTTTAATAATTATTTCTAATTGGGCTCTACAAGACCCAATGTTATTTAATTAATCCAACACTTGAATTAATTTAATTATTTGGACTCTACTTAGCCCACTAGTGTTTAATTAATTCAACAATTGAATTAATTTAATTTAGTCCATAATAATGTTTATGAAAATCACAATTTTCAAATACATTATTTATTTGGCCAACTTTTAATTTAAGAACACATTCATAATTTAAAAAATACATTTCCCTCATAGAAGTTATACTTCTATTTTTCCTCAAGCTTATAAACTCCTTTATAACCCGTTCAGCACATTGATCTATTTTACTTCTCAACGGGATTTAGAAAGCTAGTACTTGTGTGGCCCTCAATGGTTCATTGATACAACTAGCCGTGGGTTCACATCTCCATGTGATTCAGACTAAACATGTCCTTATACGAGCATACCCCAATTGCTCCATTCTTACTTATCAACTCCTTGATAACAAGAATGTCAGAACTCAAGTCTGATAGTACCCAACCAATCATGTTAAACGCCTAGCAGCATCGCTTCCATGATTCCATAGGTATCAAATGATAGTGCCTGCAAGAACCATTCAATTATGGTTAGCGTATAGTACGGTCCTTCAACTCATATATGCCGACCGATTCGACAACCATTGGTTTATCGAGAGTTGTCAATGAATCGATACTATGTGTCATGTTGTAGTTGCATCGATTGTGTAATCTATGAAACCCCTTTCATAATTACCACCATACTCTGATCAGAGATTTCATACTACATACACATAGGATATCCATACCCGAAGGTAAGCGGTGAATCCCCGACTACAATGCATCGACTCCTATATGTTTCGACAAAACACCCAACCTTGCCACCTGATGACCCCTAAAGAGTCGGTAAACAAGTCAAAGTGTAATTCTAGCACATAGAGTTTCAATGTTGTCCCGGGTCATAAGGACTAATGGTGTACAACCATAAACTAGCACGTTTCCACTCGATAAGTGAGAACCACTTGGAAAGTCTTTTATGGAAGGTTGTTCAGTGCACTCTACCAGGACCACCTATCTGCATGCTCGGACATCACAATGTTGTCCCCTACCAATGAAACATGGTACTCACATCGCTGATACTAGTCTCGAACTCGAGCGGCCTATATCCTTCTTAGTGGCGGCTGAATCGACTAGGAACTGTTTAGAATATACAGTATTCCAAATATGAGTTTCATGATAATCATCATATGAGCATCTCATATTCTTTCTATTATTTGTATATTCAAGGGCTTTATCTATGCAACTAGCATGGGTATTCAGATAAAGATGTGCCAATAATAATTTCAAATATTATTAAAATAAAGATTGTTTATACATAGAGTTTCATTGTGAACACTCGGCCAACACTTGGCTCGACGGGCACCTACTCTAACAATCTCCCACTTGTACTAGAGCCAACTACCCATATGCTTCAAACCCATTGATTCGCGATGCATCTCGAATAATGGTCCAGGTAAAGGCTTAGCTAGTGGATCAACAACATTATCTGCGGAGCCGACTTTGTCAATCGAGACATCTCCCCTTTCCACAATCTTTCAGAGGATGTGGTACTTTCTCAATACGTGTTTGGATTTCTGATGAGACCTTGGCTCCTTTGCTTGAGCTATAGCTCCCGTGTTGTCACACAACACCGAGACAGGAGCAACTCCATTAGGAATGACGTCCAACTCTTGGACAAAATTCCTTATCCAAACAGCCTCTTTTACTGCATCTGATGCAACAATGTATTCGGCCTCTGCGCTGGAATCCACAGTATTGTCTTGCTTGGAACTCTTCCAAGAGACAGCAGCACCATTGAGCATGAATACAAACCCAGAGGTTGACTTCGAGTCATCGATATCGCTTTGGAAGCTAGAGTCGGTATAGCTTTCCAATTTCAATTCTCCACCCCCATAGACCAAGAACAACTTATTGGTCCTTCTCAAATACTTGAGGATGTCTTTCACAGGTTTCCAATGTGGAAGACCAGGATTCGATTGATATCTACTCACTACACTTAGTGCGAAAGCCCCGTCAGGACGTGTAGATATCATGCCATACATGATGCTACCAATTGCAGATGCATAAGGAATGCTTGTCATCGCCGCTATCTCTACATCAGTCTTGGGAGACAAAGACTTGGATAGGGAGACGCCATGACACATTGGTAGATGTCCTCTCTTGGACTCATCCATCGAGAACCGCTTCACGATGGTAACAATGTATGTGGACTGGGTGAGACCAAGCAATCTTTTTTATCTATCTCTATAGATCTGTATTCCCAATACAAAAGATGCTTCACCCAAGTCCTGCATCGAGAACTTACTCGCTAACCATATCTTAGTTGATTGCAACATTCCTACATCATTCCCAATGAGTAGAATGTCATCAACATACAGCACCAGGAATGTCACAGCACTCCCACTGACCTTATTATACACACAGGGTTCCTCAAGATTCTTAGTAAAACCAAACTCTTTGATTGTACTATCGAATCTAAGGTTCCAACTCCTAGATGCCTGCTTTAGACCATAAATAGATCTCTGAAGTTTGCATATCATATGCTCACTTCCGATAGATGTAAACCCCTCAGGTTGAGACATGTAAATCTCTTCCTTGATATCCCCATTGAGAAAGGCTATCTTGACATCCATCTGCCATATCTCATAGTCATATCATGCAGCTATGGCTAGCAATATCCTTATGGACTTGAACATTGCAACTGGAGAAAAGGTTTCCTCAAAGTCAACTCTTTGCCTTTGAGTATATCCTTTTGCTACCAATCGTGCCTTGAAGGTCAATACCTTCCCATCCGCCCCAAGTTTCCTCTTGTAAATCCATTTACACCCTATGGGAACAATTCTCTCAGGTGGATCCACGAGATTCCACACTTGGTTCGAATGCATGGAATTCATCTCAGATTCCATTGCTTCAAGCCACTTGGATGAATTGGCATCAGATAACGCTTCCTTGAAGGTCCTTGGATCACATCCAAGGTTAGGCTCATCATGGCCCTCTTCAAGAAGCAGACCATACCTCATAGGTGGTCTCGAGACTCTCTCGGATCTTCTAGGAGCTTGTATCTCCTCTCTTGGCTCTTCGGGTGTGGGTTCTATAATTGTGGGTGTTTCTCGAACCTCTTCGAGTTCAATTATCTCCCATTTTCTATCCAATAGAAATTCATTTTCCAAAAAGATTGCATTCCTAGAAACAAACACCTTTGTTTCTTGGGGATGATAGAAATAATAACCAACAGAATTCTTTGGATATCCCACAAAGTAACATAAAATGGATCGACTATCCAATTTATCTCCCACTACCTGCTTCACATAAGTAGGGCACCCCCATATTCTAAGATAAGAATATTTGGGAGGCTTACCCATCCATATCTCATATGGTGTCTGTCTTTAAATGGACATTTAGTGGAATATCTTTCAATTTTAAGTTATAGAGATCGTTTTCAAGTTCAACAGTACCAATCAAACATTCATTCTTGTAAATATTGTAAACATCTTTGCTAAATAAACAAGAATTTCCATCTTTATCAACATAGAAATGGAAACCATGTTTTTCATCAAATCAGGTACAAACAAAACATCTCTTAAAAATTAACTTAAAATCATTGTTCAACAATAAGTAAACATCTCCCACGGCCTTGGCAGCAACTCTTGCTCCATTGCCCATCCTTAAGAAGGTCTCAGCTTCTGTAAGCCTTCTATTTTTTCCCATCACCTGTAACTCATTACAGAGATGTGAGCCACAACCGGTATCCAATATCCAAGTAGTAGAGTTAATTGAAATGTTTACTTCAATGTAGAACATACCATTTTCAAAACTTTTCTGAGCAAGATATTCTTTTTCTCCAATGTCCAGGCTTCTTGCAGTGATGACAAACATCACTAGTCTTGTCAGCCTTAACTGGTGTGGCTGCCACGACGGGATTCGGATATTGCCTCAACAAGGGCACGTTCTTCTTGGGACATTGGAAAGAACGCTTCTTTCCCTTCCCATGTGGATCAATCTTCGTACCAGATGAAGAACCCACATAAAGAACCAACTTCTCTTTCTTGATGGTGGATTCAAACGTAACAAGCATGTTAACAAACTCCTCAAGGGTCGGCTCTAGCTTGTTCATGTTGAAATTCACCACAAAAGGATCAAATGAGCTAGGCAGCGATAAGAGCAACACGTCGGTGGTTAACTCCGAAGGCAACATCAGATCCATGCCAACGAGCTTGTCCACGAGCCCAATCAACTTCAGGCCATGCTCATGGACCAAGGCCCCATCTCGCATGCGCAAAGTGATCAGCTCCTTGACGGTAGCATGCCTAAGAGGCCGTGTTTGCTCACCAAAGAGCTTCTTGAGATGCAAATGAATGTCAGCAGCACTCTTTGCATCCTCAAAACGCCTCTACAGCTCATCATTCATAGAAGCCTGCATATAACATCTAGCTTTCAAGTCATGGTCACACCATTCCTTGTAAGTCTGCAATTCTTCAGGAGTGCAGTCAGTCGGAGCCTCAACAGAGCGCGACTTAGTCAGTGTATATGCTATCCTTTCCGAATTCAAGACGATTTTCAAGTTTCTTAGCCAAGTGAGGTAATTAGGTCCAGTTAATATGTGTTTTTCGAGTATTACAGATAGCGGATTGCGAATCGAAGACATTGTCAAAAAGTATTGAAAAGTAAAACAGATAAATGTTAATGACTATTTTAAAATATTTAGTAAGATATGAAGTATGGACTTTTACTTCATAAATTTTTACTCCTACTATTTTGACATCTTTCACTACCCTCTAGTGAAAACGGGAAACTCCTTTCCTCAGTAGGTACGCAAGGTTCAATTAGCGAATTATGATCCCGAATAATATCAGCCAATCACAATTCCTAAAAGGTAGTTTCCAATTGCATCTCCATTCAACCCTCTACGCAAACTTTTGTCTCACGTTTGATTAGGGCCCAATAATATGACGTCATTCATCTTTACGTGTCAAGCCTTACCCACCGATGTTGAACCTTAATGGACGGTCGCCATGAGTTCTCTCAATAATATGAGCCGAAACCATGGGAGTTCCACGTAGTTCACATCACCGTGTCAATGGATGTCACAGCTTTCCGGCACCCAGGGCCCCCCAATAATATGAGCCGAGCCCCGAGTACGGGTAGCGTTCATCATGCACCAATTGTCGATGGAAGACATGGAAATTATAAACAAATTTATAATTCCTCTTTTCGGGCATGATATTAATTTTGAATCTTATTCAAAATGAGGGTTTTTTAATTTTGAAAGGTCTCATCATTAATTTTATTTAAAAGCTCACCATGTTTGATCGTATGTTTGCCGGATTCATGCAACTTTGTTATTATCATAATAATAACGCACATACTCATTATTTATAACATATCATGCATATATTATAAACAGTAAACAAACAAGGATGATCAATCGCCCCAATACTAATGGCCCGTGTGAGCTAAACACGGGCCTAGGTCCAATCCTAGGGTAATGCAAGGGATGCAAATGCAACTATTACATTAGCTTCCAATATTTACATGTCTTCGATCTTCATAATCATCATGGCCACCACCTTTCAATCTTGATCATCCACTATACTAATATTTACAAATAAATATCCATGGCAAATAGGGATACATCTCATGGGGTGAGAACGGGCCATAAACCAAGCCCACTTTAAATTTGATAATTATTACAATCATTCAACACAAAATATCCTAGCATACACCTAGCAAATTGGGCTTGGGCTTTTGATCATCCTTCATGCATAATATCACATATCATACACCATCAATTAATTATCACAATAATTAATTGATCCAATATTATATATCTTGAACCAATCACTAACCGCCACGATTATAAACTAAATTAAATAAGTATACAAACATCTTTGTCTACTTTCCAATTAATTTATTTATAACCGAATTTCTTGTAAATCACAATTTACTATAAATAATTAAAGTCCAACTTCAATTATTTATTTTATGAGAAAATATTTGCAACTTTTGTAATTTTAAACTTAAGGGCCCAAAAAACTCATTTTTCACTAAAAACATTTTGGCCCATTTAAAATTCACAAATATGTTAGCCATCCAATGGCCCAACAACATCAAGGCCCATGACACTTTGATAATCCAAAAACTTTTGGAAACCCTGGTCGTCATCACCGTCGCCGTATTCGGGCCAACAAATATATATATATATTTTTTTTAAAGATAGGGGCATTCGGGCAGCACCTCGGGCTGCCCTTGCTGCACGAAATGGGCAGCAACATGCTGCCCAAAACCGTGCCCAAAAGCCTTGGTTTTTGTTGCAAAATTTTATTCTCATGCGGTTAGAAATCGATCTCAATATAATATTAAGTATATGCTACAAAAACTAGTATCCTTAGCTTTGATACCACTTGAAAGGGGATCGGTTTTAAGGTGTTCAAATGCGAAACGGAAGTTTTAAAAATTTCGAAAATCATATTTTCATGGGCAAGAAATTCGAACACCTCATATACTAGTGTGTAGCAAATACGAGAACACAAAGATGTCATATTTAGGGTGTTTAGAAATCATATCTATCAACCTCTTGAGGTTGAAGATGCCTCTTGAGGTTGATGATGTCTCCAACTAAGATGTAAACACCTTAGCTCTTGAAAGGATGACAAATCTTCAAGCTTCCCTTTGAGCCCACCTTGCTCAAATATTAAGCCCACCACCAACTAGCTAGAACCACTCTAATTTTGCACTAGAAAAATTAGAGCAATTTTCTTTGAGAAGTGTATTGTTTCTTCAACAATTGAAGAACAAAAATTGGGAGAATTAATCAAGCAAATTTCGGCCAAAGGGGGGTGGGGAGGAGAGAAGGGAGAGTTTTCTTGGTCCTTGAAAAAGTAAGTATGTCCCCAAAGGCATGCCATGCCTTGGTTATACAAAAAGTTGTCTCCCAAACTTTCATCTCCCATGCATGCAATGTGACTTGGGCTTGTAACTATTACAAGGCCCATGGACTTTATTTAAATGTCTCAAACACATTTGAGCTCATTAAAGTTTACTTGATTTTACTCAAGCCCACTAGTTTAATAATTATTTCTAATTGGGCTCTACAAGACCCAATGTTATTTAATTAATCCAACACTTGAATTAATTTAATTATTTGGACTCTACTTAGCCCACTAGTGTTTAATTAATTCAAAAATTGAATTAATTTAATTTAGTCCATAATAATGTTTATGAAAATCACAATTTTCAAATACATTATTTATTTGGCCAACTTTTATTTAAGAGCACATTCATAAATTAAAAAATACATTTCCCTCATAGAAGTCATACTTATATTTTTCCTCAAGCTTATAAACTCCTTTATAAGCCGTTCAACACATTGAACTATTTTACTTCTCAACGGGATCTAGAAAGCTAGTACTTGTGTGGCCCTCAATGGTTCATTGATACAACTAGCCGTGAGTTCACATCTCCATGTGATTCGGACTAAACAAGTTCTTATACGAGCATACCCCAATTGCTCCATTCTTACTTATCAACTCCTTGACAACAAGAATGTCAGAACTCAAGTCTGATAGTACCCAACCAATCATGTTAAACGCCTAGCAGCATCGCTTACATGATTCCCTAGGTATCAAATGATAGTGCCTGCAAGAACCATTCAATTATGGTTAGCGTACAGTACGGTCCCTTCAACTCATATATCCCAACCGATTCGACAACCATTGGTTTATCGAGAGTTGTCAATGAATCGATACTATGTGTCATGTTGTAGTTGCATCGATTGTGTAATCTATGAAACCCCTTTCATAATTACCACCATACTCTGATCAGAGATTTTATACTACGTACACATAGGATATCCATACCCGAAGGTAAGCGGTGAATCCCCGACTACAATGCATCGACTCCTATATGTTTCGACAAAACACCCAACCTTGCCACCTGATGACCCCTAAAGAGTCGGTAAACAAGTCAAAGTGTAATTCTAGCACATAGAGTCTCAATGTTGTCCCGGGTCATAAGGACTAATGGTGTACAACCATAAACTAGGACGTTTCCACTCGATAAGTGAGAACCACTTGGAAAGTCCTTTATGGAGGGTTGTTCAGTGCACTCTACCAGGAGCACCTATCTGCATGCTTGGACATCACAATGTCCCCTACCAATGAAACATGGTACTCACATCGCAGATACTAGTCTCGAACACGAGCAGCCTATATCCTTCTTAGTGGCGGCTGAATCGACTAGGAACTGTTTAGAATATACAGTATTCAAAATATGAGTTTCATGATAATCATCATATGGGCATCTCATATGCTTTCTACTATTTGTATATTCAAGGGCTTTATCTATGCAACTAGCATGGGTACTCTGATAAAGATGTGCCAATAATAAGTTCAAATATTATTAAAATAAAGATTGTTTATACATAGAGTTTCATTGTGAACACTCGGCCAACACTTGGCTCGACGGGCACCTGCTCTAATAGCAAGAAGCTCACAAAGTCACACCTCAAGTCTGTAAGTTTTAAAGTTTCAAATTCATGCTATGTAGTAAGCATTAAGTTCTGATTTCAGCATGTGCATATTTTAAAGTTGTAGTACGTGCATCTTATGTCATTTATATCATGTTCATGCATGTTGGGTTTACGTGTCGGGTAAATTATTGGAACAGTATACCTCCTAGACGTAGGATTGTGCGTGAAGCAGGAGATGAGAATAGGGAAGCCCAGGATGAGGAGAGGGCCACTCCTCCTCGTCCACCGTCAGATATGCAGGATTAGAAGCTTGTAGGGATGACTCAGTTCGTCGTATACTTTGCGGGGAACCAAGCTACAGTGGATGCAGGGGCGAGGCCCAGATCGGAAGCAGTTTACGAGAGGTTTAGGAGGATTGATCCTAAGGAGTTCTCGGGGACTACTGACCCGATGATAGCAGAAGGATGGATTAAGTCCATCGAGGTAATCTTTGCGTTTATGGAGCTGCAGGATGCAGACAGAGTTAGATGTGCAACCTTTTTGTTGACAGAGGACGCCAGACTATGGGGGGAGTGCGCGTCCATGTCGGTGAATCTGCAGACTCTGTCATGGGATGACTTATCTTTTACTCCAATTACTTCAATGAGAAAGTACGATCCAGACTGACTAGGGAGTTTATGACGTTGCGTTAGGGGGATAGCAGCGTTGCGGAGTTTAAGAGGGGGTGTCACTTTGTACCCCTGAGTGCGAATGATGCGCGGGAGAAGTTGAGGCATTTTATTGTAGGTTACAGCCGATCTTGCGTCGTGATGTGAGGGTTGCTGGTCCGGCGACTTATGCAGTTGCCGTGTCGAGAGTTTTGGCAACAGAGCAGGACTAGAGGGACGTTGAGGTCGATAGGCAGGGCAAGAGGCCCTATAAGGCACCTCGTCTTGAGGAATCTTCGTAAGTCATTAAGAAACTTAGGATTAAGTGGATATGAGTACTGGAATTAAGTTATCTAAGACTACTTTGGTTGTGTAAGCTTTAATTTCAAGTTTATGAAATAAGTGATTATACGGGGATATTTGATGAAATAAAAACAAAAGGGAATTAGTTGTATTCAACATAGGTTAGCAATGGTCGAATATTAAGATTTTTATCGATTAAGAAATTTAAAATCTTTATATGAGGATTCTAGAATTCTGTGGGTTATAAGCGAAGTTGATTTATTAGAATTAGTCCATCATTAACTAGGGGAAACTTATTAAGCTTTATACGTTAGAATGAATTAAGTACTGAGGATACGTCAAAGTGTGACATTCGTTCCAATGAGGAGGGTTTAAGTTTCTTAGGCCTCAACTATAATGTATTTGGGAAGGAAATAGTTTAAGCATATGTTTGATGCTAGGAAGGTTTTATTATCTAAGCAGAATATCGATAATGTATATTTTGGGGTTTTATGGATTAATGTTACTCGAAATTTAAGATTTGCAACAATCTTTATTTGGGATGTACTTATAAATGGCTAAGTTACGTAAGTTTGGCGTCGTAAGGCAAAGATTCGATTCAATGATCGTAGATCAATGTTATTACTGGGTTAAGATAAGGTTTAACTTTTGAGTGTAGAACCAAGGATAGAAGTTGATCAGTAACTTTTAGTGCTAAGATTTCTTAGGTTGAACTGCATAAATGCTAAAGTAATAGATCGATAAACATTACGGGTATAGTATAAGGAAAGTGAGATAAGATAAGTTTGAACCTCCATTTCTAATATTGGGAATTGTGAGAAAAGTCAGAATTCGAGGTCATAGTAAAGTAAAACTAAGACAACCTTCAGGACTAGATATGAACATTACGAGTTTTTAGCGACTAATGCTCCAGCAATTTTCATGGACCTCATGAATCAGTATTTCAGCCTTACCTTGACCAGTTCGTCATAGTATTTATTGACGATATCCTTATTTACTCGAAGGGCCACGAGGAGCACAGGCAGCACTTGATAGTTTTGCAGACTTTGCAGAGTCGCAAGTTATTTGCAAAGTTCAATAAGTGTGAATTTTGGTTGGAGAAGGTAGCATTTTTGGTTCATATATTTTCTAGCAGCGGCATTGAGGTGGATCCAGCGAAGGTAGCAGCCGTTAAGGAATGGGTTGAACCGAAGAATGCATCAGAGATCCGCAGTTTTCTGGGATTAGCCGGTTACTACCGTAAGTTCATTCGGGGGTTTTCGTCCATAGCAGTGTCACTCACTTCACTGACCAAGAAGAATGTTAAGTTCGTGTGGACTGGCGAGTGTCAGTAGAGCTTCGATACTTTGAAACAAGCTCTTATTTCAGCGCCAGTGTTAGCCATGCCAACAGGGCAAGGTGATTTTGTGCTATACATCGATGCATCTAAGCTCGGGTTAGGCGCAGTACTGATGCAACATAGTCGAGTTATAGCTTATGCTTCCAGGCAGTTGAAAGTGCATGAGAACAACTACCCGACTCACGACCTGGAATTAGCCGCCGTTGTCTTTGCGTTGAAGATTTGGAGACATTACTTGTACGGCGAGAAATTTCAGATATTTACCGATCATAAGAGTCTCAAGTATTTCTTCACGCAGAAAGAGTTGAATATGAGACAGAGACGGTGGTTAAAGCTAGTGAAAGACTATGATTGCGAAATTAGCTACCACCCGGGAAAAGATAATGTTGTCGCAGATGCCCTGAGCAGAGAAGTGGCAGTTGTAGCACAGTTGTCAACGCATAAACCTCTTCAATCCGAGATTCAGATGTTTGATTTAGAGGTTTATCGTAAGGGCAAAGCACCAAGGCTGTCTAATCTTACAGTCCAGTCTTCTCTGCTAGACTGTATCCGGACAGGCCAGTCGTCAGATGAGCAGTTGCAGAAATGGAGACTGAAGGATGAAGCCAAGGGCAGTCTACTGTACACAGTGTCAGATGGTATTGTGAGATACAGAGGTAGAATGTGGGTGCCTAGTGTTGATTCGATCAGACAGGATATTCTGACGGAGGCACATGCATCTCCGTATTCTATTCACCTAAGAGGTACCAAAATGTACAAAGACTTGCAGATTCTGTATTGGTGGCCGGGGATGAAGAGGGACATCCGCAGATTCGTATGAGATTGTCTTACTTGTCAGCAAGTGAAAGCTGAACATCAGAGGCCAGCAGGAATGCTTAAGCCGCTCCCTATTCCAGAGTAGAAAAGGGAGAACATCACGATGGACTTCATCGTTGGATTGCCTAGATCAGTCAGAGGCTTTAATGCCATTTGGGCTATTGTGGATCGACTCACGAAGTCAGCGCACTTTTTGCCAGTGAAGACGACTTTCTCCATGACGCAGTACGCGGAGCTTTATATCAGGGAGATAGTCCGTTTACATGGGTTCCCAGTCTCAATTGTGTCCGATAGGGACCCGAGGTTTACGTCGTCCTTCTGGAAGAGCTTACATGCAGCCATGGGGACAAAGTTGCTTTTCAGTACAGCATTTCACCCGCAGACAGACAACCAGTCTGAGCGAGTGATTCAGGTTTTAGAAGATTTGCTGAGAGCCTGTATGAGTGATTTTCAGGGGACTTGGGAGTCAGAAGCGGACATGAGGATTCGCTACCCGGAGTTGTTTGGTAAGATTTAATTTCGAGGACGAAATTTATATAAGTGGGGGAGGAACTGTAGTGCCCAAATTAAGTACGCGTATAACCCATGCATTCGTTTAATTATTAAATCGTTTAATTGATTTTAAATGTGTTTTAGCCATGCATAATTTATGAAAATACATTATTTTAAATTATTCATGTTTATGTGATGCACGTTAAAATGTTTTACGAGTTTCATGTTTCAGGCGATTATCCGAGGCCGGATTGAGGAAAAGACCTGGTGACGATTTTTGGCAATTTCAAAAGATGGTATTTTATTTTAAGTCAAGGATGAGGCGTTTTAACTAATTTATTTAGTTTTAGCAATTTAAAGACTTATTTATGTATTTAGTAATTTAAGAGTTTGGAACTTTTAAAATTAGTGTGTAATCATTTTAAATGGGGAGTTTGATTAAATTAGTGTGTGTTAACTTTTGATTAGTATTTAATTTAGTTAATTTAGCACTAATTCCTCCTAATTAAAAACACACACACACGTTACACACACTCACACACACTTACACATTTTTACACACACTAAAACACAAAACACATCTACACATTCATGTTTTCAGATTTTTAAAGATAGGAAACCTAGGGTTCTCCATCTAAGAAGCAGCCGCCCCCTTCCCCTTTATTTTCCAGCAAGTTTTCGGCGATTTTATTTCAAGATAATCGAGCCACCATCGTTCCGGATCAACCTCGCTTCTTTCTCCGCTTCGGTATCGCCGTTTCAGTAACGTTTATCATCAAAAGGCACGTATAATCTCTCTTTTGCTGCGTCGATCATGTCATATTATGTGTTGCGTTGTTTTACGCGTGAAAATTCATGTATGTTGTTTATAGTTTGAGCGGTTATTTGTTTGGATCGATTTTGAAGGAAAAGTTTTAGATCTAAATCACGTTTTACTGTTCTTATTAAAACTGAGAATTTTTTGGTCAAGATTTTGGGAAAACTTTCAACGCAAAAAACGTAGAACTTTTTGATACCTTCGATTTGATATAAAATTCAAAATTTTTGGACGAAAATTGAGTGAGTTATGGTGTTTTTCGTGGGACTGCTCAAACTGCGAATTTTAAGTAAATTGCGTTCTTGAAGTTTATTTGTTGCAGGCTTATTTTGGGATCGACGGGCGATCGTTGTTGTATCTAGGTATGATTATTATGATGTTGGGTTGGTATTTTGTATGTCGTTTAGTGTCGATAGGTACTCGTGCACCTTAGTAGTCGTAGGAATCGAATTGATGTCAATTACCACGTTTTTGAATTGTATGTGCCATAGGGTGAACATCGTTGCTTTGGATGTTGTACGAAATTGGTTTGATGTTATAGCATACTAGGATGGGTCTCGGGGTGTCGATTCATAGTCCGTGCAATCGAGTCTACAAAGTTAAGCAAAACATGTACAAAAATTTTCGTAAGTTCACGTTCACAGTAGGTACACGGACCCATACACGGACCCAGACACGTGGTCCGTGCCTTTGTTTCTTTCACGGTGTCATCCTTGCGCACACGGACCCCTAGACGGACCCTAGCACGGGGTCCGTGTCCTCACTTCTTCCCGAGTTTCACTTTTGCGCACCTACACGGACCCCCACCCGGACCTCAGCACGGGGTCTGTGCCTTCCCTTTTCTTCACGAGTCATTCCACCGCACCTACACGGACCCGGAGCCGGACCTGGGCACGGGGTCCGTGTACTTGAGTTTTTGGGAAATATTATGGTATGCTTTGAGGGTGATTTCTTGGTATTGTGTAATGTTTAATAATGTCGAGTCACGGGAATTTTAGAACGCCCTAGGGAAATGTGTGAACTTGTGAGTAAACTTGCTTGTTATGTCTAAGTTACACCCGTTAAGTTTATGAATTCACATTAGTATGTTGCAGCAATGACCCCGGTCAAAGTCCAATGAATCCCTCAACGCCAAGTAAGTATGTTGACGTGCAAGAAAATATTTTAAGTTTTTGACGTATGCTAAATGTCTTGTGACCAAATTGAATGGGTTTGGAAGTCGGTGAACGTGGCCGAGGACCTCTCCACCCCGTTAAATTATGAACGGGTTTGATCGTGGTTGGAAAGCGTTAAATTATGAACGGGGACCAACCAGCCCGTTAAATTATGAACGGGGATCTCATGTATGTGGCAGTAGATATGTCCCTGTCAGCCCAGTACTGTGGTTTGTCTAATCAGGCGTTTATTATGTATGGGTCACTTGCTTTGAAACATCCTCTACGCAAAATGAAGTCATGTATGTTTAAGTATGAATAAGTACGCAAGCATGTTTAAGTTATGGCACGTCTATGTATGTATGCAAGTTCAAGTTCATTTCAAATCCAAGCTTCAAGTATGTATGTTCTATTTAATAGTTGCATGCGATTTTATTATGTATTACTTGCTATTCTCAGTTTATACGTGTTGAGTCTTTAGACTCACTAGACTTGATCGATGCAGGTGAGGATGTCTATGAGGAGACAGGAGGTGGGGACCAAGGAGCAGGCTTGGACTGATGGGAGGCTAGACCCGAGGACCGCCCGCGTTATTTTAAGATTTTAAGCATGAAAATATTAATACTCTTATTTTACGTTTTGATACGAGATATTTTGAGCAAGCTTTTCTTTTAGCAAAATTTTTATTGGTGAATGGATGATGCAGTGACGACCGTATTGATTTTATTTTCGTATTCAAGAAAATTTTTAATTTTTCCCCAAATTTTAAGTAGTAGAAAAGTACGGTACGTCACATGATGTGTTTAGTCCAAACTTTATTATATACTATTTCCCGTATTACAATTATAGTTGGCTCATTTTGAGCTCATTGTAAAGAAATGTTTTACCCGTTTTCCGTTGTAATTAAGTAATTTTAATCAATAATGATTAGGAGTTATGGGCCCCACAGTATCACTTCCTTATAGTATTGCCAATTCCTTACCAATAGAATATGGCAAACATGCATTGGTATTATATCCCATAACACCTCATACTCGTACTTCCTAATGGAAAATGATACCAAGACTTTCTTATTCATTTTCACTTCCACACAGTCGTTCAACTATTGTAATTTATAGGGTTGTGGATGTTTCAACATAGCCAATCTCAAATTCTCCACCATCTCACAACTAGCCACACTGGTACAACTCTATCCATCTACGTTAAAATTGAAAACATTCATATTCACAAAATATCTAGTATGGAATGAAATCTCCATTTGGTTTGTTTCCTCCACCTTGAACTATGTACTCATGATCTGCCTAGTTACAAACGCTTCACTTACAACGGCCTCATATCCCTCATCAGGATCCACAAACTCGGGCATCTCATCATTACCCTTGTTATCATCCTCACTCTTAGATTCAACAACCCCATAGGCATTCATCGTCGTAATTCTCTTGTTTGGATATTGGTTTGTAATATGGCTAACTAGTTGACACGTAAAACATTTAATATCTCAAAAATGATTAATAGGATTTTCGCATTTATTTTGCACTCCTTGCTTAGGTGAATCTTTCTTTGGTTCAAATTTAAGCTTAGTCACCACCTTCATTTCTTCACACTTCTCCACGTTTGGATGCCAAGAAGATGAACTTCCCAATTGATTGGTGCAGACAACTCATCTCCTTTGGGTTGTTGCTCCATTTTGTTCGCTATTTTCATCATCTTGTCTAAATACAAGTAGTGTATAAGCTCCACTTGGTCTTCAATCTCTCTATCCAAACCATACAAAAATCGAGCCATTGTAGCCTCATCCTCCTCCTCTACGTTGGTTTTAATCATGGATATTTCCAACTCCTTATGGTAATACTCGACAATTTTAGTACCCTTTTTCAAGCTTCGTAGCTTCTTAAACAACTCATGTAGTAATGGTTAGGCACAAATCTCTTTCTCAGAAGCCATTTCATCTCATCCCACGTCTCGATAGGTCTCTCTTTGTAATTTCTCCTAGTGGTCACAAGTTGATCCCAACAAATAAGAGCATAATCTAAGAATTCAACCTCCGACATCCTAGCATTTTTGAGTTTGGAGTAGTGGTGACAGTCGAACACAAACTCTACCCTCTTTCCCACTCTAGTATGCTTCTGGATTAGATTTGCCATGAAACGATGAGATCATCGACTTAAAGCTACCCGTATCACCATATTCTCTACCCCCATTAATGTACCTCCTATGTACATCCTGTCTTTTACATTTAAAAAATCCCAGTTCTCATCCGTTCCTCCCTCAATTCTAACTATGACTCTCATCATTGTCTACCATATCGTATTCATCCTCGTCTTCTTCACTTCCCATATTTTTTACTTAGGTTTAGTCCCACTAGTAGCAACCTAGAGACTACTCATCCTCATGTGTAGTGGCTCTAATTTGGTCCTCATCATCTTAATGATATGACCAAAAAACGCCTCCATCTGGACCTTGGAAAGTCCTTGGTTCGAGTAATCCCTTTCTTCCTTATCAAGTTTTCTTTCAGACATTGTAACTGGAAGAAACGTTAATATAAATAAAAAAATATTCCTCACCAAAATCCTCTCAGTCACTATAAAAAAATAACTCGCTCTCCTTTTCTTTTTGTCATCACTACAAATACCTTACACGTCACTCCAAGGAAGAACACTCGCACTCAAGTATTTCATTCAAGTTTGAAAATTCTCTCGAAGAGTACACTTAAACGTTTTATCTTGTGTGTATCAAACTTACAAGTTCAAGTTTGTAGAAACTTGCAACTGTCTCACTTAGACTGAACAAAATCAAGAGATTTGAAGATCTTTCCCGTGAACTTGAATATGACTCAACACTAAAGAAAAAGAAAATTTCAACGCCAAAAAATAAGCAACAAAATTTTGGAGCTTTATACTTTTTTTTTTATAATTTGTTATTTTTTTATTTATATTTTTTTACAATACTTACACGACAAGAAACGATGTAACTTGCGTGACAAGAAATAAAGAATAAGGACTCAAGAGTATTCGAGAATCGCAAGGTTCACGAACAAAGTAAAACGATAGACAATATTCTTAATAAAAATCTTTCGACACAAGAAACGAAGAATGAAACAATAGGACAACGAAAACTCGATAATAAGAAACGAGACACTTATTTGAATCAAAAGAAACAAAGCTATGGTACCAAATGATATGAATTCTTCTATGCATGATAAGCAAACATGGCTTGGAAGTAATTGTGCCCTCAATTCAATAAACGAAAAGAATTCTTGCATGTTTTTGTCCCCGTCTTTGAAACAAGTAAATTGTCCAATACACCCATAAACTAAAAATTTAATAACAAATAACACAAGAATAAATAACCAAATTCAAATGAAGTTTCAAATAACTTATCTTTAATAATCTGCGTGAAGCACAATTGACAAATGCCACAAAAATAAAATTTTGATAAGTTTTATTTTTGAAAGAACAAAGCCAAAGCTTTGATTTTGAGTTTCTTAATAATCTAGGACACTAAATAGGAAAAATTTTCTTTTCTACAGGCCGTCACCCGTGGGCGCACGTAAGCTACTGAATTTTTCCACTTCAGAGAGATGAGTCGCGCGGCTGCCCGGTATCGAAGTACTACTACACGCCTTGGCTCTCAGCTCTGCCATATGGGGGGGCGTGGCTGCGAGCCTCTTGCTACTCTGTAGAGAAAGACTCTGTGCTTGAAATGCATGGTGCCCAGTTGCTATTGTCTTCTTGATCCTTTAGTTCTTGAATGAAGTTGCAATGATCTCCAACTTGGTTGCCATGCTCCCTGAAGTTCGAGCTTTGACAACATGTTAGTAGGCACTTCTCGGTAGCTCACCATGAGTTCATGAATATCTTCCTTAAACTCCTTGCTTCGCCCTTTCGTTATGGTCCTTCCCAAAACTCCAGCAGATCTCATGCTTTCTTAAGAGCTTGTTCACTTCGAGAGATCAAGACAAGGAAAAGTTCTTCAAGGACTGGCTTAAAATTGTGCCCTCTCGTCATTGGGCCTTCTACAAGAATCATATTTTGTTATTGATTTGATGCCGCGATTTTAATCCAGAATTCATGTTTGATTTTCACGAGTAAGATGATTCATATAAAAAATGTTGATAATCATTTGGAAAAATCGATACTTCGTAAAATTGTGATTAAGAGATCACATTAAGGATTCAATCTATTCCAACCAATTTGATGCGCATTGGAGTCCCAGATTCTAATTTGTAAGTTATAACACCTATAAGAATTTTGATATGGTTCGTGCACAGTTTATTAGCTTATTTACAATGTAGTTAATCATTTGGATTGGTCGATATCTCGTATAGTTTTGATCAACATACCATATTCAGGATTCAAATAGCATTGGATACAAAATATTATTCGTACGATGAAGCAGCTATACATATTTTGAGTGGTTCGTACACAATTTAATATGTTATTGACAATTTTATAATCATTTGGAAATTTAGATACCTCGTAACATTATGATGAAGACATCATATTAAAGGCTAAAAGTATTCAGGCCAATTAAAGTGTATTGGAGTCCAAATTTCTCGTTCGTGCGTTAAAACACCTTTACGGATTTTGATTGGTTCATGAAACCTTTAGTATCTTATTTACAATATTGATAATTATTTAGAAAAATCGACACATTGTGTGATCAAAAGATCATAATAAGGATTCAATCTATTCCAGCCAATTTGACGAGCATTACAATCCTAACTTCAAATTCACAAGTTAAAACAACTATGATGTTGATTTTAATTGGTTCATGCACCTTTCACTTAACTTATTTACAATGTAAATAATTGTTGAATCTTGGTTTCTCGTGCTCAAAACGCAGCAGAAGTTTTAAAAATTTTAGATCTTGACATTCAAGATGTATTTGGACACTCGTATGGTTTTATAATTAAACATTCATAAGGCGTTAAAATATATACATTTGGTGAAAGAATCACTAGTCCAACTAAGACATGACCTAATATATGACTTGCTTACTCTCTTTAATCATTAAGACATGACCTAATATTCATAATTAATATTAATGGACTTGATTAATTAATTGGGCTAGTCCAACTAGTTTAATTAATTAAAAAAAGTCCATTAAGAACTTTAATTATTTAGTATGTTGGACTTGTACTCCTACAAGCCCATTAAACACACTTCCCACTATATTTAATTTAATATTTAATAAATTCAACTTTTGATCTTAATAAATTAAATCCATTATAAATTCAAATTTTGAATTTAATATTTAAATTATAAATTCAACTCCTTGAATTTATCACCTCCAAAATTTAATATTTAAAACATTCAACTTTTGAGTTTTATAAATTAAATTCTCAAATTTTATAAATTCAACTCCTTGAATTTATTTTTCTCAAAATTTAATTATCATAAATTCAAATCCTTTAATTTATTATATCAAAATATAAATTCAACTTCTGGAATTTATTCTCTCAACGGGAAAAAATTATCCAGTGCTTGTGTGACTCTCAATGGTTCAGGGATACAGCTAGCCATAGATTCACAACTCTTTGTGATTCAGGACATAATCTTTATTCAGGCTTACCCTAAATTGCCTCATTCTATGTATCAACAATTGATCATTAGAATGTTAGAAATCATATTTTTTATGAAAAACCGATCGAATCATGGTAAGAACGTCTACCAGCATCGCCTCATGATTCCCTAGGTATCACTGATAGTGCCTACAAGAACCAGTCGATTATGATTAACATACAGTACGGTCCCTTTTCATCTCATATGTCCCGATTGAATCTGCAACCATTGATTCATCGAGGGTTGTATAAGAATTCAATAAATATATGACACATATAAATAGTGGCATCGCATGTACTGTTGGAGAACTCCTTCTCCAACGTAAATCTCATACTCTTGCCAGAGATTCCATGCACTATTATTTCATCAGATCACATAGGATATCCACAGCCGTAGGTGAGCGATGAATTACCGACTACAATGCACTGGCTCCTATATGTGTCATAACTGCACCCAATCTCGCCACCTGATGACTCTCCTGGAGTCGATAAACGAGCCAAAGCACAACTCTAGCATATAGAGCCTCAGTTTTGTCCCGAGTCGTAACGACTAACACTACAAGAAAATTGATTTATAATGACAAAAATTTAATGAGGGTATGAAAAATGGGTCACTAAAAACATAATTTTTGAAGTTTTTATGAGGGTAAAAAAAACCATTATTAAAGAGTTAAATTATTAGTGACGAATTCTCGATTTCGTAGCTATAGATAACTAATCCCGTCATTACTTGATTAAAAAAAAATCCCTCTCATAATTACCTACAGATTTTAGGCGCCACTTATAAAATTATTTCCCTCCAATTACTCCTACATAATTTAGGCGCATACTATACATAATGTATTTTTATTTTTCATTATTAAAAAAATAAAAATATCTTTTATCCCTTTTACGGTAAAAGTTTTACCCCAAATACAATTATATAGAATGTAGGCGCCTACATAATGTATTTCCAATTACCCCAAATACAATTATATTTCTCACTTTCAATTAATTTGTGTAAACCCTCCTCTCCCCTCCCCTTTGACTCCGACGTTTTTTCTCACCTACTGATTTTTCTCGCCTCTCATAATCGCTTATCTCTCAATCTCGGTGCGACTGAGAGAAGGGGAATCCCAGCGGCGGCGTTTGTGGAAGACGTGTAAGGTTGCCTCTCTCAGTGAAAAGTCGATTTGCACTCCGCCATCGTGTTTCTCCGAGAGAGGTTTGCGCTCATTCTGAATCTGAAATTTATTTTATATTTTGGTTTCTCTTGTTTAAATGGTCAAAGAATATCACTATTATTACACGTTTAGCTAATTTTAGATAAAGATGCCAAATTAAATTAACACATTTGAGTTCAAAATACCTTGATTCCAGAATTTTTGCTTTGGGAGCAGCAAGATTAGTTGTTAAGTTTCCTTATTTCCTCTTTACACGAAGAGGCTGTGCAACAAAGTAGCTAATTTCACCACCTCCAGAATTTCACCCAATCATACCAGATATCAATGATGTTCTTGCTTTAATTTATTCAATAGTTAGTTACTGGTGAAGTATAGAAGATAATGTTTTTGCTTTAATTTATTTATTAAAATAAACAACCGATAAAGTCCGGCGCTGTATGAGAAATGACACTGTGGATTTATCAATGATGCTCGTCGTACTTGTTTGAGCAAACGATGTTTTAAAATGAGTGGATTGTATACGTGTATATATATTTTATTTGAATTTTTGTTTTACAAATCTATTTGAACTTTTTGTTATTGGTTGTACGTGTGCCAAGGAGATAGAAGAACTGGTCCTGTTGTCCTAATGTCTTGAGGAGAGAAGTAACAATAATGTAGGACACATATCAAAAGAGAAATGAACCTGTAACATCTGAACTCCTACACGACACATGTCTTTGTTCTTCCACCTCTTTCTCTCACGCACACGAGTAAATTTAAATATATATACAAAGTACTTATCCCCACGCATTCACAAATATATCCTTAATCTCAACAGATTAAGCCATTTTTCTTCTTATTATTCTTTGGTGCTGAGTAACCAAGTGATGGGACTTAGGAAAACAAACAAGTCCTGCCCTAAAAATCCAGCACAACTCAAGCATATTTGTTTAGTTTATTATAAAATATGATAGCAAAATATGATAGCATAATTGAAAGTTGTATTATGATAATAATAAGATGAAACTATCATTTTTTAGAATCACAAAACATATATTTTTGTTGTGTTGCCTCTAAATCTGTTGCAGATTCTTTTGAGCAAGAATTCATACTCGTAAAAGGAAAATGGCACCTAGTAAGGAGTGGATGATGTTTTTCGATGATCGATTGAATGAAAAATACAAGGTTGGAGTTGAAGAATTTTTGAATTATGCTTTTAAGAAGGCAGTGAAGAGAATAATATTCGGTGTTGTGTGAAATGTAATAACACAGATTATGGATCTCGTGAAGTGGTTGAAATGCATCTAAATATTAATGGAATAATGCCAAATTATACAACTTGGTATCTGTGGGGACCCGGACGCTAATCATACTCTTATTCATCACTAGGACAATTTAATCAATTAAAATAAACAGGGTCTAAATTTTTTTTTAAAATACGGAACGTAATGGAAATCATATTAGTATACATATCAGTATAAAATAAGGTACAAGTCCTGTACAACATACATTCAATACAACTAAGGTTCAACAACTAACTATCAAGTGTTCAAACCCTATCTACAACAACATCAAAGTCCGTGGTCTCAACTCTAATCATGATCTCTCGTCATCTCCTCGACCCTGACCCTGTCCCATCTGTTGTCATGCACACATACAAACACGACAACAGCCGGATAATTCCGGTGAGAATATAATCCCAGTATAAATCAACGGACATGCAATCATATAATCAATATAAAGCATGAAGCAGATATCAGATATATATCAAAATCTGAAACATAATTAATGTCAAACTATCAATCATACTCGTGACTCCACGACTCAGAATAGACTCAATCCTAGTCTAGAGATCCCGGTTTCCAGACGTTGGTATTCCTATATCGACCAACAGTAATAGAAAAAACTCCGATTCTATCCACGTCGATATAACCAAACATCCGGTGTCTTGACCTATCCGTCACAGACTGTGGCACTATCGCCAATACACTATCTTGTGACATCGTGCAATGTGCCCGTGGCGATCCCACAACTATCAGGCACTTCTGTCACAAGATCACTCGTCTAATACTCATCTAATACATGCTTCCTATAAATCAATAGAACAGTATATAAAATCAAATCAATGCATATAACAACAATAAGTATGTGATTTAGGGAAACTCAAGTATATCCTTCTTTAGTCAATCTCCCAATACCACATTGACTTATTCCTTTCGTTTGTAGTCTCGATCTGAAGAAACAGAAGTTCTGAACTCATGACTGTCTCTGTAAATCTGAAATGACATATCGAGAATAATAATATCAATATTACATTCTCAATTCGACACTGAATCTGATTAATCTGGATTTAATTCAAATCAACGGCATAACGGCACAATCCGTATATCCCCGTCAATACAATATCAACAGATATCAATTACAAATCATAACTTATATCTGCTACAATTTGTAATCATTCCATAATTCAAATATGTCCAATCTCAATCAATATAATCAGAAAATCATAACAATTCCATAATCAATCTGTTCTTCAATCCGGTTTCGATTCTATGATGTGTAGTATTCCCAGAACACATAATAATGATCAAATAATAATTTCTCTAATATCATAATTTCAAATGATAACAGAACTCAATAAAACTTACGTCCAGTTGTAGCTGTCGATGAGAGGAGTACGGTACTGTGTCCGGATTTAATTTCTGATATACGGATCACACGAAATCACAAATCACAACAAACTAAAGTTGAAGGGATTTCTCGGAGAATTGGGCTCGGTTCTTGCTGAAGGAAAGTGAATATCTATATATATTAGGCATTCATGATGTGACAAGTGTCCACTCAAGTGCTAATTACACTTTAGCCCATGAAATCTTCACTATTTGCAATTCAGCCCTCAATAATTACGAAATTGCCATCAAATTTAAATCAAGTATTTTTCCACTTAATTTCAAAATTGCCATCAAATTTAAATTAAGTATTTTTCTACTTAATTACAAAAATGCCATCCATAATATTTTCTTTTCGGAGTCTCATAAAATTGATAACATCTCGGGCCTTACAATTCTCCCCCTCTGAGACATAATTTCATCCTCGAAATCTCAAGCAATCATATCACAAGTAATCAAATCAGAAATAACAGAAACTAAAATAGTAAACTCACATTAGTGGAATAACTCTGGGAATTCCTGTCTCATATCTGATTCAGTCTCCCAAGTAGCTTCTTCAATGCCATGACGAGTCCACTGCACTTTCACCAGTGGGATAGTCTTTGTTCTGAGTTTCTTTTCCTTACGATCGATAATCCGAGTCGGTTTTTCGACATAACTCAATGTCTCATCCAGCTCGGTCTCGTCTGGCTGAATAACGTGAGAATCATCAGTGAGATATTTTCGCAGCATAAATACATTAAAGACCTCATGTATTCCAGATAATGAAGGCGGTAAGGCCAGTCGATAGGCACGATTTCCTATCTTCTCGAGAATCTCGTATGGACCAACGTATCGTGGAGACAATTTTCCTTTCTTGCCAAATCTGACAACTCCTCGGAAAGGTGAAATCTTCAGAAATACTCGGTGTCCAACCTCAAATATCAACGGTCTCCGTCGGATATTCGCATATTTGGCATGTCTATCTTGCGCTGTCTTCATTTTTTTCTGAATCAGCTTCACTTTTTCAGTCATATATCTGATCATATCAGGTCCAATCTCAGGAACTTCAGAGATATCATCCCAATAAAGAGGGGATCGACACTTCTTTCCGTACAACGCTTCGAAGGAGCCATCTCAATACTCGTCTGATAGCTATTGTTGTACGAGAACTCACAAAGAGGCAATGCATCTTGCCAATTAGTGCTAAAATCAAGCACTACAGCTCTCAGCATATCTTCCAATGTCTGAATTCTCCGCTCTGACTGTCCGTCAGTCTGTGGATGATATGCGGTACTCAGGTGTAGCTTCGTACCGAGAGCCTGCTGCAAACTCTGCCAAAAGAGTGAAGTAAACCGAGGATCACGGTCTGATACAATCGACTTCGGCACTCCGTGCAATCTGACCACTTCTCTAACATAAATATCGCCCATCTGATCATATCTATAGGTCATCTTGTATGGAATAAAACATGCAGATTTGGTCAATCGATCAATCACGACCCAAATCGCATCACAAACTTTGGAGGATCTCGGTAACTGTGTCACAAAATCCATGGAAATGTGATCCCATTTTCATTCAGGAATGGACAAACTCTGTACAATCCTCCTGGTTCTTCCTCTCGGCTTTCACCTGTTGGCAATTCAGACACTTGGCTACAAATTCAGTAACATCAGATTTCATTTGTTTCCACCAATACTGTGTCTTCAAATCATTATACATTTTCCTGCCACAAGGATGAATACTAAAACGACTGTTGTGCGCTTCTGCTAGTATCCGTTGTCTCAAATCTGAAACATTCGGCACAACAATACGATTATTCACATACAAAATACCGTCACGAACCTGATACTCCGATTGATGTCCATCTCTGACCCTAGCAATTGAATTCTGTACGTTCTGATCAACTTTCTGTGCCTCTTTGATTCTCAATATCAATTCTGGTTCAGCTCGAATCGTACATAATCTCAGAGGCTGACAATCTGTTTCAAATGCTAATCCATACAAACAGCAGTCTTCTATCAAATTCGAGACACCTATCGTCGATAAGGATAAAGAACATACCTTTCGACTCAGTGCATCAGCTGCTGCATTGGACTTCCCTGGATAATATTTGATTTCACAATCAAAGTCTTTCAATAAATCAAGCCATCTTCGTTGCTTCAACTCGGATTGTAAAAACAAATACTTCAAGCTCTTGTGATCATAATATATCTCAAATTTCTCGCCGTACAGATAATGTCGCCATATCTTCAATGCAAAGACAATGGCTGCCAATTCGAGATCATGAATTGGGTAACGAGTTTCATGTGGTTTCAGCTGTCTCGAGGCATAAGTAATGACATGCCCTCGCTGCATCAGTATACACCCCAATCCTCGATGAGATGCATCACAATAAACCACAAAATCACCAGTACCTGATGGGATAGTCAATATCGGTGCACTGGTCAGTCTTTTCTTTAATTCAAGAAAACTGGTCTCACATTCCTCAGACCAAACAAATGGAACATTCTTCTGAGTAAACTGAGTAATAGGCTTGGCAATACTTGAAAAATCATTAATAAATCGACGGTAATATCCTGCCAAACCCATAAAACTGCGATTCTCGGGCACTGATGTCGGTCTCGGCCAAGAAATCACTGCCTCAACCTTACTGGGATCCACTGATATACCGTCTCCGGATATAATATGCCCCAGAAATACAACTTGTCTCAACCAAAACTCACATTTCGACAGTTTAGCATATAGTTTCTCAGCCCTCAAAATTTTTAACACAGTCCTCAGATGATCAGCATGCTCAATCATATTCTTGGAATAAATCAGAATATCATCAATGAATATGATTACAAACTCATCAAGATATCTTTGAAAGATACGGTTCATCAAACCCATGAATACAGCCAGTGCATTCGTCAAACCAAACGGCATGACAATAAATTCATAGTGTCCATACCTGGTTCTGAAGGCTGTCTTTGAGATATCAGAATCCTTGACTCTCAGTTGATGGTATCCAGATCTCAGATCGATCTTGGAATACACTGATACAGAACCTCATTGAACCGTCTTTCTTCCTCACGAACAGTATTGGAGCACCCCAAGGAGATACACTCGGTCTAATATACCCCTTGGCTAGTAAATCATCCAACTGTTTTTTCAGCTCTTTCAAATCGATCGGTGCCATTCGGTATGGAGCCCTCGAAATCGGAACTGTACCTGGCATCAACTCAATGCTGAAGTCTATCTCTCGAATCGGAGGCAAACGAAGAATCTCATCTAGAAAGACATCAGCAAATTCACACACCACTGGCAAATCCGCCAATGATGGACTCGATTTCAGTAAATCAACTGAGTAAACAAGGAATCCATCCGCTCCTTTCTGCAATAATCGAGTTATATTCATCGCAGATATCAAAGGAATTCTAGCTCGAGAACCCTTACCATAAAATTTCCACTCATCAGCCATCTCAGGTCTGAATCGAACAATCTTGTGGAAACAATCGACTGTAGCCCTGTACTTGGTCAACATATCGATACCAATAATACAATCAAATTCTAATATTCCAAGCACAATACAGTCTAACTCAATCTCATGCCCATCATATTGCAATATACACGATCTAACAGATTTCACTGATATCAAACCCGTCCCCAATGGAGAAGAGACAGACACTACCGCAGACAATGATTTAATAGGCAATGCATGACTTAATGCAAATCGCTCAGATATAAATGTATGTGATGCACCAGTATCAATCAATACATAAGCAGGATAACCAGAAATAAAATAGTTACCTGCCACAACATTATCAGGTGCATCCTGTGCCTGCTCCTCAGTCAAAACGAACACTCAGGCCTGCTGTCTCGGAGGCTGGCTCACTGTCTGGCTTCCTCCTGGCCTCTGCTGTGACTGAGTAGACGGTGCTGGCTAGAAAGAATGAACAGCAGATGGTCGTCTCCCTGTCTCAGCCACTGATCCAGATGACTCTGCTGCCTGGGATCCCTGGGCACCTCTCTGTGGACATACTTGGGAAAAATGTCCCTGCTGTCTACAAATACGACAGCTGCCAAACACTCCTCGGCACTGCTCTGTGGCATGTTTCCCTCCACAAGTGCCGCAATAAGGTCCAGTATAACTCTGGCCCTGACCAGTCTGTCTCGAGCCACTCGAACTGGATGAGCTACTTCCAGATTTCTTGAACTGCTTCCCCCTAACTTTCAGGAAGTCTTTCTTTCCACTACCACTGCCACTCTCAAATCGGGAAGGTGGTTGCGATGGTCCCGGTGCTGGAGGCACAAACGAAGCTCCTCTCTGTCTTATCAGACCGGTTTCGGCTCCCTTGGCTCGGTTCAAGGCATCAGTAAAATTATTCGGTCGCCCTGTGTTCACCAATGTAAAAATCTCGGGATTCAAACCATTGATGAACTGATCCGCAATAGCTTCTTCATTCTCGGCCACGTGTGGAGCAAATCGCAACAGAGTAGAAAATTTTGTCACATATTCCTCAATGTTTAGCTGGCCCTGTCTCAAGTTTGCAAACTCCGCTCCCTTATCCTTCCTGTACGACACTGGAAAGAATCTCTGATAGAATTCAGTTCTAAAGACATTCCAGGTAATAGTCGTACCTCGATGTTCTAAGGCCCGTTTTGTGGTAATCAACCAGTTCTGTGCCACATCATGCAACTGGTGCCCTATCAGTTTCACTCTCCTCTCATCAGTATAGTCCAAGGACTCAAACAGCATCTCGATATCATCTAGCCAACTCTCGCAATCCACTGAATTCTCAGTACCCTTCAGAGTTGGTGGATGGAACGACTGAAACCTTTTCAATAGTCTCCATAGGAGTGGCTGTAACGTCCATTGGAGGATTCGAAGTACTACCCTGTTCTGGTATTGTTCTCAGAGGCATATCTGATAATCAAAAGGTTTAGCAACCAAATACACAAATATGTTTCAGTCCTCCTCCGATCATCTTACTGCTGATCCAGAATCGGTGCTGATTCATTCTCAATAACACATGTTTTCAAAACAAGTCAGATAAACAGATAAACATGCTTTATAAAGCAGTAAATCATGCTAGCAATCAAAAGCAGGAAATAACACACATTCTACCCCGCTCACTAGCTCCTATCTCAATCTAAAGGATCTATCGCTCTGATACCACCTGTTGTGGGGACCCGGACGCTAATCATACTCTTATTCATCATTAGGACAATTTAATCAATTAAAATAAACAGGGTCTAATTAATTTTTTTTAAATGCGGAACATAATGGAAATCATATTAGTAAACATATCAGTATAAAATAAGATACAAGTCTTGTACAACATACATTCAATACAACTAAGGTTCAACAACTAACTATCAAGTGTTCAAACCCTATCTACAACAACATCAAAGTCTCTGTAGTCTCCACTCTAATCATGATCTCTCGTCATCTCCTCGACCCTGATCCTGTCCCACCTGTTGTCATGCACACATACAAACACGACAACAGCCGGATAATTCCGGTGAGAATATAATCCCAGTATAAATCAACGGACATGCAATCATATAATCAATATAAAGCATGAAGCAGATATCAGATATATATCAAAATCTGAAACATAATTAATGTCAAACTATCAATCATACTCATGACTCCACGACTCAGACTAGACTCAATCCTAGTCTAGAGATCCCGGTTTCCAGACGTTGGTATTCCTATATCGACCAACAGTAATAGAAGAAACTCCGATTCTATCCACGTCGATATAACCAAACATCCGGTGTCTTGACCTATCCGTCACAGACTGTGGCACTATCACCAATAAACTATCTTGTGACATCGTGCAATGTGCCCGTGGCGATCCCACCACCATCAGGCACTTCTGTCACAAGATCACTCGTCCAATACTCATCTAATACATGCTTCCTATAAATCAATAGAACAGCATCTAAAATCAAATCAATGCATATAACAACAATAAGTATGTGATTTAGGGAAACTCAAGTATATCCTACTTTAGTCGATCTCCCAATACCACATTGACTTATACCTTTCGTTTGTAGTCTCGATCTGAAGAAACGGAAGTTTTGAACTCAAGACTGTCTCTGTAAATCTGAAATGACATATCGAGAATAATAATATCAATATTCAATTCTCAATTCGACACCGAATCTGATTAATCTGGATTTAATTCAAATCAACGGCATAACGGCACAATCCGTATATCCCCGTCAATACAATATCAACAGATATCAATTACAAATCATAACTCATATCTGCTACAATTTGTAATCACTCCATAATTCAAATATGTCCAATCTCAATCAATATAATCAGAAAATCATAACAATTCCATAATCAATCTGTTCTTCAATCCGGTTTCGTTTCTATGATGTGTAGTATTCCCAGAACACATAATGATGATCAAATAATAATTTCTCCAATATCATAATTTCAAATGATAACAGAACTCAATAAAACTTACGTCCAGTTGTAGCTGTCGACGAGAGGAGTACGGTACTGTGTCCGGATTTAATTTCTGATATACGGATCACACGAAATCACAAATCACAACAAACTAAAGTTGAAGGGATTTCTTGG
Organism: Primulina tabacum; assembly: GCF_025594145.1. Classification (NCBI taxonomy): domain Eukaryota; kingdom Viridiplantae; phylum Streptophyta; class Magnoliopsida; order Lamiales; family Gesneriaceae; genus Primulina; species Primulina tabacum. Next base: position 27,455,001 of record NC_134555.1, read on the forward strand.
AGAATTGGGCTCGGTTCTTGCTGAAGGAAAGTGTATATCTATATATATTAGACATGCATGATGTGACAAGTGTCCACTCAAGTGCTAATTGCACTTTAGCCCCTGAAATCTTCACTATTTGCAATTCAGCCCTCAATAATTACGAAATTGCCATCAAATTTAAGTCAAGTATTTTTCCACTTAATTACAAAATTGCCATCAAATTTAAATTAAGTATTTTTCTACTTAATTACAAAAATGCCATCCATAATATTTTCTTTTCGGGGTCTCATAAAATTGATAACATCTCGGGCCTTACAGTATCACCATGGTGAAAGGCTTGGTGAGTCTTCATCTGATAATGAAGAATCGGAAGGAAGTGATTGTGATGAAATTTTAAGGGATTTGTATCCTAACATGTATGGTTTTTATAGAAGTGGATCTGAAATTGGTTCATCAAGTGAGAATAGACATGAAGAGGAACCGAATGATGAAGCAAAGAAATTTTACAGATTGTTAAAGGACTCTGAGCAACCAACTTATCCAGGTTGTGATACCTCAAAACTATCTGTGCTTGTCAAACTATTACACATTAAGAGTATTGGTCGATGGAGAAATGAATAATTTGATATGTTACTACAGCTGTTGAAACAAATAGTCACAATCGGTTCAAATTTTCCAGAATCCTATTATGATTCCAAAAAAATTATTAAAGATCTTGGTCTCTCTTATCAAGAAATAGATGTGTGTAAAAATGATTGTATGCTGTATTGGAAGGAAGAAGATAAGTCTGACATGTGCAAAATATGTGGTGCTTCTAGATGGAAAGAAAATAGTCATAATGAGGAAACCAAAGTTCGAAACAATGGTAAGAAATTAGCAGTGAAGACCTTGCGTTACTTTCCTTTAAAGCCAAGGCTTCAAAGGTTATTCATGTCTAAAAAAATGCTTCTTTTATGAGATGGCATCATGAAAAAAGAGTAGATGATGGACTGATGAGACATCCAGCTGATTCTATGGCATGGAAGTCGTTCGATGATTTGCATAAAGATTTTTCCATTGAACCTCGAAATGTACGACTTGGTCTTGCTAGTGATGGTTTCCAACCGTTTACTCATTAAAAAAAATCATACAGCATTTGGCCAGTAATAATCATTCCATACAATTTGCCTCCATGGATGTGCATGAAAGAATCTAATTTTATTCTTTCAAGTCTCATACCAGGTCCCGAGGGTCCGGGAGATGCTATTGATGTCTATCTTAAACCTTTGATAGAAGAGTTGAAGGAGTTGTGGGAACTAGGCATTGAAACATTTGATGCTTCAACTCGCCAAAATTTTAGATTGCATGCATCTTTATTGTGGACAATCAATGATTTTCCAGCTTATGGGAATCTGTCTGGTTGGAGTACCAAAGGTAAGATGGCATGTCCTTGTTGTAACAAAGACACTTGTTCTATGAGATTAGCTAATGGTCAAAAGCAATGTTATATGGGTCATCGACGTTATCTTCATCACAACCACAAATGAAGAAAAAATAAAAGTTTATTTGATGGAACTAAAGAGGTAAGACCACCACCACTTTCACTTTCAGGTGGTGATGTGCTTGCTCAAGTGAATGACCTTGAAGGAATCATCTTGACTAAAGATGTTAAAAGAAAGGTGAATCACATGAAAACAGAGGTGATAATTGGAATAAGAAAAGTATTTTCTTTGAACTTCCGTATTGGAGTTATCTTTTGTTAAGACACAATCTAGATGTGATGCACATTGAAAAGAACATATGTGAGAATATAGTCAAGACAAACATGAATACGAAGGGGAAGACTAAGGACAATGTCCAAGTTCGTCTTGATTTGGAAGCTCTGAAAATTTGACCAGATTTGCATCCAATTCGCAAGGGGGATAAACTTGAGTTGCCCATGGCATCCTACACTTTATCTACAGAGGAAAAGCATTTGTTTTGCTTATTTTTTAAGCAATTACGAGTTTCAGATGGTTTTTCATCTAATATTTCTCAAAGTGTTAACATGAAAGAACATAAAATATCAGGTTTGAAAAGTCATGATTTTCATGTCCTTTTACAACATCTACTTCCTCTTGGGATACGTGGCCTCCTCCCTAAAGTAGTGTGTGAACCATTTATTGAGTTGTCTTTGTTCTTTACTAGTTTGGGTGCTAAAACATTGAAGGTATGTGAGTTACAAAAGATTGAATCCCAAATTCCGATTACTCTTTGCAAGTTGGAACAAGTTTTTCTCCCTTCGTTTTTTGATGTGATGGTGCATTTGCCTGTTCATTTGGCTAAGGAGACTATAATTGGTGGACCTGTACAATATCGATGGATGCACCCTATTGAGCGTATGTTGTATGAGTTAAAACAATTGATTCGAAACATGGATTGTCCGGAAGGCTCAATAGCAGAGGGCTATATAGCAAAGGAGTGTATGACTCTTTGCTCAAGATACTTGAAAGACATTGAGACAAAATTCAGTAGACTTGAGCGAAACTATGACAGTGGCTTTCATAAATATAAAGGTGAAATATCCATATTTTCGCAATGTGGACGAGCATTAGGAGCTGGTATAAGTCGTATTCTCGATGACGATGCATGGGAGAAAGCTCATATCTATATTTTAAAGAATTGCGATGAAGTACAACCTTTCCTCGAGTAAGCTCAAATACATCTAAAAAACCATTTTTTTTATATATATATTCATTTCTCATTAATGTTGTAATGCAGAGAGTACTCTAAAAATGAAAAAAATAATACACCACAACTATCGGATGATGAATGGAATAGCAATTTTATTGGTTGGTTTAAACAACAAGTAAGTGATTCTATTGTTATAAATTATTTTCTCTTGAACAAGATTAATTGTTCGAGTTATTTACATTGTAATTTATTTGTAGGTTGACAAAATGAAAATGCAAGACCAACACAGTAAATATGATGAGCTGCTATCGTTGTACCGTAGTCCTTCAATGTATGTTACATTCTTAAGTGGTTATGTTGTCAACGGATATAGGTTTCGGATTGAAGCTCGTGACAAAGGATGTAGAACACAAAATTCTGGGGTGTGTGTAATCGGTGATATAGGTAGTGAGAAGAATTATGTTGACTATTATGGAGTGTTGGCAGAGATTCTTGAACTGCAGTATCTTGACGGAAAACGAGTGGTTTTATTTCGATGTAGATGGTTCGAAGTGCATGATAATGAGAAAGGAGCCAAAGTAGAAGAATATGGATTCACTAGCATTAATTGCCATCGTATTTTGAAAACAAACGAACCTTTTATTCTCGCCAATCAAGCTTCACAAGTGTTTTATGCCATTGACAACATCAATAAAGGTTGGCATGTTGTTGTTAAGACACAACCTCGGGATCTATATGAGATGCCACAACCAATAGAGGACGAGAGCAATAATGTAGATGATTTCGGTGAAGCATATCAGCATGCTGAATCTTTCAATTTTGATTGTGGGGGCGAAACTTCATTCGATGTAGATGGTCAAAACATTTGGAGAAGAACAGATTTGGAGCCGCTAGTAGTGTACTTACCAACAAACAAAAGAAAGAGAAAGCGAATTCCAATTTGAAGAAGTATTTCCAACTTATCATGTTTCTTAGTTGTTTTTTTATGATATTTTATTTTGGTAAAATGTCCGTTCTTTTAGGTGTTAGTTGTTTATTCATTCTGGTTCATTTTCATGTTTTCACTATTTGTTCTAATATGTTACATTGCTTATATTAACAGATGAAACCAATGCTTGCCAAAAGTAGTGTAGGCAACATCCGAATACCTGTAAAATTTTTAGCTCCTGGTAAGTTGGCCAAGGAGCATGGATATGGACATAAAACGAGGCCTGTTGGAGATTCTACTGGTAATTTCATTTCTAAACTTATAGCGTAGATTTATTTTTTTTTTATATAGAATTTCAATGGTTGATATAATTATTTCATGATTAAATTATCTGATTTGTTGTTTTCCAGGAAATGCATCTGCCCACAAGAGCTTAGGGGGAATTCAAAGGCTACAGGTTGAAGAGCAAGAAGCTCAATACATCGGCTATCAACGAAGAATTGGTAAACCTCTAAAATTTATGTAGACATTGTAATTTATAACTCATGCAATTTTTTAGGTCGCTCCCTCCATTTTTAAGTGAAAATATATTGACATAATTGTAAAAAGTGTTTTTTTTTTTCCTTCCAAAAGGTGGAATTTCAGCCCATACTCTTAATGTGCATTTTGGGGAAGATGAATGGAAAGAAAGATATTTTACGGATGATAGTTCTTTCCTAGAAATCTTGAACATAAGTAAAAAGTTCATTGACATATATTCTGTTGGTTTCAAAGTCACGGATGGGGATGGTAAAACTTTGAGAAATGATAAAGATTTATTGGCTATGTTGAAAGAACATGAGTACGTGGAGAACATAGACATTTATGTAGATGTGGATGAAATTGCCCAACCATTGCTCTTCAAACTGACTGAAGACAATCCAACATCTGGTAGCGTTAATAAAGAGTTATTTATTTTGAGTTTTCTTGTTTTTTTTATAATTGATTTATTTTCTTTAAATTTGTACAGATTATATCCCAATCCCAAGAGTTCCAAAAGTGAGAGATACTAAAATATTGGGTGATTATAAGACAAATGAGAAAATCATTGTACGGGGGGATGTGGTAAATGGAAGTGAAGAAGCTAGTACAGTTCAATTGTTCATAACTATTTCGAAGAACTTTGATATCGAGACTGGCTTGCAATCTATCAGTGAATCTACGATCAACAAGGCAAGTTCTTATGAACCATAATTTATTATTTTAATTATATGATTTCTTTAGGATTTTAAAATTCCAATTGAGGCTGTTGGTCATTATCTTGTTGCTAAATTTACTCCTATGACTGAAGATGGTGAAAGTGGTGAATCGAGCTATGTTGTTACAGACAAATATGTTGATGGTAAGTGTAATATATTTGAAATGTAGCATATTATGCATTTTCTATTGATTTCAAATTGTAATCTTGATACAATTATTTATTACTTCAATTCATTGAATAGATTCAGCAACTCAAAAGGCGAGAAAAGTTAGAGGAAAAAATAAGAATAAGAAAATTGCAGCTTTAAAAAGTGGAGAAAAGATGGAGATCGAATTCTACAACAATCGTGCAGTGGGAAAACATCACAGATATTGGTCGAGACACTTGGGGAAAATCGTGCGCGACAAGCATATCTGCCCTATACATGTGAAAACATGGAAAGAGCTGACTGAATTAGAAAAGCAACACATGTGGGATTCAGTGAAGGTAAGTGAATTACATTATTAATTTCAGGTGAATTTACTGTTAGCATAGAAATAATAACATATTCTAATATATTTTAACTTTTGGTAAATCAACCCATCAAAATAGAGATAATATGTCATTTTCTACTGTTGTATTATGATAATGTTGCAGGAATGCTTTTTTAGTCCTAGTATAGAATTATATCGTGAGCATACTTTGGAGCATATGGTTGCTTTGTGGACAGCATGGAGGTCGTCCTTGAACGTTGATTATGTGAGACCTTGCAAAACTAAAGCTGAAGTTTTAAAAAATGTGCCGCAAGGGTTTAATGCTAAAGAATGGGACTGGCTTGTAACTAATAATTTTCTAACTGATGAGTTTTAGGTATAATAATACTGGTTCAAAGTGTAATTAGAAATATCTTCATTTTGCAGTGAAATTGCACTCATGGAACTGATGATTGTAATTTTGGTTTGTGATTTATGTAGAAAACCAGTAACCAGAATTCTAATAATCGGGTAAATGGAGTAATGCCTCATCGAACTGGAAGAAAGCCGCACAGACAACTGATATATGAAATGGTCATAAACATCTATATTAATTCTTATGTTTATTTTTTATGATTTTTTTGATATATATATATATATATATATATATATATATATCATTTGCCTTTTATATATCTTTCAGGGAGGCAAGGATAATAAACCACCTGATATTGCAAAAATTTTCTACGAGACTCGACATAAAAATGGAAAGCTTGTTGAGCTAGAAGCGCAAGAAAAATATGTAAATATCTCTACTTAATCTTTTAACCTAAATTTGTTGTTTATCATTTATTTAAATGACGTGAGTGATGGATCCTTGTAGGATGAGATTGTGAAGACTGTTCAATCTAATGCATCACTCTCACATATTGAGGTTGTTGAAAAGTGTTTTGGACCACAGTGTCATAGTCATGTCTTTGGTTTTGGAGGTGGAATGAAAAGAAAACATTTTAATTGTTCACAAGCTGCTTATATAAAAGATCTTGAGGCTAAGCTCCATGAGAAAGAAGAAGAAAATAATAACCTTAAGAGGCGCATGGATGGAATTGAAAGTAGATTCGCCAAAATCGAGAATGAAAACCAAGCAACTTCAGATGCACCTACAATTTCTGGTGAAGGTGTGTGTGTTGTGCTACCTTGAATTTTTACTAGAGATATTTTACGTTCAAGTTTATACATTGGTGTTATTATCTACTTGGAATAATAGACATTGCGTTGAGGTTTACACATTGCATGTTAGATATTTTGTCTTTTATGTGGGTTTTAGTTGAACTTATCTCAGTTTTGTATGTGTTATTATCTAGTAGCCTTGGTGTTATTATCTACTTGGAATTGACTATTTTAGGTTGAACTTATCTCAGTTTTGTATGTGTCCATGCCATCAAGCCTGTCAAGTGACGAGAAAAAAATATGCTTCCCTGCTTAATAGATTATTTTGTTATGTGTGGTTGGTGGATTCATTTATTTTCCGAGTACTACAGATTTTTTTCCAAGTACTACAGATTGTTTTTATACATTAAAGAGTAAAATATGCTTCCCTGCTTAATAGATTGTTTTGTTATGTGTGGTTGGTGGATTCATTTATTTTCCAAGTACTACAGAATTTTTTTCAATAACGTGACTCTGATGAAACCTGTCGCAATTCAGGGTCTATTGTGCTAACTTGTGATTCTTATACATGCATGAATTACTCCAAATCTCCCTAACGTGGTTGCTAACTTGTTATTCTTATACATGCATAAATTTACTCGTATGTTTCATATCGTTTTGACTAAAAACTGCTACTCTTATAACTTTGGCACATTGTGTTGACATGTATATAGACTTTATTTTTTAATTATTTAAAATTTTACTTCACATGTGTTTGACATAATATATCATTGTTTTCAGGATGTTTTGTTTACAAACTTCGACATCAACAAAGTTTTCACTCTTATTTTATGTTTGAAATACATCTTTATTTTAATTGATTTTTTCTATTTATGTTTTACAGATGACACGCTGCCTTAACCTGATGTCGTCCTTCAAAGAAGATTAGAAGAATTCAAGCATTGATTAGGAAATTAGTCTATGATATATTGAAGCAACTACTAAGTGATCACCATTTCTGGTCCTCAAATATTTTTGTATTCCAAGGAGTAGATATTAGGAAATACTTCAAGTATCCATCAAATTGGAACTCATGTTTTGGAACAAATCGAAATTCTGTAAATTTTGAATATATGAATAGATATGGATGCAGTTGTTTATATAAAATATTTTGTTCAAAGGTAGAAAATTAACTTAAAATCTTCAACTTTAAGCAGCAAGCTGTGAGCTCTGCTTCTCGAATGCCTTTAAGGTAATTTTGGATCTTTCCAAACTGGGATACGTGAACCACTGTTTATAAACAGGATTGACTTCTGGATCATTTAATTGATTTTCAAGAATCTCAATTTGAGATTTTATTAATTTGATTTTCTTTTTAAGTTTCAACAGATAATTTGCAGATGGCATGATATAATCAAATGGAGGATCATAAATATAATCGTATGACATAAACTTACATAAATCTTGATGGATTGATGAAACTCGAAACTCAAGAACTGGAAAAAACTTCGAAACTTTTATTGCTAGAAAGATGTAGTAGTGTTTTTAGTGTGTGGATCAAAAAGGGTATCCACTCCTTAAATAACCAAAAAAACTAAAACAGTAGTTCCACCTTCTACCTATAAAAACATGACACGTAATACTTAAAAGATAAGCATACAAACTTAATAATACACAACAATAATGCATGACTTTTAGTCGAGATACATTTCCCAAAGCTCGTGACTTCCAGCTCATACATCCACTGTCTCATGCATTCAATAATGCAAATATGTCTTCACCCTCATATGGGTCCTGGGCATCTTGTAGATCATCTTGATCAGTCATCTGTGTATCGTCTTCTATTTTTTCCTTTCCTTTTGAGGAAGTTGATTCCTGAGTGGATAGACTTGATTTTTCACCAAAAACTTCTGTGAACATAGAAATAATGGTATCCTTGTCCAAATGTTGAAAAAGTTCTTTTAGTAATGTGGTTTGTGTTGGGGTGTCATGATTCAAATTCTTCATAGTTTCTCTTGCAACTCCCAGAGCTATTACCCCCTGTCGATCATACACTTTGCCTTCTGCAAAGAAGTCTTCTTTTCCCCACCATTTTATAAGAATTTTCCAAATTAATACATTAGGGCCAAATTTGAGTTCAAACTTTTCTTTAGTCAGATCTTGCAGTCCTTGTAAAGGCCTGTATTTCGTATTCATAATTTTGCTGAATTATTAAAATTTTTCTAAATAAATAAATAATTTGCCCAATTTATAAAATAAACATGTAAATAATTTTAACTTTAAAATAACTGCGGAAGCAAATATTGTTTTTCAACCTACAATTTAAAAATAATCCAACGTAAACATCAATTTAAAAATACTCCAACGTGTTAAAACTGAGTTTGAATAATAAAAGGTGCATAAACTAAATCATGAGGTCATCGGGTTTACTACCGCTGTCCCAAGATCGCTCATTGGTCTCCGTCCGCGGTCTCGACCTCCATCAATACCTACAACAATCAAGTCTAGTGAGTCTAAAGACTCAACATGTATATATCGTGAATAACAAGTAAATATATCATAAAATCGCATGCAGCGTAAAAATAAAGTATCGTAAAGCGTACGGTGAAAAGCGTATCATGAATAATTATAACTACGTGCATATCTGAAAATCATACGTAAAAGCTTTGCTAAACAGAGCTCTGTCATAACATATCATATTTTTCTGGTAGAGATAATGTTTCTAAGCAAGTGGCCCATAACATAGCGTAAGCGCCTGATCAGACTAAACCACAGTATACTGGGTGGTAGAGATCAATCATAGCCCTTGGGCTGGATGTTCGTACCCATACATAATCATAACCGGTCGTAAGTCACCGGGCGGAGAGGTCCTCGGTTGCGCCTACCGACTTCCAAACCCATAATCATAAGGTGGCCACAAGACATATAGCATATATCTCAAAAATAAACATTTTATATTTTTATGCACGTAATATAATTATAACCTTATTTTTACCGGATGAGTTGAATCGTGCCCAAGCTTGCTGCGACTTAATTCTAATATGTGACACATGCAATAAATCTTGACTTGACAAAAACTTAACCAAAATGAGATTATTAGGACCAACCACTTGAATTTTAATCATGGTATCGTTCCAACCCGAACCAACATTAAACCGACGTTTAACCTTGATTAACAATACCCCAAACATACTGAAAAATATGCATAATGACTGTAAAACACGAAAATAGGTGAAACGAATCCAAAAACATAAAACACTCTTTCGAGAGTCATTTTGGCACCTTTCACCGTAAATTCTCGTACCACCTCTAAATTCGACCGAATCACGAACGGCCAAAAACATGACTTTCCTAACTCATTGAGGTACTGTCCAGTCCAAGGCCATGGGCTAAAAGCCAACCAAGAACTCAAACCAACCTCAAAACCGAAGATGAAAGTTGCTGTAAAAGAAAACCAGCAGTGGCAACTTGTGTGTTTGTGGTGTAAAATCTGAAATTTATTGACCAATGGCTTGAACCACCTCCCAAGGACTCTTACCAACATTCTAAGGCATGGCTTGGACCATGGCTAAGGGCTAAAAGCCAACCATAATCCAATCCACACCCCAAAACCGAAGACACACTAATACAGGAAATGGAAAATTCGAACTATGCACTTGTGTTGTTGTTTTAAAAATTTTGAGGGAACCATGAACCAAACCTTGAAAGGACATCTTGGTCACGTCCTAGACATGGTATGGAAGGGTTCTAACCGTGGATACAGTCCCTAGGACAGCCATGATTCGAACTTTCACCTTAAACCACCAAATGATAAAACCTTGGACTCAAATTCTGCACTTAAGGAAAAATTGATGTCACTACTTTGTTGGTGCGTGTATGGATGTAAACCAATGAACCAATAACACTCTAACACAATCTAATTCATGCCTAGTATCAGCCATGTGTGCCTGGAACCGAGCAAGTCCCTGTAAGCAACCAAAACACTCCAAACCGTGATGTTGAAAAACAAGAGAGCCAAGAAATTTTGTGCAGATTTTTTCTTAGATGTTGTTGTCATTTTCGTGATGCTGCTTGATTCATGAACATATACTGCTTAAAATTATCTAATATGACTTGATTAAAGAGCAAAGAAATAATATATACCTGCCTGGAAATTGTTTTGAATAAAACAAACCAATATGACGAATACGAGCGACGGAGTCGGAGTTGAGAATTCCTTCTTGTTCTTGTGCTGTTATTCTCGATTTTTAGCTGTTCTTCTTTTCTGTAAATTTCGAAATTATGGATGAACGGCTGCTAGGTAATGAGTATGAAGGTTACAAGGGGTGATAAAGGAGTCTTGAAGTGCATTTAGTTGGAGGTTACAAGTCAAGAAGTTGAATGGATATGAATTGTTTTTCCTCCTCTAGTGTTGTTGTTCCTACCCTCTCCTCCTTGCTGCTAATTCAAGATTTTTCTCAGATGTTTCCTACTGATTTTTTGAGCATATGAATGTAGGACATGTAGGTAAGGAATAGGAATGTTAATAATGGTGTTAAAGGGTCCATAATATACATCTAAATGTTCCTTATTTCCTACTGCATTTACACGGTTTTGTTGTCTAATAGGTTGAGTAGAAATGAGGTATGTTATTGCATTTAAATTTACTACCCATTAGATAATTAAAATGAGAAATGAATACCCCATGAATTGTAATTAGGAATTGTTGAAATGGAGAGTTATCCACCTTTGAATATTTTAAACGTTGGACCCAAAATTATTACTTATTTGTATGGTGTTTTATTGTTTACATCTTGTATGTTAATTCCTTAAGGTTTTAAATACCCATTCTACATTTTAATGAATTTACACCTTAATTTATAATGACCTCTTGCATGGCATTGCATGGATTTAACTTTAAGAATTTAAATACTATGTTTAATTTCTTGAATACTTCATACTTAGATTAATTCATTCTGTCTTGTTTACATATTTTAATTTAAGCTTTAATTAAATACTGAACCTAAAAGAATTTATTTACCAACTTAGCTCTAATTAATTAAATAAATTCTAAAACATTCTATTTCTTTAAATTAAATTATTCTTTGACTTAAATTAAATTTAGGAATATTTTCCTATTATTAATCTTATTTCTAATCTCCAAACTCCGGCCCGACCTCGCGTATTTATCCTAAAAAGATAAAACTAACCATCTACTCTTAAAATAAATAATCATGATTTAACAATTATAAAATGAATTAAACACTTCATATATTTATAAAAATTCATTTTTAATTTAAATATTAGCAATTATGCATGGCTTATACGTAATCTGATTTTCGGGTTCTACAACTCTACCCCCCTTAAAAGAAATTTCGTCCTCGAAATTCGCTTATCATTGATAAACAAAAAGTTTAGATTCTTAGTTCTAGAATCCTAATAATCCACGCTTCCGATGCGCTACTCTGATAAAATAAATATTAAGCTGTCCTTACATTTCCTCAATCCTAAATAAATTTGTCTACCAAAATCCTCGTTTGTGAATCGCAACTTAAAACAACTTATAGTAACGTAGTTTTATTCAACTATAGCCCCGAATTTTTGACTTATCCCGCAATTCCTCATATTAGAGGTGGATGTCCAAATTTAACGCGCTTTACTTTCCTTATAATATACCTAAGATGTTCATTGACCTATTATATTCCAATATTGAAATCGTAACAGCATCCCTTCTTAACTTTATTGAATTCAAGATATGTTAAAGCTTCAAGTCCAAGTATTGGCATTCATGCAGTTCGACATAGGAGGTCTTAGTAAAACACTTAAAACTTTAAACCTTATCTCCACCCCATAATAATATTAGACTAAGATCCTTGAATCGAATCTTTATCTTACCGCTCCAAACTTACATAACCTAACTATTTAGAAGTGCATCCCCATATAACGTTGTTGCAAATCTTTAAGTTCGAGTGGTCTTAATCCATAAAACCCAAAATATACGATACCGATCTTCCACCTAAATAATAAAATTATTCTAGCACAAATTACATGCTTAAACTATTTCCTTTTCAAGTAGAATAAAGTTGAGACCTAAGACCCTGGGACTCTCCTTATTGAAGCGAACGTCTAAGTTAGCCCATGGTAGCATTAGGCTAACTCTAATAAATCAATATCATTTATAACCCATAGATTTCTAGAATCCCCATATCAAGCTTTTAGATTCCTTATTTGATAAAAAAAATCTTAATATTCATTAATTGATAACTTATATTGAACACAACTATTTCTCTTTTGTTTTTATTTCAATCAAAATTTCCGTATGAACAAATATCCCATAAATTTGAAATTCAAACTTACCTAATCCAAATAGCTTTGAATAAAATAATTCCAATACGCATATTCGTTTAGTCCCAAGTTTGTTAATGACTTCCAAAACTTCTCAAGACAAACTGTCCACCTCACCTCTTACGTGCGTCTACCAATTATACTAACCATCATCGTATCCAACTTTCCTAAAAAATTTAAATTCTCACAAGGTATAATCTTAAATGTTAAGATCATGACTAAAACTTGTGACACATCAAACTTATGTTCCCAAAAATTTACTAACTCAATGTTTATCCTTATAACTTATCTAACCGAACAAATTTACCTTAAATCGACATCACTTTAAATCCTCAATTTGCCACAACATGATTTCACTAACGCTTAAATTTTCATGCCTAAGATTGATTCATCCTACAATGTCCTTGGTTACCATTCATTATAACATTATAATCCAAATATCTAAATATTCTATATTTGCTCCGAGCCTAAATAACCGAAAATTCCTACCATTTAAACCGTTCAATTCTCACTTACTACTAGATAAGTTCTCAAATTTCCTAAGATTTTAAAATTAATTTTTACTTTCCTCGAATGTCATCCAATTTTATTTCCCATAACACGTCTTACATTTCTATAAATACTTAAAATCCCAAGTGTTCCTCAAAAGTTATCATTTTAATCCTTAAAATTTTGAAAATTGCAACCTAACCCTTACAGTTCTCCCAATTTACATTTTGGCCCCACAACTCTTCGAAATCTGCATCATTGTCCCCATAAAATTTTCCATCTTTACCTCATTAAACTTTTAGATTCTCGAACTCAAAATTTAATCCCCAAAATTTGGTAAATTCGAAAATAGTCCCTTATAATTTTTTTTTCAACTTAGGTCCTCAAATTATTAGTTATTACAATTAGGTCCCTAAAATTCTCAATTCATGCAATTCCATCCTTAAATCTAACTAGGTAGAGCATGTATCCTAAATAAATTCTCATAATTAATCTTACATTTTCATAGATACTTAAAATCCTCAAATTGTACATTTATAATCCTAAAGATTGTCGTAGTATTCGAATCGCTATTGCTTATATGAAATCCTCAAAAATTTACTCGACTAGCAACCAAGAACCATCAATAATTTCTTAGAATTTCTACCAGTCCCAAAAGCATTCATAATTTTCAAGATTAACTTATGACCCATAAGGAGGACATCAACACTATTGACCTAAAAATTAATATAGTCAAATCATTTTCAACATCTCCTAAAGCCCAATATTCGAATTCTTAGACATGTCAAATTCCAAACGTACCCAACATGCATAATTCCATAATTTATATTTTTAATTTAAATAAACACTGAACAATTAAAATCTGAACGCAAAAACATTTCATGAAAACATGCTGTTAAAATAATTCATGCTTTAAATAAAATGCGTAAATGTAAAAACTTACAGACCGAAGACATGACTTCATGAGCTTCTCGAGAGCAGTAGTAGTACAACCATTTACAAGATCATAGGCTCTGATACCAACTGTAAAGGCCCGTATTTCGTATTCATAATTTTGCTGAATTATTAAAATTTTTCTAAATAAATAAATAATTTGCCCAATTTATAAAATAAACATGTAAATAATTTTAACTTTAAAATAACAGCGGAAGCAAATATTGTTTTTCAACCTACAATTTAAAAATAATCCAACGTAAACATCAACTTAAAAATACTCCAACGTGTTAAAATTGAGTTTGAATAATAAAATGTGCATAAACTAAATCATGAGGTCCTCGGGTTTACTACCGCTGTCCTAAGATCGCTCACTGGTCTCCGTCCGCGGTCTCGACCTCATCAATACCTACAACAATCAAGTCTAGTGAGTCTAAAGACTCAACATGTATATATCGTGAATAACAACTAAATATATCATAAAATCGCATGCAGCGTAAAAATAAAGTATCGTAAAGCGTACGGTGAAAAGCGTATCATGAATAATTATAACTACGTGCATATCTGAAAATCATACGTAAAAGCTTTGCTCAACAGAGCTCTGTCATAACATATCATAATTTTCTGGTAGAGATAATGTTTCTAAGCAAGTGGCCCATAACATAGCGTAAGCGCCTGATCATACTAAACCACAATATACTGGGCAGTAGAGATCAATCACAGCCCTTGGACTGGATGTCCGTACCCATACATTATCATAACCGGTCGTAAGTCACCGGGGCGGAGAGGTCCTCGGTTGCGCCTACCGACTTCCTAACCCATAAGCATAAGGTGGCCACAAGACATAGAGCATATATATCAAAAATAAACATTTTATATTTTTATGCACGTAATATAATTATAACCTTATTTTTACCGGATGAGTTGAATCGTCCCCAGGCTTGCTGCGACTTAATTCTAACATGTGACACATGCAATAAATCTTGACTTGACAAAAACTTAACCAAAAATGAGATTATTAGGACCAACCACTTGAATTTTAATCATGGTATCGTTCCAACCCGAACCAACATTAAACCGACGTTTAACCATGATTAAAAATACCCCAAACATACTGAAAAATATGCATAATGACTGTAAAACATGAAAATAGGTGAAAGGAATCCAAAAACATAAAACACTCTTTCGAGAGTCATTTTGGCACCTTTCACCGTAAATTCTCGTACGACCTCTAAACTCGACCAAATCACGAACGGCCAAAGGCACGACTTTTCTAATTCATTAAGGTATTCTCCAGTCCAAGGCCATGGGCTAAAAGCCAACCAAGAACTCAAACCAACCTCAAAACCGAAGATGAAAGTTGCTGTAAAAGAAAACCAGCAGTGGCAACTTGTGTGTTTGTGGTGTAAAATCTGAAATTTATTGACCAATGGCTTGAACCACCTCCCAAGGACTCTTACCAACATCCTAAGGCATGGCTTGGACCATGGCTAAGGGCTAAAATCCAACCATAATCCAATCCACACCCCAAAACCGAAGACACACTAATACAGGAAATGGAAAATTCGAACTATGCACTTGTGTTGTTGTTTTAAAAATTTTGAGGGAACCATGAACCAAACCTTGAAAGGACATCTTGGTCACGTCCTAGACATGGTATGGAAGGGTTCTAACCGTGGATACAGTCCCTAGGACAGCCATGATTCGAACTTTCACCTTAAACCACCAAATGATAAAACCTTGGACTCAAATTCTGCACTTAAGGAAAAGTTGTTGTCACTACTTTGTTGGTGCGTGTATGGATGTAAACCAATGAACCAATAACACTCTAACACACTCTAATTCATGCCTAGTATCAGCCATGTGTGCCTGTAACCGAGCAACTCCCTGTAAGCAACCAAAACACACCAAACCGTGATGTGGAAAAACAAGAGAGCCATGAAATTTTGTGCAGATTTTTGCTTAGATGTTGCTGTCATTTTCGTGATGCTGCTTGATTCATGAACATATACTGCTTAAAATTATCTAATATGACTTGATTGAAGAGCAAAGAAATAATATATACCTGCCTGGAAATGGTTTTGAATAAAACAAATCAATACGACGAATACGAGCGACGGAGTCGGAGTTGAGAATTCCTTCTTGTTCTTGTGCTGTTATTCTCGATTTTTAGCTGCTGTTCTCTTCTGTAAATTTCGAAATTATGGATGAAGGGCTGCTAGGTAATGAGTATGAAGGTTACAAGGGGTGATAAAGGAGTCTTGAAGTTCATTTAGTTGGAGGTTACAAGTCAAGAAGTTGAATGGATATGAATTGTTTTTCCTCCTCTAGTGTTGTTGTTCCTACCCTCTCCTTCTTGCTGCTAATTCACGATTTTTCTCAGATCTTTCCTACTGATTTTTTGAGCATATGAATGTAGGACATCTAGGTAAGGAATAGGAATGTTAATAATGGTGTTAAAGGGTCCATAATATACATTAAAATGAGAGTTACAAGTGAAGGAGGTGAAGGGTTTTGAATTGTTTCTTAATCCCCTTATTGCCGTTGGTTTGTTCCTTATTTCCTACTGCATTTACACGGTTTTGTTGTCTAATAGGTTGAGTAGAAATGAGGTATGTTATTGCATTTAAATTTACTACCCATTAGATAATTAAAATGAGAAATGAATACCCCATGAATTGTAATTAGGAACTGTTGGAATGAAGAGTTATCCAATTTTGAATATTTTAAATGTTCGACCCAAAATTATTACTTATTTGCATGGTGTTTTATTGTTTACATCTTATATGTTAATTGCTTAAGGTTTTAAATACCCATTCTACATTTTAATGAATTTACACCTTAATTTATAATGACCTCTTGCATGGCATTGCATGGATTTAACTTTAAGAATTTAAATACTATGTTTAATTTCTTGAATACTTCATACTTAGAATAATTCATTCTCTCTTGTTTACATATTTTAATTTAAGCTTTAATTAAATATTGAACCTAAAAGAATTTATTTACCAACTTAGCTCTAATTAATTAAATAAATTCTAAAACATTCTATTTCTTTAAATTAAATTATTCCTTGACTTAAATTAAATTTAGGAATATTTTCTTACTATTAATCTAATTTCTAATCTCCAAACTCCGGCCCGACCTCGCGTATTTATCCTGAAAAGATAAAACTAACCATCTACTCTTAAAATAAATTATCATGATTTAACAATTATAAAATGAATTAAACACTTCATATATTTATAAAAATTCATTTTTAATTTAAATATTAGCAATTATGCATGGCTTATACGTAATCTGATTTTCGGGTTCTACAGTCCATATTCCCATCGAATAATCCAGGGAACATTATAATTAATGGCGAATTGAATCATGGCTGTTAAACCATCAAACTGTGTATTGGCATTTTGGAATTTAATCCATTTGTACTTAACATTTCTTCGAAGGATTGAGTGCATTACCCCCCATGAGAAGAAAAAAGTTTTAAACCAAGTGGGTATGAATTGATGAATATGATCTAATTGGAATTTCATCCACCAATAGTGTTTTCTTTGAAAATTCTCATATAATACAATTATATTCCAAGCCATGATATAATCATGATAATTAAACATATTAGGCATTGCCTGAAAAGTGTTTAATTGTCTGGCTTGACTAAGGGGTAATCCCCAATTAGCCGCTGGGATAATCTTTTTTATTACCATTTTAGAAAATGCATAATCGCGATTGCGATCCATATGTTGAATTTCAACTGATCCAGTTTCTATTAAAATTGTTTCAAAGTAGTCTCTGGTATTTCTGCCCAATATGGGTTGTAAATCTTTAATTAAATAGCTTTGAGCTATATGAATAGGTGATAAACCTTTAAGATCTTTGTCAACAGGACAACAATTAAGGTATCCTGAAATTAGATAGGGATATTTTAATTCAACTCGTAATAAAAATTTCTTATTTAAAAGATCACTTTCGAATTTCGTAATACATTTAACAATTGAAATAATTTCTTTCTTTATTGTAGAATAATTTTTCTGTGTATTATTCCAAGTTCCAAAAGTATATCTGACAAGAATTTCTTTAGATGTATTATCTATTTTTTGTTTAAGTATTCCTCTGTATCCTATATCAGAGGCGTCTGTTTCAACTATTTTAAATGCTTCAGGATTAGCAATAGATAAACAAGGGAGTTCTTTAACCCGTTCTTTTATTTTTTGTATTGCGAGAGTATGACTATTAGTCCATGGTTGAGGATTTTTCTTCAACCTTTGAAATAATAATTTACAATCTTGTGCAAGATCTTTATAAAAATCTCCTATATAATTAAGACTTCCAAGAAATCTCTGTAATTGATTTACATCAGTGATTTTATCAGGAAATTTATCAGCAAAAACAATTGCTCTTTCAATAGGAATCATTATTCCATTTACAATATAGTGTCCTAAGAATTTAATCTTAGTTTGAAAAAGTTTTACCTTTTTCTGGTTTATTGCTAAACCAGCTTTTTTAGTAACTTGAATAAAAATATTAAGATGTTTAAAATGCTGATCAATATTATCAGAATAAATAAGGACATCATCCATATATACTATAATATAAACAATATATGAATTATAAATTTCATTCATTATATTTTGAAATTCCGTAGGAGCATTTTTTAGTCCAAATGGCATTACATTCCATTCGTAATGTCCAAATGGTACAGTAAAAGCTATTTTATATTTATCTTCTTCTTTTAGAAGAATTTGATAAAATCCTGATTTTAAATCGAAAGAAGAAAATATTTTTCCTTTGAATAATCTATTTAATAAATCTCTTTTATTTGGTAATGGATGTTTTATCCATTTTAATGCTTTATTAAGCGGTTTATAATTGATAACAAGTCTTGGAGCCCCTCTTTTTATTTCAGCTGCATTTTCTACATAAAAAGCTGGACAACTCCAAGGACTATTACTTGGTCTAATTAATTCTTTTTTAAGAAGAATATCTATTTCTTCTTTGCAATAGTTTTAAAGTCTAGGTCCCATAGCAATAGGCCTTGCTTTTGTAGGAATTTTATCCTCAGAAAAATCATCTGTATAAGGAAAACTAACTTGTTGTTTTTTCCTATTCCAAAAGGCATTAGGAACATCTGCACATATCTCTTTAGATATGGTTTCTGAAATAATTTTTATTTTTTCTTGGATTTTATCAGAATTTATTTTTTCTTTAATATTTTTAAAAAGAACTTCATCTTTTAATGAAGTAACAAAATTTTCTTTATTAGTTACTATTTTTTGTAAAATATTGATAGATTTTGAAACTGGTATTGTTGTAAATGGAAAGAATAAATCATTTCCTTTGATGTTGGTATATAATCCTTTTTCATTAATTTTATTAATGGGAAACAACATTTGAAAAAATAAAGTTCCAAAGATAATGGGAGTAGAAATATTTTTAATAAGAATAAAAGTAGTATTTAAACAAACTCCAGAATTACATATTGCCACATCGGACAATTTGTAATTTACTATGAGAGGTTGCTTATTAGCAGTTGTTATAAACTGAGTGGTCTTTTTATAATATTTAGAAGGAACAATTCCTTCACTGATGCAATTTACATCAGCTCCTGTATCTAATAATGCTTCAATCGTAATTTTAAATATTTTATTAATAATTAATGTTACCTTTGAGTACCATTTTTGAGAAATAATCTGATTAATTTTATTAATCCAAATCATTTGATTTATTTCATTATCATTATCATCTTTGGGTAAAATTTCTTCTTCTTCTTCATCAGAAGTAGAATCCTTTTCCCAAATATGATTATTATTAATACTAACAGTATTTACTCTTTCTTTTAGATATTTAATCTCAGATTTTATGTGATCTATTTCTCCTTTTAATTCGGATATCGTAGGTTCTCTTTCTTTTTGTTTAGTTTTTTCTAATATTTTATTATAAGAATATAATCATGTTCTTGTACCGTATTTTGTACAAGTTTAGTAGGCTTATGATTTTCCATATTTAAATAATGTTCTATAGCTTTTCTTTTTTCTATAGGATCTTTTATTTGATCTATGAGATCTAAATGGAAATTTTCTTCATTTGATATAACATTTATTTCTAGGCCCATAAAATTTATGAGACAAGTATCACAATCACAATCTGGATCACAAATTTTATGTTCTGATATTTCAGAATCATTGTCTGAACTATTATTAGAATATTCAGAGAATTCATTATCAATAATATTGATATAAAAATCTTTTTGTTTTAAATTTTCTTCTTTATTAAGAAGAATATTTATCAATAATTCTTTTAAATCATTGTTTAAATTTAAATTATTAATCTTTTTCTTGACATAACACTTATTAGCCTTATGTCCAATTTTTCCACATTTCCAACATACTGGAACTTTAGTAGAATCATTTTTTATAGGTTTTTTAAACTTTTTCTTAGAATATTTTTTATATTTTTCTTTATCTTTTAGATAATGTTTCTTTCTTTTAAAAGGAAATCTTTTTCTTTTCTTATCTCTTTTAGGATATTGTATTGGTTGAAAGCCTATTTGCTCACAAAAGTCACCAATAATATTTCGATTTTCTTCTTTTTGCATATCAAGCTGCCTTTTTAACTTGATATCATTACAAAGAGTTATACCTTCTGCAGTTATTTCTGCAGATAAATCTCCAGAAGTAAGAATACTCCAATCTATAGAGTTAGTTGGAGATTTAGATTTTAATCTATTTTTAACTCTTTCTGCAAAAAGAACTGGAAGTCCAGAAATAAATTTTTCTTTTTCAGAAATTTGCATTGCAATAATTTCTATTTAAAACTTTTGTCATAAACACATCTTCATTCCATCTAAATTCAGATAATATTGGACATCTCAAATTCATTAATTGTTCTTGAGATCTATCTAATTGAAGTTCATTAGCTCGAACAAAATTAGATAGAATAGTATAAATCAGTGTATTAACTGCATCAGACTCTTCTTGTCCATTAAGATAAACTATAGAAGAGTTAATAATTTTATTTTTTGCTTCTCTTGAGAGATAAAAATCCCACCAACCTTGAAGTTGGCCAGTAAAACCAGTAATAATGGCTTGAGCAATTTTCCTATCATTATTACCTTTTATTTTTCAGCAGAAGAGTATATTGACATTTTTTTAATAATAGTTTTAATCCGATATTCAGATTTACCATCTATATTCCATTCAGTAATGGCTTCACCATTAAACTGAACATAATCTTTCTTTTCTTCAATTTGAAGATCAATAGGTGTTGTTTTTTTATAAAAAAGTTTTACAATTGATACTTTATGCATTTTATTAATTTGCATTTCATCTTCAGAAGAACTTGAAGAATTTTCAAGTTGTTCATCTTTGGTAATTACCGAAATAGAACCCTTTTTTTTATATTTATTTTTTGTAATCTGTCTATTAGACCTTCCATAAAATTTTCGTCTTTTTTAGAACTTAAAAGAAATTTTTCTTGTTTAAGATTAGGAGGAGGTTTTATCATCAAAGTTTTTGAACTTTCTCCACAAGAAATTTCTTGTTTAGATTTAGATAAAATCTCTTCTATTCTTGTAGTTTGATTTCTTAAAAAATGTAAAGTTAAATTGGTAAAATTATTTTGCTGAGTTATATGGTCAAAATTACCATTTCCTAATTCGGATTTTATAGGAGCAGCAAATATTTCTTTGTTGCCCTTTTTAATTTGTAGGGTAGTAAATGGAGGATGAATCTCAAAAGATTCTTCTCCTGTTTCATGAACATATAATTTATATGTTGATTCAAGAGTATTTATAAAAGACTCATCTTTAAAATTTGGAAATATTTTATTTCTAGCTGGAAAATATAATTTTTCCATCCATTTGAAGAAATCCAAATTTAATCTAGTTTCTTCAACCCATTCGGTATATCTAGAAGAATATAGATTTTGTTGTTTTTAGTTTAAACAACTTAAAAACCATTTTTTCTTATTTAGATTTTTAATCTTTTCTAAACTTTGTTGAATAGAATTGTTATTAATAATAACCATAACATTATAACCCATATCAGAAAAAGTAGGAGAATTTGATTTTCTATTATTAACAGAATAACTTCTCTGAAATCTAGAAGTACTAGATTCAGGAAGATCAACCTTATATTCTGGTTGAAATATATTATCATTAGTCTTTTGTAGACCAGATATACTAATTCTTTCAAAATCAGATATCAAAGAAGTAGAATTTCTACTTTCTTCTGGATGTTTAATTCGTAAATGTCGTTGGGATGAGAATTTAATTTCAACATCACCATCTACATATTGAACTATACTTTCTAGTTTTCTAGATTCTTCTTTAATGGTAGGAGCAATATTCTCCATTTTCCAGATTTCTGGTAAAGTAACTTGATTCCAATCTATTGTTTTGGGAATCATAATATTACTTTTATTAATATCAGTAATAAAGAGAGTAGCTTCACCTCTTTTAGAACTAATTTGATTAGTATTAATTCTAAAATTAGAGATTGTAGAATTCATTACTTTATAACATATTCTATATAATAGAACAACATTTTCTGTTCCATCTATCATATCGAAGCCTTCAGTCTTTATATTTAACGTGAGGGCTTTCACGATATTTGGATCAGAAAGAGAGATCGAAAAATTAGGAAAACAACTAAAATGTATAGGTCCTTCACATAATGAAGACTCTACTATTCCTAATAAGGAATCTTCGAATTTGTTATGCCTTTGATCTCGTACTAAAATTAAGGCAGAATTATTTAAACCTAATCTAGTGAGTGGTTTTAAACCTACCTGAATCATACCCAAATGCATAAATCTATAAGATTTCAAATGAATATTTATAAGATTTTGAGATAACAAACTAAAAGAATCATAACCTCCTTTTAGAGGAATAGCTTCTTCAATAGTTTTTATAATATAGTCAGATTTCAAATTAAATCCTTTGGATCTATATATCTTCGTATTAGAAGATACATGTAATTTCCAGTTTTGAATATTTTTCTCGAAATTTTCAGAAATAATTAATTCTTTATTTTTAGTAATACTACTTGAAGATTTATTCTTGGTAAAAGATCGTATTATTTTATCCATTCAAGAATTTAGTAGATATGGTCAAGGATTTACCCCTATCTTACCCTTTGGCTTTACAGGATTTATGGAACCCGACTTGTTGAGCTACTGCCTTCCTTAATAAGATAAAAGAATATGATATATTACAAGAATAAAACTTTATTTTAGTTTTTCTTCAGAATAATGGCTCTGATACCACTTTTACAACAAACAAACCTTAATAAAGGTAGAAAATTAACTTAAAATCTTCAACTTTAAGCAGCAAGCTGTGAGCTCTGCTTCTCGAATGCCTTCAAGATAATTTTGGATCTTTCCAAACTGGGATACGTGAACCACTGTTTATAAACAGGATTGATGCAAGTGGGTATGAATTGATGAATATCATCTAATTGGAATTTCATCCACCAAGAGTGTTTTCTTTGAGAATTCTCATATAATACAATTATATCCCAAGCCATGATATAATCAGGAAAATTAAACATATCAGGCATTGCCTGAAAAGTGTTTAATTTTCTGGCTTGACTAAGGTGTAATCCCCAATTAGCCGCTGGGATAATCTTTTTTATTATCATTTTAGAAAATGCATAATCGCGATTGCGATCCATATGTTGAATTTCAACTGATCCAGTTTCTACTAAAATTGTTTCAAAGTAGTATCTGGTTTTTCTGCCCAATATGGGTTGTAAATCTTTAATTAAATAGCTTTGAACTATATGAATAGGTGATAGACCTTTAAGATCTTTGTCAACAGGACAACAATTAAGGTATCCTGAAATTAGATAGGTATATTTTAATTCTTCTTTTGATCCCTTTAAGGCAAATATGGCATTATTATAATAATGTATATCATATGCAGTAGGATTTTCTGCAAATTCTTTAATTGGATCAAATTTTTCTTCTTCTGTGGTAGCCATATTAGGCTGAGGAATAGTGGCACCTCTTTTAAAAGGTGGTTTATTCATTGGCTTCTTCCCGGTAGCTGGTCTTTTTAAGACTGTCTTCCAAGGCTGATCCCTGCAAGAATTCTCTAGTTAGAAAGTCTGGTAAAGAATTAGATTTTTCAGATATATGTTCAATATCAAAATCAAAACAAGCTAATATGGCTTGCCATCTAGCAAATATTTGTTTTGATGCTATAACTTTAACATTTTTTAAAAGAATATCTTTGGCAGATTTGCAATCAACTCGTAATAAAAATTTCTTATTTAAAAGATCAATTTCGAATTTCGTAATACATTTAACAATTGAAAGAATTTCTTTCTTTATTGTAGAATAATTTTTCTGTGTATTATTCCAAGTTCCAAAAGTATATCTGACAAGAATTTCTTTAGATGTATTATCTATTTTTTGTTTAAGTATTCCTCCGTATCTTATATCAGAGGCGTCTGTTTCAACTATTTTAAATGCTTCAGGATTAGCAATAGATAAACAAGGGAGTTCTTTAACCCGTTTTTTTATTTTTTGTATTGCGAGAGTATGACTATTAGTCCATGGTTGAGGATTTTTCTTCAACCTTTGAAATAATAATTTACAATCTTGTGCAAGATCTTTATAAAAATCTCCTATATAATTAAGACTTCCAAGAAATCTCTGTAATTGATTTACATCAGTGATTTTATCAGGAAATTTATCAGCAAAAACAATTGCTCTTTCAATAGGAATCATTATTCCATTTTCAATGTAGTGTCCTAAGAATTTTATCTTAGTTTGAAAAAGTTTTACCTTTTTCTGGTTTACTGCTAAACCTGTATTTCGTATTCATAATTTTTCGTAATTATTAAAATTTTTCTAAATAAATAAATAATTTGCCCAATTTATAAAATAAACATGTAAATAATTTTAACTTTAAAATAACAGCGGAAGCAAATATTGTTTTCAAACAAACAGTTTAAAATTAATCCAACGTATACATCAACTTAAAATAATCCAACGTATTAAAATTGAGTTTGAATAATAAAAGGTGCATAAACTAAATCATGAGGTCCTCGGGTTTACTACCGCTGTCCCAAGATCGCTCACTGGTCTCCGTCCGCGGTCTCGACCTCATCAATACCTACAACAATAAAGTCTAGTGAGTCTAAAGACTCAACATGTATATATCGTGTATAACAAGTAAATATATATAATAAAATCCCATGCAACGTAAAAATATGGTATCATAAAGCGTACGGTGAAAATCGTATCATGAATAATTATAACTACGTGCATATCTGAAAATCATACGTAAAAGCTTTGCTCAATAGAGCTCTGACATGTCATATAATAATTTTCTGGTAGAGATAATGTTTCTAAGCAAGTGGCCCATAACATAACGTAAGCGCCTGATCAGACAAAACCACAGTATACTCGGCGGTAGAGATCAATCGCAGCCCTTGGACAGGATGTCCGTACCCATACATAATCATAAACCGGTCGTAAGTCACTGGGCGGAGAGGTCCTCGGTTGCGCCTACCGACTTCCAAACCCATAAGCATAAGGTGGCCACAAGACATA
Source organism: Primulina tabacum (assembly GCF_025594145.1). NCBI lineage: Eukaryota > Viridiplantae > Streptophyta > Magnoliopsida > Lamiales > Gesneriaceae > Primulina > Primulina tabacum. Next base: position 27,480,709 of record NC_134555.1, read on the forward strand.
TAGCATATATCTCAAAAATAAACATTTTATATTTTTATGCACGTAATATAATTATAACCTTATTTTTACCGGATGAGTTGGATCGTTCCCAGGCTTGCTGTGACTTACTTCTAATATGTGACACATGCAATAAATCTTAACTTGACAAAAACTTAACAATAGAACCAAAAATGAGACTATTAGGACCAACATTGAAAATGGAATAATGATTCTCATTGAGGTACTGTCCAACCCAAGTCCATGGGCTAAAAGCCAGCCAAGAACTCAAACCAACTTCATGAACCGAACAGCAAGTTGCTGTCAAATTACAGCAGGAGCAGCTTGTGTATTTGAGGGGAAATTCTGAAATTTAATGACCAAGGGCTTGAACCACCACCCAAAGACTCTTACCAACATCCTAAGGCATGACTTGGACCATGGCTAAGGGATAAAAGCCAACCACAACCCAAGCAAATACCTAGGACAAATCACAGCTCCAACCCAAGACACTAAATTCTGTACTGTGATGTTTTGCACTAACTTGCTGTCTTGTATCATTTCCAATGGTCCTATAATCGACCATGGCTCAATCTAGACATGATGAAGTGTTGTATGAATCATGGCTATGGGCTAGAAGCCAACCATAATCCAGACAACACCCAAAAACCGAACTCACACTCACACAGAAATCAGATTTTTGAAAAATCGATGGGCCCTTGTCATGTTTATGTAAAAATCCCAAGGATCCGTTAACCAAGCTTGAAAAAAAATTGTTTTGGTCACGTCCTAGACATGATAAGGAAGGGTTCTAACCATGGCTACAGTCCCTAGGATAGCCAAGATTCGAACACCCCTTTAAACAATCCAATGACAGAAACTGTGATCCAAAATTCTGTACTCATAAAAATGTTGTTGTCATATCTTTTATTCCTTAGTGTATGGATGTAAACCAATGGACCAATAACACCCTAACTCACTCTAAATCATGCTTAGTAGCAGCCATGTGTGCCTGGAACCCAGCAACTCCCTGTAAGCAACAAAAAACACACCAAACTGTGAAGTTGAAAACAAGAGAGCCAAGAAATCCTGTACAGATTTTTGCTTGGATATTGCTGTCATTTTCGTGATGTTGCTTGATTCATGAACATATAATGCTTAAAAATATCTAATATGACTTGATTGAAGAGCAAAGAAATAATATATACATGCCTGGAATTTTTTTTGACACAAAAACAAATCAATACGACGAATGCGAGCGGCGGAGCGGAGTTGAGTTTTCCTTCTTGTTTCAGCTACTGTTATCACGTTCCTAAGCTGTTATTTCTGATATGTTTCGAAGGTGAGGGTGTAGGCTTGTTAGGCAATGAAGAGGAGTGGTATAGGAGGTGTTAAAGGTGCCATAACATACATTAAAATGCAAGTTACAAGTGAAGGAGTGGAATGGTTTTTGAATTGTTTCTTCTTCTCTTGTTTTATTGTTGCTGTTTTCACGTTTTTAGCAGCTGATTCCTTCTGATTTTTTTCGAGCATGAGAGTGTAGGACATGTAGGTAAGGAAGATGAATGTTGTAAGTGGTGTTAAATGGGTCATAACATGCATTAAGGTGGGAGGTTACAACTCAAGAAGTGGAATGGTTTGAAATGTTTTCTTATTCCTTGCTAGCCTATTCTTTTCCCTCATTTTTGTTGCATATACACGTTGGTATGCTAGGTAGTAAGATGAGGATGAATGTGGTGTGCTATAATATTTGAATTACCATTACTTGGTGAATTAAGAGGGTAAATAAATACACCATGAAGTGTAATTAGGAGTAGTTTAAATGGGGTGTTACTAACCTTTGAATTATTTTAAATGTTGGACTCAGAATTATTATTGCTAAATTGCATGGTATTTTATTGTTTAAATCTTGTATTTTAATTGCTTAAAGTTTAGCACTCTCATTATATATTTTAGTGAATTTACACATTAAATTTGGGTTAGATTATTGCATGGCATTCATGACCTCAAATTTAAATATTCAAATGCTATGATTAATTTCTTGAATATACTAGACTTAGATTAGTTTATCCCCCTTTGTTTACATATTTTAATTTAAGCTTTAATTATATTTTAACCTAAAGAACTTATTTACCAACTTAGCTCTAATTAATTTATTAAATCCCAAGGACATTCTTTTTCTTTAAATTAAATTATTCTTTGACTTAAATTAAATTTAGGAATATCTTCTTATTAATCTTATTAATCTTATCTTTAATCTCAAAACTCCGGTCCGACTTCGCGTATTTATCCTGGAAAGATAAATCTAAACATCTACTTTTAAAATAAATAATCATGACTTAAAATTATTAAAATAAATCAAACACTTCATATATTTATAAAAATTCATTTTTATTTAAAAAGTAGCAATTATGCATGGCTTATACGTAATCTTATTTTTCGGGTTCTACAACTCTCCTCCTTAAAAGAAATTTCGTCCTCGAAATTCGCTTATCCTTGATAAACAAAAAGTTTAGACTCTTAATTCTAGAATCCTAATAATCCACGCTTCCGATACGCTACTCTGATAAGATAAATATTAAGCTGTCCTTACGTTTCCTTAATCCTAAATAAATTTGTCTACCAAAATCCTCGTTTGTGAATCGCAAGTTAAAACAACTTATGGTAACGTAGTTCTATTCAACTATAGCCCAGAATTTTGACTTATCCCGCAATTCCTCATACTAGAGGTGGATGTCCAAATTTAACGCGCCTTACTTTCCTTATAATATACCCAAGATGTTCATGGACCTATTATATTCCAATATTGAAATCTTAACAGCATCCCTTCTTAACTTTATTGAATTCAAGATATGTTAAAGCTTCAAGTCCAAGTATTGGCATTCATGCAGTTCGACTTAGGAGGTCTTAGTAAAACACTTAAAAGTTTAAACCTTATCTCAACCCCATAATAATATTAGACTAAGATCCTTGAATCGAATCTTTATCTTACCGCTCCAAACTTACATAACCTAACTATTTCGAAGTGCATCCCAATATAACGTTGTTGCAAATCTTAAGTTCGGGTGGTCTTAATCCATAAAACCCAAAATATAGGATACCGATCTTCCAGCTAAATAATAAAATTATTCTAGCACAAATTACATGCTTAAACTATTTCCTTTTCAATTAGAATAAAGTTGAGACCTAATACCCTGGGACTTTTCTTATTGAAGCGAACGTCGCACCCTTACGTATCCTTAATGCTTAATTAATACTAGCGTATAAAACTTAATAAGTTAGCCCATGATAGCATTAGACTAACTCTAATAAATCAATTTCATTTATAACCCATAGAATTCTAGAATCCCCACATCAAGCTTTTAGATTACTTACTTGATAAAAATCTTAATATTCATCAATTGATAACTTATATTGAACACAACTAATTCTCTTTTGTTTTTATTTCACTCAAAATTTCCGTATGAACAAATATCCCATAAATTTGAAATTCAAACTTACCTAATCCAAAAAGCTTTGAATAAAATAATTCCAATACGCATATCCGTTTAGTCCCAAGTTTGTTAATGACTTCCAAAATCTCTCACGACAAAGTATCTACCTCACCTCTTACGTGCGTCTACCAATTATACTAACCATCATTGTACCCAACTTACCTAAAAATTTTAAATTCTCACAAGGTATAATCTTAAATGTTAAGATCATGACTAAAACTTGTGACACATCAAACTTATGTTCTCAAAAATTTACTAATTCAATGTTTATCATTATAACTTAACTAACCGATCAAATTTACCTTAAATCGTCATCACTTTAAATCCTTAATTTGCCACAACATGATTTTACTAACGCTTAAATTTTCATGCCTAAGATTGATTCATCCTACAATTTCCTTGGTTACCATTCATTATAACATTATAATCCAAATATCTAAATATTCTATATTTCCTTCGAGCCTAAATAACCGAAAATACTACCATTTAAACCGTTCAATTCTCACTTACTACTAGATAAGTTCTCAAATTTCCTAAGATTTTAAAATTAATTTTTACTTTCCTCGAATATCATCCAATTTTTTCCCTAAATCTCGAAAATTCCACAATTACTCATGAGTCCTCAGTATTCTCAATTTCATTTTATAGATTTCCCGTATCATAAGGTTCAATAGTCTTAAGTTTATTATACTCAAAATTAATTCCCATAACACGTCTTACATTTCTATAAATACTTAAAATCCCAAGTGTTCCTCAAAAGTTCGCATTTAATCCTCAAAATTTTGAAAATTGCAACCTAACCCTTACAGTTCTCCCAATTTACATTTTGGCCCTACAACTCTTCGAAATTTGCATCATTGTCCCCATAAAATTTTCTATCTTCACCTCATTAAACTTTTAGATTCTCGAACTCAAAATTTAATCACCAAAATTTGATAAATTCGAAATTAGTCCCTTAGAATTTATTTTTTTCACATAGGTCCTCAAATGATTAGTTATTACAATTAGGTCCCTAAACTTCTCAATTCATGCAATTCCACCCTTAAATCTAACTAGGTAGAGCATGTATCCTAAATAAATTTTCATAATTAATCTTACATTTCCATAGATACTTAAAATCCTCAAATTGTACATTTATAATCCTAAAGATTGTCGTAGTGTTCGAATCGCTATTGCTTATATGAAATCCTCAAAAATTTACACGGCTAGAAACCAAGAACCATTAATAATTTCTTAGAAATTCTACAAGTCTCAAAAGCATTCATAATTTTCAAGATTAACTTATAACCCATAAGGAGGACATCAACACTACTGACCTAAAAGATAATGTAGTCAAATCATTTTCAACCTCTCCTAAAGCCCAATATTCGAATTCTTAGACATGTCCAATTCCAAACGTACTCAACATGCATAATTCCATAATTTATTTTTTTTAATTTAAATAAACACTGAACAATTAAAATCTGAACGCAAAAACATTTCATGAAAACACGCTGTTAAAATAATTCATGCTTTAAATAAAATGCATAAATGTAAAACTTACAGACCGAAGACGTGACTTCATGAGCTTCCCGAGAGCAGTAGTAGTACAACCCTTTACAAGATCATAGGCTCTGATACCAATTGTAAAGGCCCGTATTTTGTATTCATAATTTTGCGGAATTATTAAAATTTTTCTAAATAAATAAATAATTTGCCCAATTTATAAAATAAACATGTAAATAATTTTAACTTTAAAATAACAGCGGAAGCAAATATTGTTTTCAAACAAACAGTTTAAAATTAATCCAACGTAAACATCAACTTAAAATAATCCAACGTATTAAAATTGAGTTTGAATAATAAAAGGTGCATAAACTAAATCATGAGGTCCTCGGGTTTACTACTGCTGTCCCAAGATCGCTCACTGGTCTCCGCCCGCAGTCTCGACCTCATCAATACCTACAACAATCAAGTCTAGTGAGTCTAAAGACTCAACATGTATATATCGTGTATAACAAAGAAATATATATAATAAAAAAATCCCATGCAACGTAAAAATATGGTATCGTAAAGCGCACGGTGAAAATCGTATCATGAATAATTATAACTACGTGCATATCTGAAAATCATACGTAAAAGCTTTGCTCAATAGAGCTCTGACATGTCATATCATAATTTTCTGGTAGAGATAATGTTTCTAAGCAAGTGGCCCATAACATAACGTAAGCGCCTGATCAGACTAAACCACAGTATACTGGGCGGTAGAGATCAATCGCAGCCCTTGGACTTGATGTCCGTACCCATAATAATCATAAACCGGTCGTAAGTCACCGGGCGGAGAGGTCCTCGGTTGCGCCTACCGACTTCCAAACCCATAAGCAGAAGGTGGCCACAAGACATATAACATATATATCAAAAATAAACATTTTATATTTTTATGCACGTAATATAATTATAACCTTATTTTTACCGGATGAGTTGGATCATTCCCAGGCTTGCTGTGACTTACTTCTAATATGTGACACATGCAATAAATCTTAACTTGACAAAAACTTAACAATAGAACCAAAAATGAGACTATTAGGACCAACATTGAAAATGGAATAATGATTCTCATTGAGGTACTGTCCAACCCAAGTCCATGGGCTAAAAGCCAGCCAAGAACTCAAACCAACTTCATGAACCGAACAGCAAGTTGCTGTCAAATTACAGCAGGAGCAGCTTGTGTATTTGAGGGGAAATTCTGAAATTTAATGACCAAGGGCTTGAACCACCACCCAAAGACTCTTACCAACATCCTAAGGCATGACTTGGACCATGGCTAAGGGATAAAAGCCAACCACAACCCAAGCAAATACCTAGGACAAATCACAGCTCCAACCCAAGACACAAAATTCTGTACTGTGATGTTTTGCACTAACTTGCTGTCTTGTATCATTTCCAATGGTCCTATAATCGACCATGGCTCAATCTAGACATGATGAAATGTTGTATGAACCATGGCTATGGGCTAGAAGCCAACCATAATCCAGAAAACACCCAAAAACCGAACTCACACTTACACAGAAATCAGATTTTTGAAAAATCGATGGGCCCTTGTCATGTTTATGTAAAAATCCCAAGGATCCGTTAACCAAGCTTGAAAAAAAATTGTTTTGGTCACGTCCTAGACATGATAAGGAAGGGTTCTAACCATGGCGACAGTCCCTAGGACAGCCAAGATTCGAACACCCCTTTAAACAATCCAATGACAGAAACTGTGATCCAAAATTTTGTACTCATAAAATGTTGCTGTCATATCTTTTATTCCTGAGTGTATGGATGTAAACCAATGGACCAATAACACCCTAACTCACTCTAAATCATGCCTAGTAGCAGCCATATGTGCCTGGAACCGAGCAACTCCCTGTAAGCAACCAAAAACACACCAAACCGTGAAGTTGAAAACAAGAGAGCCAAGAAATCCTGTACAGATTTTTGCTTGGATGTTGCTGTCATTTTCGTGATGTTGCTTGATTCATGAACATATAATGCTTAAAAATATCTAATATGACTTGATTGAAGAGCAAAGAAATAATATATACATGCCTGGAATTTGTTTTGACACAAAAACAAATCAATACGACGAATGCGAGCGGCGGAGCGGAGTTGAGTTTTCCTTCTTGTTTCAGCTACTGTAATCACGTTCCTAAGCTGTTATTTCTGATATGTTTCGAAGGTGAGGATGTAGGATTGTTAGGAAATGAAGAGGAGTGGTATACGAGGTGTTAAAGGTGCCATAACATACATTAAAATGGAAGTTACAAGTGTAGTAGTGGAATTGTTTTTGAATTGTTTCTTCTTCTCTTGTTTTATTGCTGCTGTTTTCACGTTTTTAGCAGCTGATTTCTTCTGATTTTTTTCGAGCATGAGAGTGTAGGACATGTAGGTAAGGAAGATGAATGTTATAAGTGGTGTTAAATGGGTCATATCATGCATTAAGTTGGAAGGTTACAACTCAAGAAGTGGAATGGTTTGAAATGTTTTCTTATTCCTTGCTAGCCTATTCTTTTCCCTCATTTTTGTTGCATATACACGTTTGTATGCTAGGTAGTAAGATGAGGATGAATGTGGTGTGCTATAATATTTGAATTACCATTACTTGGTGAATTAAGATGGTAAATGAATACATCATGAAGTGTAATTAGGAGTAGTTTAAATGGGGTGTTACTAACCTTTGAATTATTTTAAACGTTGGACTCAGAATTATTATTGCTAAATTGCATGGTATTTTATTGTTTAAATCTTGTATTTTAATTGCTTAAAGTTTAGCACTCTCATTATATATTTTAGTGAATTTACACATTAAATTTGGGTTAGATTATTGCATGGCATTCATGACCTAAAATTTAAATATTCAAATGCTATGATTAATTTCTTGAATATACTAGACTTAGATTAGTTTATCCATCTTTGTTTACATATTTTAATTTAAGCTTTAATTAAATATTAAACTAAAGAACTTATTTACCAACTTAGCTCTAATTAATTTATTAAATCCCAAGGACATTCTTTTTCTTTAAATTAAATTATTCTTTGAATTAAATTAAATTTATGAATATCTTCTTATTAATTTTATTAATCTTATTTTTAATCTCAAAACTACGGTCCGACTTCGCGTATTTATCCTTGAAAGATAAATCTAAACATCTACTTTTAAAATAAATAATCATGACTTAAAATTATTAAAATAAATCAAACACTTCATATATTTATAAAAATTCATTTTTATTTAAATAGTAGCAATTATGCATGGCTTATACGTAATCTTATTTTTCGGGTTCTACAAAACCAGCTTTTTTAGTAACGTGAATAAAAATATTAAGATGTTTAAAATGCTGATCAATATTATCAGAATAAATAAGGACATCATCTATATATACTATAATATAATCAATATATGAATTATAAATTTCATTCATTATATTTTGAAATTCCATAGGAGCATTTTTTTGTCCAAATGGCATTACATTCCATTCGTAATGTCCAAATGGTACAGTAAAAGCTGTTTTATATTTATCTTCTTCTTTTAAAAGAATTTGATAAAATCCTGATTTTAAATCGAAAGAAGAAAATATTTTTCCTTTGAATAATCTATTTTATAGATCTCTTTTATTTGGTAATGGATGTTTTATCAATTTTAATGCTTTATTAAGCGGTTTATAATTGATAACAAGTCTTGGAGACCCTCTTCCTATTTCAGCTGCATTTTCTACATAAAAAGCTGGACAACTCCAAGGACTATTACTTGGTCTAATTAATTCTTTTTTAAGAAGACTATCTATTTCTTCTTTGCAATAGTTTAAAAGTCTAGGTCCTATAGCAATAGGCCTTGCTTTTGTAGGAATTTTATCCTCAGAAAAATCATCTGTAAAAGGAAAACTAACTTGTTGTTTTTTCCTATTCCAAAAGGCATTAGGAACATCTGCACATATCTCTTTAGATATGGTTTCTGAAATAATTTTTATTTTTTCTTGGATTTTATCAGAATTTATTTTTTCTTCAATATTTTTAAAAAGAACTTCATCTTTTAATGAAGTAACAAAATTTTCTTTATTAGTTACTATTTTTTGTAAAATATTGATAGATTTTGAAACTGGTATTGTTGTAAATGGAAAGAATAAATCATTTCCTTTGATGTTGGTATATAATCTTTTTTCATTAATTTTATCAATGGGAAACAACATTTGAAAAAATGAAGTTCCTAAAATAACGGGAGTAAAAATATTTTTAATAAGAATAAAAGTAGTATTTAAACAAACTCCAGAATTACATATTGCCACATCGGACAATTTGTAATTTACTATGAGAGGTTGCTTATTAGCAGCTGTTATAAACTGAGTGGTCTTTTTATAATATTTAGAAGGAACAATTCCTTCACTGATGCAATTTACATCAGCTCCTTATCTAATAATGCTTCAATCGTAATTTTAAATTTTTTATTAATAATTAATGTTACCTTTGAGTATCATTTTTGAGAAAATAATCTGATCAATTTTATTAATCCAAATCATTTGATTTATTTCATTATCATTATCATATTTGGGTAAAATTTCTTCTTCTTCTTCATCAGAAGTAGAATCTTTTTCCCAAATATGATTATTATTAATACTAAGAGTATTTACTCTTTCTTTTAGATATTTAATCTCAGATTTTATCTGATCTATTTCTCCTTTTAATTCGGATATCGTAGGCTCTCTTTCTTTTTGTTTAGCTTTTTCTAATATTTTATTATAAGAATATAATTCATGTTCTTGTACCGTATTTTGTACAAGTTTAGTAGGCTTATGATTTGCCATATTTAAATAATGTTCTATAGCTTTTTTTTTTATAGGATCTTTTATTTGATCTATGAGATCTAAAATGAAATTTTCTTCATTTGATATCACATTTATTTCTAGGCCCATAAAATTTATGAGACAAGTATCACAATCACAATCTGGATCACAAATTTTATGTTCTGATATTTCAGAATCATTGTCTGAACTATTATTAGAATATTCAGAGAATTCATTATCAATAATATTGATATAAAAATCTTTTTGTTTTAAATTTTCTTCTTTATTAAGAAGAATATTTATCAATAATTCTTTTAAATCATTGTTTAAATTTAAATTATTAATCTTTTTCTTGACATAACACTTATTAGCCTTATGTCCAATTTTTCCACATTTCCAACATACTGGAACTTTAGTAGAATCATTTTTTATAGGTTTTTTAAACTTTTTCTTAGAATATTTTTTAGATTTTTCTTTATCTTTTAGATAATGTTTCTTTCTTTTAAAAGAAAATCTTTTTCTTTTCTTATCTCTTTTAGGATATTGTATTGGTTGAAAGCCTATTTGCTCACAAAAGTCACCAATAATATTTCGATTTTCTTCCTTTTGCATATCAAGCTGCCTTTTTAACTTGATATCATTACAAAGAGTTATACCTTCTGCAGTTATTTCTGTAGATAAATCTCCATAAGTAAGAATACTCCAATCTATAGAGTTAGTTGGAGATTTAGATTTTAATCTATTTTTAACTCTTTCTGCAAAAAGAACTGGAAGTCCAGAAATAAATTTTTCTTTTTCAAAAATTTGCATTGCAATAATTTCTAGTTAAAACTTTTGTCATAAACACATCTTCATACCATCTAAATTCAGATAATATTGGACATCTCAAATTCATTAATTGTTCTTGAGATCTATCTAATTGAAGTTCATTAGCTCGAACAAAATTAGATAGAATGGTATAAATCAGTGTATTAACTGCATCAGACTCTTCTCTTCCATTAAGATAAACTATAGAAGAGTTAATAATTTTATTTTTTGCTTCTCTTGAGAGATAAAAATCCCACCAACCTTGAAGTTGGCCAGTATAACCAGTAATAATGGCTTGAGCAATTTTCCTATCATTATTACCTTTTATTTTTGCGGCAGAAGAGTATATTGACATTTGTTTAATAATAGTTTTAATCTGATATTCAGATTAACCATCTATATTCCATTCAGTAATGGCTTCACCATTAAACTGAACATAATCTTTCTTTTCTTCAATTTGAAGATCAATAGGTGTTGCTTTTTTATAAAAAGGTTTTACAATTGATACTTTATGCATTTTATTAATTTGCATTTCATCTTCAGAAGAACTTGAAGAATTTTCAAGTTGTTCATCTTTGGTAATTACTGAAATAGAACCCTTTTTTTATATTTATTTTTTGTAATCTGTCTATTAGACCTTCCATAAAATTTTCGTCTTTTTTAAAACTTAAAAGAAATTTTTCTTGTTTAAGATTAGGAGGAGGTTTTATCATCAAATTTTTTGAACTTTCTCCACAAGAAATTTCTTGTTTAGATTTAGATAAAATCTCTTCTATTCTTGTAGTTTGATTTCTTAAAAAATGTAAAGTTAAATTGGTAAAATTATTTTGCTGAGTTATATGGTCAAAATTACCATTTCCTAATTCGGATTTTATAGGAGCAGCAAATATTTCTTTGTTGCCCTTTTTAATTTGTAGGGTAGTAAATGGAGGATGAATCTCAAAAGATTCTTCTCCTGTTTCATGAACATATAATTTATATGTTGATTCAAGAGTATTTATAAAAGACTCATCTTTAAAATTTGGAAATATTTTATTTCTAGCTGGAAAATATAATTTTTCCATCCATTTGAAGAAATCCAAATTTAATCTAGTTTCTTCAACCCATTCGGTATATCTAGAAGAATATAGATTTTGTTGTTTTTAGTTTAAACAACTTAAAAACCATTTTTTCTTATTTAGATTTTTAATCTTTTCTAAACTTTGTTGAATAGAATTGTTATTATTAATTACCATAACATTATAACCCATATCAGAAAAAGTAGGAGAATTTGATTTTCTATTATTAACAGAATAACTTCTCTGAAATCTAGAAGTACTAGATTCAGGAAGATCAACCTTATATTCTGGTTGAAATATATTATCATTAGTCTTTTGAAGACCAGATATACTAATTTTTTCAAAATCAGATATCAAAGAAGTAGAATTTCTACTTTCTTCTGGATGTTTAATTCGTAAATGTCGTTGGGATGAGAATTTAATTTCACCATCACCATCTACATATTGAACTATACTTTCTAGTTTTCTAGATTCTTCTTTAATGGTAGGAGCAATATTCTCCATTTTTCAGATTTCAGGTAAAGTAACTTGATTCCAATCTATTGTTTTGGGAATCATAATATTACTTTTATTAATATCAGTAATAAAGAGAGTAGCTTCACCTCTTTTAGAACTAATTTGATTAGTATTAATTCTAAAATTAGAGATTGTAGAATTCATTACTTTATAACATATTCTATATAATAGAACAACATTTTCTGTTCCATCTATCATATCGAAGCCTTCAGTCTTTATATTTAACGTGAGGGCTTTCATGATATTTGGATCAGAAAGAGAGATCGAAAAATTAGGAAAACAACTAAAATGTATAGGTCCTTCACATAATGAAGACTCTACTATTCCTAATAAGGAATCTTCGAATTTGTTATGCCTTTCATCTCGTACTAAAATTAAGTCAGAATTATTTAAACCTAATCTAGTGAGTTGTTTTAAATCTACCTGAATCATACCCAAATGCATAAATCTATAAGATTTCATATGAATATTTATAAGATTTTGAGATAACAAACTGAAAGAATCATAACCTCCTTTTAGAGGAATAGCTTCTTCAATAGTTTTTATAATATAGTCAGATTTCAAATTAATCCTTTGGATCTATATATCTTCGTATTAGAAGATACTGGTAATTTCCAGTTTTTAATATTTTTCTCGAAATTTTCAGAAATAATTAATTCTTTATTTTTAGTAATACTACTTGAAGATTTATTCTTGGAAAAAGATCAAATTCTATTCAACAAAGTTTAGAAAAGATTTATACCATCTAAATCTAGAAGTAATAGTACTTCTAGATTTCAGAGAAGTTATTCTGTTAATAATAGAAAATCAAATTCTCCTACTTTTTCTGATATGGGTTATAATGTTATGGTTATTAATAATAACAATTCTATTCAACAAAGTTTAGAAAAGATTAAAAATCTAAAAAGAAAAAATGGTTTTTAAGTTGTTTAAACTCAAAACAACAAAATCTATATTCTTCTAGATATACCGAATGGGTTGAAGAAACTAGATTAAATTTGGATTTCTTCAAATGGATGGAAAAATTATATTTTCCAGCTAGAAATAAAATATTTCCAAATTTTAAAGATGAGTCTTTTATAAATACTCTTGAATCAACATATAAATTATATGTTCATGAAACAGGAGAAGAATCTTTTGAGATTCATCCTCCATTTACTACCCTACAAATTAAAAAGGGCAACAAAGAAATATTTGCTGCTCCGATAAAATCCGGATTAGGAAATGGTAATTTTGACCAAATAATTCAGCAAAATAGTTTTACCAATTTAACTTTACGTTCTTTAATAAATCAAACTACAAGAATAGAAGAGATTTTATCTAAATCTAAACAAGAAATTTCTTGTGGAGAAAGTTCAAAAACTTTGATGATAAAACCTCCTCCTAATCTTAAACAAGAAAAATTTCTTTTAAGTTCTAAAAAAGACGAAAATTTTATGGAAGGTCTAATAGACAGATTACAAAAAATAAATATAAAAAAAAGGGTTCTATTTCGGTAATTACCAAAGATGAACAACTTGAAAATTCTTCAAGTTCTTCTGAAGAGGAAATGCAAATTAATAAAATGCATAAAGTATCAATTGTAAAACCTTTTTATAAAAAGGCAACACCTATTGATCTTCAAATTGAAGAAAAGAAAGATTATGTTCAGTTTAATGGTGAAGTCATTACTGAATGGAATATAGATGGTAAATCTGAATATCAGATTAAAACTGTTATTAAACAAATGTCAATATACTCTTCTGCCGCAAAAATAAAAGGTAATAATGATAGGAAAATTGCTCAAGCCATTATTACTGGTTTTACTGGCCAACTTCAAGGTTGGTGGGATTTTTATCTCTCAAGAGAAGCAAAAAATAAAATTATTAACTCTTCTATAGTTTATCTTAATGGACGAGAAGAGTCTGATGCAGTTAATACACTGATTTATACCATTCTATCTAATTTTGTTCGAGCTAATGAACTTTAATTAGATAGATCTCAAGAACAATTAATGAATTTGAGATGTCCAATATTATCTGAATTTAGATGGTATGAAGATGTGTTTATGACAAAAGTTTTAACTAGAAATGATTGCAATGCAAATTTCTGAAAAGAAAAATTTATTTCTGGACTTCCAGTTCTTTTTGCAGAAAGAGTTAAAAATAGATTAAAATCTAAATCTCCAACTAACTCTATAGATTGGAGTATTCTTACTTATGGAGATTTATCTACAGAAATAACTGCAGAAGGTATAACTCTTTGTAATGATATCAAGTTAAAAAGGCAGCTTGATATGCAAAAGGAAGAAAATCGAAATATTATTGGTGACTTTTGTGAGCAAATAGGCTTTCAACCAATACAATATCCTAAAAGAGATAAGAAAAGAAAAAGATTTCCTTTTAAAAGAAAGAAACATTATCTAAAAGATAAAGAAAAATCTAAAAAATATTCTAAGAAAAAGTTTAAAAAACCTATAAAAAATGATTCTACTAAAGTTCCAGTATGTTGGAAATGTGGAAAAATTGGACATAAGGCTAATAAGTGTTATGTCAAGAAAAAGATTAATAATTTAAATTTAAACAATGATTTAAAAGAATCATTGATAAATATTCTTCTTAATAAAGAAGAAAATTTAAAACAAAAAGATTTTTATATCAATATTATTGATAATGAATTCTCTGAATATTCTAATAATAGTTCAGATAATGATTCTGAAATATCAGAACATAAAATTTGTGATCCAGATTGTGATTGTGATACTTGTCTCATAAATTTTATGGGCCTAGAAATAAATGTGATATCAAATGAAGAAAATTTCATTTTAGATCTCATAGATCAAATAAAAGATCCTATAAAAAAAAAAAAAAAGCTATAGAACATTATTTAAATATGGCAAATCATAAGCCTACTAAACTTGTACAAAATACGGTACAAGAACATGAATTATATTCTTATAATAAAATATTAGAAAAAGCTAAACAAAAAGAAAGAGAGCCTACGATATCCGAATTAAAAGGAGAAATAGATCAGATAAAATCTGAGATTAAATATCTAAAAGAAAGAGTAAATACTCTTAGTATTAATAATAATCATATTTGGGAAAAAGATTCTACTTCTGATGAAGAAGAAGAAGAAATTTTACCCAAAGATGATAATGATAATGAAATAAATCAAATGATTTGGATTAATAAAATTGATCAGATTATTTTCTCAAAAATGATACTCAAAGGTAACATTAATTATTAATAAAAAATTAAAAATTACGATTGAAGCGTTATTAGATACAGGAGCTGATGTAAATTGCATCAGTGAAGGAATTGTTCCTTCTAAATATTATAAAAAGACCACTCAGTTTATAACAGCTGCTAATAAGCAACCTCTCATAGTAAATTACAAATTGTCCGATGTGGCAATATGTAATTCTGGAGTTTGTTTAAATACTACTTTTATTCTTATTCAAAATATTTCTACTCCCATTAATTTAGGAACTCCATTTTTTCAAATGTTGTTTCCCATTAATAAAATTAATGAAAAAGGATTATATACCAACATCAAAGGAAATGATTTATTCTTTCCATTTACAACAATATCAGTTTCCAAATCTATCAATATTTTACAAAAAATAGTAACTAAAAAAGAAAATTTTGTTACTTCATTAAAAGATGAAGTTCTTTTTAAAAATATTAAAGAAAAAATAAATTCTGATAAAATCCAAAAAAAATAAAAATTATTTCGGAAACCATAAGCCTCTTGAACCTTTTTGCAAGTAACCTATATCTAGCAGAAGCAGAAAATTCTCCGGTATTGATTAATTGAAGGTCATGAGCAGTAGTCCAAATGGACATAACCTCCGCAAAGATGAAGTCTTCTGCACCTCGTTTTAATTCTTGCAAACATTGAGGTGTCTATGAAAGAAGAGGAACATGATTGCTGCTTTTACAATCCATTGGAATACAAATGTCATTACGAGCAGAAGTTATCTTCATTTATAGACAAGATTTGATGAAAACGAAGATTCATCGAGCCTTAAATTATCCAGACTAAGTTTTTCTCATCCTTTCTTCTGTTTATTTTTTGTTATATATTTATTTAATTTCATAAAGTAAAAAGCAGTAGATAAACAGAGATATGACAAAATAGAATATTTCATTCATAAAACCATATGCATTACATTGTCCTATCAATTACATTTTGTTGATATCAGCTGTTTGAAGTGCTGCAAAGTACTTCAACAGGAACCTAACTAAGCTCTGCTCGAATCCCCTCTTTTCGCATGGTCATGGTTTGTGAAAGGGGTTATTCCGCAACTTATTCCTTCTAAGAACGAACAATCTAGCTGATTGTTCATATTACAGTCCAATGAATTTCTTCCAAGTCTTCATATTTTGAAAAAGGATTTCTTCAGACATCATCTTACGAGAAGCTGGAAATTGTCCTTGCAATTCCCCTGCTAAATCAGACTCTGGAGAAGACTCCGAGAGAATTTTTGCATCATCCATTTGTGATTTGTTATTTGTGTACATAACTTAGTTTGTGGGCTTACAGGTACTTGTATATAGTATTGGGAAGCTTAAGAGACGTCCAATCGGTAACATCATGCACGAAGATCAAGAGTCATCTATATTTCCTTCAAATATCGCATCTATTGCATTTATTAGTTGCATTAATTGAGGGGGAATATTATTTTATTCTGTCTTTTCCTTTTCCGTGCTTTATCAGAAGCATAAGAAGGTTTGTCTTTTCGATAAAACTGTGTGTCTATTGGTTTTTATCAAGATGCTGAAAAATATTTCAGTACTTCATAAATTCCAGTAGATATTATAATAAGACGACAAATCCTCTTCTGATATTTTTAGTAACCGCTTTGGACAGCCCGCCTATTTTTAGTTATTTTAAAATTTTTGCGTATCTAACACTATCTGCTCAACTTTCAAATTCAATCGTAAAATGGTAAAGAATGAAGAGAAGGTATTTGCTCTTGCCAAAACTGAAAATATGATTGAAGCTATGAGACGCCGAAGCTTCATTCTTGAGCAGATGAAACGACAGAAGCTGGAATCAGTTTTGAAGACTCTTCGTTCTAATTTTGATGATATGATTCCAACTGTTGCTGAGGATCAGAATGTGATCCATTTTTTTACCGAGAGACTGAGATCAATGAATGAGCAACTTATTGCTGACGAACAAGCGTTTGGAGAACCTATTCAATATCATGAAGGCTTCGTTCCCGATTTTTCTCAGATAAGCCAGTTGAGGAAAGAACTACAGCTCCTCCAGAAGCTAGAGTTTCCAGTACTCCTGCATTTCCAAAGTTGCCTACCCAGTCTTCATCTCTTCTATCTGTTCATGAATTGGCTTCAGTGGATGAAGTCATTCAATCTATTGTTGTTAATGTCTCTGCTGCACCGGAAGAAGCTCAGGCTGATGACATGGTCCAACCAAAAGCTCATCAAGTAGAACAACACTTAGCAGAATCGGATGCTGCCCCATCTCAATCACTGTCAAATTTCGAGATTTTCTCTGCTGAACATCAAGCAGAAATGGTAGCCATCTGGAATGATCAAATTTCAGCAGCTGAACAACTTGAGGCCACGGAAGCCGAGCAACCAGAAGAAAGAGCACTTCCTGAAACCTCTGCTACTGCTGAATGATCCTCTGCTGGACAAACTACTGATGTTACTACTGCTCCAAAAGATCTTATTTCTTCTGCTGCCTTAGTTGTCCTTTTTACTTATTCAACAACTCTAATTGCTCATATCGCGCATCTTGCTGAAATCTCAGAACGTATGCTCGCAAGAAGTCCATCTTCAGACGAAGAGCGCTTTAATCTTGAATTTGAGATTGACATACTGAAACGAAATATTGACAGAATTTCAGAGATCGTCAAATAGATATCCTTTGAACATGCTGGTGAAGTTGACGCCACGAAATTATTCCGACAACCCATAACGAAACATGTTGTTAAAACGGCAGAATCGTTGGCTAAGCTTGAAGTTGAATCCGAACTTTTCAGGAAGAATGTTTTGTCTAGTCACGCCAACATCGTTCTTGGTCAAAATGATGTTATTCGAACTGTCTCTGATCATGAGTCGTCTCTTCGATCAATCTCAACTAAAGTTGAAGCCACTGATTTGAAACTTGAATCCATCGATGCCAAGATTGAGTCCCAATCTCAATCTCTTTAGGCCCTTGATGATCGCGTTTCGAATCAAGTCCCATTTTTGGAGATGATGAATGATAGCATTATCAGTATTACTGGGCAAATGGGTGAATTGCTTACTTGCATTGATGCCAAAAAGGGGGAAGCAGTAGAACGTAGGACATAGGAAGGTAGATCTGGAGGAAATCATCATCAAGTAGAATCATCTTTCAGAAGCCAAGATCCTCAGGATGATGATGCACTATTGAAGGATATTGGAACTGATGATTAATCTTTCTAATTAATACTCTTTTGAACTCTGCTCTACTGTTTAGTTACTTGTCAATTATTTGGTTATTATTGATATCTGTTTTTGATATAACTGTTTTCTTCTTCATATTAACTTCTAGGTTTTGGCATCACCGCAAAGGTAGAAATTGATAGACTTAATTTAATTGTGGTGATGATAGTCAAAACCAGTAGATCGCGTTAGTAAAACTAGATGATAATATAAAAGCAGAATTTCTCGTATCGCTTTAAAAAAGCAGTACTCTTCGAGTGCTTATCAGCTTAGAAAAACTGAAGCAAAACTTGACTTTTGCTAAATCAGAACCTATCGATCATATATTAAATGTTTTCGTTACTTTACCAAGTACAAGTATTAAATGCATCATTAATGCTGAACAAAGTCATTTAATACGCTTTACCAAATGTGGTATAAAACAAGACTGATTGTTCTGAAGCTTTTTGCAGGAAACGTTTTAGGTAATAAACTTGATCCTATCAGAAGTCAAAGAAGCCGTTTTGTTTATAGACGTTGGATTCAGGACTTCTATAAATACACAAGATCAACGACGTTTATAGGTTACCAAAAACAACGATTACATTATCTAACATACGAACGTTGATTCGAGCACTCCGAACTTCTTATCATCTTCAAGCTCAATTTACAGAAAAGCAGCACACACTTCATAATAGTTATCTGATCTTTTGAGATCACATTGTGCTGACTGTTTCTTACTCTATCTACAATTACATTCTCGTTACTATATCTTTGAGAAGAGTTTGTAATCTGGAAAATAGTCTTTTCCAGAACTTTTCTGTATTCGTTTTATTGTGTTGAAAAACTAAGAGTTTCAGTAGGCAAAGGATAAGTCCTGCTGAAGTGGGTGTGTACAAGTGTTGTACTATAAAAACCAAAGACTTTTCGTGATACCTTCTGGAAACAGAAGAAGGGGAGACGTAGAAGATTTCATCTTCGAACTTCCATAAACAGCCATTGTCTTACTGCCTACTGTTTTATTGTGTTTCACTGTACTGCATCGAATCGTTTCCGCACTTTTTATTGTGATCTGCTGGACTTACTTTTGAACAAGTCTAGCTATAATATCTAACAGGTTTCTGGCACCCTTTGCAAAAACGAACGTCAAAGGAACTAGTTTATTCACCCTCCTCTAAACTCTATATCGATTCCGAACATATGCAAACTATTTTTGCAAAATTTTTACAATAAAAAAATCAACTAGTATTTGAAAATCAAAGGAAATAGTCAAAACATGAAATTGTCAAACGTTTTACCAACCCTAAAAATAATCTTTTCAAATATTTTCAAAAGTATCATCCTCTAAAAAATCACTCAAAAAGCATAAATAAATAGTTTTAAAAATATTTAACGTAAATCATAAATGTAAAATCATAAGTGCGGTAAAATAGAAGCGCTGGTCCTCGGGTCATGTTCACCTTCAGTCCAGTCAGGCCAATCATCAAGACCTCCAATAACATTATTCTCGTAATCACCTGCTTCAATCACACCTAGTGAGTCTAAAGAGTTAACAAATCATATTCTTGATAACAAATAATACGTATACCGATCACATACATCAGTAAAAAATATTTGTATTTAAAATAACATTTTCATAATAATGCATAAACTTTAAACATAAACATCTCCATAAACATTTTCATATCAACATATTCATATTCATACTAACATATTCATATTCATAATCGTGTTTGTTGAATTCAGATCGTGATTGTGACTCGTATTCGTAATCGTATTGGGCGATGGATCCGTCTAGAGAAAACTACAGTACTGGGCGGCGGGGACATCAGTGACACTCTCACCCGTCAACTGAGACTTAGCCAACGTATCGTATCCAAGGAAACACGATCGTCGGGCTGCCACTGGGACCATAACCCTCACGATATCTCCAACATATCATCGCATTAGTCACAATCCCTTCACGTCCTTCAACATTTCGTATTTCCATCACTTAATAAAAATATGCATATAATATCGTTTTTCTTTTAAACCAAGCATGCAACATGTCTTTTAAATGTCAATATTAAATCGTAAAAATCCATAAACATTAAAAATACATATTTTAATATATAAAAATTCATACACATTTAAAATAATCATTTGAGCATATAAAACATCATTCATGATGTAAAATTACATTTTTACCCCTAGACGTAAAATTTCACGTTTGTTGACTTTTTCTTGATTTCATTGACTCTAAAATGTCCCAAATAATTATTTAAACATAAATTAAAATTCCTAAAATTCTATTTAGCTTAAATACTAGGCTTTTTAATTTATCTTTAATTATTCATTATTAAGGCTTTTTAGTCCCGATGAATTTCAAACATTAATATAAAATTCCTAAATTTATAACTTAGAATTTTAACATTATTTTAGCCTTTGTGAACCACGATTCGACCCCCCGTGAGTCGTGTTCCGAATTAATTTCCAAGAAGAAAACCCTAGGACCATCGATCCAAGCCATCCTCTAGCCTCCTCAATTTTTGGTCGAGCCATGCTCGAACCATCATAAGACAACCTCGAGCCAACCCTTGTCTAGACCCAGCTGGACCCTTAGCACCCTTAGGAACCAATCCAAACCCCAAAACCGAAGTCCCCAACCAAGCACACAAACTGGCCGAGAACTCCATGTTGGCAAAGACTCCTTGAACTCGTGCCTAAGGCCTAGCCACCGAACCAGACCTTGAACCAGCCGCTCAAGCACCCTCTTAGGACCCTAGTGAATCGACCAAGCCTAGCCCACAGCCCCCTGGCCGAGCCAACCAACCCCTGCGTGGCTGCACACCCCAGGCGACTGCATGAGGCTCTCGGGTAGGACTCCTCCCCAGCCCTCTTGGCTTGAGTCCTAGTATGGCTAGGACTCTCCCCCTGACTCGAACATGTCCCCAGCACAGCCCAGCCCTGGTACCAACAAAACCCAAGCTAAGCCATCATGTCCCAAAACCGTGCCCTATGATCAACCCATTTTTTGTGCAGCATTTTGATGGTGTTCTAGGACCCTAAACTCGTGTAAAACATTGCTTGATTGAGTCCTAATCATGGCAGCCCTCTTAACTCATACAAACATGAATTTGGAATAAAAAACAAAAGTTTAGAACATATATGCATGTACTTACAAAAATTCAACTTGTGCGCCATGTTTTCCTTTAAAAGATGCTTAGATGATTACTAGGGTGTGATAGATGTTTGAATAAAAGAAATATGTGTGGATTTACATTTTAACGCACGAATTCTCGTTGACGATTGAAGAACGACGACACGAAGATCATTGGCTAGAAAACCCTTGAAGGCTTCGAATTTTCTTAAAAAAATATGGAGTGTGTGTGTCGTGTGAATTGTTATGGAGAGAATTTTTGTGTGAAATTTGAAAGTGGCGTGAGTTATGAGAGTTCAGTGTAGGGTTTTTGAGTATTTTATAGTTAATTAATCATTAATTAAGCTTAGACCCATTAGGAAGGTTAATTAGGCACATTAGTGCTTAATTAAAATTTTAAAATTTATTTTGTTTAAATAAGTTTGTGAATTTATTAGCCGGGTTGCCAAAAAATTTCAATTTTTGTTGAAAAAAGCAACATCGATAAAATTTACGTCCCGGCGTATAAAATCACCTCAAAACCTTCTATTTTGAAAATAAGAGGTTTTGAGGTGATTTTATACGCCGGGACGTAAATTTTATCGATGTTGCTTTTTTCAACAAAAATTGAAATTTTTTGGCAACCCGGCTAATAAATTCACAAACTTATTTAAACAAAATAAATTTTAAAATTTTAATTAAGCACTAATGTGCCTAATTAACCTTCCTAATGGGTCTAAGCTTAATTAATGATTAATTAACTATAAAATACTCAAAAACCCTACACTGAACTCTCATAACTCACGCCACTTTCAAATTTCACACAAAAATTCTCTCCATAACAATTCACACGACACACACACTCCATATTTTTTTAAGAAAATTCGAAGCCTTCAAGGGTTTTCTAGCCAATGATCTTCGTGTCGTCGTTCTTCAATCGTCAACGAGAATTCGTGCGTTAAAATGTAAATCCACACATATTTCTTTCATTCAAACATCTATCACACCCTAGTAATCATCTAAGCATCTTTTAAAGGAAAACATGGCACACAAGTTGAATTTTTGTAAGTACATGCATATATGTTCTAAACTTTTGTTTTTTATTCCAAATTCATGTTTGTATGAGTTAAGAGGGCTGCCATGATTAGGACTCAATCAAGCAATGTTTTACACGAGTTTAGGGTCCTAGAACACCATCAAAATGCTGCACAAAAAATGGGTTGATCATAGGGCACGGTTTTGGGACATGATGGCTTAGCTTGGGTTTTGTTGATACCAGGGCTGGGCTGTGCTGGGGACATGTTCGAGTCAGGGGGAGAGTCCTAGCCATACTAGGACTCAAGCCAAGAGGGCTGGGGAGGACTCAAAACCTCTTATTTTCAAAATAAGAAAAAGTATCAACCATATTTTAAATAATTAAAAATAATTATTTAATAAAAACATTTTAAATTTTTCAGCCTTCGGTCTCTGTTCCTCGATCGCAACTCGAATAACCTTTAAAAATACATTTTAATGCATGTAAGTAGAAAACTACTCAAACGTCATGTACACATGTCACATAATAAGTTAAGCAATTAAAATTTAACCATTTTTCATATTCCATAGATTTGCATGCAGTTGAATTACGTCGTCTTAATTTTGGACCTTACATAAACGATATTTCTACCCACGATATATCAGTTCAATCTTATCTTTGATCAAGATTATAATGAGTTCATAATTACTATTTTGTGAATTAAGAATATACTAATTAAATAATAAATTAATAGATGTAATGCCAAATTTTTTAAAGAAAAATATTAAAAAAAAAATATTGTTCATGAGGTTACTGAGGCGCTGAAAAGGGGCGCTGTGACAAGATCGATTATGGGGATCATCGTTGAGCAACAATAGCTCGGTTCTTGAAATATTGAACACCGTTAATTAAATAGAGTTTAGTTTTTAAATGAAGCGGCATACACTCGAAATAATCCTTTGTAGAAACCGATTAAACATTGTGTAAAGCATTTAAAATATATGCAAGTTGAATGAGTAAAAAATATTTTGGATGATGCATTTTATCAAACACTTGGTGTGCAATATTTATTTATTTGAAGAACACATATAATGCTTCAACAGTGAATCCTTATACGTCGGGATGAGATTTTTATCGATGTTGGATTTTCAACAATAATACGAATGTTTTGACAATCAAGCTAATAATTTCACAAACCTTATTAAACAAAATAATTTTATTGAGCACTAATGAGCTTATTGGGCCTAGCTAACCTTATTAATGAGCCTAAACTACCATTATTATTTTAATTGGTAATTCAAGTGCAAAACTCACCCCATATCATTCACAAATTAACGCCTCCCTACCCTTCACAGACTAGACTCTTCTTTTCTATCTAAAACATACGGCACCCACCATAGCAAAGAAGAGTAAGTTTCAAAAATATGCAAGGAAAATTCAGCCAACGTCCCCTGGTTGTCGTTCCTCAAGCTGTTCGTAGAAATATACAAGAAGCGCTATCTCTGCTTAAAACCAGAATAGTTTGGAGTCCAACGATTAATACACAAAGTTATAACGATAAAAACACCCTATAAATGTTTCTCAACACACGACGTCCAAAAACAAAAATTTTAAACTTTCGCTGCGTCTTGGGTGGGAGAACACGATATCCCAACAGTGGTATCAGAGCCGGTTATTTTCAGTCGTGTGTTTTAATTAAATTGTGTTGAGTATATTATTTCTAACCGCGTAAGAACTTTTGAAAAACTCCCTTAAAATTTATTTTTGAAAAATCAGTAAAAAAAAATAAATTTGGATCTGCCCTGAACTTTTCCGGGCAGACGCGCGCGTGCACGCTTTCATAGCGGCTTCCACATTAAGCGCGCGCACAGCGGCGCGCGGTGACTTCACGGTCTAGGCGCCCTGCCAGCGCTCATCGTGCGCCCGCCAGTGCTCGATTGGATCGTGCAGTGGGCCGGTGCCCGGGAAAGTCTCGCCACCGCGCCCGGCCGAGTGGGCGATTTTCAAATTTTTCAAAATTTTGGGGACTAAAATTATATTTTTAAAATACATACGATTTTACCTCTACAATAATTTTGATAAAATAAATTTCTTAAAAAATAAATAATTGAAATATGATTTTAATTATTTATAGTAAAAGGTGTTTTACGAGAAATTTAATTATTTGAAATTAAATAAAAGTGTTTATTTAATTTGATAACTATGGCGGTTAACGATAATTTACGAGATACACGATTTATTGATAATATGTGATATTATCGGATTTATATAATATATGATATTATATGTTAAAAGGATGATCGAGAGCCATGAACAATGTGCTAGGTGTATGTTAGGATATTTTACGTGTTGTAATTGTTGATTATTTGATAATTAAAAGTGGATCTGGTTTATGGTCCGTTCCACCCCCTAAATTTTATCCCAATGTGCCATGGATATTTAATGTAAATATTAGAATTAGTGATAGATTAAGATTTGAAGAAGGTGGGCCCCGATCCTCAGAAGGAGTTTTGAAGATCGAAGACATGTAAAATATTTGAATCTTATGTAATATTGTATTTGTGTAATGCCAGAGATTTTAGTTTGATAATTTTGAATTGTTATATATTATGAATAAGACGATAGAAGAACGGACGTGGAGAAGCGACGTTACAAATTGAGTTTGTTGACAAAGAGAGAGACCGCACCCGCGCCAAGAAGTAGACCGCACCCGCGGTGCAAGGGCAGAAAGTTGTGTTTTGAGGGAAAAAGCCACCGAACCCGCGCTATGAAATAACCCGCACCCGCGGTTGGTGGACAGAGAGTTGGCTATTTTTACAGTAGGGACACCGCAACCGCGGTGCCAGACAGAGCGCACCCGCGGTGCTGCCACATTAGGGTCACCGCACCCGCGGTCCAATAATGAGCGCACCCGCGGTCGCTGTTCCTGATTTTTTTTGATGGGGCTGCTGAGAGCTAAGCGCACCCGCGATGCGACGTGTTGAGTGAAAAATAAGACACTTTCCCTTGCCATGCATATATGATGTGTTGTCTCCTTCATTTCCTCACCAACTCAACGGCAAGGACCGAGAGCATTTCAGGAAAGGTGCAAAATTCTTTCATCTTAGAATCTAGTTTGTGCAAGATCTATTTATCCGATTTTCAATCCGAGTTAAGATTTGTGTTCCTCTCATCACCAGTTTCGAAAGTATGTAAGTATAGTTCATTTTCAGCATGGTTCGAAATATATATGTGGGGAGGAATCAGATTTGATTTCTATTTGGTGTTCCCATGATTATGATGATTGTAGAATTGCAAACGAATCGAAGAACGGATATGATATGAGATTGTTTAGATTTCCAGCATATATGTGTATGAGATTATGCAGATTTTGAGATCTTGATATATAGATTGTGATGATTATGAGTTGATGTTATGGTCCTTATATTAGTTGATTTTTGTTTGAGTTATCGGTATCGCAAGATTACGCTGTTATGCCGTCGAAATATCAGTAGATTGATATTGATCAGATTTACGATTGATGGAGATTGTATTGTTGTACTCTATGTCGATTGACATTGATCAGATTGTATTTTGATTTGAGTATTGATCAGAACAGGTATTGAATTGAGTTGTTCATTGATATTATACATATTCGATTGTCATTGCTAGATTGGGAATGGACAGATTTGAACCCGAAACTTCGACTTCGTTAGATCAAGAAGAGAAAGGTATAAATCGATGTTAACTGGGAGATCAACTTGAGTTAGATTTAACTCGAGTTTCCCTAAATCACATACTTGTATGGTATTGTTTTTATACCTTTGTGTTTTAATGATTATGTTTATTTTATTGAATTAGAAAGTAGAAAGCAGAGAGATATTGAGTGAGAGTCACTGACAGAAGGGCTAGACTATGACAGAGGAGTCACTGGTCCATTGCACATTGTCAGAATAGGTTTAGTCTTGGACAGACATGCCAAGACACTGGACGTTTGGTATATCGAGATGCTTCAGATACAAATAGCATCCTTATTACAGATTATTCGATATAGACTAGACCAAAGTCCAGAAATAAGAACGTACCGCCACCGCGACCGGTAGTAGAAGGCGGGAGACCTGTTACGTTCTTATTCATCGGGATCCCAAGATTACATGAGAGATGAGTCGAGTCTGAGATGCCGAGTCATGAGTTGAATCACAGATTGTATAAATTATGTTTCGTAGATTACAATTCATGTTTTATTTACACTTTGATATCGATTCGCATTGTCAGATTATGATACATGTAGTGATATTTGTTTCATGCTTTATTTACCATGGCATGTACACATTGTTTATACTGGGATTTATTCTCACCGGAGTTATCCGGCTGTTGTCTTGTTTGTATGTGTGCATGACAATAGGTGGGACATGATCGGGGTCAAGAAGATGATGAGAGAGGACAAGTTTAGCGTGGTGATTCCGGACTTGTTGTAGATATGGTTCCAACACTTGAAATCTAGTAGTTGAACCTTAGTCTAGTCTGAATGTCTGTTGTACAGAATTGTATTTTTATACTGATATGTATATTAATTTAAATTCCATTACGTTCCGCCCTTGTATTGTAAAAAAAAAAAATTTAGACCCTGTTTATCTTAATTGATAATTAAATCCCAAAAATGATTAAGAAGATGATTAGCGTTCGGGTCCCCACAACAGGTGGTATCAGAGCTTTTGGTCCTAGAACAGTAGGTTCCTTAGACTGAAATAGAGGAGAATGAGTGGGGTAGATTGAGTTTTCTTTCCTTCTTTTGATTGCTAGCATGTGATTTATTATAATGTTGAATTACAGTATATGCTAGCATGATACTATGAATTAGTGCTCTGCAATACATGTTTACCTTATTACCTGAGTTGATTTGGTATTATGTATTTTGAGTATGAATCAGATCTGATTATTGATCGGCAGTAAGATGATCAAAGGAGGACCGAAACAAGTTTGTTGTATTTGGTTACTAATGCTTTTGGTAATCAGATATACCTCCTCGAAGAATTCCAGAAAGAGGTAGTACTTCGATTGATCAGATAGATGTGTCAGAAACTCCGATGGAATACAGTTGAAACAGTTTCAGTCATTTTAAACGCCGATTTTGAGTGGTACTTAGACATCTGATGATTGTGGAAATTGGTTAGATGATATAGAGATATTGTTTGATTCACTTGAGTATCCAGACGAACGGAGAATTAAACTAGTGCCCAACCAGTTACACGACATCACAAGGAGTTGGTGGATTACAACCAAAAGAGTATTAGAACAGCGTGGTACGGTAATTATGTGGGAAATCTTTAGAGCTGAATTCTATCGAAGATTTTTCTCAGTTTCGTACCGAGAGGACAAGAAAGCAGAGTTTGAGAATTTGAAACAGGGCCAACTGAATATTGAAGAATATGTTGCTAAATTCTCTACTTTATTACGTTTTGCTCCTCTTATAGCTGGAAATGATGAAGCTGTAGTGGATCAGTTCATCAACGGATTGAATGCTGAGATATCTTCCTCGGTAAAGTTAGAGCGACCCCAGCATTTTGGCGATGCTTTGAATAAAGCAAAGAGAGCTGAGGCAAGTTTGAGTCGACAACGAGGGAGGTTGGATGTGATCCGACCCCAGACACAGCAATCCCCTCTCATATTTGATAGTGGCAGTACGAGTGGGAAGCCAGATCTATTGAAAGCTCGAAAGAAACAGTTCAAGAAGTTAGGGAGCGGGTCATCTAGCTCCAGTGGTTCTAGCCAAAGTTATACTGGAGTTTATTGCATAACTTGCGGAGGGAGACATCCCACAGAGCAATGCCAGGGAGTGACTGGTAGCTGCAATATCTGTAGGCAGCGGGGACACTTCGCTAGAGTTTGTCCACAGAAACGTTCTCGAAGATCTCAGGGAGCAGAATCATCTGGTGGTAGTGACCGAGGAACAGACCCAGGAGGCACTTGATGATATAGTGGCAGCATTATTGATATGGATATATTGAACAAGTACAGAGCTATTGTAGATTCTTACCACGAGATGGTAAGATTCGGACCTGAAATGGCCGAAGAATGAATAATGTACGGTAAGGATTTTCGATTTTGAATTCCTTTAATTTCCGTATTAAGTATGATTCGATGATTTTCGAAAGGAATGGAGTTATTCCTTATGCATTCAGTTGATTACTGAAAATGAATATACCATGAGCTGATTTGTCAGTAGCAGGAGAATTGCTAAAGTCTTTCTAGATGAAATTCCGGATTTGCCTTATATCAGGGAGAGTGATTTCCGCCTTGATTTGATACCAGGTACTGGTTTTATTTTAGAAGACCATACAGAATGATATTGATTGATTTGAAAGAATTGAAATATCAGTTAGAAGATTTACTGACCGAAAGTTACATATGATTGTGTGTTTCTCTGTAAAATACTTCAGTTTTGATTATGGGTTGATGAATCCTTGATTCAGAGGTATTATGATGATTTTATGCCGTTTATCTATGATATTTTGTGATATACTCGTGGCATATAACTGATTGAATCGAATATTTTGTATTGAAGGATTTGAGAACTGAAATTTTTGTATACAGAAATTGTTCAGATATGAATCTTGATTGAAACAGATTGTATTCTGAGTATGTGATATCCGAATATGGTATACCGATTGATATTAGCACAGCTGAGGTAGTGATTAATGGCTGAGAATGACACCGAGTCAGAAATGTCAGAAATTTATTTTTTTCATGAGTTTAGCAGATTATGATATGTAGCTGTTGTTTTGAAATTGCTTATGAATTGTTATTGTTCTAAAACAGTATTTGAGACAGAGTATATTGTTTGGGGGACATTACATTCGAAGATGATATAGCAGTTGATCTAAACAACGTTGAAGATGTAATCGGTTAGTCAGATCGACAATATTGTCAGAAATCACGTTCTATGAGTTTATTAGATCAGTATAGATGATTGATATTTAGAATCTGAGCCGATATTGCTGTTATTCTGAATCCGTATTTGATACAGATTGTTGTATATTGTTGAGATTATATACAGTTCAAGCCGAATCAGAGCTGATTTTGAAAGTTACGGCAGTTCAGAAGTTTGATCAGAATGTACAGAACTTGATTTCGATAAGCAGAGTAGGGTGTCAATCAGAATAGCAGGTAGGCACTACTGTATTATATGTGAGTAACCGACTTGTTTGTGCCGAATATTTCGAATCTGAAATGATAGATGTTTGTCAGAAGCGCACAGTAGTCAATTCAGTATTCTTGCTGGTAACAGAAAAGATATGATACTTCGAAAAGACAGTTTTGATATAAACAAAGGAGATCAGTTGTAGCAGAATTGGTACGGAAATGTCTGAACCGTCGATAGATGAAGACAGAAAGATAAAAACCAGGAGATTGATTATCTAGATTATCGGTTCTTGAATAGAAATGGGAGTACATTTCTATGGATTGTGTGACGATACTACTGAAATCTTGACAAGACTGTGTTGTGATGTGATTATGATTGACAGATTGCTCGAATATGCCAACGTCGGACGATGACTGTTAGTATTTGCGATTAAAAATAGAATATATCCTTGACTAGGTTAAACAGATTTGACAACAGCTGGTGGTGTTGATTTGTTATGAGCTGTGGATTGGTATATACGGATGTTGTATAGCCAGTATTGCAAGATTGATTCGAACAGGGTTATTCCGAATGATATTATGATATTATACTTTTTGAATGATTATTCCAGTTTGGAATCAGAGATCCGTAAAAGACAGATATTTCAAAATGAAGATTATTCTGTGGTTGAAAACACAGTAAGATTGTCAGAATATCAAAGAGACTATCTAAAAGACAGAATCCGCTATGAGATTGAGATTTCAGAAATGATTCATCGAGATGAGTTTTCGGATTAAACCCTGTCATACATTTCTTCTGATGTATCTGATAGGATTACCTGTGAGTTCGAGGACGAACTCATATCTAAGGGGGGGAGAAATGTAATGCCCGAGATTTTAGTTTGATAATTTTGAATTGTTATATATTATGAATAAGGCGATGGAAGAACAGACGTGGAGAAGCGACGTTGCAAATTGAGTTTGTTGACCAAGAGAGAGACCGCACCCGCGCCAAGAAGTAGACCGCACCTGCGGTGCAAGGGCAGAAAGTTGTGTTTTGAGGGAAAAAGCCACCGCACCCGCGCTATGAAATATCCCGCACCCGCGGTTGGTGGACAGAGAATTGGCTATTTTTACAGTAGGGACACCGCAACCGCGGTGCCAGACAGAGCGCACCCGCGGTGCTGCTACAGTTGGGTCACCGCACCCGCGGTCCACGAATGAGCGCACCCGCGGTCGCTGTTCCTGATTTTTTTTGATGGGGCTGCCGAGAGCTAAGCGCACCCGCGGTGAAAAGCTACCGCACCCGCGGTGCGACGTGTTGAGTGAAAAATAAGACACTTGCCCTTGCCATGCATATATGATGTGTTGTCTCCTTCATTTCCTCACCAACTCAGCAGCAAGGACCGAGAGCATTTCAGGAAAGGTGCAAAATTCTTTCATCTTAGAAGCTAGTTTGTGCAAGATCTATTTATTCGATTTTCAATCCGAGTTAAGATTTGTGTTCTTCTTATCACCAGCTTCGAAAGGATGTAAGTATGGTTCATTTTTAGCATGGTTCGAAATATATATGTGGGGAGGAATCAGATTTGATTTCTATTTGGTGTTCCCATGATTATGATGATTGAAGAATTGCAAACGAATCGAAGAACGGATATGATATGAGATTGTTTAGATTTCCAGCATATATGTGTATGAGATTATGCAGATTTTGAGATCTTGATATATGGATTGTGATGATTATGAGTTGATGTTATGGTCCTTGTATTAGTTGATTGTTGTTTGAGTTATCGGTATCGCAAGATTACGCTGTTATGCCGTCGAAACATCAGTAGATTGATATTGATCAGATTTACGATTGATGGAAATTGTATTGTTGTATTGTATGTCGATTGACATTGATCAGATAGTATTTTGATTTGAGTATTGATCAGAACAGGTATTGAATTGAGTTGTTCACTGATATCATACATATTCGATTGTCATTGCTAGATTGGAAATGGACAGATTTGAACCCGAAACTTCGACTTCGTCAGATCGAGAAGAGAAAGGTATAAATCGATGTTAACTGGGAGATCAACTTGAGTTAGATTTAACTCGAGTTTCCCTAAACCACATACTTGTATGATATTGTTTTTGTACCTTTGTGTTTTAATGATTATGTTTATTCTATTGAATTAGAAAGTAGAAAGCAGAGAGTTATTGAGTGAGAGTCACTGACAGAAGGGCTAGACTATGACAGAGGAGTCACTGGTCCATTGCACATTGTCAGAATAGGTTTAGTCTTGGACATACATGCCAAGACACTGGAAATTTGGTATATCGAGATGCTTCGGATACAGATAGCATCTTTATTACAGATTATTCGATATAGACTAGACCAAAGTCCAGAAATAAGAACGTACCGCCACCGCGACCGGTAGTAGTAGGTGGGAGACCTGTTACGTTCTTATTCACCGGGATCCCTAGATTACATGAGAGATGAGTCGAGTCTGAGATGCCGAGTCATGAGTTGAATCACAGATTGTATAAATTATGTTTCGTAGATTACAATTCATGTTTTATTTACAGTTTGATATCGTTTCGTATTGTCAGATTCTGATACATGTAGTGATATCTGTTTCATGCTTTATTTACCATGGCATGTACACATTGTTTATACTGGGATTTATTCTCACCGGAGTTATCCGGCTGTTGTCTTGTTTGTATGTGTGCATGACAACAGGTGGGACATGATCGGGGTCAAGAAGATGATGAGAGAGGACAAGTTTAGCGTGGTGATTCCGGACTTGTTGTAGATATGGTTCTAACACTTGAAATTTAGTAGTTGAACCTTAGTCTAGTCTGAATGTCTGTTGTACAGAATTGTATTTTTATACTTATATGTATATTAATTTAAATTCCATTACGTTTCGCCCTTGTATTGTAAAAAAAAAAATTTAGACCTTGTTTATCTTAATTGATAATTAAATCCCAAAAATGATTAAGAAGATGATTAGCGTCCGGGTCCCCACAATTTGCATCCCAACATTTACAAAGGTTACGGACATGGATCCATATGTAGCTCGTATGGATCAATCAGCTCTCGGTTATCGACCATCCTTTATTATTTATGATGTAAGTGATATTTATAAATAATCAATATGTTCTTTATTAGTAAAAAACAAAAGTTGCATGAATCCGGAAATGATATAAACAATCATGACACGAGTTTTAAAATTAATGATGAGACAAATTTTTAAAATTTAAATTAAAATCCCTCATTTTGTGTAACATTACGAAAACTTGGAGGTCCACGTGAACCACATGCATGCATAATATTAAATTTCTTATGTATTTTAATTAAATGATTTTAATTGCATGAATTAAATATGGTGTGCATGTTTACACATTTAAAATATACTTTTCTACATGGATGCATAAAACTATATTTTTAAAAGTTATTCGAGATCCGATCAACGAACGGAGACCGATGAATGAATAAGAGAAAATATTTTTATTAAATAATTATTTTTAATTATTTAAAATAAGGTTGATGCTTGAATGATTTATTTTTAGTGACTAAATGATTAATTGTATAAGTTTGCTTAGTTTCATAATTTAAAATATTTTCACAAGAATATCGGTAGTTGACCGGAACTGAGGACCGGAGACGATTAAAATGTTAAAGATTTGAAAGATAACATTTTATATTTAGTTAAGAAAATAATTATGTTTAATAATTTAAGAATTATGGAATTTTTTAAGGTCAAATTTTAATTAAATAGTGGGAACAAGGGAATTACTTATTTTATAAGGGATTTTTTTGAAAACAGATATTTTTAAATTTTTTAATTTGAGGCCTAATGATTTTATTTATCTTAATGGGCCTAACTTATTATTTGAAAAGCTAAGCTTTAAGCACATTAATTAAGTGATTAAAGAAGAATTTTATTAATTCTTTTAAAATAATAATAATAATAATAATAATAATAATAATAAAAGAAAGACTCCTAGACATACACACCCACACCTACACGCACACATAAATTCACGTAATTCTTGAAGTGGAGGGCCGAAATACATCCCTCTTGGGCAATGAAAGTTTTGATTTTTTTATCCATTCGTTCTTCGAATTTAGTCATCGTTCTTCCTTCCAACAACGATCAGCCGACTCCCGTGCATCCCAAGGAGGGATTTTTGTTGGGATTTTGAAAAGAGAAAATGGTAGAAAAAAACAATAGAAATCGTCCTCCGTTTGTCTCCGACTTTCACCATTACGGTATTCGTATTTCGAGCGTATTAAACGCAAAGGCACGTCTTAATCTTCTTTTTTCTCATCTATCACACAATATTATATGTTTGATGCATGTTTGCATGAAAAATATGAAATACTACCTTGTTTTTCGTTTTTATGGCTTATTATGCATAAAACTAGAGTTTTCTTTTTTTAAAACTCTCCATAATGATGAACAAAGGGGCTGCCATGGTAGGGGTACTTGAAGGGATGTTTTTCCACATGTTTAAGGGTCCCTAGTTGTACATCTAAAGGCTGGAAAAGTTAGGGTAAGAGGATGAACGAAAATTAGGTTTCTATGGGCTAGGGTTTGCGTTTTTCATCCTAGGCAAGGGAGGCTGCTAGCTTCTGATTGGGAGGTGTTCAAGGGTCCTAAGGGAGTATAGTCATGGTCCTAGATGGGCGGTGCAAGGGCTGGACATGGGGCACTTAGGCTGCACGTCGTTTTTGAGGCGTATAGTGCATGAAGGGGACCGGCTTAGGGCTGGAGGTTCTAGGCATTGTATGCTCGTTCTAGTAGGGTCCATAGGGTGTTTTCAAGGTCCTAGGATGGTTGGTTAGGGTCTGGACGTGATGGTTATGACATAGGCTTGAAGGAAACCATGGTAGGATAGATTAGGGTTTTGCAAAAATGAACAGAATTTTCCACTAAGGTTTTAGGCTTTTTCAAGGGTTATAATTGGCTTGATTTGGGCTGAATATTGGTTATTTTGGTGTTATTAAGCTTTGGTTCAAGTTTGGTAAAGTTTCGAGTCCATACGAATCAAAACCGGGTTATACGTCTAAGTTTAAACAAGAATCGAGGAACCTATCGAAAAGCTAAGTGTTAAGCCTAAGGAATATTTATGGGAGTATTTTAAGGTAATATGATATGTTTGGAATGATTTGGAATGTATTTTCGAGGTCTAAGGATAAAAACGAAAATTTTTGCTTCTAGGGGTAAAACGGTTATTTTACACCCGAAAAATTAGTAAATGTCATGGCAGTGTCCTGAATGATATTTTATATGTTAATATGAATATATTGCATTTTATAGAATTTTATGACAAAACGTTAACGTTAAAAGACATGTTGCATGCTTGGTTTAAAAGAAAAACTTTATATGCATGTTTAATTTTTATGAGTGATGAAAATACGAAATGTTGAAGGAAGTGAAGTAATTCTGACTAATATGCTGATACGATGATACGATGATATGTTAATACGTAAGCCAATGCTCAGTTGACGGGTGAGAGTGCTGCTGATATCCCCGCCACCCAGTATTGTGGTTAGGTGTAGATGGATCCATCGCCCTGATACGAATACAATATGAAAGTCACAATTAACGATCTGAATTCAACGAAAGAAAAAATGAAATATGAATATGGATATGATGACTATGGATATGTTTATGATGATATGAAAATGTTTGTGAAAATGTTATTGTTTAAAGTTTATGCATAT
Organism: Primulina tabacum; assembly: GCF_025594145.1. Lineage (NCBI taxonomy): Eukaryota > Viridiplantae > Streptophyta > Magnoliopsida > Lamiales > Gesneriaceae > Primulina > Primulina tabacum. The sequence goes on from NC_134555.1 coordinate 27,516,213, forward strand.
TTATGAAAATGTTATTTTACGTATAAGTATTTTCACTGTTGCATGTGTTCTGTATATGTATTACTTGTTATCTAGATTATGGTTTGTTGAGTTTTTAGCTCACTAGGTGTGATTGATGCATGTGATTATGATAATAATGATAGTGGAGATCTTGATGGTTGACTTTGCTAGACTGAAGGTGCACATAATCTGAGGACCAGCGCTAATTTTCCGCACTAGTCTTATGTTTATGATTTATGTTTTTTTTAGGATTATGTCAAAGATATTTTTATGACTTTTATTATGATTTTGAGTGGTTTTTGTGAGGTTGTTAGTTTTAACAATTTTGCAAAGTTAGGATATACAAACGATTGACGATTTAATGTTTTGAAATATTTACTTTCATTTTAAAATATTGTCGGTTGTTTTATTTTAAAAATTGTGTCAAAAATATTTTATATATTTTTGTATGTGTTCGGCCGAATTTGTGGGGGTTTAAAAAAAATTCTAGTACTTTTTAAGAAAACGAGTATTGAATGTTTCAGTTGGTATCAGAGCAATGTTCCTGCAAAGGGTTGTGCCACCGCCAGTCCGGAGAGCTCAGTCGTCAAGCCTCAAGTCTGTAAGTTTAAATGTTTTAAATATTTTTAATATTATCACATGCATCTTTATATGGTCTCTACGTTTAAGCTACATGTGTAAACACTTTTTGAAGTTAAACGGAATTTATGTTTAAAATTTGCATGATAAATGATTTTTATGATTAAACCTACATTTTTGCATGATTTTTTTAAGGTAAAAGATTAGATGCTTTAGAATTTGTACACATATTACGATATGAAATAAGAAATTATATGATTTACATGCATGCTAGCTTTGTAGTGAAATTAGACATGTTTAAGGATTTTGTTAATGGGCATTAGGAAATGTTGAAAATGATTTGACTATATCGATTTTTGGGTTTTAGTACCGATGTTCTACTTTTTGGGTCATAAGTTAATTGTGAAGGTTATGAATGCTTTTGGGACATGTAGATTTTCTAAGAAAATACTGATGATGCGTGGTTATTAGTTGAGTTAATTTTGGAGACTTTCATAAAGAATGATGATTCGAAGACTGCGACGATATTTAGAAATATAAAATGGGTAATTTGGAATTTTAAGTTTTGATGGAAATGTAAGATTAGTTATGAGAATTTATTTTGGGTTTAATAAGCTTAAGATTATTAAACTTTATGTTAAGGGAAACCTATAAAATTGAATTACGGATGCCAAGAACTTATGGGTTAATTGTGGAATTTTCGAAATTTAGAACCAATTGGATAATTTTCGAGGAAATTAAGAATTAATTTTGCAATTATTAAGGAATCTAGGGATTAGTTTAGCAATAAGTGGAAATTGAATGGTTTAAATGATAGGAATTTTCAATGATTTAGGCTTGAAGGAATATTTAGAACCTTGAAATATCCTGGTTATAATGTTATAAGCAATGGTAAGATACAATAAGTTTGTACATCTATTACTAATATTGAGAATTGTAAAAAAAGTCGAAATTAGAGGTCATAGGAACATAGAACTAAGTCATCATAGGCTGTTTTAAGTTGCGATTCGTAAACGAGGATCTTGAGGGTGAATTAAATTAGGATTGAGGAGACATAAGGACATCCTAAAAACTTATTTTATCAGAGTAGCGCAGCGGAATCGTGTATTATTGAGATACTAGAATTAAGTATAAAATTTTATTGTTGAGGATAAGTAAAATTCTAGGACGAAATTCAATTTAAGAAGGGTATATTGTAACGTCCCGAAAATTTGGATGTCCACGTGAACCACATGCATGCAGGATATTAAATTTATTATGTATTTTAATTAAAAGGTTTTAATTGTATGAATTAACTATGGTGTGCATGTTTACACATTTAAAATGTACTTTTATACATGGATGCATGAAACTGTATTTGTAAAGGTTATTCGAGATGCGATCGAGGAACGGAGACCGATGAACGATTAAGGGAAAATATTTTTGTTAAATAATTGTTTTTAATTATTTAAAATAAGTTTGATGTTTGCATGATATATTTTGAGTGACTAAATGATTAATTGTATAAATTTGCTTAGTTTCATAATTTAAAATATTTTCAGACGAATATCGGTAATTGACAGGAACGGAGGACCGGAGACGATTAAGATGTTAAAAATTTAAAATATAAATATTTATTTTTAGTTAAGAAAATAATTATTTTTAATAATTTAAGAATTATAGAATTTTTAAGGTTAAATTTTAATTAAAAGTGGGAGCAAGGAAATTATTTATTTTATAAGGGATTTTTTTGAAAATAGGTATTTTTAAATCTTTTAATTTGAGACCTAATGATTAATGAGTCTAATTTATTATTTAAAAAGCTAAGCTTAATTAAGTCTATTAAGTAAGTGATTAAAGAAGCATTTTATTAATTCTTTTAAAATAATAATAATAATAATAATAATAATAATAATAATAAAAGACTCCTAGACACACACACCCACACCTACACGTACACAAACATTCACGTAACTCTTGAAGTGGAGGGCCGAAACGCATCTCTCTTGGGCAATGAAAGTTTTGATTTTTTTATCCATTCGTTCTTCGAATTTAGTCATCATTCTTCCTTCCAACAACGATCACTCGACTCCCATGCATCCCAAGGTGGGATTTTTGTTGGGATTTTGAAAAGTGAAAATGGTAGGAAAAAAATAGAAATCGTCCTCCGTTTGTCTCCGACTTTCACCGTTACGGTATTCGTATTTCGAGCGTATTAAACGCAAAGGCACGTCTTAATCTTCTTTTTTCTCATCTATCACTCCATATTATATGTTTGATGCATGTTTGCATGAAAATATGAAATACTACCTTGTGTTTTCGTTTTATGGCTTATTATGCATAAAACTAGAGTTTTCTTTTTTTAAAAACTCTCCATAATGATGAAAAATGGGGCTGCCATGGTAGGGGTACTTGAAGGGATGTTTTTCCACATGTTTAAGGGTCCCTAGTTGTACATCTAAAGGCTGGAAAAGTTAGGGTAAGAGGATGAACGAAAATTAGGTTTTTATGGCTAGGGTTTGCGTTTTTCATCCTAGGCAAGGGAGGCTGATATCTTCTGTTTGTGATGTTTTTAAGGGTCCTAAGGGAGGCTAGTCATGGTCCTAGATTGGCGGTGAAAGGTCTGGGCATGGGGCACATAGGCTGCACGTCGTTTTTTATGGCGTATAGTGCATGAAGGGGAGCGGCTTAGGGCTGGAGGTTCAAGGCATTGTGGGCTCATTCCAGTAGGGTCCCTAGGGTGTGTTCTAGGTCCTAGGATGGTTGGTTAGGGTCTGGAGATGATGGTTATGGCCTAGGCTTGAAGAAAACCATGGTAGGATAGATTAGGGTTTTTCAAAAATGAGCAGAATTTTCCAGAAAGGTTTTAGACTTTTTGAAGTGTTATAATTGGCTTGATTTGGGCTGAATATGGGTTATTTAGGTGTTATTAAGCTTTGGTTCAATTTTGGTAAAGTTACATTAAGTTTCGAGTTTATCCGAGTCAAAACCGGGTTATACGTCTAAGTTTAAAAACGAATAGAGGAACCTATCGAAAAGCTAAGTGTTGAGCCTAAGGAATATTTATGGGAGTGTTTTAAGGTTATATGATAAGTTTAGAATGATTTGGAATGTCGTTTCGAGGTCTAAAGATAAATACGAAAAATTATACTTCTATGGGTAAAACAGTCATTTTACACCCAAAAAATTAGTAAATATCATGGCAGTGTCCTGAATGCTGTTTTATATGTTAAAATGATTATGTTGCATGTTTATGGAATTTTATGACGAAACGTAAACGTTAAAAGACATGTTGCATGCTTGGTTTACAAGAAAAACCTTATATGCATGTTTAATTTTTATATGTGATGAAAATACGAAATGTAGAAGGAAGTGAAGTAATTGTGACTAATACGCTGATACGATGATATGTTAAAACGTAGTCCAAGGCTCAGTTGACGGGTGACAGTGTCGCTGATGTCTCCGCCGCCTAGTACTGTAGTTACATGGAGATGTATCAACCGCCCTAATACGAATACAAATACAAAAGTCACAATTAACGATCTGAATTCAACAAAAGGAAAAATGGAATATGAATATGGATATGGATATGGATATGGATATGAATATGAATATGAATATGAATATGAATGTGAATATAAATATGATGACTATGAATATGTTTATGATGATATGAAAATGTTTATGAAAATGTTATTGTTTAAAGTTTATGCATCTTCATGAAAATGTTATTTTACGTACAAGTATTTTCACTGTTGTATGTGTTCTGCATATGTATTACTTGTTATCAAGATTATAGTATGTTGAGTCTTTAGACTCACTAGGTGTGATTATTGCAGGTGATTATGATAATAATGATAATAGAGGTCTTGATGGTTGACTTTGCTAGACTGAAGGTGCACATAACCTGAGGACCAGCGCTACTTTTTCGCACTAGTCTTATGTTTATGATTTATGTTTTTTAAGGATTATGTTAAAGATGTTTTTATGACTTTTATTATGATTTTCATGAGTGGTTTTTGAGAAGTTGTTAGTTTTGGCAATTTTGCTAAGTTATGATATGCAAACGATTGACGCTTTTATTTTTTGAACTATTTTCTTTGATTTTCAAATATATTCGGCTGATTTATTTTTAAAATTGTGTCAAAAATATTTTATATATTTTTGTATGTGTTCGGCCGAATTTGTGAGGGTTTTAAAAAAAAATTTCTAATACTTTTGAAGAAAACGAGTAGTGGACGTTTCATTTTAGATGAGATCCAAAATTTAAATCAAGCCCATTAAAATGAGAAAGTTTAATAATTCCTTTCCTTCCATCAAGTGTAGTTGCATGATGAACGCTATCCGCGGTCAGTGTCTAACTCATATTATTGTGGAGGTCTTTATGCCGGAAAGCTGTGACTTCCACTGACATATTTGATGTGAACTACGTGGAACTCCCATTACTTCGGCTCATATTATTGGGGATATCTTGGCGACCGTCCATTAAGGTTCAACATTGATGGGCCATACTCGACATGTGAAGAGAAAGGGGACCATATTATTGGAACCTCCTCAAACGTGAGGCAAAATTACGTAAATGTTGCAAAGAATTGCAATTGGGCTCTACCTTTTGGAAGTTATGATTGACTGATATTATTCAAAATTATAATTTCGCAATTGGGCCGTGCGTACTCACTAAGAAAATTGGATTTCCCGTTTTTCATCAGAGAGTGGTGAAAATGTCAAAAAAGTGGGAGGTAATTCTTAAAAACAAAAGTCCATATTTTATGTCTTACAAAATATTTTAAAATAATTGGTAACGTTTATTTTGTTTCTATATCAATAAATTTATGATTTCTTCATGTAATTCATTTCAGTTATTAAAATAAGCTAACCGAACACTAATTTTCAAGATTGGCTGGGAAAATTGTTCTAAACATTGGAGAAAATAACATACACACTAATGTCAGTCTTGCTGAACTGACAAAACATGCAATATGATAGGACCATATGATGCAAGCTAAAGTGTAATATGCTCTCTTCTATGTCAAATGAACTGCAGAGACAGTTTGAGGAAATGTTGAATTCTGTTGACATTCGAATACACATGCAAGAGTTGCATGGTGAATGAAACTCGGACAATGACACATTACTTTCAAGAAGTTCATTACCACACGCATGCAAGATAGAGCTTGGGTCCACGAGCATGGTGTACGTATGATTGGGTCTATTGAGAAGGTGGTGGGCCTGAAATTTGACAAAGCCCGATAAGTCAGAACATGCTTGCTTCACTGCAAGAAGCCTGTACATAAGAAATTATCTATGCCGGAAATATTTTGGTAATGATAAGTGATTGTCCATGTAAACACGATTTCAATGACAACCAAAAGAAAACAAGATAGTCTAAGCCAAACACATTTATGGCACGTTAGGCTAGGACATATTTCCCAAAAAAAGATGCATAAGCTAGTGGGAGAGAAAATGTTTGACTCGTCAGACATTTACTCTCTAAAGACATGTGAGTCCTGTCTCAAAGAAAAATTGACCAAGGCCCCCTTTCCTAAGGAAAATGGAACGTGCACATAATCTGTTGGATTTTATCCATACAAATGTGTGTGGCCCGCTAAGTGATAGCACGAGATTTGGCAATTCCTACTTCATTAACTTTACCGATGACCATTCGAGGTTTGGGTATGTGTATTTAATGAAATACAAGTATGAAGGCTTTGAAAAGTTCAAAGAATTCAGAGCAGAAGTAGAGAAACAGTTAGAAAAGAGTATTAAAACACTACGATTAGATCGAGGTTGAGAATACTTGAGTACTGAGTTTCAAGACTACCTTAAAGAGAATGAGATTCTCTCACAGTGAACTCCGCTGTCACACCGCAGTTGAATGGTGTGTCAGAACGTTGTAATCAAACATTGATGGAAATTGTCCGATCTATGATGAGATTCACTGATTTGCCACCGAACCTTTGGGGATATGCGCTTGAAACAGCGGCAAGGTTGTTAAATCAAGTCCATACAAAGGAAGTGGATAAAAATCAATATGAGATATGGATGGGAAAGCTGCCCAAATATTCTTACCTAAGAATACGGGATGCCCTGCTTACGTGAAGCAAGCAGTGGAAGACAAATTGGATTGTAGAGCCAATTTGTGCTAATTTGTGGGATATTCGAAGAACTCTATTGGATATTACTTCTATTATCCCAGTGAAACAAAGATGTTTCTTTCAAGGAATGTCACCTTCTTAGAGAAGGAGTTTCTATTTGATAGAAAAGGTGAGATGATAAAACTCTATGAGATTTGAGAACCACCATCTACACAAATAGTAGAACCCACACCCTAACAGCCAATCAAAGAAACATAAGCTCTTAGAAGATCCCAACGGATCTCAAGGCCGCCTAATAGGTTGAGACTGCTTGTTGAAGAGGGCCAAGGTTAGCCATTCCTGGATGTGATCCGAGAAATTTCAATGAAGCATTGTCTGATGTCGATTCACCTAAATGGCTTGAAGCCATGCAGTCCGAGATGGACTCCATGTATTCGAACCAAGTATGGTCCTTAGTAGATCCACCTGATGGAATTGTTCCCATAGGATGCAAATAGATTTACAAAAGGAAACTTGGAGTGAATGGGAAGGTGATGACCTTCAAAGTTAGATTGGTAGCAAAAGAATATACTCAAAGGAAAGGTGTTGACTATGAGGAAACCTTTTCTCCAGTCGCAATGTTCAAGTCCATTAGGATACTCCTTGCCATAGCAGCATGATATGACTATGAAATATGGCAGATGGATGTGAAGACATCATTCCTTAATGGGGAAATTAAGGAAGAGATTTACATGTCCCAACTTGAAGGATTCACATCAGTTGGAAGTGAGCATAAAGTATGCAAACTTCAGAGATCCATTTATGAACTCAAATAGTCATCAAGGAGCTGGAACCTCAGATTGACAACACTATCAAAGAGTTTGATTTTGCCAAAAATCCTGAGGAACCTTATGTATAAAAGAATGTTAGGGAGTGCAGTGACATTCCTAATATTTTATGTTGATGACGTACTATGCATTGGGAATGATGTAGGGATGTTGCAGTAAACTAAAGTATGGTTAGCTAATAAGTTCTCCATGAAGGATATGGGTGAAGCATCATATGTATTAGGAATACACATATATAGGGATAGATCAAAGAGGATGCTAGGGCTCACCCAATCAACATATATCGATACCATACTGAGGAGATTTTCTATGGAGGAGTCCAAGAGAGGATATCTCCCAATGTCTCATTGCGTGAATCTATCCAAGTCTATGTGCCCTAAGACTGATGAAGAGATGGAAACTATGAGCCGCATTCCATATGCGTCTGTCATAGGCAATATAATGTATGGTATGATATCTACTCGACCTGATATTGCATATGCACTGAGTGTTGTAGGTAGATATCAGTCGAATCCCGGTCCACTGAATTGGAAAGAAGTGAAAGATGTTGGAACTTTTCAAGTTCGCAATCTTAATTTCAATGTTAACAAAACTTGTTTTTTTGTTACTAATGATTTACCTTAGTGTGCAGAAGCTAGGATTAGTTACGAGTTGTTTACATCGCAAATTGAAGACCAAACAGATCGCACAAACCAAATCAGGTGAACTGATACGTCAAATGAGCAGTTCTGCTGATCGTCCAGTTGACAGGTGGTTCAGCCGGAGAATCTCAGAAGCCTGGCCAGCTGAATGAGTGTTCAACTAATGAAGAAGCACAGCTTATCAGTTCAACTGAATGAGAGTGAAATCAGTTCAACAGACGAGTCAACTGATTTCACCAGCCTAACTGAAGATCAGTTCAGCTGAAGTTCGGAGCGTCAGCTATGAATCTTTCCGTTGTAGATGAAGAAAAACTCATTCAGTGGTTTCTTGCTATACACAAAGGTACAAAGTAATTTTCCTGTCAAAGGACAATAATGAACGTTTCATCAGAGCATTAAAGACAAACGTTTCAGAAGGACAGTCAAAAGTCGAGACACAAATTCCAAGGAACGAATTCAAAATGCAACAGATACAATTATTGAGTTTCACTGTACGTTCAATTTCCCGCCTATATAAATAGAAGTTCAGTGAAGACTCGAAGTGTGAAAAAAATAAAAGAAAAAAGGGGGCACGCTAAATGCTTATCAGCTTTAAAGAAGCAAATCAGCCCAGAGGGACACTTCAACGTGTTATCAGCTTAGTTTAAAAGCTTATTTCCCTCACTATGTGAGAAAATCCTTGTTCAGTTCTCACACATGTACATACTCACCACCACCCAATTCAGTCTTGCACAGAGACGTTAAACTTGTGTATGTAGTCTTTCTCATATAGACGCTAAAGAAGTGTTGATTTAAAGGTGTTGCCTTCAGTCTAAACTAGGAGTTCAGTTAGGCAGTGGATAAGTCCTATGCTGGGTGGGTTTGTACAAGTAGTTGTATAAATCAAATTATTCTAGTGAATCCTACATGAGGTGGTAGAAGGAGTGACGTAGGAGCAGTTGAAGTCTCCAAAGATTCATAAACATATCTTGTGTATTTAACTGATTAACTGTTGTTTTCAAACTGACTTGATCAGTCAGAGCATCCGTCAGTTCAGTTATTGCCATAGCTGAAATGATATATGCGACAACTGATCCTCTGTCTTTCAGTTATTCAATTTACATAAAATACAACGTTTTCTAATTTTACAGTCTTTTTCACGAAGGATTACTTCGAGTTTCTTTCGCTTGGTTTTTAACCAAACTCGATTTAATTCATCGGTGTTAACATTCTTAGAACACGAGCTATTGCAGCTCATTGGAGAATATTGTGTTTGAAATGCCTTCAAAGGCACTAGCACACGTTTCTTGAAAGGAAATTCTTGAGTACTTGAGAAGAACTAAGAATTTTTTTTGGTATACGGAAGTTGAGAACTAAAATTGGAAGACTACACTGATTCTAGCTTCCAATCAGATGTGGATGATTTGAAATCGACCTCTGGATTTTTATTCAAGCTCAATGATGGTGCTGTCTCTTGAAAGAGTTCCAAGCAAGATACCACAACGGATTCAACCACTGAGACCGAATACATAGTTGCATCGGCTGCAGCAAAGGAGGGTGTTTGGATGAGGAATTTCATCCAAGATTTGGATGTCATTCCTCAAACAGTTGATCAAGTCACGGTCTACTGTGACAACACTAGTGCCATTGCAAAAGCGAAGAAACCGAGGTCTCATCAGTAATCCAAACAAATACTGAGGAAGTTCCACATAATCCGGGAGAATGTGGGAAGAGGAGACATATCGGTAGATAGAGTCATCTCCACAGATAACTTTGTTGATCCACTAAAGAAGCCCCTGCCAGGACCATTAATTGAGAAGCATCGCGATGCAATGGGTCTAAGATCTATGGGTAGTTGGCTATGGGAAAGTGGGAGATTGTTAAAATAGGTGCCCGGTAGCAAACTAGTGGCTAGGGCTTTTATTGACTCCAATGTAATACAATCTTTATTTTAACAATATTTTACGATTTTATTTGATTATGGAATTATACTTTATCTGTATATACATGCAAGCTGCATATATAAAGTCCTTGAATATACAATAAGTATCATGAGGTCTGCGTCGCAACGTAAGATCATGGAACTCATTAGGAATTGTAAAATATATTCTAAATAGGTTCATAATCGAATCAGCCGCCTAAAACAAGGATAAAGGTCGCTCGAGCTCAAGACTAGCATCTATGATGTAAACGTCATGTTTCATTGGAAAGGGCATAGAGATGTCCATTCACACGGATGGGTGATCATATGATGATGCACTGAAAAACCCTCTCTCAGACTATCCAAGTGGTTCTCACTTATCAAGTGGAATAGTCCGAAGTTATGGTTGTACACCGTTAGCCCTTTGATCTAGGACAGTGTAGGGGCTATACGTACTAGCATGCACTTTGATCTGTTTACCGACTCCATCGAGGATCATCAGGCGGGAGTTTGGGTGTAGTTTCAAAATACATAGGAGCATGCATTGTAGTCGGGTATTCACCGTTCGCCTACGGGTGAAGATATCCTATATGATTTGATGAGTTAATAGTGCAAGAAGTCTCTGGCCAGAGCAAGAAATGTGCTTTAAGGAAAGGTGTTTTTCTAGTTGCACATGCCATGCCACTATTAATACTCAAAGAGAAATCACATCGTTGTCGAATTCATATGCAACTCTTGATATGCCAATAGTTGCAGATTTGACCGGGATAAAGTATTGAAGGGACCGTAATGTACGCTAACCATAACTAAAGGTTCTTGCAGGCACTATCAATGATATCTAGGGGATCATGGGGCGATGCTACTAGACGCTCTTACCATGATCCGATTGGTGCAATAATAAATGAGTTATGACATTCTTGATCAAGGTGTTGATGAAAAGAATGGGGCTAACTAGGGTAAGCTCGAATAAGAATAAATATTATTCTGAATCACATGGAGATGTTAACCCACGGCTAGCTGTGTCCTTGAACCATTAAGGGTCACACAAATATCGGATTCTGTGTTCCTGTTGAGATAGTCAAATTTCAAGGGGTTGAGATTTGGCGACTATAGTTTGATGGAGATCAAACAGGTAGATTATAAATGAGTTTATGAGTTTATTCCATAGGATAGTAGAAATTGAAGTTAGCATGACTGCTAAATAAGAAAGGATAGTGGAGCTGCCTGTTTTTGGAAGGAGTTCACTAAAACTTGCAGCTGCCCAATATGGTAAATGAAAATTTTGATCTTTGAAATTTTCGATTTTCATTATATGAACGAGACTTGTATCCTTGGTACACCGACGCTTTCGGAACTTCGAACGATATTATAATGAGTTCAGAATCATTTTTCGTGAATTTTGAATTTACTAATTAAATGATTGTGCTAGTACTGGTGACTACTAACACGCAAAAATTCCCATAAATATTCTAGAGGAGTCTAGAATTAAATAAACCAAGGAGTTAGTTTATAAATTAAATAAGAGTTATTTAATTTAATACATATATATATATATATTTTATATGGCATATTATATTATTATATCATTTAATATTAAAAGTTAATAAATACATTACATATTAATTACATGAGAGTTTAAATATAATTAAATTATTAAAGTCTTTGTGCGAGAAGATCTACTAATTAGATCAGGAGTCTCACTCTATATATACACCACTAGGACTCATAATTGATTACCACAATTTTTCACAAAATTCCTTTCCAATTACAAAGAAACCGACGGCCATACTTGAAAGTTTTGAAGAAAATTTTGTCCAAAAATAAGAAAATTAGATTTGTTTAATTATTGGTTAAGAATCAATAATTATTTGGTTATTTATTGATTAAGAATCAATAAGAAAAATTAACGAAATCTTCCCATCTTTTAAAAACCAAAGTCACGGCCACTTCAATTAATTAATGTGAAAATTTCGGCCACTTTAATGTCTTCCAACCCCGCGCTGCTTCGTCTCCAGATTTTGGAAATTCAGAGGCTACTGTCTTAACGCATAAATTGTTTGGATTTTTCAGTGCAAACCAAACGAAGAACAAAGTTTTCGATCGTGGACTTAATTAGGCGATCAAGTTTGAGGAGCCGTTCGTAGGAATATACAAAAAAGGGCTATCTTTGCTTAAAAACCGGAATAGTTTGGAATCCAGCTATTATTACGTAAATGTATAACTCTAAACGCCCTATGAATTTTTCTAAATACCCGACGCCCAATAACAAAAATTTTAAACTTCCGCTGCGTCTTGGGTGCGAGAACACGATGTCCCAACAATAACAACCTTTAAGTTATTCTCAATTAAAAATTTTGGCCTTCGAAATTTTTTTTTTTATTATATAAACAATATTTGTACCCTCGACATATCAGTTCTATCTTATCGTCGATCAAGGTTATAATGAGTTCATAATTACTATTTAATGAATTAAGAATATACTAACTAAAAAACTAATTAATAGATGTAATGCCCGATTTTTTTTAAAAAAAATATTTTGAAAAAAAATATTGTTCATGAGGTTACTGAGGCGCTGAAAGGGGCGTTGTGACAAGATCGATTATGGAGATCATCGTTGGGCGATAATAGCTCGGTTCTTGAAATATTGAACACCGATGAATTAAATCGATTTTGGTTTTCAAACCATGGGGAGACACACGAAATAATCTTTCGTAGAAATCAATTAAACATTTTGTAAATATTTAAATTATATGTAAGTTGAATGAGTAAAAATATTTTGTTTGAAGCATTTTATCAAACACTTGATATGCAATATTTTTGTATTTGAAGAACACATAAAATGCTTCAACAATGCATCCTTAAAACAATGGAATGACAAGTAAAGGCAATAAACAAATAGACACGAATTTTGTAACGTCCCGAAAATTCGAAGGTCCTCATGAACCGCATGCACGCAAGATCATCAATTCCTTGTATTTTAATTTAATTTTTTTAATTTCATAAATTAATTATGATGGCATATTTACATGTTTAAATTAAACTTTTATGCATGAATGCATTAAATGTATTTTTAAGGGTTATTCGAGCTACGATAGATGAACGGAAACCGAGGGCTGAAAAATGAAAAATGTTTTTATTAAATAATTATTTTAATTATTTAAATATTTTGATGCTTTTTCTTATTTTCGAAAATAAGGAATTTTGAGATGATTTTATACGCTGGGACGTGATTTTTATCGGTTTTGGATTTTCAAAAAAAATACGAACGTTCTGACAACCCGGCTAATAATTTCACAAACCTTATTAAACCAAATAATTTTATTGAGCACTAATAGGCTTATTGGGCCTAGCTAACCTTGTTAATGGGCCTAAGCTACCATTAGTATTTTAATTGATATTTAAAGTGCAAAACCCACCCCATACCATTAACAATCTCACGCCTCCCTACCCATCACACACAAGACTCTTCTTTTCTATCTAAAACACACACCACCCACCATAGCAAACAAGAGTAAGTTTCGAAAATTTGCAAGGAAAATTCAGCCAACGTCCCCTTGTCGTCGTTCTTCGATTCGTCAACGTTAACTCATGTGTTATACACGCAAAGGCATGCCATACACTTTCCTTTACTCATCATCACACCATATTATGTATTTATTCATGAATTCTATGAAAATCAAGTGACACTTATATTTATTTTCGTTTTATGCATCAACATGAATTTTAAAGTATGGATTTTGATCCAAAAACATTATTTTTATGTACATGAAGGGGCTGCCATGATTAGGTGTTGAACTTGTGTTGTTTTTACACGTTTTAGAGGGTTATATGAAGCACAAAAACACTGCAAATGATAATTGATTAAGCTGGAACCGAATTTGCATGATATTGGTGTCAAGGGCTCGGGTTCAAAGGCTTATGGTTCATGGCTTGGCTCGGTTGCGACCAGGGTTGGGCTAGGGACCTTTTTTGGTCAGGTAAGGAGTCCTAGCCACGCTAGGACTCAAGACAAGAAGCTGGGATGGAGTCCTAGCACGCTAGGACTCGACCCCGATTGGGCGTGCATGAGCAGCAGCCGCGCAGGGACATGTCTCGGCCTGGGGGCTTCGGGCTTGGCTAGGCTAGGTCCTTAGGGTCCTAAGAGGGTGCACAAGTGTCAGGGTCAGGGGTTGGCTCGTTGGTTAAGTTACTAGGCGAGTTCGAAGAGTCCTAGCTCAGGAGGGGTTCTGGGCCTGCAGCTTTTGATGGTGTAGGGGCTTCGGGCGATGGCTAATGGTGCAGAGGGTTCATGGCTAGTGGTGCACCTTTTGAGTCCTAGGGGTTCTAGTGGTGCAGAGGGTTCATGAGGATCCAGGGGAAGTCTGGTCTGAAGATGGCTTGGGGTGGCTCGGACTTGTCTCGGTGAAAAAGTGAGAATGGTTCAAGGTGTCCTAGTTGGGTTCGAAACAAAGGGTTTATGGTTAAAAGTTTCAAACGTGGTTCAACGGGGCTCGAATCATGCTTCACGAGGGCTAAATAAATATTAAAAGTCTAAGTTTCAAGTTTGGGAATTTTATATTAAAGTTTGATTTCATTTGAGATTAAAACAAATTAATAAGACATAATTAAAGAATAAATAAAACGTCATAGATTTAAGCTAAATAAAATTATGAAAAATTTAATGTAAGCTTAATTAATTATTTGGGATGGTCTAGAGTCAACGAAATTAAGAAAATGTCAAAAACGTGAAATTTTACGTCTAGGGGTAAAACTGTATTTTTACACCCAAAAATTAGTTAATGTCATGGCAGTGTCGTGAATGCTATTTTATATGTCAATATGACTATTTTGCATGTTTATGAAATTTTATGATGATAACGTTAAAAGACATGTTGCATGCTTTGTTTAAAAAAAAATGTTATATGTATGTTTAATTTTTATAAGTGATAAAAATCCGAAATGTTGAAGGAAGTGAAGTAATTGTTATTAATACGATGATACAATGATATGTTAATACATAGGCCAAGGATCAGTTGTCGGATGAAAGTATCGTTGATATCCCTACCTCCTAGTACTGTGGTTACATGTAGATGGATCCATCACCCCCAATTCGAATACGAAAGTTAGAATTAACGATCATAATTCAACGAAAATGAATATGTATATGAATATGATGAATACGAATATGTTTATGATGAATATGAATAAGTTTACGATAATATGAAAATGTTTATGTTTAATTTTATGCATCATTATGAAAATGTTATTTTACGTAAAAGTATTTTCACTGTTGCATGTGATTTGTATACGTATTACTTGTTATCAAGATTATGGTGTGTTTAGTCTTTACACTCACTAGGTATGATCTATGCAGGTGAATATGTTAATAATGATAATAGAGGTCTTGATGGTTAATATGACTGGACTGAAGGTGCACATAACCCAATGACCAGCGCTAGTTTTTCGCACTAAACTTATGTTTATGATTTATGATTTTAAGTTGAGGTTAAAAATAATTTTACGACTTACTATTATGTTTTGAGTGGTTTTTGAGAGGTTTTTAGTTTTAGAAATTTTGCTAAGTTAGGATATACAAACGAGTGACGATTTTATGTTTCTTAAGCTATTTCCTTCAGATTTTCAAATATTTTTGGATGTTTAATTTTAAATTGGTACAAAATATTTTATAAATATATATGTATGTATCAGCCGATTTATGGGAAGTTTTAAAAAAAATTCTAGTACTTTTTAAGAAAACGAGTAGTTGACGTTTCAGTTGGTATCAGAGCAATGTTCCTATAAAGGGTTGTGCCACCGTCAATGCCTGGAAGCTCAGTCGTCAAGCCTCAAGTCTGTAAGTTTAAATTTTTTAATGTTATCATGTGAATGTTTACATGGTTTATACGTTTAAGCTACATGTGTAAACACTTTTTGAAGTTAAATTGAATTTATGTTTAAAGTTTGCATTATAAAGATTTTTATGATTAAACCTGCATCGTTTTATGATTTTTTTAAGGTAAAAGATTAGATACTTTAGAACCTTTACGCGTATTACGATGTGAAATAAAAATTATATGATTTCCATACATGCTGGCTTTGTGATGGGATTGGACATATTTAAGAATTTGGTTAATGGACCTTAGGAAAGGTTGAAAATGATTGGACTATATGGATTTTTGGGATTTAGTATTGATGTTCTACTTCTTGGGTCATAAGTTAATAGTGAAGATTATGAATGCTTTATGAGACATGTTGGTTTCTAAGAAAATATTGATGATTCGTGGTTACTAGTTGAATTAATTTTTGATAATTACACATAAGGATTAATGATTCAAAGACTGCGAGAATCATTAGAAGTATGAAAATGTATAATTTGGGATGCTAGATTTCGAGGTATTATCGGTTATGAGAATTGATTTTGGGTTAATAAGCTTAAAATTATTGAAAATTATGTCATGGAAAACCTGTAGAAGGGAATTAAGAATGCCAAAAATATATGGGTTAATTGTAAGATTTTCGAAATTAAGGATCAATTGGGTAATTCTTGAGAAAATTAGGAATTTATTTTGTAATTGTTAAGAAATTTGGAAACTAGTTTAGCAATAAGTGAGAATTGAATGGGTTGAATGAGGGAAATTTTCGAGGATTTAGGCTTGAAAGAATATTTAGGACTTTGAAATATCTTTGTTATAATGTTATAAGGAACGGGTATTGTAGGATGAATCAATATTATGCTTGAAAATCTAAGCGTTAGTGGATGTGTTTGAGATTCTAATGTTGAATTATGATAGGTTGATGAACATTTTGAGTATAATATAAGGAAGGTAATATACAATAAGGGTGGTTATCCATTCTTTTATATTGAGAATTGTAAGAAAAGTTAAATTTCGAGGTTATAATAACATAGTACTAAGTCATCATGTGTTGTTTTAAGTTGCGATTCGCAAACAAGAATATAGAAAGTAAATTTAAATGGGATCAATGAGACATAAGGACATTCTAAACCTTATTTTATCAGAGTTGCACAGCGGAAGCATGTATTATTGGGTTACTACAATTAAGAGTATAAACTTTTGACTATCGAGGATGAGCGAATTTCGAGGACGAATTTCAATTTAAGGGGGGGGTGGGGGGGGGGGGGGGGGGGTTGATTGTAACGTCCCAAAAATTCGAAGGTTCACGTGTACCACATGCACGCAAGATCATAAATACCTTGTATTTTAATTTAATTGTTTTAATTTCATAAATTAATTGTGATGGCATATTTACATGTTCAAAATGTACTTTTCTGCATGAATGCATTAGAATGTACTTTTAAGGGTTATTCAAGTTGCGATCGAGGAACGGAGACCTCAGATGAAAAATGGAAAATATTTTTATTAAATAATTGTTTTTAATTATTTAAAATATGGTTGATGCTATTTCTTATTTTCGAAAATAGGGAGTTTTGAGATGATTTTATACGCAAAGACGTGATTTTTATCGGTTTTGGATTTTCAACAAAAATACGAACCTTTTGACAATCCGGCTAATAATTTCACAAACCTTATTAAACAAAATAATTTTATTGAACGCTAATAGGCTTATTGAGCCTAGCTATCCTTGTTAATGGGCCTAAGCTACCATTAGTATTTTAATTGGTATTTGAAGTGCAAAAGCCACCCCATACCATTCACAAACTCACGCCTCCCTACCCTTCACACACAAGACTCTTTTTTTCTCTCTAAAACACATGGCACCCACCATAGCAAACAAGAGTAAGTTTCGAAACTTTGCAATGAAAATTCAGCCAACGTCCCCTCATCATCGTTCTTCGTTTCTTCAATGTTAATTTGTGCGTTATACATGCAAAGGAACACCATACTCTTTCCTTTACTCATCATCACACCATATTATGTATTTATTCATGAATAGTATGAAAATCAAGTGACACTTATATTTATTTTCTCTTTATGCATCAACATGAATTTTAAAGTATGGATTTTGATCCATAAACATTATATTTATGTACATGAAGGGGCTGCCATGATTAGGTGCTGAACTTGTGTTGTTTTTACACATTTTTTAGGGTTCTAGGAACAAGAAAAACGCTGCACACGATAATTGATTAAGATGTAACCGAATTTTCATGATATTGGTGTCAAGGGCTCGGGTTCAAGGGCTTATGGTGCATGGCTTGCCTCAGTTGCGACCGGGGCTGGGCTAAGGACGTGCTTGGGTCAGGGAAGGAGTCCTAGCCATGCTAGGACTCGGGACAAGCGGCTGGGAAGGAGTCCTAGCAAGCTAGGACTCCACTTGCGATTGGGCGTGCATAAGCAGCAGCCGCGCAGGGACAGGGCTCGGCAAGGGGGATTTGGGTTGGGCTGGGCTATGTCCTTAGGGTCCTATGAGGTTGCACATGGGTTAGGGTCAGGGGATGGCTCGTTGGTTAAGTTGCTAGGCGAGTTCGAAGAGTCCTAGCTCATGAGGGATTCTCGGCCTACAGCTTTTGCTGGTTTAGGGGCTTTGGGCAATGGCTATGGTTTGAAACCTAATGGTGCTAGTGGTCCAGAGGGTTCATGAGGGTCCAGGGGAGGTCTGGTCTGAAGATGGCTCGGGGTGGCTCAAGCTTGGCTCGGTGAAAAAGTAAGAATGGTTCAAGGTGTCCTAGTTGGGTTCGAAACTTAGGGTTTATGGTTAAAAGTTTGAAACATGGTTCAACGGGGGTCGAATCATGGTTTACGAGGGCTAAATAAATATTAAAAGTCTAAGTTTCAAGTTTTGGAATTTTATATTAATGTTTGATTTAATTGAGATTAAAACACATTAAAAAGTTATAATTAAAGAATAAATAAAAAGTCATCGATTTAAGCTAAATAAAAATATGAAAAAATTAATGTAAGCTTAATGAATTATTTGGGATGGTCTAGAATCAACATAATTAAGAAAATGTCAAAAACGTGAAATTTTACGTCTGAGGGAAAAACGATAATTTTACACCCAAAAATTAGTAAATTTTATGGCAGTGTCCTGAATGCTGTTTTATATATTAATATGATTATTTTGCATGTTTATGAAATTTTATGATGAACGATTACGTTAAAAGACATGTTGCATGCTTGGTTTAAAAAAAAAAAGTTATATGCATGTTAAATTTTTATAAGTGATGAAAATACGAAATGTTGAAGGAAATGAAATAATTGTGACTAATACGCTGATACAATGATACGATGATATGTTAATACGTAGGCTAAGGCTCAGTTGTCGGGTGAGAGTGTCCCTGATGTCCCTGCCGCTTAGTACTGTTGTTACATGTAGATGGATCTATCGCCCCCAATACGAATATAGATACAAAAGTTACAATTAACGGTCTGAATTCAACGAAAATCAATACGTATATGAATATGATGAATACAAATATGTTTATGATGAATATGAATAATTTTATGATAATATGAAAAATGTTTTTGTTTAAGTTTATGCATCATTATGAAAACTAGCAATCGAGGCACAAACGATGTTTGTGCGGCATTGTACATGAATATTAAGTATAACATGTCTAATAGTAAGTATGCTAAGAGGTAACATTGTGCAAAGAATGAAGAAAATTTAAAATAGTTAGTGTATCTTGTTTCACAATTGAAACGACATAACTATTGATACAATTAAATCGTACACAAAATTGAAATAATTTTCATGACGTGTTACCTGTCCAAACACAAAAAGCCTTAAATAGAATGAGTGCAAGAGAAAGTTATTGGATTTATTAGTTTTGTGTTTTTCTTATAAATGACGATGCACACGCAATAATAGTTATACCTTTAAACATACTTTTATTTTCATTTTAGCGTACATTTGCACACATGTTTCATTTGTAATGTAACAAATAAATAATATTTATACCATCACACATACTTTCATTTCATTCTACCGTGCATTTATCTGAATTTCATATAGATTCAACAATACAATAAATCGAAGTAAGATAATAGCCATATTCGATGATGGCAAAGCGCTAACAGCATGAATATGAATTACCTGTTGTCGGAGAAGCTGAAAATCTCATGACTCCATCTCTCCCCTGATTTCTAGTTGCTTGAATTAGACTAATAGTACAACCTCCTCTCCTATTAAAACCGTGAAAATGAAAAAGATTGTGAAAACTAACAAATAGAATAAAAAAAATAAGAAAACAAAAAATTGATAATCAGAATATTAAACAAAAAACATTTATAAAATTAAGTTTAACATTCATGAGCAAGCTCTTTAAGTAATAAAAAGACAATAGTTACATCCGGGGAGGCTGTGAATGGTGAAGACCGAAAAGTATGGAAAATTGGTTGAAGATCGTTAAATCTTCAGTGATCAATCTCTTCGCATTTGCAAAATCTTAAATTTGTTCCCAAAGTTGAATCTTAGATTATAAAAAAAAAATATCTTGGATTTTTTGAAAGAAATGAAGACGGTAGTGAGAACTTATTCAATTTATTAATCGAGTTACAACTCTATTAGTTGGAAGGAAACCCATTAATTTCATATGAGTCAATCACAATCTTAAACATTGGATTTAGTTTCATTTAACAGATTTTCTATGGAAAGAAACATGATATTGTAAAAGAAAAATTAAACAAATCAAAAGGATGAAAATAATCAATAAAATAACTAATGATAGGAAACGAACAATAACTGACTAATTATGAAACAAATACAAATGCATTAATTAAATTAAATTTGTCATGACACATATTGCTTTCTAAAAAAAAACCACACATTTATGAGAATGCAATGACTTTGGTGGAAGTATTGATATTTTAAATGATACAATATTTGATATTCAATGTTCAACAACATATGAAAGATAAATTAAAATTTTAGGATTTCAAAAAATAATATATTTCCAGTATATTTTGAATCTAGAGTAATGATGTCACCGTGAGGGCAAAGCCTCAAATCCAAACGACAATTTTACAATAAAAAAGTACTTTGCACATGTTATTCAGTTCTCTAATCTTTAGATAATTTGCGTAACATTTAATTTTTACACACATACATGCTTAACATTTATCCAACCAAGATTCGAACGGTTGAATAGACTCTTCAAGCTAAAACTTAATCCATTAATCCTAGCCAACTTGCAGATAAGAGAAGAAAAAATATGGTAAAAATTAGATATTTAACATCACATGTACACATTTTAAATCTCGTGATATCTGAATTATTGAATTAGATTGTGAAATATCAACATTCCAAATATTCATACAATCATATTAACATATGCATATAAACAACAAAAAATGGAAAATGGAGAGCAAAAGATGGAAACTGATTATAGCGCCTTAAAATTTTAAATGGTTATACTCACATGGAAGAGAAGAACGTGGGCAGTCGGACTATCGAAGAGGAACATGGGGGGAATTGGGAGAAAAAATAGACGTGAATGAAATAATATAAAAGTCTGGAACATGGAGCCAATTTTGCCAACCCAAAGTGTGATAACTTTGCTTGAAATTCGTACACAAACATCAAAATCACGATTTATATCATCATAAATTAGATAGAAAAGGAAGTAAAGAACACCAAATATAATATATATAATTTTAACTAAATCATAAATTTATTTAAACCCAACATACTGAATCTAACAAAATGTTTGATGTTTTGAAATCACAATAAATGATTGGCGAATGAGCTGTAGCTACTGCAACCTTAATCCTATATCAAAAATAAAAATTCACGTATTTGTAGAAAGGCAAAACAGATCAATAATTTCATGCCGACTTAAAACTATATACACAACAAATCACCAGAAGCACTCATACATAAACAATTGATAACAAAAGTAAAGTTGACGGCATCGAGATAAGAAAAATGAATAACTTTGGATGATAAATCTCTGATTCCTCGATGAATCTTCACAAAATCTCTGAAAATGAGAACATAAAATGAGAAACAACGTCACGAAGAAATTATCTTTGAAAGATCGTAGGAACAGAAAGAAACCAAATCATGAGAAATAAAAATAACAAAACCTAAAATGATTGGATTTTCTTTGAATTTTTTAGAAAGGACCGTAAGTATAGATACCAAACAAATCAATGTAAATAAGAAATTTAACATAACCCGAAAATGATCGGATTTGTCCAAATTTTTCAGAAGGGATCGTAGGTATAGATAGAGGTATAGATATAAACCAAAGCAAGGAAAATATAAAAACTAACATAACTCGAAATTGATAAGATTTTCTTTAAATTTTTCATGAAGGATCGTAGGAATAGATATCAATCAAATCAAGGAAAATAAAAAGAAAAATGAAACTATTTTTACTCTAAATCGCTAATTCATCAATGAACCTTGACGATGAAGGCAAAATAAAATAAAAATGAAAAGCTTATTACGTAAAATCGCTAATGCATTGACGAATCTTCACAAAATCTCTGCAAATGAGAGAAACATCGTTTGTGCCTCGATTGTCCGGTAGTCACAGAATAACACCATACGCTACACATTCTACAGAGAATAACAAACGGCACAAAATGTCCCCGCGACACCCATCCAAAACAGAAACCGAACCGTCCAGAATTTGAATTCAAAATTTAAAGTTTACGAATTAGATTGCACATCTACCTCTCAGGATCCGATCTCGATTCCAATAAAGGTACAAAAAATTACAGTATTACAATGACACAGCAATTTCCAAATCCATCGGAAATTCTGGACTTCAAAAATCTAGCCGACAAATAATGCAAGAATTTTCTCAAGTCGGATTCAAAAATCTACCCCGTTCAATGTTCCCACGATCACCACGTCTACTTCCATGAGTATCGCCGTATGCAGAAATTGACTTCGTGCAGACGCTAAAATCGAAGATTTTGAAAATCAACAGTGCATCCTTAAAACAACGGAAATGATAAGTAAATACAATAAACAAATAGACACGAATTTTTTTATGGATGTTCGAAGACTTTAAATGCTCATACGTCATCCCTTCTTCCACCTCGGGAAGAATTCACTAGAAGACTTTGATTTATACAACTTTTTGTACAAACCCTTTCATCTAGGACTTACTATACAGCCTAAGTAAACTCCTAATACTCAAAATTGTAGGCAGCACCTCACAATCAGCATATTGTTTAATGTCTCATAAGCAAAGACTACATACAAAAGTTTATTGTCTTTGTGAAAGAATCACTCAACTAATCTATGAAGTTGAACTCTCTTGTATATGTGTGAGTGATTGTGTGTAAGGAATTTATTATTTACAGTGTACATCTCAAATGTATCTTCACAGAAGGGCTTGTGCTATCCAATAGCTTATTTTTTCATGCTAACTGCCAATGCTTTGAATCCTCTTCAAAGCTCTTGTTGGATCTTTGATATGTTGTATTTATAAGCTCCAAACATGATATAGTGGTCAACTTTAGTCAACTGATAAACTGGTTCAGTTCAACTGTCTGGCTCAGTTTCAGCTGGTTCAGTTCAACTGGTCTGCTTTCAGTTGGTCAGCAGTTGGTTCTTTTCAGTTGGTCAGCAGCTGCTGGTTCAGTTCAATTTAGTTTAGTTGGTCAGCTGCTGGTTTGGTTCAGTTCAGTTCAGTTGGTCAGCTGCTGCTGGTTCAGTTCAATTTAGTTGGTCAGCTTCTTGTTTAGTTCATTTCATTTGGTCAGCAGCAGCTGGTTCGGTTCAGTTCAGTTCAGTTGGTGTGCTGAAATCAGCTTAGCTGATTTCAGTTTGTACAGATCTGGTAGCTTCATCATTATTTATCAGCATCTTAAGCTTCGATTTAGACTTTTACTTCTGAATATTATTTGTAGATCAACGTCTTATCTTTCCAACGCATGCTAAATCGTTTCATTCCAATAACCGAGTTGAGAAATATGACCAAAATACCTTAACTGCTCATACCCAACTGATTGCTGTTTTCGTGCAATCAGTTCGGTAATTCAGTGATCAGTTAGACCTTGATAACATCCGAATTTTCCCAACTGATGTGAAATACAAATTGTTTGAAATTGCGTTTTCTAGTTAGTTAAGTTGACGGATTGCCATTTGAGTCATCTAGTTGAGAGATATCATCAAAATACCAAAACTTTCCTAAAATTCAGTCTGTGCAAAATTCAGTTTCAGTTTGCTTCTTGTTTTAATGACTTCACACTTGAGTTGTGGGGCTCTGGGTTCGATAACTAATACCAATAATTATAATTGTAACAAACCAAACGATTTAGTAAAATACATAATTTGTAGTTCACAAATCCAGATAACATTTTCAAAATAATTTAATTGTCTCAAATGTTTGAATATAAGTTTCAACATGCCAAAATAAACTATTGAACCAAAGAAATCCAAACATCATCACATAGCTCCTAAGACCCGAGAATCCCACTCTAACTCGTGTCTCCTCGCCTGAAGCTGGACTCTGGCATCCCAAGCCTCGCGTCACCTACCGTCAAGCACATGAAAACAAGAGGTAGCCGACATGCCGGTGAGTATAAACCCATTATGATACAATCAAGAACATATGAGAATTAAAATTTACAAATAGTTCATATGAGATTCAGAAAGATGCAGTATAATGCAATGCATGATCAGAAGCTGTGGGCTATCAATAAATCTCAAGATCAAGTGAATCATCTGGTCATAGGGTACCCAAGGATAGAGAATCTTTTAGCAATATCCACCGACTCATCCGCTCGAGGTGGGTTGCTGTGTTCTACAATCCCAGGACTATGATGCGCCTATAGAGAGTGTTCAGGCCATAGCAGCGACCTCCGCATACAATATGCCAACTCAACTATAGCCCCATACGTCCAACAAATCAATAAATCAAGGCGACCTCCGCCATATCAAATATGAATCGACAAGTGGCTCAATATGCAATGTAATGATGCAAATCAATATCATCATTTCGATATCATAATAAACTCATCTCAATACAACAATCATCATCAAATCACCAATAATTCATCGAGCCATAGAGTTTTCAATTTAAAATAAAAATGATACTTTTACCTCGTATGTTACCGACTGTAATGTCCGAGATTTTATATCGTGTTAAATTGTGATTATTGATTTTAATCGAGACAATTATGAAAGGGCTAACCGAGACACGAAATGAGATCGCGTGTGAGATTTGTTGTGCGAGGACCGTAGCTCTCGCGCACATGCGCGTTATGATGCGCGCACATGCGCAAGATGGACAGAAGGCCCCGCGCATATGCGTGAAGTGAGTGCGCGCATATGCGCGAGCATATGTTACCAACGTCCAGAGAGCCGTCGCGCATATGCGCGAGCTGCCGAGAATTGATGTGCGATGACCAGTAGGTCTCGCGCATATACGCCGGTTGAAACGAGCCACGTTTCCTTGAGCATGCATGGTATATATATATGTGTATTATATGAATTCATTTCATCATAAGAAGCACGAAAAAAGAGAGAACCGAGGAAGGGAAGCTCCAAATCCTTACGCCTTTTTACTTTAATCCGCCCGTCTGATTTTGAATTCGACTTCAGTACCGAGTTCCTATCAACTCAGGCTACAACTGGACGTAAGTTTTGTTACGTTTAGACATGTTCTGAAATTATGATGTTGTCAGAATTAAATGGAATTCATATATGATGTTCTTGACATGTTAGACATCATAGAATCGAAGTCAGATAAAAGAATAGACTGTTTATGAAATTGTTATGAATTTCAGAGTTGAATTAGTTGAGATTCTATATCAGAGTTGTGTTATTATTCAGATTATGAGTTGTACTGATACTGGTTATGAATTCTAGTATTATATCTGTGGTGTTGAAATAGACGGGGTTATCGTGACTGTATTGTTATGCCGTCGAAACATCAGTAAATTGATATTGATCAGATTCAGTATTGATTGAGATTGATCAGATTCAGTAATGATTTCGATTGTATCGTGATATCATTGACATGAATTAGATTGTACCTTGTTCAGATATGGATCAGATTATATACCGATTTGAGTATTGATCAGAACAGGTCTTGAATTGAGTTATATACTGATATGATATTTATATGATTGTCATTATCAGATTTGGATATGGACAGATTGGGATACGAGACTTCGTATTCATCAGATCGTGAAGAGAAAGGTATAAATAAATGTTGATTCGGGATTGCACAACTCGAGTTGGTTTGACTTGAGTTTCCCAAAATCACATACTTTATTTTATTGCATTGATATTTGCAGATTATCAGATTGATATGTTTATTCTATTGAATTATAGCAGAGCCAGAGTTTGAGTCTAGGGCAGATCAGCCTAGCTAGGGCAGAACCGCCGAGTCTTTGTCAAAACCGCGTAGACTCTAGACTTACGGTGTATCGATGAGCTTAGATGTAGATCGACGTCTATTGTAGACATTCGATACAGCATACCAAAGTCTAAATTAGATCGGGATCCCTAGATTAGAACGAGAGATGAGTCGAGTCTTAGATATCGAGACTAGAACTTGATTTACAAATTTGTATTGATTTATGTTTCGTAGATTACGATTCAGATATTATTTACAGATAGGTATTGATACATGTTGTTTGATTATGCTACATGTGATAAGATATAGTTCATGCTTTTATGTTAATTCAGTTAACTGCATGTATACATTATTTATACTGGGATTTATTCTCACCGGAGTTATCCGGCTGTTGTCTTGTTTTGTATGTGTGCATGACAACAAATGGGACATTATCGGGGTCAAGAAAGTGATGAGAGAAGACGAGTTTAGAGTGGTGATTCCGGACTTATTGTAGACTTGGTTTAATACTTGAAATTTAGTAGTTAAACCTTAGACTAGTTTGAATAATTGTTGTACATTATTGTACTTATATACTGAGATGTATATTAGTTACATTCCATTAAGCTCCGCACTTGCATTTTAAAAAGAAAAATTTTTAGACACTGATTATCTGAATTGATAATTAATTCCCAAAGATGATTAAGAAGATGATTATCGTCCGGGTCCTCACAAAAGGTGGTATCAGAGCGATAGATCCTTTAGTTTGAGATAGAAGAGAATGAGCGGGGTAGATAGATATAGTTTTTTTTCCTTGCATGTGATTGCTAGCATGAGATTTATTTTATTGTTGATTTACATTGTGTACGCTAGCATGACATTATGCTTTACTGCTTTAAAATACATGTTATCTAATTATCTGATTTGAATTGGTAATATGTATTATTGAGTATGAATCAGATCTGATTCATGATCAGCAGTAAGATGATCAAAGAAAGATTTGGAAAAGATTTGTAGTATTTGAGTACTAATGTTTTGATAAGCAGATATACCTCCACGGAGAATTCTAGAAAGGGGTAGTACTTCGACTGAAAAGATAGATGTATCAGAAACTCAGATGGAAATACAGTTGAAAGAATTTCAGGTAATTCAGCCGCCGATCCTGAGTGGTACCGAGACGTCTGAAGATTGA
This sequence comes from Primulina tabacum, assembly GCF_025594145.1. Lineage (NCBI taxonomy): Eukaryota > Viridiplantae > Streptophyta > Magnoliopsida > Lamiales > Gesneriaceae > Primulina > Primulina tabacum. The sequence continues at coordinate 27,543,630 of NC_134555.1, forward strand.
GAGAACTGGTTTGATGACATAGAAATACTGTTTGATTTACTTGATTATTCAGATGAGCAGAGAATTAAACTGATATTCCACCAGTTACGAGAGACTGCCAGGAGTTGGTGGATTACAAGTAAAAGAATGCTAGAACAGAGAGGTACAGTGATTTCGTGGGAAATATTCAGAACTGAATTTTATCGAAGATTTTTCTCAGTTTCGTACCGGGAGGACAAGAAAGCGTAATTTGAGAATTTAAGACAAGGCCAACTGAATATTGAAGAATATGTTGCGAAATTCTCTACTCTACTGCGTTTCGCTCCTAATATAATTGGAAATGATGAAGCTGTAGCGGATCAGTTTATCAGAGGATTGAACTCGGAGATAGTTGCATTGATGAATATGCAGCGACCTTATCATTTTGCTGATGCCTTGAGTAAAGCAAAGAGAGCGGAGGCGAGTCTGATTAGACAACTAAAAAGGGTGTGTGCGATGCAACCCCAGACGCAGCAATCCCCTCTCCGATTTGATCGCGGCAGCACAAGTGGAAAGCAAGATTTGCTGAAAGCTCGAAAGAAACCATTCAAGAAGTTAAGGAGCGGACTGAACGGTTCAACTAGCTCCAGTTGTTCCAGCCCAAGTTATACTGGAATGTATTGCAGGATTTGCGGAGGGAGACATTCCACAGAGCAATGCTAGTGAGTGACTGGTAGTTGCCATATTTGCCGACAGCCGGGACATTTTGCTAGAGTTTGTCCTCAGAGAAGTTCCCGAAGATTTTAGGGAGCAGAAGACCGAGGAACAGACATAGGACACACCTGATGATAGAGTGGCAGGTATTGTTCTTTTATGATTATATTGCATAGGTAATGATATATACTAATGCATTCCCTACGATTATCTTTGACTGAGTTGCATTGAGATATGTTGTATCTGTTGGGTCTGTATTTACTGTAGCATTGATTCCCTTATTTTGTGGGAAAGAAAGATTGATATTGGAGATTTCTGTGAAATACCGTATACTACAGTAAGATGAGAATGAGGTCGAGTTAGATTATGATGTACTTGTATTTCTGATTTGACCGCATAATTGATATTAATATGCTGTACAAGTACAGAACTAGTTCAGATTCCTGCCAGAAAAATATAAGATTCAGACCAGATAGGAATGATGAGTAGAAATTCCTCGGTAAGGATTCTAGATCTAGAATTCCTTTGATATCTGTATTGTCTATGACTCGATTATTACAGAAAGGAGCAGATGGCATCCTTATGTATTCAGTAGACATACTGAAATCGAGCCTAGCATTGGCAGATTGCCAGTGATGTACGAGTTGGCTGATAATTGCCAGATAAGATTTCAGATTTGCTTTATATCAGAAAGATAGGTTTCAGAATTGAATTGATACCAGGTACTGGTTGTGTTTTAGAATTCAGTACAGAATGATATTGAATGTACATAATGACACTGAAAGAATTGAAAAATCAGTAGAAGAGTACCGACCAGGAGTTACATCTGATTTAATGTTTCTCTTTGGCATGTTTCAGTATGTTCAGAGATATTATGATGATTTAATGCTTGTTGTATCTATGATATTTTGATATGATTGCAGCATCTGATTGATTGAATCGAATATCTGAAGATTGTAGTGAATACTCTGAGAACTGTGATTATTGTATACAGAAATTATTCAGATATGAATCCTGCTTGAAACAGATTGTATTCAGAATATGCGATATCTGAAGTTAATATACCGATTGATTTTGACACAGTTGAGATCAGAATCAGTGACTGAGGATAATACCGATATCAGACAGAGCAGAAATGTCAGAAATGTTAGAAATTTATTTTGGTCTGAAGTGACAAATTTTCGTATACGATTGTTGTTTTGTGTCTGCCTGAGTATTGTTATTGTTCTAACACAATATTTGAGATAGCTTATATTGTTTGAGGATATATTATATTTGCAGATGATATATAGCAGTTGATCAAAACGACATGAAGACGTGATTGATTAGTCAGAATTGACAATATTGCCAGGAATTGCCGTTGTATGAGTTTACTAAACTCACTAGATCAGTATAGATTATTGATATTATGAATCTGATTTGATAGTACTGTTATTCTGAGTCAGTGTTTGATATAGATTATTCAAACCGAATCAGAGTTGAATTCGAGAATTTCAGTAGATGAGAAATATAATCAGAATGTTCAGAGATTAATTTCGATAATCAGAGCAGAACATCGATCAGAGTAGCAGATATGTGATTTTGTTACTATATGAGAATGATTATTTTGTGATGTCAAATGTTTCAGAATTGTATAACAGAATTTGATATCGACAATCAGAACCGAATATCAGGTAGGTATTTTCCTTAATTTATATTATTAACTGATTGTTTATACCAAATAGTTCGAATTGGAAATGACAGATAGGGTCAGAAGCGCACAGAAATGGATTCAGTAGTCGTTCAGGTAACAGAAAGTATATGATAATTCGAACAGATAGTTTTGATATAGACCAATTAAATCAGTTATGGCACAATTTATGCTGAAATGTTGGCAGAATTGTACTGAAATGTCTGAATTGCCAGCAGGTGAAAGCAGAAAGAAAGAAACCATGAGGTTTATTACAGAGATTGTCTATTCCTGAATGGAAATGAGATCACATTTCCATGGATTTTGTAACGCAGTTACCGCGTTCCTCCCGAGGTTGTGATGCGATTTGGATTGTGATTGACAGATTTTTCAATCTATATATATTAGTTTGTACCAGATAACGTACAAACATGACCAAATGACACAGATCGATGTGTGAAAAGTGGTCAGAATAACTAGAATGCCGAAGTAGGGTATATCGGATTGTGATTTTGCTTGATTTTGTGCTTTTGGCAGAAGGTATATCATGATTTTATCTATGGTTTATAGATTGACGGATAGTTGTAGTGAACTATCTAGATACTGGAGGATATCCAGGAACTGTAGTGCTGGATTTTGGCACTAGTGACCTGATGTCTTGTCACTTTATGAATTACTGTATAATGATAGCTATCAAACGAGTATTGAGATAGCAACAGATAAGACATTGTACAGTGAGTACTGCAGATTTCCGCTGAATGGGAATGATATTACGGTGACATTTGAGATTGAATTTGATAACAGCTGATGATATTGATTTGGTATGAGCTGTTGATTGGTATATACGGATGTTGTATAGCCAGTAATTGCAAGTAATTTGATCAGAACGGTTTGATAGAATGAATTTTCTGAAGTAACCTCTATTATACATTCCTTCCTTATCTTATTTGATTGTCTGTGATTTCGAGGACGAAATCATATCTTAGAGGGGGAGAAATGTAATGCCCGAGATTTTATATCGTGTTAAATTACGATTATTGATTTTAATCGAGACAATTATGAAAGGCTAACCGAGACACGAAATGAGATCGCGTGTGAGATTTGTTGTGCGAGGACCGTAGCTCTCGCGCACATGCGCGTTATGATGCGCGCACATGCGCAAGATGGACAGAAAGCCCCGCGTATATGCGCGAAGTGAGTGCTCGCATATGCGCGAGCATATGTTACCAACGTCCAGAGAGCCTCGCGCATATGCGCGGAAGGCGTCGCGCATATGCGCGAGCTGCCGAGAAATGATGTGCGATGACCAGTAGGTCTCGCGCATATGCGCCGGTTGATGTCGCACATATGCACGAGACGTGTTTCTTGAAGGAACGAGCCACGTTTCCTTGAGCATGCATGGTATATATATATGTATTATATGAATTCATTTCATCATAAGAAGCACGAAAAAAGAGAGAACCGAGGAAGGGAAGCTCCAAATCCTTACGCCTTTTTACTTTAATCCGCCCGTCTGATTTTGAATTCGACTTCAGTACCGAGTTCCTATCAACGCAGGCTACAACTGGACGTAAGTTTTGTTACGTTTAGACATGTTATGAAATTATGATGTTGTCAGAATTAAATGGAATTCATATATGATGTTCTTGACATGTTAGACATCATAGAATCGAAGTCAGATAAAAGAATAGACTGTTTATGAAATTGTTATGAATTTCAGAGTTGAATTAGTTGAGATTCTATATCAGAGTTGTGTTATTATTCAGATTATGAGTTGTACTGATACTGGTTATGAATTCTGGTATTATATCTGTGGTATTGAAATAGACGGGGTTATTGTGACTGTATTGTTATGCCGTCGAAACATCAGTAGATTGATATTGATCAGATTCAGTATTGACTGAGATTGATCAGATTCAGTAATGATTTCGATTGTATCGTGATATCATTGACATGAATTAGATTGTACCGTGTTCAGATATGGATCAGATTATATACCGATTTGAGTATTGATCAAAACAGGTCTTGAATTGAGTTATATACTGATATGGTATTTATATGATTGTCATTATCAGATTTGGATATGGACAGATTGGGATATGAGACTTCGTCTTCATCCGATCGTGAAGAGAAAGGTATAAATAAATGTTGATTCGGGATTGCACAACTCGAGTTGGTTTGACTTGAGTTTCCCAAAATCACATACTTTATTTTATTGCATTGATGTTTGCAGATTATCAGATTGATATGTTTATTCTATTGAATTATAGCAGAGCCAGAGTTTGAGTCTAGGGCAGATCAGCCTAGCTAGGGCAGAACCGCCGAGTCTTTGTCAAAACCGCGTAGACTCTAGACTTACGGTGTATCGATGAGCTTAGATGTAGATCGACGTCTATTGTAGACATTCGATACAGCATACCAAAGTCTAAATTAGATCGGGATCCCTAGATTAGAACGAGAGATGAGTTGAGTCTTAGATATCGAGACTAGAACTTGATTTACAAATTTGTATTGATTTATGTTTCGTAGATTACGATTCAGATATTATTTACAGATTGGTATTGATACATGTTGTTTGATTATGCTACATGTGATAAGATATAATTCATGCTTTTATGTTAATACAGTTAACTGCATGTATACATTATTTATACTGGGATTTATTCTCACCGGAGTTATCCGGCTGTTGTCTTGTTTTGTATGTGTGCATGACAACAGGTGGGACATTATCGGGGTCAAGAAGGTGATGAGAGAAGACGAGTTTAGAGTGGTGATTCCGGACTTATTGTAGACTTGGTTTAATACTTGAAATTTAGTAGTTAAACCTTAGACTAGTTTGAATAATTGTTGTACATTATTGTACTTATATACTGAGATGTATATTAGTTACATTCCATTAAGCTCCGCACTTGCATTTTAAAAAGAAAAATTTTTAGACACTGATTATCTGAATTGATAATTAATTCCCAAAGATGATTAAGAAGATGATTAGCGTCCGGGTCCTCACAAAAGGTGGTATCAGAGCGATAGATCCTTTAGACTGAGATAGAAGAGAATGAGCGGGGTAGATAGATAGAGTTTTTTTTCCTTGCATGTGATTGCTAGCATGAGATTTATTTTATTGTTGATTTACATTGTGTACGCTAGCATGACATTATGCATTACTGCTTTAAAATACATGTTATCTAATTATCTGATTTGAATTGGTAATATGTATTATTGAGTATGAATCAGATCTGATTCATGATCAGCAGTAAGATGATCAAAGAAAGATTTGGAAAAGATTTGTAGTATTTGAGTACTAATGTTTTGATAAGCAGATATACCTCCACGGAGAATTCTAGAAAGGGGTAGTACTTCGACTGAAAAGATAGATGTATCAGAAACTCAGATGGAAATACAGTTGAAAGAATTTCAGGTAATTCAGCCGCCGATCCTGAGTGGTACCGAGACGTCTGAAGATTGAGAGAACTGGTTTGATGACATAGAAATACTGTTTGATTTACTTGATTATTCAGATGAGCAGAGAATTAAACTGATATTCCACCAGTTACGAGAGACTGCCAGGAGTTGGTGGATTACAAGTAAAAGAATGCTAGAACAGAGAGGTACAGTGATTTCGTGGGAAATATTCAGAACTGAATTTTATCGAAGATTTTTCTCAGTTTCGTACCGGGAGGACAAGAAAGCGTAATTTGAGAATTTAAGACAAGGCCAACTGAATATTGAAGAATATGTTTCGAAATTCTCTACTCTACTGCGTTTTGCTCCTAATATAATTGGAAATGATGAAGCTGTAGCGGATCAGTTCATCAGAGGATTGAACTCGGAGATAGTTGCATTGATGAATATGCAGCGACCTTATCATTTTGCTGATGCCTTGAGTAAAGCAAAGAGAGCGGAGGCGAGTCTGATTAGACAACTAAAAAGGGTGTGTGCGATGCAACCCCAGACGCAGCAATCCCCTCTCCGATTTGATCGCGGCAGCACAAGTGGAAAGCAAGATTTGCTGAAAGCTCGAAAGAAACCATTCAAGAAGTTAAGGAGCGGACTGAACGGTTCAACTAGCTCCAGTTGTTCCAGCCCAAGTTATACTGGAATGTATTGCAGGATTTGCGGAGGGAGACATTCCACAGAGCAATGCTAGTGAGTGACTGGTAGTTGCCATATTTGCCGACAGCCGGGACATTTTGCTAGAGTTTGTCCTCAGAGAAGTTCCCGAAGATTTTAGGGAGCAGAAGACCGAGGAACAGACATAGGACACACCTGATGATAGAGTGGCAGGTATTGTTCTTTTATGATTATATTGCATAGGTAATGATATATACTAATGCATTCCCTACGATTATCTTTGACTGAGTTGCATTGAGATATGTTGTATCTGTTGGGTCTGTATTTACTGTAGCATTGATTCCCTTATTTTGTGGGAAAGAAAGATTGATATTGGAGATTTCTGTGAAATACCGTATACTACAGTAAGATGAGAATGAGGTCGAGTTAGATTATGATGTACTTGTATTTCTGATTTGACCGCATAATTGATATTAATATGCTGTACAAGTACAGAACTAGTTCAGATTCCTGCCAGAAAAATATAAGATTCAGACCAGATAGGAATGATGAGTAGAAATTCCTCGGTAAGGATTCTAGATCTAGAATTCCTTTGATATCTGTATTGTCTATGACTCGATTATTACAGAAAGGAGCAGATGGCATCCTTATGTATTCAGTAGACATACTGAAATCGAGCCTAGCATTGGCAGATTGCCAGTGATGTACGAGTTGGCTGATAATTGCCAGATAAGATTTCAGATTTGCTTTATATCAGAAAGATAGGTTTCAGAATTGAATTGATACCAGGTACTGGTTGTGTTTTAGAATTCAGTACAGAATGATATTGAATGTACATAATGACACTGAAAGAATTGAAAAATCAGTAGAAGAGTACCGACCAGGAGTTACATCTGATTTAATGTTTCTCTTTGGCATGTTTCAGTATGTTCAGAGATATTATGATGATTTAATGCTTGTTGTATCTATGATATTTTGATATGATTGCAGCATCTGATTGATTGAATCGAATATCTGAAGATTGTAGTGAATACTCTGAGAACTGTGATTATTGTATACAGAAATTATTCAGATATGAATCCTGCTTGAAACAGATTGTATTCAGAATATGCGATATCTGAAGTTAATATACCGATTGATTTTGACACAGTTGAGATCAGAATCAGTGACTGAGGATAATACCGATATCAGACAGAGCAGAAATGTCAGAAATGTTAGAAATTTATTTTGGTCTGAAGTGACAAATTTTCGTATACGATTGTTGTTTTGTGTCTGCCTGAGTATTGTTATTGTTCTAACACAATATTTGAGATAGCTTATATTGTTTGAGGATATATTATATTTGCAGATGATATATAGCAGTTGATCAAAACGACATGAAGACGTGATTGATTAGTCAGAATTGACAATATTGCCAGGAATTGCCGTTGTATGAGTTTACTAAACTCACTAGATCAGTATAGATTATTGATATTATGAATCTGATTTGATAGTACTGTTATTCTGAGTCAGTGTTTGATATAGATTATTCAAACCGAATCAGAGTTGAATTCGAGAATTTCAGTAGATGAGAAATATAATCAGAATGTTCAGAGATTAATTTCGATAATCAGAGCAGAACATCGATCAGAGTAGCAGATATGTGATTTTGTTACTATATGAGAATGATTATTTTGTGATGTCAAATGTTTCAGAATTGTATAACAGAATTTGATATCGACAATCAGAACCGAATATCAGGTAGGTATTTTCCTTAATTTATATTATTAACTGATTGTTTATACCAAATAGTTCGAATTGGAAATGACAGATAGGGTCAGAAGCGCACAGAAATGGATTCAGTAGTCGTTCAGGTAACAGAAAGTATATGATAATTCGAACAGATAGTTTTGATATAGACCAATTAAATCAGTTATGGCACAATTTATGCTGAAATGTTGGCAGAATTGTACTGAAATGTCTGAATTGCTAGCAGGTGAAAGCAGAAAGAAAGAAACCATGAGGTTTATTACAGAGATTGTCTATTCCTGAATGGAAATGAGATCACATTTCCATGGATTTTGTAACGCAGTTACCGCGTTCCTCCCGAGGTTGTGATGCGATTTGGATTGTGATTGACAGATTTTTCAATCTATATATATTAGTTTGTACCAGATAACGTACAAACATGACCAAATGACACAGATCGATGTGTGAAAAGTGGTCAGAATAACTAGAATGCCGAAGTAGGGTATATCGGATTGTGATTTTGCTTGATTTTGTGCTTTTGGCAGAAGGTATATCATGATTTTATCTATGGTTTATAGATTGACGGATAGTTGTAGTGAACTATCTAGATACTGGAGGATATCCAGGAACTGTAGTGCTGGATTTTGGCACTAGTGACCTGATGTCTTGTCACTTTATGAATTACTGTATAATGATAGCTATCAAACGAGTATTGAGATAGCAACAGATAAGACATTGTACAGTGAGTACTGCAGATTTCCGCTGAATGGGAATGATATTACGGTGACATTTGAGATTGAATTTGATAACAGCTGATGATATTGATTTGGTATGAGCTGTTGATTGGTATATACGGATGTTGTATAGCCAGTAATTGCAAGTAATTTGATCAGAACGGTTTGATAGAATGAATTTTCTGAAGTAACCTCTATTATACATTCCTTCCTTATCTGATTTGATTGTCTGTGATTTCGAGGACGAAATCATATCTTAGAGGGGGAGAAATGTAATGCCCGAGATTTTATATCGTGTTAAATTACGATTTTTGATTTTAATCGAGACAATTATGAAAGGCTAACCGAGACATGAAATGAGATCGCGTGTGAGATTTGTTGTGCGAGGACCGTAGCTCTCGCGCACATGCGCGTTATGATGCGCGCACATGCGCAAGATGGACAGAAGGCCCCGCGTATATGCGCGAATTGAGTGCTCGCATATGCGCGAGCATATGTTACCAACGTCCAGAGAGCCTCGCGCATATGCGCGGAAGGCGTCGCGCCGGTTGATGTCGCACATATGCGCGAGACGTGTTTCTTGAAGGAACGAGCCACGTTTCCTTGAGCATGCATGGTATATATATATATGTATTATATGAATTCATTTCATCATAAGAAGCACGAAAAAAGAGAGAACCGAGGAAGGGAAGCTCCAAATCCTTACGCCTTTTTACTTTAATCCGCCCGTCTGATTTTGAATTCGACTTCAGTACCGAGTTCCTATCAACGCAGGCTACAACTGGACGTAAGTTTTGTTACGTTTAGACATGTTCTGAAATTATGATGTTGTCAGAATTAAATGGAATTCATATATGATGTTCTTGACATGTTAGACATCATAGAATCGAAGTCAGATAAAAGAATAGACTTTTTATGAAATTGTTATGAATTTAAGAGTTGAATTAGTTGAGATTCTATATCAGAGTTGTGTTATTATTCAGATTATGAGTTGTACTGATACTGGTTATGAATTCTGGTATTATATCTGTGGTGTTGAAATAGACGGGGTTATTGTGACTGTATTGTTATGCCGTCGAAACATCAGTAGATTGATATTGATCAGATTCAGTATTGACTGAGATTGATCAGATTCAGTAATGATTTCGATTGTATCGTGATATCATTGACATGAATTAGATTGTACCGTGTTCAGATATGGATCAGATTATATACCGATTTGAGTATTGATCAAAACAGGTCTTGAATTGAGTTATATACTGATATGGTATTTATATGATTGTCATTATCAGATTTGGATATGGACAGATTGGGATATGAGACTTCGTCTTCATCCGATCGTGAAGAGAAAGATATAAATAAATGTTGATTCGGGATTGCACAACTCGAGTTGGTTTGACTTGAGTTTCCCAAAATCACATACTTTATTTTATTGCATTGATATTTGCAGATTATCAGATTGATATGTTTATTCTATTGAATTATAGCAGAGCCAGAGTTTGAGTCTAGGGCAGATCAGCCTAGCTAGGGCAGAACCGCCGAGTCTTTGTCAAAACCGCGTAGACTCTAGACTTACGGTGTATCGATGAGCTTAGATGTAGATCGACGTCTATTGTAGACATTCGATACAGCATACCAAAGTCTAAATTAGATCGGGATCCCTAGATTAGAACGAGAGATGAGTTGAGTCTTAGATATCGAGACTAGAACTTGATTTACAAATTTGTATTGATTTATGTTTCGTAGATTACGATTCAGATATTATTTACAGATTGGTATTGATACATGTTGTTTGATTATGCTACATGTGATAAGATATAATTCATGCTTTTATGTTAATACAGTTAACTGCATGTATACATTATTTATACTGGGATTTATTCTCACCGGAGTTATCCGGCTGTTGTCTTGTTTTGTATGTGTGCATGACAACATGTGGGACATGATCGGGGTCAAGAAGGTGATGAGAGAAGACGAGTTTAGAGTGGTGATTCCGGACTTATTGTAGACTTGGTTTAATACTTGAAATTTAGTAGTTAAACCTTATACTAGTTTGAATAATTGTTGTACATTATTGTACTTATATATTGATATGTATATTAGTTACATTCCATTATGCTCCGCACTTGCATTTTAAAAAGAAAAATTTTTAGACCCTGATTATCTGAATTGATAATTAATTCCCAAAGATGATTAAGAAGATGATTAGCGTCCGGGTACTCACACCGACCGTAACATACCTTTCAAATATTACCAAAAAAAGATCGAAATGTGTAGGTGAGAAGTCTTGAACCTCTGAATTCTACTATAACTCAAGAACTCGGATCATTTATCAAAACAGAGCAATTTTTGTACAAAATTCATAATTATTCAATAATGCTTCGAATCAAGATCTGCAATTTGGATATTCAAGAAAACTCAAATCCCAACAATTGTGTAAAGAAGGAAACCTTATCATTTCTTAATCGTAATATGACATAAAAACATTCATTGAATCATTTTGTCAAACAGGTGACGTGCGTGCTCAAGAGTTAGCTCATTTACTTTGCCATTGGCTTCAATTCCATTTTAAATTCAAACCAACACAATCACAATCTCCAAAATTACTGAACACCAAAATCCAACAAAAACTAAACTCACAAGCTTACCTTAGTTTCTTGAACCCAAAATGCTCTTGCTCTTACTCCAAAAACCCAACAAGTAGCTAGAATCAAAGGTAAAAATGTAGGAAAAAGAGAACCCTAGCTTCTCTTGGAGTGAAAAATCGAGAATTAAGGAGAGAAATGAGGGAAAGTGAACCAACTCTTCTATTATATCACTTAAATCTCGAAAACACGCTTTTTAAAAATCGCTGGCAGTCCGGGCGGACATCTTTTTCCGCCCGTGCGCGGAACTCTCGGCCAAAACACCATTTTTCCTGAACAAGACCCGCCCGGGCGCACATTAATTCCCACCCGGGCGCGCACTCTGCGCACATCCACTACAAAGATCGCTTCCGAAACGCCTCTTCCCTTCAGAATTAGGAAAAGTGGTAAACTAAAAAGTTGTATCCCTATGTCTTGGCTTGCATCTCCAATTTGCCTCATGTCATTTGGAGGTCTGAGTAAAAAGGTATGCTCAATCTCCCAACATGTGTCATTGTAGGAACGACGATACGCACGACACACTTCGGGGCGCTTTTGGCTCATCTTTCCTAATGATTTGAACAAAACTCAAAACTGAAAAGTTATAGCCTTATGTCTTATCTTTCTAATGGAAGTGGTCTCACATCAATTGGATCAATATACAAAACATTATTCTAAAAACCACAACTACTGCCACATTTTTCATACCGTTTCTGCACTTCCATTACCTATTTAGCTCAAATTCCACCTTTGATTCTACCCATCCATTATCTATTCCATCTATAACATCATTACCATTCATACCATAACGTAAAGCCAAGAACCATCACAACTACTGCCATATTATATCAAAATTCGGGCATTACAATTCCTCCCCTCTAAAAATAGATTTCGTCATCGAAATCAATCATCTCTTTCAAGTCTATCATGTAATAATCAATATTGAAATTAAAACCGAGAATAGAAGCGTACTTCATTTGAATAACTCTGGATATTTTTGTCTCATTTTATCTTCTAATTCCCAAGTTGCCTCCTCGACACCATGTCTGTTCCACTGTAATTTAATCAACGGTATCAATTTATTTCTGAGTTGCTTATTTTTTCTGTCCAGAATTTGAATCGGTCTCTCAATGTAGCTCAAATTCTGATCTAACTCAACCTCATCGGGTGGAAGTACATGAGAAGGATCTGGATGATATTTCCTCAACATAGACACATGAAAAACATCATGAATACCTGATAATGCAGGAGGAAGAGCTAATCTATAAGCCAAATCACCAACACGTTCCAAAATCTCATACGGACCTATGAATCTCGGTGATAATTTACCCTTCTTTCCAAATCTAACTGTACCACGAAAAGGAGATATTTTAAGAAAAACTCACCTTTCTCAAAAATCAACGGCAGTCTCCTGATCTTCGCATACTTAGCCTGTCTATTCTGAGCAGCTGTCATACGAATCTGAATCAATTTCACCTTCTCTGTCTTATCTCTTATCATATCAGGTCCTACAATTGGTGCTTCAGATAAATCATCCCAATAAAGAAGAGATCTACACTTCCTGCCATATAGTGCTTCAAATGGTGACATTCCAATACCCACTTGATAATTGTTGTTATAAGAAAACTCGACAAGTGGTAACGAATCCTGCCAACCAATACCAAAATCCATCACTACAGCTCTCAGCATATCCTTTAATGTCTGAATAGTACGTTCTGACTGTCCGTCTGTCTGAGGATGATATGCTGTACTCAAATGCAAACGAGTACCAAGGGCCTCTTGTAAACTCTGCCAAAAATGAGAAGAAAATCTGGGATCACGATCTGATACAATTGACTTAGGCACACCATGCAATTTCAAAACTTCTCTGATGTACAATCTGGCCATCTGATCATGCCTATATGTCATCTGATAAGGAATGAAACACGAAGACTTAGTTAATCTGTCAACTATAACCCAAATTGCATCGCAACCCCTCGACGACCTCGGCAATTTCGTGACAAAGTCCATGGTTCTATGGTCCCACTTCCATTTTGGAACCTTAAGGCTATGCAAAAGACCTCCTGGTCGCTTCCTTTCGGCTTTCACTTGTTGACAATTCAAACTACGAGATACAAATTCTGCTATGTCAGATTTCATTCTTTTCCACCAAAATTGTTTCTTCAAGTCATTGTACATCTTTTTACTTCCAGGGTGTACACTGAATTTACTGCAATGAGCATCACGCAAAATCTGTATCCTCAACTCTGAAATATTAGGAACTACAATACGATCATTCACAAACAAAATACCCTCATTATTGACCTGAAATTCTGATCGATGTCCTGATCTGACGAGTTCAACGGATTTCTGAATACTTTGATCTAATCTTTGGGCCTCTTTAATTTTAAAAAACAACTCGGGCTCTGTCTGAATCATAAACACTCTTATAGGTTGAGTATCTACCACAAAATCCAAACCAGAAAGACAACATTCTTCTACTAGATCAGATACACTGCTAGTGATCAAAGACATATTACATACTTTTCTGCTCAAAGCATCGGCTGCTGCATTAAACTTTCCTGGATAATATTTTATTTCGCAATCATAGTCTTTCAACAAATCTAACCAACGCCTCTGTCTCATGTTCAACTTTGCTTGTGAAAAGAGGTATTTCAAACTCTTATGATCAGTGAATATCTCAAATGTCTCCCCATACAAGTAGTGACGCCAAATCTTTAGCGCAAAAACCACTGCTGCTAGTTCCAAGTCATGAACGGGGTATCTAGATTCATGTGGCTTCAACTGTCTTGAAGCATAGGCAACCACACGGCCATGTTGCATTAATAAACAACCCAGTCCTTGATGCGAAGCATCAGTGTGCACTGTAAATCCTCCTACACCTGATGGAATAGTCAGAATTGGAGCACTAGTCAATCTCTGCTTAAGTTCATCAAAACTAGCCTCACATGCCGGTGACCAAATAAATGGTACATTGTTTTGTGTCAGCTGGGTAATTGGCCTCTCAATCTTTGAGAATCCTTCAATAAATCTGCGATAATAGCCTGCCAAACCCATAAAACTACGTACCTCGGGAACTGATGTCGGTCTAGACCAATTAATGATTGCCTCAACTTTACTCGGATCAACTGATATACCAGCACTCGAAATCACATGTCCAAGGAAAACCACTCTATCCAACCAAAACTCGCATTTGGATAATATAGCATACAACTTTTCAGTTCTCAAAATCTGCAGTACAACTCTCAAGTGTTCAGCATGCTCAAATTCAGATTTTGAATAAATAAGAATATCATCAATGAAGATCACAACAAATTGATCTATATACCGTTGAAACACACGGTTCATCAAATCCATAAATACCGCAGGTGCATTGGTCAACCCAAAAGGCATAACCAAAAATTCAAAATGCCCATACCTGGTACGAAAAGCAGTCTTAGGCACATCTGCCTCTCTAACTCTTAACTGATGATATCCGGATCTTAAATCAATCTTAGAATATACTGAAGAACCCTGCAACTGGTCAAAGAGATCATCAATCCTTGGCAAAGGATACTTATTCTTTACTGTGGCTTTATTCAACTGTCTACAATCGACACAAAGCCTCATAGACACATCTTTCTTCTTTACGAATAAAACCGGAGCACCCCAAGGTGAAACACTTGGTCTTTTATAACCTTTAGCCAATAGATCCTCAAGTTGTTCCTTCAGTTCTTTTAGTTCAATTGGTGCCATCCTATAAGGAACTCTAGAAATAGGATGTGTACCTGGCATCAACTCAATGTTGAACTCAATCTCTCGGACTGGAGGAAATCCTGGAATTTCATCTGGAAATACTTCTGAAAATTCACTAACAATTGGAACATCTGTCAATTTAGGTACTGACCTTGAAATATCAATTGCATAAACCAAGAAACATTCGGCTCCTTTCTGCAACAAACGAGTCATGGACAAAACAGATATCAAAGGAATCTTAGCTCGAGAACCCTTACCATAGAATGTCCAGTGATCTGTCATATCAGGCCTAAACTTAACAACCTTCTGAAAACAATCTACAGTAGCTTTGTATCTTGTCAACATGTCAATACCAAGTATGAAGTCAAAATCAGACATCTCCAACACAATGCAATCAATATCAATGACATTATCCTCATAACGAAATTCACAACCATTTATCATTTCAGCTGACCTCATCACTTTGCCCAGTGGAGTAGAAATAGATAATGTAGATGATAATGGCATAGCATGCAACGAATGCAATGTGACAAAGTGCTCAGCTATGAAAGTATGTGATGCACCAGTATCCATCAAAACATAAGCAGGATAACCTGAGAGAAAACAATTACCTGCAATGACATTATCTGGAGCATTATGTGCCTCATCCTCCGTGAGTGTAAAAACTCGAGCCTGCTGTCTTGGTGTCTGTCCTACCCTGTGGCTACCACTCTGTTTGTTCTGATCATTACGGTTTGATTGCTGATAAGAATGAACTGTAGGGGTTTGACGATTCTGGTGAGGTGTCTGTCTCGATGATCCCCCACTCTGAGATATTTCCCTGCCACGGTTAGGACACACTCGAGCATAGTGTCCCACCTGGTTACACAAGTGGCAAGCTCCCGAGATTCCTCTACATTGATCGGTATAATATCTACCACCACACTGACCACAAGTCGGGGCTGAATAACCAGTACTCTGAACTGAACCAGACTGTCTCGATCCACTAGAACTCGAAAAATTACTGCCATGTCTCTTAAATTGCTTTCCTCTAGCCTTGAACTGCTCTCTTATGTTTCCACTGTTACCGCCACTATTACCCTATCTGAAATGCTGTCGGAACTGTGGCTGTTGGGGTCATTGCGAATACTGAAAACCTCTCTGCCTAATGATTCCAGTTTCAGCTCCCTTTGCTCGATCAAGAGCCTCAGCAAAAGTGTTAGGCCTTCCAGTATAAACCAGGGTAAAGATATCAGGATTAAGACCATTTATAAAGTGATCGGCCTTAGCTTCTTCATCGGATACTACATGAGGAGCAAATCTTAGTAAATTCGAGAACTTAGCAACATAGTCATCAATATTCAGATTTCCCTGTTTTAGATTTGCAAACTCGGCTCCCCTATATTTCCTGTAAGAGGTATGAAAGAAACGCTGATAAAATTCAGATTTAAAAATATCCCAGGTAACAATCGTACCTCGACCCTCTAAATCTTTCTTGGTCATTATCCACCAACTCTTAGCAACATCCAATAACTGATGAACAACTAATTTGATTCTACGATCATCTGGATACTCAAGAGATCCAAATAACTGATCCATATTCTCCAACCAGTTCTCACACTCTAATGCATTCTCTGTACCCTTCAACATGGGTGGGTGCAAAGACTGAAATCTGACTAACAGTATCTCCATCGGAGTCGGAGTTATATCCATCTGAGTATGAGTAGCACTGCCTTGATCTTGTGCCACTGGTACGTTCTGTCTATGTCTACCACGACCTCTACCTCGAGTAGCCATGTCTGATATAAAATAGATCAAACACATATAAAAGCACAATATCATAATCATCTCAATCTTGTATCAATCATCTCTGGCTCTTGAGACTCAACAATCTCAAAAATCTCGAATAAAACTCAACAATATAATATCTCAATTTAAATCATGTATTTCACATCATAGCACAATGAAAATGCTAACAAGTATATCACATGATCAAGCAATTCGAACTGACTCGATCTACCCTGTTCCCAAATATCTTAGGCTCTGATACCACCTAATGTGGGGCCCCGGGTCCGATATCTAATACCAATAATTATAATTGTAACAAACCAAACGATTTAGTAAAATACATAATTTGTAGTTCACAAATCCACATAACATTTTCAAAATAATTTAATTGTCTCAAATGTTTGAATATAAGTTTCAACATGCCAAAATAAACTAGTGAACCAAAGAAATCCAAACATCATCACATAGCTCCTAAGACCCGAGAATCCCACTCTAACTCGTGTCTTCTCGCCTGAAGCTGAACTCTGGCATCCCAAGCCTCGCCTAACCTACCGTCAAGCACATGAAAACAAGAGGTAGCCGACATGCCCGTGAGTATAAACCCAGTATGAAACAATCAATAACATATGAGAATTAAAATTTACAAATAGTTCATATGAGATTCAGAAAGATGCAATATAATGCAATGCATGATCAGAAGCTGTGGGCTATCAATAAATCTCAAGATCAAGTGAATCATCTGGTCATAGGGTACCCAAGGATAGAGAATCTCCCAGCAATATCCACCGACTCATCCGCTCGAGGTGGGTTGCTGTGTTCTACAATCCCAGGACTATGGTGCGCCTATAGAGAGTGTTCAGGCCATAGCAGCGACCTCCGCATACACTATACCAACTCAACTATAGCCCCATACGTCCAACAAATCAATAAATCAAGGCGACTTCAGCCATATCAAATTTGAATCGACAAGTGGCTCAATATGCAATGTAATGATGCAAATCAATATCATCATTTCGATATCATAATAAACTCATCTCAATACAACAATCATCATCAAATCACCAATAATTCATCGAGCCATAGAGTTTTCAATTTAAAATAAAAATGATACTTTTACCTCGTATGTTACCGACCGTAACATACCTTTTAAATATTACCAAAAGAAGATCGAAATGTGTAGGTGAGAAGTCTTGAACCTCTGAATTCTACTATAACTCAAGAACTCGGATCATTTATCAAAACAGAGCAATTTCTGTACAAAATTCATAATTAATTCAATAATGCTTCGAATCAAGATCCGCAATTTGGATATTCAAGAAAACTCAAATCCCAACAATTGTGTAAAGAAGGAATCCATAACATTTCTTAATCGTAATATGACATAAAAACATTCATTGAATCATTTTGTCAAACACGTGACGTGCGTGCTAAAGAGTTAGCTCCTTTACTTTGCCATTGGCTTCAATTCCATTTTAAATTCAAACCAACACAATCACAATCTCCAAAATTCCTCAACACCAAAATCCAAAAATAACTAAACTCACAAGCTTACCTTATTTCCTTGAACCCAAAATGCTCTTGCTCTTACTTCAAAAACCCAACAAGTAGCTAGAATCAAAGGGACAAATGAAGGAAAAAGAGAACCCTAGCTTCCCTTGGAGTGAAAAATCGAGAAGTAAGGAGAGAAATGAGGGAAAAGTGAACCAACTCTTCTATTATATCACTTAAATCTCGAAAACACGCTTTTTTAAAATCGCTGGCCGCCCGGGCGGACATCTTTTTCCGCCCGTGCGCGGAACTCTCGGCCAAAACACCATTTTTCCCGAACAAGACCCGCCCGGGCGCACATTAATTCCTGCCCGGGCGCGCACTCTGCGCACATCCACTACAAAGATCGCTTCCGAAACGTCTCTTCCCTTCAGAATTCGGAAAAGTGGTAAACTAGAAAGTTGTAGCCCTATGTCTTGGCTTGCATCTACAATTGGCTTCATGTCATTTGGAGGTTTGAGTAAAACGTTATGCTCAATCTCCCAACATGTGTCATTGTAGGAACGACGATACGCACGACACACTTCGGGGCGCTTTTGGCTCATCTTCCCTAATGATTTGAACAAAACTCAAAACTGGAAAGTTATAGCTTTATGTCTTATCTTTCTAATGGAAGTGGCCTTACATCAATTGGATCAATATACAAAACATTATTCTAAAAACCACAACTACTGCTACATTTATTATACCGTTTCTGCACTTCCATTACCTATTTAGCTCAAATTCCACCTTTGATTCTACCCATCCATTATCTATTCCATTCTATAACATTATTACCATTCATACCATAACGTAAAGCCAAGAACCATCACAACTACAGCCATATTATATCAAAATTCGGGCATTACATGAGTAAATATGTTACACAATAAAAAGTTATGTTAACATCAAAATAAGGATTGCGAACATAAAATGTTCCAACACGCTGCGGCGCTACAGATGCGAAAATGAGATATGTAAACCCACGTTCACCTCACCGAACCATTATCTCCATTTTCCCTCCTCCTTCTCCGTCGAAACCCTTTCTCTCCTTCCATTTCTAAATTTCTTCTTCAATTTAAGGGATATTTGTTCAAGAAAAATATGAAATGAAGGTATATTTGAGATCCTCTCATCACGGGCTTCAAAATGATGTAAGTATTTCCCAATTTTATTCAAGTTTTGATACGAATCTGACCGAGCGTGGCGTGCAAATGATTGGAAGGAGATTTAGAGAGCGTCGTTGTTTCGGACCTTCAAGCTCAATAATGATGAATCAAGCATATCCAAGCAAGTGGTGGAGTTCAACAAAGAATATAATGAAGGAGTCCCGAACAACCAAGCATATGAGTGCAAAATGGCCCAAGAGAAGCAGCGCAGCAGCACGCGCTAGCGCAGATGTGCAGAAGCAGCAGCACGCGCTAGCGCAGATGTGCAGGACCACACGCGCGCCCGCGCCAGAAGTAGTGAGTAACGCGCGCTAGCGCAAATCAGCAGAACTGCGCGCGCGCCCGTGCCAGAGGCAACGCGGGCGCGCGCGCCAGATGTGGCGCCACCGTGCGCCAGGGGCTGCATGTGCGCAGTATCTTGGCGCAGCTGCGCGAGTTCACGCAGAGCCGTGCGCACTGCCGTGTCAACCTTGCTAGCAAACTTTTGTTATGACTTTTTATACTACTTTTTCATGTTTTATTGATTATATAATCATTGTAAAGGACCAAAAACGAAAATAATTCAGAGATATAAGAAATTTTTTGAGGTTTTCTCTCAAATTTTCAAGCTATTTTAGCTTTGTTCTTCACAAAATCAAACTTATCAAAGATTGCATCTTTGTGGCGTTTGACAATTGTTTTCGCACGGATTGTAAAAAAAAAATTATTTGAAGGTTCGTATGAAATTCGATTGTTATTATCGTTGATATTTGTTGCTAAATGTTAATCGTTTAGAGGTGAATATCACAAATCGTTGCTTGTTTCAAAAGATCGGGACAACACAATCGATCCTTGTTCGTTATTGAATTGAGGGCGTGATTCTAATTAATCGTGTTTGCTTTTAATTCATACGAGGATTCATATCATATGGTATCACAGCCATACTCTTTACTGGTCGTGTGGGTGCATGTTCCTGGAAGTGCCCTGGAGTGCGGGTTAACGAAGGAGTTGGCACGAGGGCGTACAGTCTAAAGGGGTCGGGAATGCCTGGAAGTGCCCTGGAGTGCGGGTTAACGAATGAGTTGGAACGAGGACGTGCAGTCTAAAGGGGTCGGGAATGATGTGTCCCACATCGGTTAGCAAGAGTTGCCTTGGGAAAAATATATATGAATTCACAATCCTCCTCTCATGAGCTAGCTTTTGAGGTGGAGTTAGGTGGATTCATATCATATGGTATCAGAGCCTTTGGTTCTCTTTGATTCAAATAAGTTATTGTTGCTATTTTCATATCTGTCTAAAATTTCGTTCTTTTCTCAGATCTGTGTTATCCTTTTGTTTTTATTTTCAGATCATTCTAAAATTTTGTTCTGTTTTCAGATCTGTGTTATACTTTTATTTCTGTTTTCAGATCCGTGTTATCCTTTGTATTGTTGTAAGATCTGCGTTATTCTAGCGTTCTTGGTTTTGCGCAGTCCAAGTGAGACAGTTGCGAGTGTCCACGAGTTGAATCTTGTTAGTTTGATATACAAGTACAAAGCTTGAGCACATCTTAGAGAGAACTATCAAATTCGAGTGAAAACACTTGAGTGCGAGTGTTTATTTCTTGGAGTGACGTGCGAGGTTTTGTAGTGAGGACAAAAAAAAAAGAGAGAAAAATAAAAAGAGAGACGAGTGAACTTTCATTGGAGTGACCAGTTAGGATTCGTGGTGAGGTAACTTTATTCTTTTATTGTTTTATACTAACCTTTTCTTGCAGGTATAATGATTGACGAACTTCAATTTCAAACAATGTTAGGAAGGTTGGATAAAATGTGGCAGGAGGAGTTTCAACCTCTACGTGAGAGGTATAGGGGTTGTGTAGAAGAGGCGATGCATGATAGGCATGTTGATGAGAGTAGTCGAGGTAGTGGAGTTGAAAGAAGTAGAGCATTGCATTTGCATCATGATGATGATAGACGGTGTGCAGAGAATAGAGGAGTTGGCAGAAGAGGTGAACGTGGTGTGCATAGGGGGTCGTTGGCATCCACGCGGAGGACAGACTTGGAAGAGAAAATCATTGCTATGCCAAAGAAGGAGTCGTGATGTGAAGATTGCAAATATGAATATCAAGATACATTTAAAAACTCAAATCCTAGTACTTGTGATATTATATGTTGTTTGTATTTAGCAGTTGGGAATGATATCAGCCAATGTCCACATGAGGAGGTGATCGTAATAAAATCGCCAATTGAGCTTAATCCTCAAATGGAGGTTGATGTTGTGGGTGAGCTTAAATCTCAAGTGGAGGATCAGGTTGTTGTTGAGTATGAACTTGGAGATAAGGTTGCAGTTGAACCTGAGTCTGAAGT
This sequence comes from Primulina tabacum, assembly GCF_025594145.1. Lineage (NCBI taxonomy): Eukaryota > Viridiplantae > Streptophyta > Magnoliopsida > Lamiales > Gesneriaceae > Primulina > Primulina tabacum. The sequence continues at coordinate 27,565,653 of NC_134555.1, forward strand.
TGATGTTGTTTTTGAACCTGAACCTGAAGTTGAGGTTGTAGTGGAACCTGAATTTGAGGTTGTGGTTAATAAAGTTGTTGATGATAGTATTCCACTAATTGATGAGTCGAATGATGCCAAACAATGTACAGTGAAAGCTGAATCATTAGGTTGTGAAGAAGTTTCTAAATTGTCTACGATAGAGGAGGAGATGAGACAAGAAAATATTATGTTGCATACATGTTTGGAGGAACCTTGTGCTTCTCTTGTTCAATTGAATCCAAAAGGAGTCCTTGAGGTTCAATTGACACTTCATGAATTGGGTGAAAATGAATTTAAAATGGCCGAAAGAAAGAGTGAATAAAAGAGTGAGATGGCCATAGAAAAGAAAAAGGAGAGAAACGATGAAAAGGAAAAAGAGGCCAAAGAAAAAGAAAAGAAAAATAATTTGAAGGCCCAAAAGAGTGGGGTTGAGAATTTCTTATTCTTGTATAAACCCTTTCATGTACACTTGTACAAAGTGGTTTATTCTCATTTTGATGATATAGCTGGTTCAATCCCGAGCATTGTTATTTCTACTTTGCAGGATTTTGGTGAAGTCGTGATGAGGAAACAAACAAGTGTTGATGATGGGACAATGCGATGGGATGGCCCATGTGATGTTGAGAGCCATCATCGTGAGGTAAGCGTAGTTGTCACCGCAATGACTATGAGGTATGACTTTCTTTGCTATCTCAATTCTTTGTTTCGTTGTTTTCCGAAGTTTGGGGAACATGCTACATATGTGGTAGTTGTGAGGCCTAATTTATGTTTTATTCTTGTCTCAAATTCTTCTGGTTTCCAAAGTAGTGAGATATTGCATGTACCTATTGAGATTTTTGATTTGTGACGATTTTATAAATTGGTGGGATGTCGTTTTAACAATGGTTTGTATGCATTAGACTTAAATCCATGTGTCGTGTTAAAGGATTGCATGAATGGTACATTGGGCATGTTATATTGGCATGATTATTATTTGTTTGGTGATAGTGGTGAAAAGAGCATGAATGAATAAAAAATTTCTATGTTCATAATGAATATATTTTTAAGGAGATTAAATTGTTCATGTTATGTTCATTTTATGAATTAATCGCTAATGAGGCGTATTGTTGTGATTTCATCATTGATAAAATTCATGATTTTATGTGTTGGTTGCATATGAAGAGGTATGTTAAGTGGTGTAGTCAAGGGTGCATTGGATATAGGGAAAGGGCATCTAAGCTAGATTTTTATATATTGCATCAATTATATCTTATTCCTAGTAGACTATGGTCGTACTTATGTATGAATATTATTTTGGTGTTGACTAGGTCTAAAAAGAGGAGAAATATGATATTTGTGATATTTAGTAATTTTTTATCATGTGGTGTCAATTTTTATTTGGTATGTGGTAAAGTTGATAAGTTTATAGGAAAGGCAACGGGGATCTTGGGATTTCCAGTGCAAAAGGAGCGAGCAAACAATAGCACCTACAAATATGAATTTAAAGGTAAGCATGTTGATAATTTAATTATTTTTATTCTAACTTGCTTCGTTTTTGCGTAGGTAGACAAGATTTGAGGACAAATCTTTTTGAAGAAGGGAGTATGATACGAATCTGACCGAGCGTGGCGTGCAAATGATTGGAAGGAGATTTAGAGAGCGTCGTTGTTTCGGACCTTCAAGCTCAATAATGATGAATCAAGCATATTCAAGCAAGTGGTGGAGTTCAACATAGAATATAATGAAGGAGTCCCGAACAACCAAGCATATGAGTGCAAAATGGCCCGAGAGAAGCAGCGCAGCAGCACGCGCTAGCGCATATGTGCAGAAGCAGCAGAACGCGCTAGCGCAGATGTGCAGAAGCAGCAGCACACGCTAGCGCAGATGTGCAGGACCACACGCGCGCCCGCGCCAGAAGCAGTGCAGTAGCGCGCGCTAGCGCAGATCAGCAGAACTGCGCGTGCTCCCGCGCCAGGGGCAGCGCAGCCGCGCGCGCGCGTCCGCGCCAGATGTGGCGCCAACGCGCGCCAGGTGCTGCATGTGTGCTGTATCTTGCGCGCAGCTGCGCGAGTTCACGCACAGCCGCGCGCACTGCCGTGTCAACCTTGCTAGCCAACTTTTGTTATGACTTTTTACACTACTTTTTCATGTTTTATTGATTATATAATCATTGTAAAGGACCAAAAACGAAAATAATTCAGAGATATAAGAAATTTCTTGAGGTTTTCTCTCAAATTTTCAAGGCTATTTTAGCTTTGTTCTTCACAAAATCAAACTTATCAAAGATTGCATCTTTGTGACGTTTGTCTATTGTTTTCGCACGGATTGTCAAAAACAAGTTCTTTGAAGGTTTGTATTAAATTCGATTGTTATTATCGTTGATATTTGTTGCTAAGTGTTAATTGCTTAGAGGTGAATATCACAAATCGTTGCTTGTTTCAGAAGATCGGGACAACACAATCGATCCTTGTTCGTTATTGAATTGAGGGCGCGATTCTATTTAATCGTGTTTTCTTTTAATTCGTACGAGGATTCATATCATATGGTATCAGAGCCATACTCTTGACTGGTCGTGTGGGTGAATGTTCCTGGAAGTGCCCTGGAGTGCGGGTTAACGAAGGATTTGGCACGAGGACGTACAGTCTAAAGGGGTCGGGAATTCCTGGAAGTTCCCTGGAGTGCGGGTTAACAAAGGAGTTGGCACGAGGACGTGCAGTCTAAAGGGGTCGGGAATGATGTGTCCCACATCGGTTAGCAAGAGTTGTCTTGGGAAAAATATATATGAATTCACAATCCTCCTCTCATGAGCTAGCTTTTGAGGTGGAGTTAGGTGGATTCATATCAAGTTTGGAAATGGGTTGAAATTTAGAATTGATATTTGAGTTGATATTTGAGATATTAAGATGTCGAGGATGTTGTATTTGAGTTGGTTTTAATTTAAAAGGGACATGAGAATAGTTTCTTGTTTATATGCAAAGAACAGTTTTTACACCTTTGGTATTTCGTGTATATGAGACAGCTATGTTTGGATTTTGGAGTTAGGGTCTTCATCGAACTTGTCAATCATCGATTTAACTTCGATTTGGTTCTTGAAACACTCAATTCCAGGAAGAAATGAAAGAGATGTGTGATTTTTATTTAAACTGGTCTGGAACTCCGAGTTAGTGCAGATTTGTGTACATGCCTTCTGTTTATTCGAATTCTGGGATTTATTGGTTGGAGTTCTGGATTTGATGTTCAAATGAAAGTTATAGAACACTGTCTTGTCTTCGAAATGATACAAAATTTGCTTGATTTTATTTGATATTGAGGAAGTTACGTTCAAAGTACTAGAAAGTGCCAGAAATGCATGGACGCAGAATTCGTGGGAATAATGTCATATGTTTCAGATTATGAACGACTGGGTTAACTACTTTATTATACAAAAATTTCTGAAGAATAATTGTTGGGATTTGAGTTATCTTGCATATCGAATTTGCGGATCTTGATTTGAAGCAGTATTGAATTAATTATGAATTTTGTACAGAAACTGCTCTGGTTTGATAAATGATCTGAGTTCTTGAGTTATAGTAGACTTCTCAACTGCACCTTTCGATCTCCTTTTGTTAATATTTGAATGGTATGTTACGGTCAGTAACATATGAGGTAAAAATATCATTTTTATTTTAAATTGAAAATTCTATGGCTCGTTGAATTACTTATGATTTGATGATGATTGTTGTCTTGAGATGAATTTATTATGATATCAAGATGATGATATTGATTTGGATCATTACATTGCATATTGAGCCACTTGTCGATTTAGATTTGATATGGCAGAGGTCGCCTTGATTTATTGATTAGTTGGACGTATGGGGCTATAGTTGAGTTGGTATAGTGTATGCGGAGGTCGCTGCTATGGCCTGAACACTCTCTATAGGCACACCATTGTCCTGGGATTGTACAACACAACACCCCACCCCGAGCGGATGAATCGGTGGATGTTGCTGGTGGATTCTCTTCCCTTGGGTACCCTACGACTAGATGATTCGCTTGATCTTGAGATTTATTAATACCCCACAGCTTCTGATCATGCATTGCATTATATTGCATTTTTTTATGAAATTCATATGAACTATTTGTCATTTTAATTCTCATATATTATTGATTGTATCATACTGGGTTTATAGCACGTCGACTAACTCTTGTTTTCATGTGCTTGACGGTAGGTGCGGCGAGGCTTGGGATGCCAGAGTCCAGCTCCAGGCGAGAAGATACAAGTTAGAGTGGGAGTGTAACGTCCAAAAAACCAACCTACGTAAACCACATGCATGAAAAATTATTTTAATTGCTTAATTGTTTTATTTAATAGTTTTTTAAATGCATGCATGATATTTATTATATGATTAAATGATAATATGACATGATTACATGAAATTAAGGATTTTAACCGAATATTCGATAATAGGCAGGGAAAGGAGACCAGGGACGACCGAGACAAGAATATGTATTTTATTTAAATAATGGCTAGACTTCCTAATATGATTTAAAAATGATTTATTTTTTCCTAAAAATGTTGGAGTTCAAATTATTTTACGAGTCGAGCTCTATTTTTCCGGGGAAGCCGGTTTTGGGCAAACAAAGAGTTTTAAAGATCAAAAATATTATTTTATGAAAACTTATTTTATAAACTTTTATTATTTAATTAATTAAGTGTTATTGGGGCATAATTTAATTAATTTAAGTATCCCAATTACCCGTAAGCAAGCAGGCCCAAAACTAAAGCCCATTTGACTTGTTAATTAATTTATAAATAAGTTACCAAGCTTTCAAAAATACAATAATCCTTCAACCTAGCAGCTGTAACACACCTCAAAGCACACACCAAAATTTCGAAAAAAATAAGGAGAAGAAAGCCTGTATTCTTCGTTGCTTGTTCGTCCTTCCTCGCCGACGATTGAAAATTCGAACGTTATAAACGCAAAGGCACATTTTTTAAACTCTTTTAAACATCATACAAATCATAATATGCTTGATTTAATTTTTTATGCATGAAAAATATGATGGTTGGATTATTTTACGGTAGAGCGTATATTTTCAAAAACGCGACGATTTTACGGTTATTTGAAAAACGTTTTGAATCCAACGAACATGCTGCCAATACATGATAATGTATGAATAAAACATGACCAAAACATGATAAATATTGAAGGAAATAGGCTGGAACCTTAGGACACAAGCAAGGTAAGAACCGTGAGTTTTGTAGGATTTGTGCAAAATTCATGAGACTCGATCACTATGCATGGGGCTTGGGGGCTCGTCCAGGGGCAGTGGTGGTCTCGTTCTAGGGCTAGGAAGGGTCCTAGGGTGGCTAGGGTTCGAGTTCTAGGCTTGTGGAAGGCGTCCACCCGAAATGGGAATCCTCCCATATTCACGCACGGCTGCTGCACCAGGAAGGGCTGTGGCTTTGTATGGGCTGGGCTAGGAGGTTCACCAGGGTCCTAGGGAGATGGGCAGGGGTCGGGCCAGGGGCTGGTACGGCTTGGGTGGCTGCTGGCTCGAGAGGAGATGGAAATAGTGAGTGAGCCAGGGAACGCGGAGGCTGTTTTTTTGTTCAGAACTTCGTGCTTGGGGTTCCAGGTGCTGGTTTGGTCTGGGTAGGGTCTGGGCGTGGTCCAGGGATGGTTAGGGTTAGGTGGGCTAGGTGGTGCCTCGACTGGAATTGTCCAGGTTTGGCTAGGAGACTTGGGTGTGAGGTTCATTATAGGCACAAATTTTGGGTTCAGTTCCAAAAGGGTTTGGGTGATCCAGCGCTAGGTTTTATGGGTAGGGCTTGGTCAGGAGGGTGCCTAGGTGGGTTGGCTAAGGTTTGGCTTGAAGTGGCTCGGGCGTGGCTCGAGTAAATTGGGAGATGGCTTGGGTTGATCGGTTAAGGGTCAAAAGCAAAATTTAAAGAACTAAAATTGGAACCATGGGTCCACAGGTGTGGTTCATGGCTCCCAAGGGTAGGATAAATAATAAAAATATTATGTTTAAAATTTTGGATCAAAATAATGGGTTTTGGATTTATCTAGGATTTTATCGCCGCGCAAAACGTTAATTAAAGAATTTATTCAAAAGCCTAGTTTTATGTTTTATAAAATTATGGAAAATTATATTTAATCTTAAATAATTATTTAGAATAATCACATTTCATTAAAAGTGAGAAAAATATATATTCGATAATTTTTACGTCTAGGGGCAAAGCAGTCTTTTCACACTTAGAAAAATATGTAAACGCTTGGCAGCGTCTCGAAGGATCATAGTGCTTGTAAAATGATATTTTATGAATTATTATGATTATTTTGATGATAATATGTTATTTTTATGATTTAGGGTAAAGCTGCAATTTATACTGTTTAAAATACTATTTTTGGAAAGATGTCTTATTTTATGATTTTAAAAGAAAATTAAAAATATTTTTGAGGGATGTGAATTGACTTTGACAAAAGCTATGATTTATGATATATGATTTTGTGGGGATGACGTGAGGGCCAAGGCCCCAGAGGGACCCCATATACGGGCCAAGGCCCCAAAGGGACCCCGTTTACGGGCCAAGGCCCCAGAGGGATCCCGTGTATGAGACAAGGCCCAGAGGGACCCCGACGATCATATTTTCACGGTGGTGCCTAGTGCACACCCCCATGGACCATGTGGAGCTAAAACTGCAGTCGACCAAAAGATAAAAGCTAGTCACTTTAAAGGATCAAACTTCACCCAAAATGATATATGATTGAAAGCTCATGATAAAAATGATTTTTATGATATGTTATTTATGATGATGATTAAAGATATTTTTAAAATTATTTATTTATGCTCAAAGCTTATTTTAAATGATTTTTAAAAGATTTATTTATGCTTAAAGTTATTAAAAAATGATTTTACGATTTATGATTTAATTATGCTAAAATGATTTTAAAGTGGTTTATTTATGTTCAAAAGATATTTTAAATAAAAATATAATTTTAATGTATGTGAATGTATATGTATTATTTGCTATCCATGTTTAGAACATGATGAGTCTTTCGACTCACAAGGTTTGTATGATGCATGTTTGGATGATTTATGGGAGGTGCTGACGTTTGAGTGGATCGAGTGCAGTAGTCACACCCGAGGACTTTTATATTTCCGCTCTAGCTCGATAGATTTATGATTTAAGGATTTATGTTAATGATTTTTATTAGAGATATATTTTATGCTTTATTTTTATTGTTAGTTGATCTTTTAAATGTCAATTTAAAAGTTTTGGTTAGGTGATGATTTAGGATTTATTTTATGCACTTGATATTTAAATTGTTAAACTATTATGATTAATGATTATGTTAAATTATTTTATTTAGTAATATAGAATTTATGATTTAAGATTAGAAAAAAATTTCGAGGTCGTTTCAGTTGGTATCAGAGCCAGGTTTTACCCAAAGGGTTGTGTACTGTCACTTCGAGAAGCTCAAGAAGTCACGCCTCAAATATGTGAGTTTTTATTGCTTTATATTTTATATGCTTAATATTCTTTTAATGCTTATATGATACATGTTAAACACGTTAGTTGCATGCTGCATGGAAACAAAAATTTAATTTAAATGCATGTTGTTACGTGGTTTGGACGATGTATACAGAGATGCCTCCTAGAAGGATTTTGCGTAGGAATGATGATGATAGACATGAGGAGGAGATTCCACTGCCTCCACCTGGTCAGGATGCAAGTGCCCGTGCACTAGCTGGTATGGCCCGTTTTTTTGAGCAACATGTAGGGGATGGAGCAAGGGTTATACCAGAGCCAGTTTATGAGCGTTTTAGGAGGATGCAGCCCGATGAGTTTCATGGCACTACTGATCCATTCGTTGCTGAGGGATGAATTCAATCTTTAGAGTTATTTTTCGCTACATGGACATGGCGGACGCTGACCGAGTTCGCTGTACAATTTATCTGTTGAAGGGCGACACTTCATTATGGTGGGAGGGAGTGGTGCGAGGAGTGAATATGGCGAAGTTGACTTGGGAGGAGTTCAAGAAGGTATTCTATGATAAGTACTTTACATCTGATGTTCGTTCTTGGCTTAAGAGGGAGTTTATGAGTCTCCGTTAGGGGGATTGGTCTATTGCTGAATTTGTACAGAAGTTTGATAGGGGCTGTCACTTTGTGCCCTTGATTGCCAACAATGCTGCTGAAAAATTACAACACTTCCTAGATGGTTTGAAGCCGACTATCCGTCGTGATGTCATGCTTAGCGATCCTACTGACTACACTAATGCCGTTGCCAAAGCTTTTAGAGCCGAGCAGTCACACAAGGACATTGATTGGGAGTTGGAGCGAAAGAGGAATCGTGCTCAGCAAGCTAGTCAGAGTAACAAGAAGTCTTATGCGGGACCATAAAAACAACCAGAACCACCAAAACACAAGTGCAATCACCTAGAGGGAACATTCCGAAGGCTGATGAGAAACCACTGTGCAAGGAGTGTAATCGTCCACACTATGGCAAGTGCATGTGGGGCACTTACAAGTGCTTCAAATGCGGAGATTTGGGACATAAGGCTAAGGATTGCCCAACGTTCAAGCAACCCATTACTGGAAGGGTCTATGTGATGCCAGCTGCGGAGGATGAGACCGAGCCGACACTACACTGATTTCGAGGTAACCTAGCTGTTTAACATATTTTCGATGCTTTTATTGCATGAAATGTAAGATTGGTTATGGGAATTGTTTGGGATATTGAAGAACTTAGAAGAATAGGGTGCATGCACTACTTGAGCCAGATTTAGAAGGCAATTTTGGGAAATTTTTGGGTTAGAATTGCAATTTTCAAGATTTTGAGGAGCAAATTGAAGAGTAAGATTTAAGTTAGAAGTTAAGTTTGACTTTGATAAGGGAATCTAAGCTTTGCAACCATCAATACAAGGAAAATTTCGAGGACAAAATTCTATTTAAGGGGGAGAATTGTAACATCCGAAAAACTAACATACGTAAACCACATGCATGAAAAATTATTTAATTGCTTAATTGTTTTATTTAATTGTTTTTAAATGCTTGCATGATATTTAATATATGAATAAATGTTCAATTGCATGATTAAATGATAATATGACATGATTACATGAAATTAAGGATTTTACCCGAATATTCGATAATAGGCAGGGGAAAGGAGACCGGGGACGATCAAGACAAGAATATGTATTTTATTTAAATAATGACAAGACTTCCTAATATGATTTAAAAATGATATTTTGCCGAAAAATGTTGGAGTTTGAATTAGTTTACGAGTCGAGCTCGATTTTCTCGGGAAGCCTGTTTTGGGCAAACAATGAGTTTTAAAAAATCAAAAATATTATTTTATGGAAACTTATTTTATAAACTTTTATTATTTAATTAATTAAGTGTTATTGGGCCCAAAATTAATTTAAGTAGGCCAATTACCCGTAAGCAAGCAAAACCAAAACTAAAGCCCATTTAACTTGTTAATTTATTTATAAATAAGTTACCAAGCTTTCAAAAACACAATAATCCTTCACCCTAGCAGCCGTAACACACCTCAAAACACACATCATAATTACGAAAAAAATAAGGAGAAGAAACTTGTGTTCTTTGTCGTCCGTTCGTCCTTCCTCGCCGACGATTAAAAATTCGAGCGTTATAAATGCAAAGGCACGTTTACTAAACTCCTTTAAACATCATACAAATCATAATATGCTTGATTTAATTGTTTTTGCATGAAAAATATGATGGTTGGATTATTTTACGGTAGAGCGTATATTTTCAAAAACGCGACGATTTTACGTTTATTTGAAAATTGTTTTGAATCCAACGGACACACACTGCTAATACACGATAATAGGCTGGAACCGAAGGACACAAGCAAGGTAAGAACCGTGAGTTTTGTAGGATTTGTGCAAAATTCATGAGACTTGATCACTATGCATGGGGCTTGACCAAGGCTCGTCCACGGGAAGTGGTGGTCTCGATCTAGGGCTAGGAAGGGTCCTATGGTGGCTAGGTTCGAGTTCTAGGCTTGTGGAAGGAGTCCACTCGAAGTTGGACTCCTCCCATATTCACGCACGGTTGCTGCACCAGGGGGGGCTGCGGCTTGGTAAGGGCTGGGCTAGGAGGTTCATCAGGGTCCTAAGGAGATGGGCAGGGGTCGAGCCAGGGGCTGGTGCGTCTTGGGTGGCTGCTGGCTCGAAAGGAGATGGAAATCGTGAGTCAGCAAGGGAACGCGTAGGCTTTTTTTTGGTTCAGAACTTCATGCTTGGGGTTTCAGGGGCTGGGCTGGTCTGGGTAGGGTCTGGGCGTGGTCCAGGGATGGTTAGGGTCAGGTGGGCTCGTTGGTGGCTCGGCTGGAAGTGTTCAGGTTGGGATAGGAGATTTGGGCGTGAGGTTCATTATAGGCACATATTTTGGGTTCGGTTCCAGCAGGGTTTGGATGAGCTAAGGCTAGGTTCTATGGGCTGGGCTTGGTCAGGAGGGTGCGTAGGTGAGTTGGCTAGGGTTTGTCTTGAGGTGGCTCGGGCGTGGCTCGAGTAAATCGGGACATGGCTCGGGTTGATCGGTTAAAGGTCAAAAACAAAAATTAAAGAACTAAAATTTGAACCATGGGTTCACGGGTGTGGTTCATAGCTCCCAAGGGTAGGATAAATAATAAAAATGTTATGTTTAAAATTTGGGATCAAAATAATGGGTTTTGGATTTATTCGGGATTTTATCGTCGCACAAAACGTTAATTAAAGAATTAATTGAAATGCTTAGTTTTAAGCTTTATAAAATTATGAAAAAATTTATTTAAACTTAAATAATTATTTTGATTAATCCCATGTCATTAAAAGTGAGAAAAAGATAAATTTTAGAATTTTTACGTCTAGGGCAAAACGATCTTTTCACACTTAGGAAAATACGTAAACGCTTGGCAGCGTCTCGAAGGATCATAATGCTTGTAAAATGATATTTTATGAATTATTATGATGATTTTGATGATAATATGTTATTTTTATAATTTAGGGTAAGCTGTGCAATTTATACTGTTTAAAATCCTATTTTTGGAAATCTGTCTTATTTTATGATTTTAAAAGGAAATTAAAAATATTTTTGAGGGTTGTGAATTGACTGTGACAAAAGATATGATTTATGATATATGATTTTGTGGGGATGACGTGAGGGTCAAGGCCTAGAGGGACTCCATATACAGGCCAAGGCCCCAAAGGGACCTCGTTTACGGGCCAAGGCCCCAGAGGGACCTCGTGTATGAGACAAGGCCCAGAGGGACCCCGACGATCGTATTTTCACGGTGGAGCCTAGTGCATACCCCCATGGACCATGTGGAGCTAAGACTGCAGTCGACCAAAGGATAAAAGCTAGTCACTTTAAATGATCAAACTTCACAAAATATGATAAATGATTGAAAGCTTATGATAAAAATGATACTTATGATATATGATTTATGATGATGATTAAAGATATTTTTAAAATGATTTATTTATGCTCAAAGCTTATTTTAAATGATTTTTAAAGAATTTATTTATGCATAAAATTATTAAAAATGATTTTATGATTTAATTATGCTAAAATGATTTTAAAATTGTTTATTTATGTTTAAAAGATATTTTAAATAAAAATATGATTTTAATACATTTGAATGCATATGTATTATTTGTTATCAATGTTTAGAACGTGTTGATCAGTCTTTAGACTCACTAGGTTTGTATGATGCAGGTTTGGATGATTTATGGGAGGTGCTGATACTTGAGTGGATCTAGTGCAACAGTACACACCCGAGAGCCTTTATGTTTCCGCACTAGTTAGATAAATTTATGATTTAAGGATTTATGTTAATGATTTTTATTAGAGATATATTGTATAATTTATTTTTATTCTTAGTTGATCTTTTAAAGGTCAATTTAGGAAGTTTTGGTTAGGTGATGATTTAGGATTTATTTTATGCACTTGAGATTTAAATTGTAAAATTATTATGATTCATGATTATGTTAAATTATTTTATTTAGTAATTTAGAATTTATGATTTAAGATTAGAAGGAAAAAAAATTCGAGGTCGTTTCAGGGAGTCTCGGGTCTTAGGAGTTATTTGATGTTGTTTGGATTACATTGGCTCACTAGTTTATTTTGGCATGTTAAAACTTATATTTCAAACATTTGAGACCTTTAAATTATTTTGACGATATATATGTTGAGTTGTGAACCACAGATTATGCTTTTTTTTTTCTCAATCGTTTGGGTTGTTACATTTATAATTATTAGTATTAATGTCGGACTCGGGGCCCTACAGTAGTAGTGATTAATAAGTATAGATTCTCATTATATATTCTAGAAGGGTCTATATTTAATTACAGTGTGAGAGCTGGTTGGAGAGTATGGATCAGTTATTTGAGTCTCTTGAGTATCCAGATGATCGTAGAATTAAGTTAGTTGTTCATCAGTTATTGAATGTTGGAAACAGTTGGTGGATCATGACCAAGAAAGCTTTAGAGGGTCGAGGTACAATTGTTACCTGGATATCTTTAAATCTAAATTTTATCAGCGTTTCTTTTCTACCTCTTACATGAAAGATAGGGGAGCATAGTTTTCAAATTTAAAGCAAGGAAACCTGAATGTTGAGGACTATGTTGTTAAGTTTTCGAATTTACTGAGATTTGCGCCTCATGTAGCATCTGATGAAGAAGCTAAGGCCGATCACTTCATAAATGGTCTTAACCCTGATATCTTTACCTTGGTTAATACTGGAAGGCATAACACTTTTGGTGAGGCTCTTGATCGAGCCAAGGGAGCTGAAACCGGAAACATTAGACAAAGAACTTCTCAGTATATGCAACGACCTCAACAGGAACATTATCGAAAACAGTTCAAACAGGGTAATAGTGGCGGTAACAGTGGCAACATAAGAAAGCATCTTAGGGCTAGAGGCAAGGCAGTAATTCTTCGAGTTCTAGTGGATCGAGACAGTTTGGTTCAGTTCAGAGCACATGTTATTCAAGCCCAAATTGTGGTCAGTGTGGTGGTAGACATTATACCGATCAGTGTAGAGGAGTTTCGGGAGCTTTCCACTTGTGTAACCAAGAGGGACCCTATACTCGAGTGTGTCCTAACCGTGGGAGTGATATATCTCAGAGTTGGTGATTATCAAGACAAACACCTCACCAGAACCGCCAGACCCATACAGTTCATTCCTAACAGCTGTCTAGCCGGTCAGGTCAGAGCAAACAGTGTGGTAGCCACAGGGTAAGATAGCCACCTAGACAACAAGCCTGAGTTTATTCACTCAATGAGGATGAGGCGCATAATGCTCTAGATAATGTTATTGCAGGTAATTTTCTTTTCTCAAGTTATCCTTCTTATGTTTTGATGGATAATGATGCATCACTTACTTTCATATCTGAGAACTTTTTCACATTGCATTCTATGCCATTATCATCTACATTATCTATTTCTACTCCACTGGGCAAAATGATGAGGTCAGCTGAAACGATAAGTGGTTGTGAATTTTTTTATGAGAATAATGTCATTGAGCTTGATTGCATTGTATTGGAGATGTCTGATTTTGACTGCATAGTTAGCATTGACATGTTGACAAGATACATGGCTACTGTAGAATGTTTTCAGAAGGTTGTTTAGGCCTGATATGACAGATCACTGGACGTTCTATGGTAACAGTTCTCGAGCTAAGATTCTTTTGATGTCTGTTTTGTCCATGACTCGTTTGTTGCAGAAAGAAGCAGAATGTTTCCTGATTTATGCAATTGATATTTCAAGGTCAGTACCTAAATTGGCAGATATTCAAATTGTTAGTGAATTTTCAGAAGTATTTTCAAATGAGATGCCAAGATTTCATACAGTCCGAAAGATTGAGTTCAACATTGAGTTGATGTCAGGTACAGAGCCTATTTCTAGAGCTCCTTATAGGATGGCACCATTTGAACTGTAGGAACTAAAGGTACAACTTAAAGATCTATTGGCTAAAAGATATATAAGACCTAGTGTTTCACCATGGGGTGCTCCGGTCTTATTTGTGAAGAAGAAAGACAGGTCTATGAGGCTTTATGTCGAATATAGACAGTTAAATAAAGCCACATTAAAGAAAAATTATCCTTTGCAAAGGATTGATGATTTCAATTAGGAGTTTCAGGGTTCGTCAGTAGATTCTAAGATTGATTTAAGATTTGGATATCATCAGTTAAGAGTTAGAGAGGCAGATGTGCCTAAAACTACTTTTCGTACCAGGTATGGACATTTTGAATTTTTGGTTATGCCTTTATGGTTGACCAATGCACCTACGGTATTTATGGATTTGATGAACTGTTTGTTTCAAAGGTATATAGATCAATTTTTTATGATCTTCATTGATGATATTCATATTAATTCAAAATCTGAATTTGAGCATGCTGAGCACTTGAGAGCTGTTTTACAGATTTTGAGAACTGAAAAGCTATATGATAAATTATCTAAATGCGAGTTTTGGTTGGATAGAGTGGTTTTCCTTGGACATGTGATTTCAAGTGCTGGTATATCCATTGATCCGAGTAAATTTGAGGCAGTCATACATTGGTCTAAACCGACATCAGTTCCCGAGGTACGTAGTTTTAAGGCTTTGACAGGCCATTATCGCAGATTTATTGAGGGATTCTCACAGATTGCGGGGCCAATTACCCAGCTGACACTAAATAATGAACCATTTATTTGGTCGCAGGCATGCGAGGCTAGTTTTGTTGAACTTAAGCAGAGATTGACTAGTGCTCTAGTTCTAACAATCCCATCAGGTGTAGGAGGATTTACAGTGCACACTGAAGCTTCACATCAAGGAGTGGGTTGTGTATTAATGCAAAATGGTTGTGTGGTTGACTATGCTTCATGACAGGTGAAGCCAAATGAGTCTTGATACCCAGTGCATGACTTGGAACTAGTAGCAGTGGTTTTTGCCTTAAAGATTTGGCTTCACTACTTGTAACGTCTAATCTAACCCTCACTGGAAGACACATACCTCGCTTAAACCATAGTTCAATGATCCCTATTCAAACTTCGTAACATCTAATCTACCCTCACAATGCTTGGACATCCCGACGTGTTAATACCCAAGTGAAGCAATAGCACCTAAACTCGAAGCTGGAAGACCATTGAACCAGCGCCTAGGCGGTGTAGCGCTGCAGTGCTTGGTCAAGCGCCTAGGCGCAACCAATTAGCACCACGTCGCTACCCTGCACGTAGCTGCATCGCTGCAGCGCTCCTAATGCAGTGATACGGAGGTAACCATGCGCGAACCAAACCCCAAAAATGTCATCTTCTACCCATTCGCTTCCCTATCATTTCTAATGTAACCGAACTCATACCGACTCGAAACAAAACACTGATTAGCGTCTAATTACAACTCATGACATACCTTTAACGCAGCAATGATCACCCGGCGACTCCCAACAAAGCCTGCAACCAATAAAACTCAAGAAACATGAAAAACATATTTTACAACATCATAGTTTAAGCAGTCACACGAGAATGATCATAACTCACTCTTTTATTGTCCAAAAATTACGAATTTACTGTCAGATTGAAGGTATCAAAAAGTAATACGTTTTATAAGTCAACGTTTTTTCCAGAAAACCGACCGAAAATTCGCAAGATTCGAAATGACAACAGATTCGGTTTTTTAGATCTAAAAACTTGTTCAAAATCATTTCAACATTTTTGCTCAAACATTGCATAACATAACCGGATTTTTACACACAATAAGCATCAAAATACTTACTACAACAAGATCAATGCAGAAAATAAAAGGATATACATCCCTTTGCGTTAGAACGTACGAAGATAACAAATATTGACGCGCTGGATTACGGTAGTTGACCGGGAGACTCTTGCTTCACGATTTCTTTCCCGAAAATGAGCGTGAATCTACTAGAATTTTTAAATGAAGAGGTAGCCGCTGAAAGAACACTCAAGAACCCTAGGTTTCCACTCAAAAGAAAAGAATACCAAGTGTGTGCGTATTGTGTGCAACCGAGAGTGTGTGTGTGTTGGGGAAATAATTAGGGGCTAATAATTGCGTAGTCAAATAATTAGTGACACAATTTTACTAAACTAATGATTTAACCCCACTCAAAGGTTTAATAAAATAATTTACAAGGTTTAAAAGTCCCCACTACTCAACTTAGTATTTTTGAAAAGTTTAAAATTTCAAAATCGCTTAATAAATTAAATTAAGCTATAAAATGCTTAAAATTCCATAAATCATTTAAAATATCAATCTCCTTGACTTGAAATAAAATATCGCATTTTCATAAATCGCCTAAATCGTCACCAGTCTCTTTTCCGGATCCCGTATCGAATATTCGCCAAAAACATAAAACTCAAGAAAACATTTTGACGTGCATCAAATAACCATGTAAAAATTTAAAATAATGCAAATCATAAATCATGTATCGTTAAAATAATTTTAAAATTAAATAATTAATTTAACAGTTTAATAAATGAATGAGTTTTATGTGTACTGATTTTGGGCTCTACACTATGACTGTGAAATAAAATATTATCCATGCAAGTCTAACGCAACATCCGATGCTTTGAGCAGAAACGTATGCAATATGTCCTTGATCACTAGAAGTGTATCTGATCTAGTAGAAGACTGTCATGTTTCTGGTTTGGATTGTGTGGTACATACTCAATCTGTACGAGTATTTGTAATTCAGGCAGAGCCAAAGTTGTTTGTAAAATATATAGAGGCCCAAAAGTTAGATCAAAGCATTCAAAAATCAGTTGAAATCATCAGATCAGGACATCGATCAGAATTTTAGGTCAATAATGAGGGTATTTTGTTTGTGAATGATCGTATTGTAGTTCCTAACATCTTAGATTTGAGGATGCAGATTCTGCGTGATGCTCAATGCAGTAAGTTCAGTGTACACCCTGGAAGTAAAAATATGTACAATACTTGAAGAAACAATTTTGGTGGAAAAGAATGAGATCTGATATAGCAGAATTTGTATCTTGTTGTTTGAATTGTCAACAAGTGAAACAAAAAGGAAGCGAATAGGAGGTTTTTTGCATAGACTTAAGGTTTCAGAATGGAAGTGGGACCATATCACCATGGAGTTTGTCACAAAATTTCCAAGGTCGTCGAGGGGTTGCGATGCAATTTGGGTTATAATTGACAGATTAACCAGGTCTTCATGTTTCTTTCCTTATCAGATGACATATAGGCATGGTCAGATGGCTAGATTGTACATCAGAGAAGTTTGAGATTGCATGGTGTGCCTAAGTCCATTGTATCAGATCGTGATCCCAGGTTTTCTTCTCATTTTTGAGACATAAATATCAAGAGTTATTCAAATGAAGTATACTTCTATTCTGGGTCTTACTTAGAGTATTGATCATTATATCGTAGACATGTAAATGATAATATGATTTCGAGGACGAAATCTAATTTTAGAGGAGTGGAATTGTAATGCCCGAACTAAAAAAAATAAAAAATAATATTGTTAATAATTTACTATTCAAGCGCTGCGGCGCTAGAACAATAGAGCCTAGGCGCTAGAGTTGCGATAATTTTGGCGCTAAGGTGATACAGAAGGAAAAGTGACTATGTAAACCCACTTTGACTTCCACCATTCATTTTCCTCCTCCTTCATACAAACTCTCATCCATCTCCTCTCCATTATCGTATTTCTTCCTCATTTTATGGAGATTTGCCCAAGAAAATTATGAAATGAAGGTAGATTTGTGATCTTTTCATCATGAGCTTCAAGATGATGTAAGTATTTCCCATTTTTATTCAAGTTTTGAAATGGGTTGAAATTTAGAATTGATATTTGAGTTGATATTTGAGATATTAAGATGTTGAAGATGTTGTATTTGAGTTGGTTTGAATTGAAAAGGGATATGAGCTTGGTTTCTTGTATTATGCACAAACAGTTTTACACCTTATGTGTTTCATGTATACGGGATGGTTGTAATTGGGATTTGATGTTATATTCTTCATCAAACTTCTAGATCATCGAATTAGCTTTTTGATTTGATTCTTGAATCACTCAATTCTAGGAAGAAATGAAAGAGATATGTGATTTTTACTAAAATGGTCTGGAACTCCTAGTTAGTGCAGATTTGTGTACATGACTTCTGTTTATCAGATTTTGGGATTTATTAGTTGGGATTCTGGATTTGATGTGCCAATGAAATTTATAGAAAATTGTCTTGTGTTCGAAATGATACAAAATTGGCTTTATTCTATCGGATATGGAGGAAGTTATGCTCGAAATACATAAATGTTCCATAAATGTATTATCGCAGAATTCATGGGAGTTATATTGTATGTTTCATATTATGAGCGAATGGACAAATTACTTTATTCGACAAAACTTCGTGAAGAATAATTTTTGGGCTTTAATTTTTCTTGCATATTTAATTTGTGGATCTTGATTCAAAGTACTATTGAATTAATTATGAAATTTGAATAGAAACTACGCTGCTTTGATAAATGATCCGAGTTCTTGACTTATATTAGACTTCAGAGGTCAAGACTTCTCAACTACAAATTTCGATCTCTTTTTGGTAATTTTTGAAAGGTATGTTACGGTCGGTAACATACGAGGTAAAAGTATCATTTTATTTTAATATTGAAAATTCTATGGCTCAATCAATTACTTGTGATTTTATGACTATTGTTCTCTTGAGATGAGTTTATTATGATATCGAGATGATGATATTGATTTGCATCATTACATTGCATATTGATCCACTTTTCGATTAAGATCTGATATGGCAGAGGTCGCCTTGATTTATTGATTTGTTGGACGTATGCGGCTATAGTTGAGTTGGCATAGTGTATGTGGAGGTTGCTACTATGGCCTGAACACTCTCTATAAGCGCACCGTAGTCGTGGGATTTAAAACACAACACCTCGAGTGGATGAGTCTGTGGATGTTGCTGGGGGATTCTCTTCCCTTGTGTACCCTATGACCAGGTGATCACTTAATCTTGATATTTATTGATAACCCACAACTTCTGATCATGCAGTGCTTTACATTGCATCTTTATGAATTTCAAATGACAATTATCTTCCCTTGTGTACCCTATGACCAGGTGATCACTTAATCTTGAGATTTATTTATAACCCACAACTTCTGATCATGCAGTGCTTTATATTGCATCTTTATGAATTTCATATGAACTATTTGTCATTTTAATTCTCATATGTTATTGATTGTATCATAATGGGTTTATACTCACCGGCACGTCGGCTTCCTCTCATTTTCATGTGCTTGACAGTAGGTGAGCCGAGACCTGAGATGCCAGAGTGCAGCTTCAGGCTAGGAGATGCAAGTTAGAGTGAGATTCTCGGGTCTTAGCAGCTATTTGATGATGTTTGGAATATTTTGGTTCACTATTTTATTTTTGAATGTTAAAACTTATATTTCATACATTTGAGACCTTTAAATTATTTTGAAGATGTTTATGTCGGGTTGTGTACGATAGATTATTTATTTTACTCAATCGTTCGGTTTGTAACGTTTATAATTATTAGTATTAGATGTCGGATCCAGGGCCACACAAGTTTAGTGTACATATGATTGAGATTATTGAGATGGTGGAGGTAGTCCTGGAATTAATGATTCCCAATGAGTTAAATGTTGACATCATCTTGTTGTGATTCTCTTCCTCATTTGATGGATTTTTAGCGAACTTCAATATAAATAAGATAAAGGCTATCCCTGAAGAGCTAGTCACTCTACTTACGACTTACGAGGTCGCTATAAAGAAGGAACATTTTTTTCTTAGTGGCCTCCTTATCTTTGATGAAAAGAGATCCCACAAAGTAAGGGAAAGAAGCATTATCCCCTCACAAGAAAAACTGATACAATAAGAAGCAAGCTGCGAAAAATTATTAAAGGGCCCACAAAGCCCTATAAAACAGAACATGCTTTTTTCTACTATAAGAAGCATGAACATTGGAATGTATCTAGGTGATAAGTGTTTTGGAAATAGCTAGATTTCAAATTATATATTGTTATTCCACTAAACAATGTCCTAATGATTTCAACAAAAAAATTATGTCTTAACCAAAGCCCTTTTCATAGGGAAAGTAGAACGTATACATGATCTATGGGATTGGATCCATATAGATATGTGTGGCCTACAGAGTGTTAGCACAAGACAAAGGCATTCTTACTTCATTACCTTTAATGATGACTTCTCGAGCTATGAATATATGTATTTGATGAAATAAAAGCCTAAAACATTTCAAAGGTTCAAATAATTCAAATTTGAAGTAAAGAAACAATTAGGAAAGATTATTAAAATGATTCGATCTGATCGAGGTCAAGAATTCTTGAGTACTGAATTTCAAGACTAACTTAAGTAGAATGAGATTCTCTCACATTGAACCCCACCCGCCATATATGTCACGTCTTAATCAGAGATTAATGGACATGGTTCGATCTATGATGGGATTCACTGAATTGCCGCCATCAATTTTAGGGATTTACACTTGAGACTGCGACAATGTTGTTTAACCAAGTAAATATAAGTCAGTTGATAAAAATCCATATGAGATGTGGATGGGAAAGTCTACCAAATATTTTTCTTAAGAATATGAGGATATCCTGCTTATGTGAAGTAGGCAGTGAGAGATAACTTGGATAGTAGAGCCAATTTTTGTTACTTTGTTGGATATTCAAAGAAATTTGTTGGATATTATTTATATGATCCAAATGAAACAAAATTATTTGTTTCAGGAAATGTCATCCTCTTGGAGAAGGAGTTTCTATTAGATAGAAAAGGTGGAATGATAAAACTCGAGAAATTACAAGAAACATCAAGATACAAGCTCCTATGAGATTTGAAAGGGTCTTAAGGCTACCTAAGTGGATGAACATGCTTCTTAAAGAGGGCAAAGATGAGCTCATTTCTCGATGTGATCAAAAAAACTTTAAAGAATAATTATCTGATACATATTCATCAAAATGGCTTGAATTCATGGAGTACGAGATGGAATCCATGCATTGAAACCAAGTATGATCCTTAGTAGATCCACCTGAGGGAGTTGTTCCAATAAGAAAGAAATGGATTTGAAGAAGAAAACATGGGGCAGATGGGAAGTTAATGACTTTCAAAGCAAGATTCATAGCAAAATGATACAATCAAAGGAAAACTATTGACTATGAAAAACTATTTCTCCAGTCATGATGTTCAAATCCATTAGGATACTGCCAGCCACAGTAGCATGGTATGACTATGAAATATGGCAGATGGATGATAACATTCATTAATGGTGTCAATAATAAAGAGATTTATATGTTTCAACCTAAAGGACTCACATCAATACGAAGTGAGCATAAAGTGTGCAAACTCCAGAGATCCATACGTGTAATCAAACAGGCATCGAGAATTTGGAACCTCAGATTTGACAAGACTATCAAAGAGCTTGAATTTGTTAAAAATCCCGATGGACCTTGTTTATACAAGAATGTTAGTGTGAGTGAATGACATCGCTAGTACTTTATGTCGATGACATATTACTCATTGGAAATGATGTAGAGTTGTTGCAATCAAGTGAAGTGAGGTTAGCTAGTAAATTCTCCATGAAGGATATGAGTAAAACATCATATATATTAGGAATACAGATCTATAGGGATAGATCAAAGTGGATATTAGGGCAATCCAATTAAGTCGATAACATATTGAGGATATTCTCTATAGAAGAGTCCAAAAGAGGATATTTCCCAGCGTGTAATGGTGTGATTCTATCAAATTTTATATGTCCTAGACTGATTGTTGGAACATTTCACTTTCGCAATATTGATTTTGATGTTAACAGTACTTGTTAAAGTTTCTAAAAATTTGCCTAAGTGCACAAAAAGCTAAAACTGATCAGGCTCCTAATTGATCAGTTCCCGAGCCAAAACCGAAGCTATCAAGACACAAACTGGAAGTACCAACTGATTGCCCGAACTGAACCTGTCCAATTGATATCTCAAAAACCATTTTAACTAATTGTCCATCTGATAGGTGATTCAGTTGATGACATTCAGAAGTCAGTCCAGCTGATGAAGAGTTCAATTACTAAAGAGCTCAATTGACCAGTTCAACTGAATCAGTGAAATCAGTTCAAGAGGAAAACCCAATTGATTTCCCCAGTCCAGTCGAAGACCAGTTGCTGACAAGTTTAGAACAACAATTTGGTTCGGACCAGTTTGCAGATCGCATAAAGCTTTTCAAGAGGAATCAATCTTTGCACAAAGGTACAGGAACTTGTCCAATCAAAGGTACAAAAACGAACGTTGTAGAAAATCCTAAAGTAGAAAGTTTCCAGAAAGGCTATCAGAAAGTGAAGACACCATTTCAGGAAACAAACTCAAATTGCAACATACATAATTGATGAGTTTTGATGTATGATAAGCTTTGCCTCTATAAATACAAGGTGAATGCCATCAAAGAAAGGCGTGTGTATAAGGAATAAAAGAATAAAGACAGAAGACAAAGAAGATAGGGCACACATAATTCACATCAACTTAAAAGAAGCAACCAGTCTGAATTTGAGGGAAAACTTCAAAGTGTTATTTTCTTAGTTTAGAAGCAAAAATCCCTCATTGTGTGAGAACACTTTCGTGTTGTATTCATAGATCAGTTCTCACACTCACACATAAGATCTTATAGATTAGTTGAGAGAGTATTTCACAAAAACGGTAAACTTGTGTATGTATTCTTCGCACAAAGATGTTAAACATGTGCTGGCCGCGAGGTGCTGCTTTCGGTATAGTTGACTGCTAGGGGTTCAGTTATGCAGTAAGGTAAGTCCTAAGCTAAGTTGGTTCATACAAAGTGTTGTATAAATCAAAGTTGTCTAGTGGATCCCACCAGCAAGATAGAAGGTGTGACGTAGGAGCATTTGAAGTCTCCGAACACCCATAAACCAATTTCGTCTCTTTACTTGTTTTATTGGATTACAACTGACTTAAAACTGTTTTGATCAGTTCAACTGATATTAGTTCAGTTCTCAACATAACTGAATGATACAAGTTCGAACTGATCCTTGATTATTTTAAGTTGTTCTAAAACTTTAACTGATTTAATTCAATTTTCTTCAAGAAGGATTATTTTGAGTATTTTCTGCTTGGTTTGAAAGTTAAACTCGATTTAATATATCGGTGTTAACATTATTAGAAGACGAGCTATTGTAGCTTATTGAGAGAATTGTGTTTGAAATACCCTGTGCTGGTGTATAAATCGATCCTGACACTAAAAATAAAATTGAAATTATGAACGGCATCCCATATGTGTCTGCCAATGGCATTATTATGTATGATATGATATCTACCCGACCTAATATTTCCTTTGTACTAAGTGTTACAAGTAGATATCAGTCGAATCATAGTCCATTCTATTGGAAAAACGTTAAGGATATTCTTAAGCACGTAAGAAGAACTAAAATTTTCTTCATGGTTTACGTGAGTGGAGAATTAAAATTGAAAGACTATAATGATTATATCTTCCAATCAGATGTGGATGGTTCAAAATCAGCCTTTGAATTTGTGTTCAAGCTCAATGGTGGTGTTGTGTCTTGGAAAAGTTCCAACCAAGACACCACAACATATTTAACCACTTAGAACGAATACGTAGCTGCATTAGTTGCAACAAAGGAGGCTGTTTGGATGAGAAATTATGTACAAGAATTTGGCGTCATTCCTAACAAAGTTGATCTAGTCACAGTGTATTGCGACAACACCGGTGCCTTGCGCAAACAAAGGTGGCAAGGTCTCATATGAAATCAAAATATATACTGAGAAAGTTCTACATAATGTGAGAGATTGTGGGAAGATGAGACATATCAAAAAAGAGAGACGCTTTTGCAGATAACGTTGTTGATCAACTGACGAAGCCCCTACAAGGACCATTGTTTGAGAAGCATCGTGAAGCAATGTGTTTGAGATCTAGGGATAGTTGGTTATAGAGCAAGTGGTAGATTGTTAGAGTAGATATTCACCGAGCCAACCTGTGGCTTGGGCTTAGTGAATCTTATGTAAAAAAAAATCTTCATTTTAATAATATTTTATAGTTTTATCCAATGATAAAATTTACCTTGTCTGTACACCCATGCAAACCGCTTAGATAAAGCCCTTGAACATACAATAGGTATCATGAGGTCTGCTTCTCAATTTTAGATCATGAAACTCATTAGCAAGTGTACTACATATTCTAAACTGATTCCGAGTCGATTTCATTGCCTAAAATATAGATAAAAGTCGGTCAAGCTTGAGACTAGCATCTGTGACATAAAAATCATGTTTCATTGATAAAGTCATGGTTATGTTCATTGATATAAATGGGTGATCATTTGATGATGCTCTGAACAACCCTCTCTCAGAATTTTCAAGTAGTTATCACTTGTCGAGTGGAATAGTTTGATCTTATGGTTGTACACTATTAGTAATTTGACCATGGACAACACGGAGGCTCTACGTACTAGAATGAACTTTGATCCATTTAGCGACTTGATTGAGGGTCATCAAGTGTCGTGGTTGGGTGTAGTTTTAAAATACGTAGGATCCAATGCATTGTAGTCGAGGATTCATCGCTTGCCTATGGGTAAAGATATGATAAATGATCTAATGAGTTAATAGTTCAAGAAGTTTTTGGCCAAAGCAACACATGTGCTTTAAGTAAAGGGTTTTCCTTAGTTATTGTTACTCAAAGATACATCAAATCGTTATTGAAATCATATCCAAATCTTGACATACAAATGTTTTTAGTTCGACCGGAATATATGAATAGAAGGGACTGTATATTATGGTAACCATAAATTACTGGTTCTTGCAGAAACTATCAGTGATACCTAGGAGATCATTGGGCGATGCTAGTAAACTCTCTTTCCATGATCCGATGGGTAAAATCAGACTTGAGTTCTAATGTTCTTGATCAAGGGGTTGATGAAAATAATGAGGTTAATTAGGGTAAACTCGAATAGTAAAAAATGTTGTACTGAATCACTTCAAGTTTTGAACCCACATATAGTTGTATTTTTGAAACATTGAGAGTCACACTAGTATAGGATTATGTGTTACCATTCAGATAGACGAATTCAAGAAGTTGAATTTTTGCTATTGTAGTTTGATGGAGATCAAGTAGATAATTTATGATGGAATTTATAAGTAGATTTAATATATTGAAAGTTTTAGAAGTTATCTTGATTGCTGATTAAGTGAAGAGAGTGGAACTATCTATTTTAGTATAGGAGTTCACAAAACTGACAACTACAAAAAAAGATCGATGGAAAATTTTAGTCTTCGAAATTTTTGTTTTTTCATTATATGAACGAGTTTTGTGCACTTTTTATATTGACGTTGTCTAATCGGTGATCGATGTTATAATGAGTTCACAATTATTTATTTTGTAGAGTCCAAAATACGATAACGTAATCCAACTGCAATCAAATTTAAGAAAAATAGAAAATTCTTAACTAAATTATTTTAAATGGATTAATTAAATGTTGTAGGCATGTTTACAAGTTAAAAATATGATTTTCTATTATAATGCATAAAACAGTATTTTCAAGTGTCATTCGAGACGCGACCGGGGACTGTAAAGGAAAAATATTTTTATTAAATTATTATTTTTAATAAATATTTAATTTTCAAAAATGGTGTCTTTCGAGATGTTTTTACATGTTGAGTCGTATTTGAAACCGGTAATCGAGTTTTGATGTAATTAAGGAATTTTTTGGAGACTCGGCTAATATTTGCGAAAACTTTCATAAACGAAATATTTTTCCTACATTATAATGGACATATTATACTAAGGTTATTGATCCTAATTGTTTACCCTGGTATTTGTATTAAACACATTATTTTTCCGAGCCCTAAACTCTTCAAAACTCATGCACACCACCTAGGAAACCTAGGGTTTCTCTCCATAGCTGCCATACGCATACTGTAACGTCCCGAAAATTTTAAGGTCCACGTGAACCACATGCACGCAAGTTATTAAATTTCTTTGGTATTTTATTAAATTGTTTTAAAGCATTTAATGCATGTTTATTTAATTAAATATGTGTTTAACTAATTTTACGCATTTTATGGATAATTATTGAATGATAGGATTCATTTCATGAAATTTTAAACGTTAATGCACTATGATTTTTAAGTTTAATTTCGCGCTCGAACGAAGAACGGAGACCATTGAATTATCAGAAAATGTATTTTTATTACATGATTAAATTTTATTAATTAATATAAGATGTTTTAAATGTATTTTTCAAGAAATAAGCTTTGTTGGGTATTTTTACCCGCCAGAGCATATTTTCAGTGGTACGCAAATTTTACCGAATCGGGGAACTTTTTGAGAGTTCGTCTAATATTTTCAAAAATATTCCAACACAAAATAGCTTGTTGGACTCAAAATTATTTTAATTCCTTTTAATTTAAAATTAGGGCCCATTAGCTAAATTGTTATATATATATTTAACACCTAATTATTCCCCTAAGCACTCCACTAAACCTAATTATTCTACATCAGCCACCCAACCCTCCACTCATCAGCCTCCTCGTGAGTGCAGCAACAAGGAAATTCGGTTTCCTCCTTTTCTTCAAGCTCAAGATCTCCCCGGGTCTCGGGTGTGCATCCCTTCGAGCAATTGTGCACAAAAATCATCACTCATGCCACGTACTTTTGTTTTGCATCTTATACGCCATATACATACTGATGTGTGCTTAATATTATGGGAAATTCTCGATCTAGTATCATGAATGGAGGCAATTCATTTGCTTCTGTTTTATGCATTATTTTCATCCCTTCACGTTTCCTTCATGCTGTGTGCAAGGGGCTGCGTTCTTTTGGTTGCAAGGGGGATGTGCAAGTCGTGTATTCTGATGTCTAAGTGCTGGGGTTTCGAGTTTTCCAAGCTCGAGGGAAACCCGTTCGGGTCTAGCGTATGTGAGTGCTTGAGGACAAGATCGAGAGATTAGGAATGATAGTTGTGCATGGCTCGAAACCAGCCTTGAAGCTGACCCTCTTGGGTCAGTGGAAGGGCTGGGAAGGGGCTGAGCACGGCTGGTCTCGTTCCATGGGAAGATCGAAAGAGCTTAGGGAGGGGGCTCAGGTAGCTTGTTCTTGGAAGGGGGCCGTTGGGTGCTTGCATGGTGCGGCTTCTTGGGTAGTAAGGTAGCTAGGGTCGGTCCAGTAGGGCTTGGTGGGTTCGGTCTTGTGTCCAGCTTGGGTGGTTGGGTGCTTGACCAGTTAGCTCGGAAGATTGGATCTAGGGATGTAATCGAGTCGAGCCGAGCCGAACTCTTGAATGTTTGAGTTTGGTTCGTTTATAATCGAGCCGAGCTCGAGCATTATTTAACGAATATATGCATGGCTCGCGAGCTTATTCAAGCCTTTATCGAGCCTAAACAAGCTTAATAAATATGAATTATACATTTAAATTTTAATTAAATTAATTAAAAAGTAAATTATATATTTAAAGAAAAATATATTATTCTTATTAAAATTTATAAATTTTGTTATAATAAATAAATTTAATAGATTTTTCTTTATATTTCATAAATAATATGCAAAATCAATAAACCAAATATCAAAACTATTAATTTTTTCATCTAAAAGATTACTCATTAACTTACCAACGAACATGTTTACGAGCTAACGAGCCGAATACTGTAAAGCTTGGTTTGGTTTGTTTATCTTAACGAGCCTCATTAAACGAGCTCAAACGAGCTTTTATCGAATCGAGCTTCGAATAGCTCACAAACGGTTTGGTTCGTTTACATCCCTAATTGGACCGAGAGAATTAAGATTTTTTCCTAGGATTTTCCAAACGAGGGTTGCTGGATTTTTCAGTCACGGTCCAGGGTCATTTTCGAAAGTTTAGGGGTCTTGTTTTTGAGTATTTAGGGCCTTATAAATGTATAATAAGTACAGTAAGAAGTTGGGAAATGGTTGTTTAAGTTTCGGTTTGTTTCGGGTTAAAACCGGGACTCCGGTCCAAGTTTTAAAACGAATCGATTAAGTTATGAAATAGACTCAAATTTACATCCAAGAATGCTCATAAATATGTTTTGGGACATTTTAAGGATTTTGGTAAGCTTCGGGTCAATTTTAGTGGTCCAGGGGTAAAACGGAAAATTTTGGGTTTCTAGTGGCAAAATGATCATTTTGCACCCGGTATGAGATTTTGGTCCTGGCAACGCCCTGAGCACATTTTATCATGTTTTAAATTTTTATGCATCATGTTTATGATTTTTATGAAATTATGATAAATACGGTGCATGCTTGGTTTTAAGGAAAAGTTACGTATATGCATGTTTTTATTAAGTGGTGAATACGATGATATTTTTGAAGGATGAGAATTGGTTGTGACTGACGATGTATATGTATACGATGACATGAGATATGATGAGTTGAGGCCAAGGCTCTATGGACAGGTAATGTTTTCGCTGATGTCCCCGCTGCCCGGTACCGTGGTTACACGTAGATGGATCCATCAATATAGCTGATACGATAGAGATGATATGAAAGTCACAACCAATGAACTGGATTCAATTAAATGAAAATGTATACGTATACGATGACATGAGATGATGTTGCACGACACGTTTATGTTATGCTTTTAAGTTCATGAAAGATATGTTAAGTATGGTATTTTTCACTGCTACGTGCCATGTATATGTACTTGTTATTCATGGTACATGTGTGTTGATTTTTTAGACACACTAAGCGTGTGTGATGCAGGTGAGTTTAATGATGAGGTGACTGTAGGTGCCGAACTCTGAGTAGGCAGACCTGGTGTAGTGACACGACCCGAGGACCGCATGTTTTCCGCATTATGATTTACGAGTTTTAAGAGCTTATGAACATTTTCATACATTGATGATCTTAAGATTTTTATTTGTTTAAATTTTACGTATGATTTTGGAGGAGTTTGGTTATTTTCAACTGCACTATTTTTACTTTCAAATATTGAAGATCATTTTTAAATGTTATATTTTTTTGTAGAGCGCACGCATGCGAAACGTTTAAATGTTATTTTGAAAATGTGAGATTTTAAATAAATATATATATTTCTGCACTTTTAAATGAGTAGACATTTCAGTTGGTATAAGAGCTAGGGTCATGTATAGGGTTGTGTCACAGCTAACTTCTGCCACTCAGTCTTCAAACCTCAATTCTGTAAGATTTTATGTTTTAAATGTTTTAAATGGTTTACTGCTATCACCTGCATGTTTACATGATATATGTTTTACAGTACATGTTGAGCTGTTTTTATGTTTTGGAGAGTAAATGTTTTAAAAAACTAGATCGGATTGCATGTTGGTTACACTTGGAATTGGACAGGTCTAAGAATTCGAATATTGGGCATTAATAGATGTTTAAAATCATTTGACTATATTTTTTTGTAAATAGTACTGATGTACTATTTTTTGGGGTCATAAGTTAATCTTGAAGATTATTAGTGCTTTCGGGACTTGTAGATTTTCTAAGAAATTACTCATAGTTCGTGGTTACTAGTTGAGTTAATTTTTGAGAATTTCATGTAAGGAATGATGATTTGAAGACTAGGACGATCCTTGGAAGTATAAAACGTAGAATTTATTTAGGATGCATGCTCTACCTAATTGGATTTAATGTTTGAATTGCATGAATTGAGAAGTTTAAGGATCTAGTTGTAATAACCAATAATTTGAGGACCTAAGTGCAAAATAAATGTAGAGCCCAAATTCAATACACGTAAAACTCATGCATTTATTTAATTGTTACATTATTTATTTAAGTTTAAAATGATTTTTAGGGATGCATGAATTATGAATTTGCATTATTTTAAATTATTTATGTTTATGTGATGCACGTTAAAATTTTTCTTGAGTATCATGTTTCAAGCGATTATTCGATGCGGGACCGAGGAAAAGAGACTGACGGCGATTCTGGAGATTTTAAAATGTGGTATTTTATTTTAAGTTAGGATTGAGACATTTTAAATTATTTATTTAGTCTTAGCATTTTAAAACCTAATTTAATTAATAGGTGAATTTTCAAGATTTTTAAACTTTTAAAGGTTATCAATTGTGTATTTTAAAATTTTAATACGGGATTGTTAGTAAAGTTAATAGTGAGTTAGTATTTTAATTAGCATACTAATTATCATTTAAGCAAATTCTTTCCTTAATTAGTTTCAAACTCACGCAGACACACCACTAACACACAAACATACATGCCGATGCACACACACACACACAAAATTCATTTTCACTTCCACTTCATTTCTTTGAGTAAGAGGCTAGGGTTCTTGGAGAGTTCAGCAGCCCCCCCTCCTCTGTAATTTTCCAGCAAGTTTTCGTCACTTTTTTCCAGAAAATTGTGCCTTGTTCTTCCTAGATCAACCTCGCATCTTTTCCGCTTCGGTGTCGTCGTTTCGGTAACTTTAAAGATCAAAAGACATGTATATTCTTTGGTTTATGCATATATCTCGTTATAGTACATGTGCTTATGTTTAATATGTGTAAAAATTCATGAATGTTGTGCAAAGTTTGAGCAAAAAATTTGTTGGATCGATTTTGAAACAATTTTAGATCTGGAAACCCAAATTCTGCTGTCATTTCGATTTCTGCAAAAGTTCTGTCGACTTTCTAGAAAAAATTTCAACATAAAAAACATAGTACATTTTGATACCTTCGATTTGACAGTAAATTCGCAATTTTTGGACAAGAAACGAGTGAGTTATGATTGTTTTCGTGAGACTTCTCAAACTGTAATTTTCTGAAAATGTGTTCTTGACGTGTTCTTGAAGTTTATTTGTTGCAGGCTTCATTGGGAACCGTTGGGTGATCGCTGCTGCATTTAAGTATTGTGAGTATGATGTTTGGATGATTTTCGATGCATCGTTTTGTGTCGATAGGTACTTGGTTGCATTTGAAGTCGTAGGAAGCATTTTTGTGTCAAAATAGCGTGTTCACGGTTCGAGTTGCGTTGCATGATTTGTATCATTGTTTGAGGCATCTTGGGAGTTTGAAATATTGCCATAGCATTCTAGGATAGGTCTCGAGGTGTTGGTTCACTTTCCGCACGATCGAGTTAGGAGGATTAAGCCACAAGTGTATTGATTTCCGTTGGTTACCATTTTTCATAGTCTACACAGACCCGTAGTCGGACCCTGACACGGGGTCCATGCCCTTGTTTATTTCGGAGTGTGAAATTCCAGAGTCTATACGGACCTAGTGCCAGACCCTGACACTGGGTCAGTGCCTTTGTTAATTCCGTAGGTTATGTTTGCAGAGGCTACACGGACCCAGACCCGGATGTATACACGGGGTTCGTGCCTTCCATGTTTGGGAAAATATAGGGATTTTTTTGGGGTTCGATGTCATGGTTTAGTATGATGATTAAACGTGGTCGAGTCCCGAGAGATTTAGAACGTCATAAGAAATTTTTCATTTTTGGGTATGAGCATGATTAATACCTCTAAGTTATGAAGGATAAGTGCTTGAACTCATATTAGTATGTGCAGCACTGACCACAAACGAGATCCAATAAATCCCTCAACACCATGTAAGTATGTTCAACGTGCAAAGGAAAATATGCTAAATGTCTTGTGACCAATTATGAACGGGTTTGGAAGTCGGTGAACGTGGCCGAGGACCTATCCACCTCGGTAAAGCATGACCGGTTTTAGATCAGGATTGGAAAGTGATAAAGCATGACCAGGGACCAATCCAAACGGTAAAGCATGACCGAGGATCTCATGTATATGGTAGTGGATTTTCTCTGCCAGCTCAGTATTGTGGTTTATTCGGATCAGGCGCATTTATGTATGAGTCACCTACTTTGAAACATATCTATACGCAAAATAATGATGTTATGCATGTTCAAGTATGTATGATGAAAGGATGTTTATGAAAAGTTTTATGTTGATGTCACATCTATGTTTAGGTTATTACGTTCCAGTTTATGTACGTACGTTCTCTACTTTTAAGTTGCATGTGGTTTATTACATATTACTTGTTATCTCCAGTTTTTACGTGTTGAGTCTTTAGACTCACTAGACTTGATTGATTCAGGTGAGGACTAGTTTGAGGAGACGAGGGGTGGGACCAATGAGCCGGCTCGGTCTGCACAGGAGGCTAAACCCGAGGACCGCCCATGTTTTAAGACTTTATGCATGTTCAAATACTTGATTTCATGAGTTGTGTTGACAATGTTTAAACGTTCCCTTTTTGCAAACTTTGACGGTAGTAGTTTTTACGATTTATTTAACAAAATTTTTATTTTTTCTCTAACTTTAAAATAGTTTAAAGTACGGTAAGTTACAGTTGGTATTAGTGCGTTGTCCTTGTAAATGGTTATGCCTACTGCCAGTTGCGAGAAGCTCACAAGTCAAACCGCAAGTCTGTAAGTTTTAAATTCTTTTATGTAGTAAGCCTCAAGTCATGATTTCAGCACGTGCTTATTTTAATTTAAATTACGTGCATCTTATGATATAAATATTATGTTCATGCATGTTGGGTAAATTTTGGAGCAGTATGCCTCCCAGACGTAGGATTGTGCGTGAAGCAGGCAACGAGAATAGAGAAGCTCAGGAGGAGGAGAGGATCACTCCTCCTCGTCCACCCCCAGGCATGCAGGCTCATATGCTTGTAGGGATGACCCAGTTCTTCGCACAGTTTGCAGAGAACAATGCTGCATTGGATGCAGGGGCGAGACACGGACCAGAATCTGTTTATGAGAGGTTCAGGAGGATGGACGCGAAGGAGTTCTCGGGGACTACGGACCTGATGATAACTGAAGTATGGATTAAGTCCATCGAGGTAATCTTTGCGATTATGGAGCTGTAGGATGCATATAGGGTTAGGTGTGCAACATTTTTACTGACATGAGACGCTAGACATTGGAGGGAGAGTGCGTCAGTGTCAATGGACCTACAAACACTGACCTGAGATTGTTTTAAGGAGGTCTTCTACTTCAAGTACTTCACTGAGAAAGTATGCTCCCGCCTGACCAGGGAGTTCATGACGCTGCGAGAGGGAGACAGTAGCAATACAGACTTTGTCAGGAAGTTTGAGAGGGGGTGTCATTTTGTGTCCCTAATTGCAAATGATGCCCCGGAGAAGTTGTGGCATTTTTTGGATAGTTTGCAGCCGATCTTGCATCGTGATGTGAGGGTTGCTGGTCCGACTACCTATTCCACTGCCGTATCTAAAGCCTTTGTGGCAGAGCAGGACCAGAGAGACATAGAGGTTGACAGACAGGGCAAGAGGCCCTACCAGGCACCTCAGCAGCAGCAACAGCAGCGACCCAAGTTCAAGAGGTCTTTCCAAGGACAGCAGGGGAAAAGGCAATTTCAAGGACTGCCGAAAGGCAAGGGTCCTATCCCGCAGTAGAAAGCTCCACAGAAGCCTGGTGAGTAACCGTTATGCCCAAAATTCCACCGCCAGCATCCGGGACAGTGTTTATGGGAATCAGGAAAATGCTGCAAATGCGGAGACAGCGATCAAATGTTGAAGGGCTGCCCACAGTCGAGGCAGCCGATGCAGGGTAGGGTGTTCGCCATGCATGCAAAGGAGGAGAACCCAAACACAACCCTGTTGACCGGTAACTTATTTAATTCAGAACCGCATTATTTTTGATATGTGTGTTTCGAATTTTATTGGGATTATTAGTGTGCTAGTTAGTATTTTTGGTGGCTTTGTGTAGAGATTTTACTACTATTCTTGAGGTTAAGATTAGAATTTTTGGATATAAGTTTGTGTGTGGTGCTAACGTCTCTCAGGAAATATTTTCATAAATAGGGTAGCCACGAAGGCCTTGATAGATTCAGGAGCCACTCACTCTTTTATTTCAGACACGTTCCCTAATCATCTGGATGTCCAGTCTATTGGACTCGACGTGAGCTATTCAGTGACAGCACCATCAGGGGAAGAATTATCAGCCACTAGCGTGGTTAGAGACATCGATCTCTAACTACATGACCACCAACTGTATGCACATCTGATCGTGTTTCCAATGCCAGAATTTGATATCATCTTGGGAATGGAGTGGCCGACGAAGAACAGAGTTCTTATTGACTTTCAGAAAAGGTTAGTGTTGGTAAGACCGTTGGGCATGGAGCAGTTTCTTTTTGAGCCAGATAGATGGAGAAGTTTCCCTCGCATGATCTCTTGCATGCGGGCACAGAGAATTAATCACCAGGGGTGTCAGGCTTTCTTGCCCAGCATTATTTTCGCACCTGACGTACCCACTTGATCTTTATCTGATGTACCAGTAGTCCGAGATTTTATTGATATTTTTCCTGAGGACGTCACATGCCTTCCACCAGAGAGAGAGGTGGAGTTTTCCATCGAACTTGTGCCAGGTACTATGCCAATCACAAAGACATAGTACCGTTTAGCTCCAGTTGAGATGTTAGAGCTCAAGCAGCAGATTCATGAGCTCCTGGACAAGGAATTCATCCGTGATATAGGGGGATTTTACTTGTTTTTCATATCATGTTATGTCGCATTGTGTTGCATTTACCATTTAGATTGCATACATTTTGTATGATTTTAGCATAATTTATATCTTCGTGTTACTCATGTGTTTAGTTGGCGAAAATGCAGAAGATTCGTGCAAAACTGAAGATCAAAGGGAGAAATTCAAGAGACCTCCGCCCGGGCGCATCCAAGGCGTGAGAAAAAATATTTTTTGCGAGAATCATCCGCCCGGGCGGACACTTATATCCGCCCGGGCGCACCAAAGATGTGGGAAAAATGAAATTTGCGAAGACCACCCGCCCGGGCGGAAACTTATATCCGCCCGGGCGCGTCAAATTAAAATTAAAAAGCTGAATCTGCGAAGACCATCTGCCCGGGCGGAAACCTATGTCTGCCCAGGCGCGATTGTATTTTTGGAAAATATTTTGCGCGATTCCTTGCCGTATTTTCTAGAGGTAGAAGATATGGAAGGGTGAGGAGGCACGATTTTAGATCATTCAGACATAATATTTCGCAGCCGCCACAAGTTGGAGAGAATTCTGCGCTGGGATTGAAGATTTGAAGACTTTCGGGCATCGCTCTTCGTGTTTTTCGTCAACTCTAGTATTTCTTATTTAGTTTTTATAATTTGAACTTTGTTTTGTTCAGTTTTAATCATGAATTCTAGTAGCTAAACTGTTGGAAACTAAATTCCGGCGTTTGACAAAATATGAACCAACTGAAAATACAAACCAACTGATCGAGTAAACTGAACTCAGCAACTGGACTTAACAACTGAAATCAGCTGATTTAATAAAGAAGACTGATCAGTTGATATATTCAGCCGTATGCTAAGCACCCTTCAACTGAACATGTCTCGAAAAAGAACATTCAACCGTCAAGAGACATAGAAGATTGCAACGCCGCACTTCAATCAATACAGCTTAGAAAAACGCATTTCGGCGAAAGCAATTAAGACGCCGCATCACAATAAATGAAGCAAACAATGTCCAAAGAATAATCAAGTAGAAATCAATGGATACAAAGATTCTAATCAAGTTACCGTTGGAGAAAAAAAGCTTATAAATATGACAGAAGAACAGTTGAAAAAAAAAAGGGGGAGTCAACACTATTCAAAAGCTTGCTGTCACTCTGTCAAAATCTTAGCTCACTCTTACTTGATATATTCGTAGCAGTTAAGGCTACAATTTGAGCTCACTAGCAAGTTGTAATAATCATTGAAATTCGATAGTGCTAAGATCAGTTACGCACTGAGAACATTCTGTTAAACTAAGAGTTTCAGTTTTTGGCAGTGTTAAGTCCAAACTGAAGTGGGTCAGTACAATTCTTGTATTTGATCAAAGTCTTTTAGTGGATATCCTATCCTTGAGATAGAAGGGGTGACGTAGAAGTAATTAAATTCTCCGAACATCCAGAAACAACCCTTGCCTACTTTATTTCAGTTTCGTATTCTATCTTTTAGTCAGTTATTTTCCGCAACTACTTTAGTTTAACTGATTGTCATTGACCAACAAGATTCCGAGAATCAGTTTGTCACCAAACTGAACTCAAAATTAGAAAAGACCAGTTTTAACTGTGAGTGTTTATTCAACCCCCCCTTCTAAATATTCTTGATACGTCAATCGATCCTATCAAGTTGTATCAAAGCGGTTGAATCTTGTTCTTGAATATTTTTTGTAATGCCCGAGATTTTATACCATGTTAAATTACGATTATTGATTTTTAATCGAGATAATTATGAAAGGGCTAACCGAGACAAGAAATGAGATCGCGTGTGAAAATTGATGTGCGAGGACAGTAGCATTGGCGCACATGCGTGACCGGATGCGTGCACATGCGCCAAACAGGCAGAAGACCTCGCGCATATGCGCGGAAGATGTCGCGCATATGCGCGAGCCTATGCAAGTGAGGTCCAGAAGACATCGCTCATATGCGCCAGTAATGTCGCGCATATGCGCGAGATGCCAAGGCCGAGACCAGTAGGTCTCGCGCATATGCACCAGTAATGTCGCGCATATGCGCGAGACATGCAAATTGAAAAATTTCCACATTTCCTTGGCATGGGAATTGGATATATATATATATATATAAAGAAACGTAATTCCTCAGAAGTTTCAGAAGAAAGGAACGAGAGCTTCCGGGGGAATTACGTTCAATTCGATTTGCGATCAATCCGTTTGTCCAAATTTGAATCTGAGTACGGTACCGTGTTCCTAGCAACGACAGCTGCAACAGGACGTAAGTTTTGTTATGTTTTGTTAAGATTTGAAATTATGCTATGTCCAGAATCAGATACGATTCATATATAGTGTTCTTGACATAGTAGACATCATAGAATCGAAGTCAGATTAAGAAACAGATTGATTTTGGAATTGTTATGAATTTCAAAGTTAAATTGACTGAGATGTGATGTCAGATTTGTACGGTGGTTGATTATAAATTATTGGAATTAGTATATACTGGTGTGGTATCACCGGTATCGCAAGATTGTACTGTTGTACCGTCAGAATTTGATAAGACGGGGATGTTTTGATTTGAATAGAACATTGATACATTATATTGATATTGTCATTGCCAGATTGAACATTGACAGGTTTTGAGTCGAGACTTCGATTGTATCAGAGCAACAGAATAAAAGGTATAAATAAATGTTGATTCGGGATTGCACAACTAGAGTTAGGTTTGACTTGAGTTTCCCAAAATCACATACTTTATTTTATTGCTTTGATATTTGCAGATTATCAGATTGATATGTTTAGTCTATTGAATTATAGCGGAGCCAGAGTTTGAGTCTAGGGCAGATCAGCCTAGCTAGGGCAGAACCGCCGAGTCTTTGTCAGAACCGCGTAGACTCTAGACTTACGGTGTATCGATGAGCTTAGATGTAGATCGACGTCTATTGTAGACATTCGATACAGCATACAAAAGTCTAAATTAGATCGGGATCCCTAGGTTAGAAATAATTTGAGATAAGATAATAAGTCATTGACTTAAATACAAATTCGTATTGGTTCATGTAGTCAGATTGGATACATGTTTTAATGATTGTTTATGTTTTATATGATTGCATTGATACATTGTTTATACTGGGATATTTATATCTCACCGGAGTTATCCGGCTGTTGTCTTGTCTGTATGTGTGCATGGCAATAGGTGGGACAGGTTCAGGGTCACAGAGGTGAAGAAAGATCGAGTTAGAGTGGAGACTACGGACTTGGACTAGAGTTAGGGTTTAAACACTTGTTATATAGTTGTTAAACCTTAGTTGAGACTGATTGTATATAGTGCAAGATTTGTACTTTTAATACTAACGTGCATGTTAAGATGTATGCCATTACGTTCCGCATTTTAAAAAAAAATTTAGACCCTGTTTATTATAATTAATTAAATTAGTCCCAATGACGATTAATAAGATGATTAGCGTCCGGGTCCCCACAACATGTGGTATCAAAGCGATAGATCCTTTAGATCGAGATAGAAGAGGCTAGTGAGCGGGGTAGATTGAGGATTTCTTTTCTGCTTTTTAATGCTAGCATGTCTTACTGCTTTAATACATGTTACTTGCTTATCTGATTTGATATAGTAATATGTTTTATTGAGAATGGATCAGCACCGATTCTAGATCAGCAGTAAGATGATCAGAGGAGGACTGAAGTTGGTTGTTGTATTTGAGTTACTAATTCTGTTGAAAATCAGATATGCCTCCGAGACGAGTACAAGAACAGGGAAGCACATCAATTCCTCCAATGGATGTAACACCGACTCCAATGGAAACGTTACTGAAACGATTTCAGTCATTTCACCCGCCAACTTTGAAAGGAACAGAGAACGCTGTGGAGTGCGAGAGTTGACTTGACGATATTGAAATGCTGTTTGATTCATTGGAATATACAGATGAGCGACGAGTTCGATTGATTGGACATCAGTTACACGATGTTGCAAAGAACTGGTGGAGTACGATAAAGAGGGCTTTGGAGCATAGAGGTACGCCTATCACCTGGAATGTTTTTAGAACTGAATTTTATCAAAGATTCTTTCCAGTGTCGTACCGGAAGGACAAAGGGGCAGAGTTTGCCAATCTAAGGCAGGGACAGATGAACATAGAAGAATACGTGTCCAAGTTCTCCACCTTGTTGAAATTTGCTCCACATGTGGCTGATAGTGAGGAAGCTACTGCTGATCAGTTCATCAATGGCTTGAACCCAGATATTTTCACATTGGTGAACACAGGGCGACCGAATAACTTTACTGACGCCCTGAACAGAGCTAAGGGAGAAGAAGCCGGTCTGATGAGACAGAAATGGGCTTCATTTGTGCCTCCAGCACCGAGACCACAGCAACCAACTCCCGGATTCGAGGGTGGCAGCAGCAGTGGAGGGAAGAAAGAATTTTTGAAAGCCAGAGGAAAGCAATTTAAGAAATCTGGCAGCAGTTCTTCTAGCTCCGGTGGTTCCCGACAGAGCCAGAGTTATACTGGAGTTTATTGTAAGACTTGCGGAGGAAGACATGCAACTGAGCAATGCCAGGGAGTAACTGGTAGTTGCAACATCTGTAAACAGCCGGGACACTTTGCTAAAGTGTGTCCACAGAGAGGGTCCCAAAGATCTCAGGGAGCCGAGTCATCGGGATCAGCAGCACAGACTAAGAGACGATCAGCTGCCGTTCATACATTCCAGCCAGCGCCAGCTCAGTCACAGCAGAGGACAGGAGGTAGCCAGACTGTTAGCCAGCCTCCTAGACAGCAGGCCAGAGTATTCGCTTTGACCGAGGAGCAGGCCGAGGAAGCACCAGATGACGTTGTGGCAGGTAACTGTTCTTTATGTGGTTACCCTGCTTATGTATTGATTGATACCGGTGCTTCACATACTTTTATTTCTGAACGATTTGCATTGAGTCATGCATTGCCTGTAGAGTCTTTAGCTACTGTAGTGTTTGTCTCTTCTCCTTCAGGGACAGGTTTGATATCCGTAAATTCTGTAAAACATTGTGTACTACAGTATGACGGCCATGAGATTGAGTTAGAGTGTATTGTACTGGGGTTGTCTGATTTTGACTGTATTATCGGTATTGATATGTTGACCAAGTACAGAGCTACAGTTGATTGTTTCTACAAGATGGTGAGATTCAAGCCTGATATGGCTGAAGAGTGGAAATTCTACGGTAAGGGTTCTAGATCGAGATTTCCTTTAATATCCGTATTATCTATG
Source organism: Primulina tabacum (assembly GCF_025594145.1). NCBI lineage: Eukaryota > Viridiplantae > Streptophyta > Magnoliopsida > Lamiales > Gesneriaceae > Primulina > Primulina tabacum. Next base: position 27,605,311 of record NC_134555.1, read on the forward strand.
ACTCGATTATTACCGAAAGGAGCAGAGGGATTCCTTGTCTATTCAGTAGATGTACTGAAGTCGAGTTTATCATTGGCAGACCTGCCATGTAGAACCCGTAAATCAGTAGACGTATAAGCCATGCATAATTCTAGATTTTTAAATTTAATTGACTTCATTGCATAATTATTTTAAATGCTTTTGTTTGAAGTTAATTATTTATTATTTCAGTTCAGTAGTTTGATTTTAGCGTTTCAGTTATTTCAGTGAGGCCGGTCCGGAGTTGGAGTTTTGAGATAGAATTTAAGATTCGAGAAATATTTCCAGAAGTTAATTTAGCTAGCAACTAAGTTCATTTAAGTTAGAAAGGGAGGTTTGAGGATTTAATTTAATTATTTGAGGTGATTAAGACATGAACTCATTTAATTTATTAAATTAAGGGGTTAGCTCACTAAATTATTTAAAAGATTAGTAAGGCTTTCAAGGATTATTAGTTGACTAGATAACCAACACTTCCCACTCATTTTATTAGCATGATTTCGGCCCCTTGGATTTATTAAGCAATTCATTCCAACTCATCAACTTTGACCAATTCTTTGCATGTAATTAGTAGGATAATTCTAGGATTTTTGGGAGCACAATTTAATTAAATAAATGGACATATCCTAGACTAGAAAATAAGCAAAAATCGGCCACTACCTCCTAGAAGCATCCACCAACTCATTTGATATCAAACCATAATTCAAAAATTCAAAATGGAAAGACTTGGTCTTGGATCTTCCTTATATCTTGCACCCACTTCCATCACCCTCCTAACCATTCCCCCCCCCCCCCCCCCCCCCTCTCCTTTTTGAAAATTCAGAGTGAAATCAGACCCCTTTTCAGTAGAAAAATTGTGAGCCATAGCTAGGGAGAAAGGCAAGAAAAATCGAGAGTAAAGAAAACAAGAGAAGCGCTCCATCTCCTCCGTGCCGCGTCGTCGTCGTTTCGTTCGTTTTCTTTCGAAACGAAACCAGGCATGTCTAGATTCTTTCAAAACCTCAATCAAGTCATATTATCATTTATTTTTCAGTACATGATCAAGATTTATCATTTCAAAAACCGAAATTTTCAGTAGACAAGAAACGAAAATTCAGCACAGATCTTTTTATCGACTTCCATGCTTCACGATTGGTATGTTTTGTTTCGATTTCGGGGATGGATCGTTCCAGGGGCTCGAGGCTGCATATGGACATGTACTAGGACATGTTAGGGCCATGTTAGAACGTTTATTTCAGTCCCATGCTTGCTGGAAAAACCGAAATGACAGTAAGCCCCATAGGTGCAGAAAATGGTGTTCGAAAATTCCAGTTTGTTGTCATGGAGGAAGGATCTGATCTTGGCTGCCCCAAAGGCCTATAGCAATGGTTGGATCACTCCCCTAGCAAGTCTAAGACGTGACTAAGTCGCCCTTTTGGTGGCTTGGTCCATGGTGCATCGGTTTTAATCAAATCAACAAGAACAGCCTCTATCCCCATTCGGCTTCTTCATTGGTTCAGCATATGGTTTCGGTTTTTTGTTGCTTGGTATGGATCTTGGTTGGCCTATGGCCCATAGCCATGGTTCATACCATGCTCCTAGATGTCTAGATTGTTCCATGGTCAATTAAATGGCCACTGGAACGACGCAAGACATCGATCTAAGAAAAACACTACACACGCATGCACGTTGGTTCTCGGTTGGAGTTTCGGTTGAGTTATGGTGTGATGCGGATTGCGGCTGGCCTAAGGCCCTTAGCCATGGTTTGAATCATTCCTTGGGATGTTGGTAAGAGTCTCTGGTCAGTGGTTCACGCCCCAATGGCCGGTAGTCTCGAAAACAACACAAGTTACACGATTGTACAGTTGCTGGAAAATTACAGCAAGTTGCTGTGTCGGTTCGGCGGATTGTTTGAGTTCTCGGTTGGCTTTTAGCCCATGTCGTTGGACTGGACAGTGCCTCATTGAGTTGGGAAGGTCATGTTTTTGACCGTTTGTGATTCGGTTCATTTTTGAGGTCGTACGAGAATTTACGATGCGATGTGCCAAATTGACTCTCGAAAGAACGTTTCGTGTTTTGGCCTCCATTTCACCTAGATTTCGACCCTATCATTTTAGGAGCATTATTTTATGATTTTTCAGCGTATTTTAATCATGACTATACGTCGGTTCGGTGTCGGTTCAGGTTGGCTCGGAGTCATGATTAAATGCGAAGTCATTAGGCATCATAGTCGCATCTTTTGAACGTAAATTGCATAGTTTGTCAAGTTTAAGCTATTGCATATTTTTCATGGCACAGTTAGGTTGCAGCGAGCCTAGGGATGATCCAATCCAATCCAGTTGGTAAAATTACAGGAATTTTCATTACGTCAGTTAATTATATTACGTGCATGAAAATAGAAAATGATTATTTTTGAGATTTATGCGATATGGCTTGTGGTTAATTCACTATGTGGGAGTGTTATTTTATACGGTCGTCAGTGACCGATCAGTTCAGTATGGTACCACCCGGTCGCCAGTGACAGGCCAGCTCAGTTCAGTTTCAGCCTCCCCGGTAGCCAGTTACCGATCAGTTCAGCTTAGTGCAGTGGCCACAGGCGTAAAACATAATCTCAACAGACAATTTTACCAGTTATTTCAGTACAGGCTCCAAGAAGTAAACATTTTTACTGTGATTATCAGTTCAGTTATGCATGTATTATAATTGCTCAGTACAGATTATTTTCAGCATGCCTCAGGACATGATATTTTATCCCATGCATATTTTAATTCCGATTTTTACTCGTTAGATGCGATATATGCATGCTGAGTCTTTAGGCTCACTAGACTTGATTGTTGTAGGTACTGATGAGGCCAGGGCCGAGGGCGGGGACCAGTGAGCCAGCTTGGGTCGGCAGTAGTGGCACCCGAGGACCTCAGTGCAGCAGTTGTTATTTTATTCCGCAAACAATTTTTATCAGTCGTTGGATAATTTTTAAATTGTTATTGTTGGCAAAACTTTATTTTCTTCCGTTGCTATTATTTTAAACATTGAACTTGATTCATCAGTCGATTTTATGAATGAGGCCATTTAAGTTCTTTTAAAAAAGAAAATTTTTTTTAATTTTCCGCAAATTTTCAAGAAAGGAGTTTTTGGCCCTTTACATGCCAGTTGTACGTGAGTTTGCTGACGTCTTCCCAGACGAGATCCCGGGATTACCTCCAGTTAGAGAAATAGACTTCAGCATTGAATTGATGCCAGGTACAGTTCCGATTTCTAGAGCTCCGTACAGAATGGCACCAATTGAATTAAAAGAATTGAAAGATCAGCTGGAAGACTTACTGGCCAAGGGGTACATTAGACCGAGTGTTTCTCCTTGGGGTGCTCCAGTATTGTTTGTAAGAAAGAAAGACGGTTCGATGAGACTCTGCATCGACTATCGGCAACTGAACAAGGCAACGATAAAGAATAAATATCCTCTGCCTCGTATTGATGATTTGTTTGACCAGTTGCAGGGTTCTTCAGTATATTCCAAAATTGATTTAAGATCGGGATATCATCAGCTGAGAGTCAGAGATTCTGATATCTCGAAAACAGCATTCAGAACCAGGTATGGACATTATGAGTTTATTGTCATGCCATTTGGTTTGACGAATGCTCCAGCTGTATTTATGGGATTGATGAACCGTATATTCCATAAATATCTCGATGATTTTGTGATTATTTTCATGGATGATATTTTGATTTATTCAAAGAATATGAGTGAGCATGCTGAGCATCTACGAACTGTGTTGCGAATTTTAAGGACCGAGAAATTATATGCTAATCTGCCGAAATGCGAGTTTTGGTTGAGACAGATAGTATTTCTGGGGCATATTATATCCGGAGATGGGATATCAGTGGATCCCAGTAAGGTTGAAGCCGTGATTTCTTGGCCAAGACCGACGTCAGTGCCCGAAATTCGCAGTTTCATCGGTTTAGCGGGATATTACCGTCGTTTTATTAAAGATTTCTCAAGTATTGCTAAACCAATTACTCAGCTGACTCAAAAAAATGCTCCATTTGTTTGGTCTGAAGAATGCGAGACCAGTTTTCTGGAGTTGAAAAAGAGATTGACCAGTGCTCCGGTGTTGACTATCCCATCCGGTACTGGTGATTTTGTGGTTTATTGCGACGCCTCTCACAGAGGGTGGGGATGTGTTCTGATGCAGCAAGGGCATGTTATTGTTTATGCCTCAAGACAGCTTAAACCACATGAGACCCGTTATCCAATTCATGACCTGGAATTGGCAGCCATTGTCTTTGCATTAAAGATATGGCAACACTATCTTTATGGTGAGAAGTTTGAGATATATTCTGATCATAAGAGTTTGAAATATCTGTTTTCACAATCTGAATTGAATATGAGGCAACGAAGATGGCTTGATTTGCTTAAAGACTTTGATTGTGAAATCAAATACTATCCAAGAAAGTCTAATGCAGCAGCTGATGCACTAAGTCCAAAGGTATGTTCTTTATCCTTGTCGACGATCGGTGTTTCAAATTTGATAGAAGACTGCTGTTTGTCTCGATTAGCATTTGAAACAGATTATAGACCGTTGAAACTTTATACGGTGCAAGTGGAACCCGAGCTGATCTTAAGAATTAAGGAGCTCAGAAAGTTGATCAGAATGTACAGAAATCAGTATCGATGATCAGAACAGGACATCGATCGGAATATCAGGTACGTGATAACGTCTTGTATGTAAATAATCGTTTGGTTGTGCCGAATGTTTCAGATTTGAAACGACAGATATTGTCAGAAGCGCACAACAGTCGATTCAGTATTCATCCTGGTGGCAGAAAAATGTATAATGATTTGAAAAGACAGTTCTGGTGGAAACAAATGAAGACTGGCATTGCCGAATTTGTTTTCAAATGTCTGAATTGCCAGCAGGTGAAAGTAGAAAGAAAGAAACCAAGAGGTTTATTACAGAGTTTGTCCATTCCTGAATGGAAATGGGATCACATTTCCATAGATTTTGTGACGCAGCTACCGCGTTCCTCCCGAGGTTGTGATGCGATTTGGGTCGTGATTGACAGATTGACCAAATCCGCATGTTTTATTCCGTACAAGATGACGTACAGATTTGACCAGATGGCAGAGATCTATGTCAGAGAAGTGGTCAGATTGCACGGAGTGCCGAATTCAATTGTATCAGACCGTGATCCTCGATTTACTTCGCACTTCTGGCAGAGCTTGCAGCAGGCTTTCGGTACGAAGTTACATCTGAGTACCGCATATCATCCACAAACTGACGGACAGTCAGAGCGAACTATCCAGACACTGGAGGATATGCTGAGAGCAGTAGTGCTTGATTTTAGCACTAATTGGCAAGATGCATTGCCACTTTGTGAGTTTTCGTACAACAACAGCTATCAGACGAGTATTGAGATGGCACCATTTGAAGCGTTGTACGGAAAGAAGTGTCGATCCCCTCTCTATTGGGATGATATCTCTGAAGTGCCTGAGAAATGACCTGATATGATCAGAGATATGACAGAAAAAGTGAAGCTAATTCAAAAGAAAATGAAGGCAGCACAAGACAGACAGGCCAAATATACCAATGTTCGATGTAGACCGTTGGTATTTGAGACAGGAGACCGAGTATTTTTAAAGATTTCACCTTTCAGAGGAGTTTTCAGATTTGGCAAGAAAGGAAAACTGTCTCCACGATATATTGGGCCTTATGAGATTCTCAAAAAGATAGGAGATCGTGCATATCGACTCGCGTTACCGCCTTCATTATCTGGGATACATGATGTCTTTCATGTATCGTTATTAAGGAAATACCTTCCTGATGCTTCACATGCTATTCAGCCAGACGAGGCCGAATTGGATGAGACGTTGAGCTATGTTGAAAAACCAATTCAGATTATTGATCGTAAAGAAAAACAGCTCAGAACGAAGACCATTCCACTTGTGAAAATTCAATGGACTCGTCATGGCACTGAAGAAGCAACCTGGGAAACTGAATCAGATATGAGACAAGAATTCCCTGAGTTGTTTCGATAATGTAAACTTTTTAGACCGTTTCTGTATATACTCCCTATTGATATAATTGAATGCCTGTGATTTCGAGGACGAAATCGTATCTTAGGGGGGGAGAAATGTAATGCCCGACATTTTATACCGTGTTAAATTACGATTATTGATTTTTAATCGAGATAATTATGAAAGGGCTAACTGAGACACGAAATGAGATCGCGTGTGAAAATTGATGTGCGAGGACAGTAGCATTGGCGCACATGCGCGACCGGATGCGCGCACATGCGCCAAACAGGCAGAAGACCTCGCGCATATGCGCGGAAGATGTCGCGCATATGCGCGAGCCTATGCAAGTGAGGTCCAGAAGACATCGCGCATATGCGCCAGTAATGTCGCGCATATGCGCGAGCTGCCAAGGCCGAGACCAGTAGGTCTCGCGCATATGCGCCAGTAATGTCGCGCATACGCGCGAGACATGCAAATTGAAAAATTGCCACGTTTCCTTGGCATGGGAATTGGATATATATATATATACATATAAAGAAACGTAATTCCTCAGAAGTTTCAGAAGAAAGGAACGAGAGCTTCTGGGGGAATTACGTTCAATTCGATTTGCGATCAATCCGTCTGTCCGAATTTGAATCCGAGTACGGTACCGTGTTCCTAGCAACGACAGCTGCAACATGACGTAAGTTTTGTTATGTTTTGTTATGATTTGAAATTATGCTATGTCCAGAATCAGATACGATTCATATGTAGTGTTCTTGACATAGTAGACATCATAGAATCGAAGTCAGATTAAGAAACAGATTAATTATGGAATTGTTATGAATTTCAAAGTTAAATTGACTGAGATGTGATGTCAGATTTGTACGGTGGTTGATTATAAATTATTGGAATTAGTATATACTGGTGTGGTATCACCGGTATCGCAAGATTGTACTGTTGTACCGTCATAATTTGATAAGACGGGGATATTTTGATTTGAATAGAATATTGATACAGTATATTGATATTGTCATTGCCAGATTGAACATTGACAGGCTTTGAGTCGAGACTTCGATTGTATCAGAGCGACATAATAAAAGGTATAAATAAATGTTGATTCGGGATTGCACAACTCGAGTTAGGTTTGACTTGAGTTTCCTAAAATCACATACTTTATTTTATTGCATTGATATTTGGATATTATCAGATTGATATGTTTAGTCTATTGGATTATAGCAGAGCCAGAGTTTGAGTCTAGGGCAGATCAGCCTAGCTAGGGCAGAACCGCCGAGTCTTTGTCAGAACCGCGTAGACTCTAGACTTATGGTGTATCGATGAGCTTAGATGTAGATCGACGTCTATTGTAGACATTCGATACACCATACCAAAGTCTAAATTAGATCGGGATCCCTAGGTTAGAAATAAGTTGAGATAAGATAATAAGTCATTGACTTAAATACAGATTCGTATTGGTTCATGAAGTCAGATTGAATACATGTTTTAATGATTGTTTATGTTTTATATGATTGCATTGATACATTGTTTATACTGGGATATTTATATCTCACCAGAGTTATCCGGTTGTTGTCTTGTCTGTATGTGTGCATGGCAATAGGTGGGACAGGTTCAAGGTCACAGAGGTGAAGAAAGATCGAGTTAGAGTGGAGACTACGGACTTGGACTAGAGTTAGGGTTTAAACACTTGTTATATAGTTGTTAAACCTTATTTGAGACTGATTGTATATAGTGCAAGATTTGTACTTTTAATACTGACGTGTATGTTAAGATGTATGCCATTACGTTCCGCATTTAAAAAAAAATTTAGACCCTGTTTATTATAATTAATTAAATTAGTCCCATTGACGATTAATAAGATGATTAGCGTCCGGGTCCCCACAATTTTGATCTAAAAACTTGCCAGCATGACTTCATTGAACAAAATTCTCATGTTATCCAGAGAAGAATTTGATGATTGGAAAATCAGAATGCAGGCTCATTTTGCTGCACAAGATGATGACATGTGGTATGTCATAACTGATGGACCCATGAAGATTCTAAAAACAAATACAGCAGTTGCCATTACAGAAGGAGCACCACAAAGAATAGAAAAGCCCAGAGATGAATGGACAACTGAAGATAAAAGAAAAGAAAATCTTGATAATGTGGCTAAAGACATTCTGTACAAAACGCTGGACAAAGTAACCTTCAGCAAAATAAAAATGTGTAAGACAGCCAAAGAAATTTGGGAAAAGCTGATCCAGCTGTGTGAAGGAAATGATCAAACCAAAGAAAATAAACTTTTTGTTGCAGTGCAAAAGTTTGATAACATCAAAATGAAAGCAGGAGAATCGATGCACGAGTATGATGAAAGAGTAAGCAGTATCATCAATGAGCTAAATGCACTTGGAAAAGTGTATACCAACAAAGAGATTGCACTGAAGGTAATAAGAGGTCTTCCCAAGGAATGAGATGTCAAGACCATGGCAATGAGGGAGTCCAAAGATCTGAACCATATCGAACTTCATGATCTGTTTGCTGATTTAAGGCCTATGAATTTGAGCTGCAGACCAGAGAAAGAGAACCATCTACCTCTGCAGCCACAACTGCTCTAGCTGCTGTCGGAACTGAACCAATCAGTTCAGTTGAAAATCTGCTGATCAGTTGAGTAATAATGCTATGTCATTGTTCATCAAAAAATTTGGAAGGTTCATGAGAAAGAATCAAGGGAACTTCCAGAAACCATACCAAAGGAACAATTCCAAAGATGAACCAAATGTCTGCTATAACTGTGGCAAATCAGGTCCCTTTATTGCTGATTGTCCTAAACCCAAGAAGGACAGTCAAGGCTCAACTGATAGAAGAAAGAAATCATATGAACACAAAAGAAGACCCAAGGAAGATAAGAAGATCTTCAGAAAGAAACATGAGGTACTCTTAGCTGAAGATAACAAATCTAAATGGGCAGAAACTGACAGTGAAGAGTCGGAAACAGAAAGCTCATGCAGTTCTAGTGATGATGAGGAAGTAAAGTGCTTGATGGCTAATGATGTAGCAGAAGAATCATCTAGCCAACAGGTATTTGATTTCAGCTCAACTGATTTCACACGAGAAGAACTCATTCTAACACTACATGACATGGTAAATGAGTATCAAAAGCTTGCATTATAATTTGAAAAAATCAAAGCAAAGCAAACTGATCCCACAGACAATAAAACCAAAACTGATGAATCAGTCGATGGGTTGAGTCTAAAAAGGGAAATTGCTGAGTTAGAAACAGAAAGAAACAAAAATCAGTCATTAATACAGAAGTTGATGCTTCAAAACTCAAAACAGACTGAGCTTATTCAGTCTTGGAACAAATCATCTACTGCACCAAATGAGATGCAGATTTCACAAAAATCAGTTTATGATAAAACTGGTTTAGGGTTCAACATTCAAAGAGAAATGTATCCAAATGATACTCAACCAAAGCTAACAATAGACAAAGGGAAATACATTCACTTTGTCAAATCAGCAGTGGTACAAGAACAAATTGAGCCCAGTAAACTGATTGAGCAACCTACTAAGAATATGAACAAGGCTAGAAGATATGGGATTGGTTATAGTCAAAAATTCTTAACTGATTCACAAAGTCAGTCATCAAAGAGATTTTACAAAAACTATTCGAATGGCTATTCCAATTACTATAACTGCAAGCCAGTTCAGAAGAGATATAGACTGAACAATCAGTTGAATAAAGCTAAAACACATACTGTATCAACCGTACACTACACAAGCACACAAAAGCCGAGAAAAACCATTTGGAATACAGCTACGGGAAAGTCTGTTAGACTAATCCAAGTATGGGTTGCTAAAGGACTAATCAGTTCAAGACCCAAATCGATATGGGTACCAAATTATATTATGTGTGTGACTGCAGGTAACAGGTACAAACAAGAACTCAATATGGTATTTGGACAGTGGATGTTCGCGACATATGACAGGAGATGCAAGTGTGCTATCTCAACTGATCAAATATAGTGGTCCAAATATCAGTTTTGGGGACAATTCCAAAGGTAGAAATGTGGGTAAGGGTAAGCTTATCTATGGTAACTTTACTTTTAAAGATGTTCTATTAGTAGAAAACCTGAAGTATAACTTGATCAGCATCAGTCAGTTATGCGACAGTGGATTCACAGTACATTTTGACAAAAACTCATGTTCAGTCAAAACTTCAACTGATGAAATCATACTAACTGGCAAACGTTGTGGAAACACATATAAAATCAGTTGGAATGATCAAACTTATGCACCAGTTTGTTTTATTGCTTCCAAATCATCTAAAAACGGGTTGTGGCATAAGAGACTAAACAATTTAAACTTTAAAACCATTGCCTATCTGAGTAAACATGAACTTGTAACTGGTTTTTCAAAATAGACTTTTCAAAAGAAAAACTTTGCTCAACATGTCAGTATGGTAAACAAGTACGATATTCTTTTAAAAACAAGGGTTGTAAATCTTCATCCCGATGCTTAGAACTGTTGCACATGGATCTCTTTGGTCCTATACCAGTCATGAGCTTAGGGGGAATGAAATACACCTTGGTAGTCGTAGATGATTTTTCAAGATTTACTTGGGTTATTTTTCTCAAATCTAAAGACCATACTGCTTCACAAATGATAAAACTCTTCAAAAGACTTTTAAATGAAAAATCAGTTGGAATTGATCGAATCAGATCAGATCGAGGAACTGAATTCATCAATCAAACTCTTTCAAATTTTCTAAAGAATGCTGGAATTAAGCATGAGCTCTCAGCAGCAAGAACTCCTCAGCAAAATGGTGTAGCTGAGAGAAGAAATCGGACTCTTAAAGAAGCTGCTAGAACAATGCTTGTTGATTCTGGTATTTCTCAAAGGTTTTGGGCAGAGGCAGTAAACACTGCGTGTTATACTCAGAACAGATCAATGATTAATAAGAATCATATGAAAACACCATATGAGATCTGGCATGGAAGAAAAAGTATAATTACTTATTTAAAAATATTCGACTGCAGATGTTTTATCCTTGGTAATGGTAAAAATTATTTAAAAGCGTTTGATGCTAAATCTGTAGAGGGAATATTTCTTGGATACTCATCAGTTAGTATAGCTTATAGAGTCTTCAACAAGAAAACCCTAAATGTTGAAGAATCAGCTCATGTTGATTTCGATGAAACTGAACTAACTGATAAGCCAACTGATCAAGTTGAGCTAGTTGATCGATTTACAGATATCAGTTTGGAAGATGATGACAAAAATGAATGTCATAATAATCAAAACATATTTCAAACACCTGAACCAGAAGTACTTGATAAATCAGATGCACTGGAATTCGTTGCTAATGATCAGTTGATAGAACATAATGATAACATTCAAATACCAGTTGACGAAGCACCAACTGAGACTGAAAACTGTATTCAGTTACCAACTGAAGAAATTGCTGATACAACAAATACTGAGTACAGATGGAGAAAATCACATCCACCTGAGCTGGTAATAGTAAATCCATCTGATCCAGTAAGAACTCACAATCAAATGCTAAATTTATTTATCTATTCAGCTTTTGTCTCACAACTAGAACCAAAGAAAACTGATGAAGCTCTTGCTGATCCTAACTGGGTAAATGCAATGCAAGAAGAGCTAAATCAGTTCACTTATAACAATGTCTGGAACTTAGTTCCAAGACCAATTTCAAAAACTATTATAGGGACAAAATGGGTATACAGAAATAAACTGAACGAGGATGGTTCAATTTTGCGCAATAAAGCGAGACTGGTAGCACAAGGATATAGGCAAGAGGAAGGAATTGATTACGATGAAACATATGCACCAGTTGCAAGACTGGAGGCAATCAGAATATTCCTTGCCTATGCTTTATTCAAGAACTTCAAAGTCTATCAAATGGATGTAAAAAGTGCATTCCTAAATGGCCAGCTACAAGAGGAAGTATATGTTGAACAACCCCCAGGTTTTGTAAATCACAACTTTCCTGATCATGTATATCATTTGAACAAAGCATTATATGGTCTTAAACAAGCTCCCAGAGCTTGGTACGAAACTCTCTCAAAATTTCTAACTGATCATGATTTTTCTATTGGATCAGTTGATAAAACCTTGTTCAAATTTACTAAGAATAATCACATTTTATTAGTTCAAATTTATGTTGATGATATAGTATTTGGGTCAACAAACCCCAAATTATGCGAAAAGTTTGCTAAGCTGATGCAGGATAAGTTTGAAATGAGCATGATGGGTGAACTGACATTCATTCTTGGACTGCAAGTGAAGCAACTGGAGACTGGCATATTCATCAGTCAGACTAAATATACAAAGGAGCTGCTGAAGAAATTTGGCATGGAATCATGTTCAGCTGCAAATACTCCCATTAGCTCATCAGTAAAATTGGACACTGATCAAGGGAGAATATTAGTTGAGGCGACATTATATCGAGGTTTAATAGGGTCATTGTTATACCTAACTGCCAGTCGCCCTGATATTGTATTTGTTGTGTGTATGTGTGCTAGATTTCAAGCAAATCCTAAGCAATCACATTTCTCATTTGCTAAAAGAATTTTGAAATATCTTAAGGGTACACAAAATATTGGGTTATGGTATTCTAAAGACTCTACATTCAATTTAGTTGGATATTCAGATGCAGATTATGCAGGATGTAAGCTTCATCGTAAAAGTACAAGGGGATCTTGTCAGTTTCTAGGAGACAGGCTGATCTCTTGGTTCAGCAAGAAGCAGACATCTATAGCTACCTCAACAACTGAAGCAGAATACCTTGCTGCTGGTAGTTGCTGTGCACAACTGATCTGGATCCAGCAACAACTGAGATATTATGTAGTAATTACAAATAATTCGCCCATATTTTGTGACAATACGAGTACAATTGCCATCACCTATAATCCAGTTTTTCACTCAAGGACAAAGCATATTGATGTCAGACACCACTTCATTAGAGATCATGCTTTGAAGAAGGACATTAGACTGGAGTATATATCAACTGAGCAACAAGCAGCTGACATCTTCACCAAACCATTACCCGAGACTAAGTTTTCTTACTTTCGCAATATTCTTGGTTTAATTGATCTGTCTTAAAATTATTACTAATGTTGCTTTACTAATAGAATTATCTGCAAAAAATAAGAACACAACAAATTGAAAATAATATTTTATTAAGAATACCATCGATCCCAGTTTACAGAAGATATCATAGAACCAACTGAATCCTGCCATTCTTTAATCCAATTATTCAACTCATAAATTTGGATTCTAGCAAATGACCTAGTTGTAGAAATCTTCTCAACCACATGCCATTCCTTCCATAACATTGCTTCTAACAAACATTTGTCATCAATCAGATCTGTAACATGCCTAACTTCAAAACGATCAATGTATTTTCTTGCTGTTGCTGCTTGAGCACGAGTAGGAACAGCACCACTACTACTTACCCTCTGCAAAGCATGAATCTTGAACCATGTTGACATCACTTTCATCAAGACATATTCTTCCATTGTCTTCTTCAATTCTTCTAAATAAGGACTCAATTGCTCATTAACTTGAATATGCGAACTACTGCATGCATCAGAGTTACTTGAATCCGACATATTGAACTGTTATTGTCTCACATTCTATCATCTTACTTATAGACAGATAAAATTTAAATGTTGAAGAAACTGAAGAGACTCAAATCAACCGAAGCGTCTTTCTCATTTACCGAGGCTTCTTAACTATCAGTTGTTCATTATCAACTGATATCAGTTTGACATTTATTACTTAACGCTTAACCAGTCATCAGTTCATCTGTTTATGATCGTAATTCATATATAATAACTAATGAAACTTATTATTTGCAGGAAAAAGAAAAAAAAATTTAAGCCAAAATAAAAGTTTCATTCAACCATAAATATTTGCTTGGATTACATCATTATATTTCTCTTCTACAACAATTATCCACTTCTATAACTAACCATGTCACTTTTACTTATAGCCAAGAGTCATGGAAGATGAAGGGTCGTCAAAGTTTCAGCAAACGATAATCTTTATGACCTTTAAATTTATTTTATATCGTCGCTTTAATTATTTTATGCATCGATTAAGAGGGAATATCAATTTTGAAGAGGTTAACTGAGAAGACAATTGTTTGTGAACTCTCAACTGAAATGAATCAGTTTCCCGACTCATCGTTCAGGTGGATATTTTACAAATCTTCTCACATAAGTTAACAAATTTAAAACTTATTATATTCCAAATCAACTATTGTGATTGCAGATTCATAACGTGGCCTTTTTTAAACCGTTCATCTTTTTCACAAATGCCCACATCACACGTACACATAGTTTTACTCAAAATTTTTAATGGACTGACACGTGTCTCGAATTTGAACAGTCACGAACAACTGTACTAAGCCTGCTTCAATTCAGTTTTCTTCTTACGCATACAATCAGTTTCTAATAGCATACTAATTCCAGAGCTTATCGTTTACGAATTTCAGATCATTTTATCTGTCGAAATGGCGAATCAAATCCCAGCTTACATGTTGAACGCTATGGCCATTGATTTTGACTCAGTTTTATCAGTTCAAGAAGCTGATGTTAAGAACGTTTTTCTGAAGATTGAATCAGCTGGTCTCAGAATGTTTTTGGGACAATCTTCGAAGGAAATATACCCCAAGGAAGTAAATGAATTCTATATGAAGGGGTTTGTCACTGCTGATGGAAGCATCTCTATAACTGTCAATAATCAGCTATTGATCCTATCTGAAGAAACCTTCAGAGAAATTTTCTCTTTGCCAAGTGATGGGTACGTCAACGTCTCTAAAATCAAAAAATCTGACATTGAGGAAATGCAATCTTTGTTATCTGCTGATGGACGGAAAATCAAAGTTTCCGATTCAAAGAAAGAGCTGAAACCAGAAATACAGTTATTAGCCGACATTGTGGTGAAGGGCATATTGGCTAAGGCCGGATCTTATGCTGCCCTTACACTTGAGAAATTCCAGGTGATGACCATCATCATGGGAGAAAAAAAAGCCAACTGGAGACATATTATTTTTAATACTCTGAAGAATATGCTTCAATCAACCAAACAGTCAAGAGGCTTTGCCATCCCAATCAGTTATTTTTTGAGACTAAAGGGATTGGGAGCTGACAATGCTGGAACATCAACAAAGTTCAAAGTCTTCACTGCTAAAAACATCTTGCCGCCAAAAACCAAACAGGAGATTGGATCGCAATCACCTGCTTCAAAATCAGCTAAGAAGGCCAAAACTTTGGCCCAACTTAAAACTGCAAAACGAAAACTGATTCTCAGTGAATCAGATTCAGAGAAAACTCCTTCTCCTAAGCTTGTCAAGAGACCGAGGACGCAAAGAACTAAACCAATAACAGCGGTGGAAGTCATTCCAACTGAGAAAATTACTCAATCAGCTGCCCAACAGCCTATTCAGGCTATCCCTTTTCAAGTAGTCCCACCTGATGATTCAGTTACTAAGGAAAAGGCACCCGCTAAGGTAAGAGCTCCTTTGACTCATGTAAATTGACCTACCATTTTGCCTCGGGCCAGATCTAAAGGTGTTATATTGAGGGAACCAGTGGAAACCACTCACTTTGGTTTGGATATTCCTCACATTCTCACAACTGAAAAAGGAAAGGAAAAGCTAGTTGAAGAACCAAGGCCATCTAATACCATCCAAACTCACATTGACCTGGTTTGGGAACAGGTCAACGCATTTGCCACATCGAAATTAAAATCTTTTGATAATTGGAAAAGTTTTAGGACTGAGATTTTTGCCAAAGATTTGAAGCACAAATCCCAACTGAAAAAGTTTATTAAACTTGAAGCAATTGTGCTGAAAATAGTCAAAGCTGCTACTATTGGCCAGGCATTGGAAAGGCAAAAATATTTCTTTGATCAAATTTGAGCCAAAAAGCTGACTAGAATGGTTGCAAAGCTGAAATCCAACTACAATCCCACATGTCCAACTGCATATAATGATAGAGCTGTGATCACCCAACTGGACACAGATCTCAGTGGTCTACAAGGTGAAATCAGATTTTGGGAACATGATCTGGAATTGGTTCTTCCTGACAAATCCTCCAATTCAAATGCAGAAAACGATTCATCCTCCTCCCAACAGAACGAGCCATCTCCACAACCGGCTGCTGAAGAGCCAGTTCAGGATATGCCTCAATCTTCTCAGGTTGAACATCAGCTGTATTCTGAAACTGAACTATCTTTTGCAAACATTGATGAAATCATTCAGGCTGTAGCTCTGGAAGCTCAGCTAGAAGAAATACATTCTGAATCAGTTGCTCCTTCAACTGAACAACCAGAACAAGAAGTTCAGATACCATCTGAAGAACTAGTTGAAACAATTGCTGCTGAAGAGCCAGTCCCAGATTCAATGCAAGAACAACAAGAAGCACTAGTTCAGCCAGAAATCTTTGCTGAACAAGTCACTCAAACTGATGAACTAGAAAAATCTCCAGGTCAAGCAGTTGCTGAAAATGTGGTGAGTCGATTGCTCATTCAAACAAAGGAGCCAGAACCAAGTTCAGTAAACTCTCAACAAGAGGCTCCAGTGGAAACTGACCAAGCATTATCTGTTGATCAAAATCCACTTTCACCACCTCAAATTCACGAAGAAATTGCTGCAACAGACATTCTAGCACAGACTGTTTCTGAAACGATATTATCTTATAGGACCATGGTGGTCTTTGATCAAGTCTCACATGAACCAAGAACATCTAATCAGTCACCTCCTCTTCAATCCACTGAAATGGATCTTGTTCTTGAAGAAATCTAGAATATGCAGCACAATATGCAGCAGATGATAACTGAAATCAAGAAAATTCAATCCACACAATTGTCTCATACTGTCAAATTGGATTCTTCAATTGAATCTGATTCAGCAAAACTGAAAGACATTCAAGCAAACATGGATTATCTTACCCAAACTGTACTTGACATGAAGAATAACAGAGGTCTAGCTCAAATTCTCTATACAACTCAGGATATATTCAGTTAACGAGTTGCGCGATTCGAAACTTCTGTTTCTAATAAAATGGAATTGCTGCAGACTTGTTTACAAACTGCTGTCTCAAGTATCTCCGCAGATGTCAAAATTTTTTCCACTGACGTTCGAAAATTATCTGAGAAGATGGATTTGTTTGACAAAATGGGGGAAGAAATCAATGATCAAAGAGCATCTTTAAAAACAGCAGAAAACAGCAGAAGCAGTTAATCAGATTATTAGATTCAGCTGTTATTAAATCAAGATCCCTTTCAGTTCAAGAAATTCAACCTCTTATTTTATCTACAATGAGCTCAGATGTTCAGTTATTATTTACTTAGTTTTGTCAAACACCATAAAGGGGGAAATTGTTGGAAACTAAATTCCGACTTTTGACAAAATATGAACCAACTGAAAATACGAACCAACTGATCGAGTAAACTGAACTCAGCAACTGGACTTAACAACTGAAATCAGCTGATCTAATAAAGAAGACTGATCAGTTGGAAACTGATCAGTTGATATATTCATCCGTATGCTAAGCACCCTTCAACTGAACATGTCTCGGGAAAGAACATTCAACCGTCAAGAGACATAGAAGATTGAAATGCCGCACTTCTATCAATACAACTTAGAAAAACGCATTTCGGCGAAAGCAATTAAGACGCCGCATCACAATAAATGAAGCAAACAATGTCCAAGGAATAATCAAGTAGAAATCAACGGATACAAAGATTCAAATCAAGTTACCGTTGGAGAATAGAAGCTTATAAATATGACAGAAGAACAGCTGAAGAAAAAAGGGGGAGTCAACACTATTCAAAAGCTTGCTGTCACTCTGTCAAAATCTTAGCTCACTCTTACTTGATATATTCGTAGCAGTTAAGGCTACAATTTGAGCTCACTAGCAAGTTGTAATAATCGTTGAAATTCGATAGTGCTAAGATCAGTTACGCACTGAGAACATTCTGTTAAACTAAGAGTTTCAGGTTTTGGCAGTGGTAAGTCCAAACTGAAGTGGGTCAGTACAATTCTTGTATTTGATCAAAGTCTTTTAGTGGATATCCTATACTTGAGATAGAAGGGGTGACGTAGGAGTAATTAAATTCTCCGAACATCCAGAAACAACCCTTGCCTACTTTATTTCAGTTTCGTATTCTATCTTTCAGTCAGTTATTTTTCGCAACTACTTTAGTTTAAGTGATCGTCATTGACCAACAAAATTCTGAGAATCAGTTTGTCACCAAACTGAACTCAAAATTAGAAAAAACCAGTTTTAACTGTGAGTGTTTTATTCAACCCCCCCTTCTAAACACTCTTGATACGTCAATCGATCCTATCATAAACCGTTATTATTTGTTGGGATTAAAGGGGATCCTACCCCCAAAACTTTGATATAATTAATTTACACCTCGATTTCTGATTTATTCTTGATTATACTATTGTGTTTATCGTGTTGTTAGAGCGTAGCTAACTTTAACAACGTCTTTATATTGCAAGTGAGTTCGAGAGAATAACTTGTGATAGGAACGAGTAGTATAATCCGTGGATCTACAATTTGCATAGATATATGAAATTGGATACGCGCCGATAGTCATAGTCCTGAGGGTCGAAAACTAGGGGATTTCATAAATCGACATGCAATTCACTCTTGATAAATAATTAAAGACATTTAATTACTTCATTGAGTAGAATTAGTTTGGCATAGCTCGAGAGAGTGTGTTCAATTGAATAGGAAATCCTGTTGGAAGCATAAAATCAATATCGAACGAATTAATTAATTAACGAGGGGTATGTGAACCGAAATTCCCAACAAATTCATTTATTATTGAATTTTACTCAACCATTTTAGACATTATATTTCATTAATCAATACTTGAATCATTTTATTTGCATGTTTATTTGATTATAGTAGTAATAAAACAACCAATCAATTTTCGTGGCTAAAGATTTAATAACTGAAAATAATAATTGTCAAATACAGTCTCCAGTGGAACGATACTCGTACTTACGTACATTATACTATTACTTGACATCGTGCACTTGCGATTAATTTTTGAGCATACAAAACCATATTTTATTAAGGATTCCACAGTGCAGGTTTTGCTTGATCAATCCGCCCTAGTTTCTCACCATGGGGCGCACAAGTGCTCTTTGCGAAGAAGAAAGATGGGAGCATGAGGCTGTGTATCGATTACCGAGAGTTGAACAAGGTGACGGTCAAGAACAAATACCCACTTCCAAGGATCGATGACTTGTTTCATCAGTTTCATGGAGCTACAATGTTCTCTAAGATAGATCTTCGATCGGGGTATCATCAGCTGAAGGTAAAAGACGCTGATGTTCATAAGACGACCTTCTAAACTAGATATGAGCATTATGAGTTCCTAGTGATGCCCTCTTGACTGACGAATGCTCCAGCAATTTTTATGGACTTCATGAATCTAGTATTTCAGCCCTAACTAGTTCAGTTCATCAATAGTGTTCATTGACGACATTCTTATCTACTCGAAGAGCCACGAGGAGCAAAATCAACACTTGGGTACAGTTTTGCAGGTCTTGCAGAGTCGCAAGTTGTTTGCAAAATTCAGTAAGTGTGAACTCTGGTTGGAGAAGGTAGCGTTTTTTGCGACATATAATATCTAGCAGTGGCATTGAGGTGGATCCAGCTAAAGTGGCAGCAGTTAAGGAATGGGTTGAACCGAAGAATGCTTCAGAGATCCGCAGTTTCCTAAGCCTTGCAGGCTACTACAGGAAATTTATTCAGGGATTTTCTTCGATTGCAGTGTCACTCATTTCGTTGACTAAGAAGAATGATAAATTTATTTGGAATGGAGAGTGCCAGAAGAGCTTTGATACTTTGAAGCAAGCTCTTATTTCAACGCCAGTATTAGCCATGCTGGCAGGGCAAGGAAATTTATGCTATACACCGTAGCTTCTATGCTCGGTTTGGGTGCATTTTGATGCAGCATGGTCGGGTTATAGCTTATGCCTCCAGACAGCTGAAGGTGCATGAGTAGACCTACCCGACTCATGATCTTGAGTTAGTTGCCGTTGTATTTACGTTGAAGATTTGGAGACATTATTTGTACGACGAGAAATGCCAGATATTTATTGATCACAAGAGTCTCAAGTATTTTTTCACGAAGAAAGAGCTGAATATGAGACAAAGATGGAGGTTAGAGTTAGTGAAAGACTACGATTAAAAAATTAGCTATCATTTAGGAAAAGCTAATGCTGTGGCAGATGCCTTGAGCAGAAAATTTGAAGTCGAAGCACAGTTGTCAGTGCAGAGATCTCTTCAGTCAGAAATTTAGAGGTTTGGTTTAGAGGTTTATCCTGGGGCAGAGCTCCTAAGCTTTCTAATCTGACAGTCCAGTCTTCCTTGCTAGACCAGATCCGCAGAGGTCAGTCTTTAGACGAGCAATTACATAAATGGAGACTGAAGGATGAAGCCAAGGGCAGTGTACTCTACACTGTGTCTGATGGTATTGTGAAGTACAGAGGAAGGATGTGGGTGCCTGGTATTTGATTTGATCAGAGAGGATATTCTGATTGAGGCACATACATCTCCGTATTCCATCCTCCTAGGAGGTACCAAGATGTTCAAAGATTTACATATTTTGTATTGGTGTCTAGGTATGAAGCGGGACATATGCCGATTTGTGTCTGAATGTGTCACGCTCCGTGTCCGAAGCGTCGGTGACATCCGGCATTGTTTAACGATTTCTTGAAAACAATTAAGCCTCGTATCGAAATGCCAAAAACCAGTCTTTTTCATAATTAAAACATTGTCTTTACATTGACAATAGAATAAAATACTTCAGAGTTGCAAATGCGGAACAAAACAAAGAAAAAAAATAAAATTCTTGAATCTTGATCTCGATCCTTGATTCACCATCCCCAAAAAGAATCTTGCTCTTCCTCATTCAGTTGCTCCTCGTTTTTATCTGAAATTCTTAAGGGGTGAGTGTTTTGGGAAACACTCAGCAAGTGGGGGTCGATCGATTTCCAATGATACATATAGAACTTAATCTTTAAAACATTTCTTTAACAAACTTTGAAATCTTATTAATTTTAACTCATCATAACAGAAACGAAACAAATATGAGACAGAGGTTATTAGATGATTCAAAGAAGTTCAGAACAGATCAGAACAATTCAGAACAGAACAGATTGGAACAAACAGAACACTGTTACTCATCTCATTTCCATGGTCAAATTGTCCCCAATATGTTAGTACTCTAAGGGGTGAGGCCAGAACTCGGTTTTATACCCATCGGTGGGGGCCAGACAGAAATGGTTTTATACCCACCATTGGGGGCCAAACGAAAATGGTTTTATACCCACCATTGGGGGCCAGACAGAATCACAATTCTCGTCCCATTTCAAATCAAGTTGTAACAGTGCAACACATAATTTAGATTTATTGGACAGAACTTTTCAGAATTTCAGATATCAGAATTTCAGACGGATTCAGCGGAACCAAAGAATTTCGAATAACAGACTGAGCATATAATCGATCGAAATTTTAAATGGACAGACTTCATATTTTCGAAAAAGGAGACACACAATCATGCATGTCATAATATATATTCAAGTTTAAAAATACAAACGAATATATAACAAAAGCCCACTTACCGATTCTCGTACAAAGTTCCTCTCGAAAATTGAGCAGCACTTCATCGTGACTTTAACAAATGCGATCTTCAATCGCGCAGCAGTACGATTCTTCCAGCAGACTGAGACACAACTTTAGCAGCACTTCGACGTAAATTCTGATCGCCTATACTGCAAGAATTTCCTCCTCTTCCTTGCTCTCCTTTGGCCGAAATTTGAGAGTGCTTTTTGGTGTGCTTTTCTTCCAACCTTGAGGTGGTATTTATAGGAGAAAGAAAGGCTTTCCACCTAGCAATTTGGCTGATTTATTGGCCTCCAAGAATGGAGTAATGATGATCATAATGGTGATCAAAGATATGTCAAGCACCAAGAGTCATTCCTTGCACCATAAATTTGTCCTAGCCTCTTAGCTCCTCCCTTAGCTCCTTCATTGGTTATCTCAATGGTCATTTCTTGCATACAAAGTTTGTCCAAACCTTTAACTCCTCCTTTAGCTCTCTTTTTGGCCTTTTTAGGACAAGCATGGTTGAGATTCTTTGAGCTGAAAGATCGAGCTCATGAGCTAGGGGTTTTTTCCCCAAGAATAAATGAACTTCCTTGAGCTGAGGGTTTTAACTTTTGAGCTGAGGGTTTCTTGTCCAAGAATCTTGGAGCTTCCTTGAGCTGAGGGTTTTAGCTTTTGAGCTGAGAATTTCCTCTTCCGAGCCACGTACCCTTAATTCTCAAGGTTTTGCATTGCCTCGACTTCTTTTTGAGCTACTTTCCGAGCTTTTTGAGGTGCTTTGCTTCAAAAAATCCGGGTTCTCACAGAATGCCTCACTTGTCAGCAAGTGAAAGCAGAGCATCAGAGGTCAGCAGGAATGCTTAAGCCACTCCCTATCCCCGAGTGGAAATGGGAGAATGTCACCATGGACTTCGTTGTTGGATTGCCGAGGTCATTTAGGGGATCCAATTCCATTTGGGTCATAGTGGATCGACTCACTAAGTCAGCACACTTCTTGTCAGTGAAAACAACTTTCTCTATGACTCACTATGCAGAACTCTATATCAGGGAGATAATCAGGTTGCACGGGATTCCGATTTCCATTGTGTTAGACAGGGACCCAAGATTCACATCTTTCTTCTAGAAGAGCTTACATGCAGCCATGGAGACGAATTTGCTATTCAATACAGCGTTTCACCCTTATACAGATGGCCAGTCTGAGTGAGTGATTCAGATTTTGGAAGATTTGTTGAGCGCTTGTGTGATCGACTTCCACGGGAATTGAAAAACCAACACCAATAAAAATTACGTCCCGACGTATAAAATCATCTCAAAACCCCAAATTTTCAACAATAAGAAAAAGCATCACCCAAATTTTGAATAATTAAAAACAATATTATTCCATAAAAACATTTTCTATTTTTTAGCCCTCGGTCTCCGTTCTTCGATCGCAACTCGAATAACCTTTAAAAATACATTTTTATGCAACAATGTAGAAAAATATATTTTAAACATTTAAACATGCACATCATAATTAATTTATGCAATTAAAACAAGTAATTAAAAAATACAAGAGAATTTAATAATTGTGTGCATGTGGTTTATGTGGACTTTTAAATTTTCGGGGCGTTACAATCTCCCCTCCTTAAATTGAATTTCGTCCTTGAAATTTGCTTATCCTTAATAACCCAAAAACAATATAGTCCAATTCCACCACAAAACCAACATGCGTTAAAATCAAATAATTTCTTATTTCATATCGTATCACGTATAAAAATTCTAAAGCATTTAAATCATACATTATCATAGAGCTATTAAACATGTGGCGTAAACCTATAATTCATTTAATCATACAGGTAAAAACATATAAATCATATAAAGCATGTAAACTTACAATTTGAGGCTTGACGACTGAGCTTCCCGGCATTGATGGTGACACAACCCTTTACAGGACCTTTGCTCTGATACCAACTGAAACTTCTGCTATTCGTTTTCTTAAAAAGTGCTAGATTTTTTTTTTTCCAAACCTCACTAATATTTAAAAATCCAAAGGAGAATAGTTTAAAGCATAAAATCGTCTAACGTTTTACCAACTTAAAAACATTATTCGAAAAATATAGCTCATACTATAACTTCTCAAAAATCACTCATAAACATAAATAAGTCATAAAATATCTTTAACATAACATAAAATCATAATTCCTAACTAGTGCGGAAAACTAGCGTCGGTCCTCGGGTTATGTGCACCTTCAATCCAGTCAGACCAACCATCAAGACCTCCATAATCATTATTATCAATATCACCTGCATCAATCGTACCTAGGACTCAACACATTATAGCCTTGATAACAAGTAATACATATACAGATCACATAAAACAGTGAAAAATAATTGTACTTAAAAATATCGTTTTCATGAAGATGCATAAACTTCAAACATGAACATTTTCGTAAGCATTTTCATGATGCATAAACTTTAAAAATATTTTCATGATCTTTTTTCATAAACATATTCATATCATCCTCAACATATTCATATCCACATTATCATCAACATATGCGTATTCTTTTTTCCTTTCGTTGAATTCAGATCGTTAATTGCGACTTTAGTGTTCATCTACGTCTACGTGTTGGACGATGGATCCATCTACGTGTAACCACACTACTGGACGGCGGGGACACCAGCAACACTCTCACCGGTCAACTGGACCTTGGCCTTACGTATTAACATATCATCGTATACATATACATATTCATATCTGTATCCAAGGAAATACGATCGTCGGGCTCCCACTAGGACCATAACCCTCACGAAATCTCCAACATATCATCGTATTAGTCACAATTATTGCACTTCCTTCAACGTTTCATATTCTCATCACTTTATAAATTTTTAAACATGCATGTAACATTTTTCTTTTAAACCAAGCATGCAACATATCTTTTAAATGTCAACATTAAATCATAAAACTTTCATAGACATTTAAAAATCATAATTTAAATTTAATATATAAAAATTCATAAATATACATAATCATTGAAAATAATCACATTAGCATATAAAACAGCATTTAGTACACTGCCATGACGTTTACTAATTTCAAGGTGTAAAATGACCGTTTTACCCCTAGATGTAAAATTTCATGTATTTACATTTTCTTAATTTCATTGACTCTAATATGTCCCTAATAATTATTTAAGCTTACATGAATTTTCTCTAATTTTGTTTTAGCTTAAATCGAGGACTTTTAAATTAATCTTAAAATAAGACGTAATATTGCGTTTTAATCACGAATAAAACCAAACCTTAATATAAAATTCCCAAATTAAAAACTTAGACTTTAAAAAATTATTTGAGATTAAATATAATTTTCCATAATTTTATTAAGTTTAAATCTAGGCGTTTCAATTAATTCTTTAATTAACGATTCGTGCAGTGATAAATTCAAAACTCGTTATTTTGATCCCAAATTTTAAACTTAATATTTTATTATTTATTATACCCTTAGGAGCCATGATCCCCACCCGTGGACCCATGGTTTCAATTTTACTTCTTAAATTTTTGTTTTTGACAACTAATCGATCCACCCGAGCCAACTCCAAACTTACTCGAGCAACGCCCGAGCCACCTTGAGCCAAACCCGAGCCAACCCACCTAGGAACCCTACTGACCAAGCCCAGCTCAAAGAACCAGCCCTGGCCCACCCAAAAAACTTCTGAAACTTAACCCAACATTCTGCACTCTCCTAAAACTCACGCTAGAAGACTCCTAGTCATCCTAGGTCACCTCCAACTCAGCCACCCACGAGCCCAGCCGACCCTGACCACCCCTAGACCACGCCCAGACCCTGACAAACCAGCCCCGAGCCCCTGAACCCAGGAAGCATCCAAGCGAACCAACACCAGCGCCGCGCGACCCCTTGTGTGCGCAAGAGTCCTCTTTTGCGTGGGACTCTTTGCAGCAGCCACCAGCAAGAACTAGCCTCCCTAACCCACTCTGAACCACCTTGAGCCATCACCTGGACCACCATAGCCAAGCCCCTAACCCATCATAGGTTGCAGAACTCGGCTGCACCAAACACACGCGAGGGAAGAGTCCATGTGATCATGGGTTCTTCCTAACCGCCTAGCCATAGGTCCTAACCATGCTAGGACCCTACAAGACCCTAGAATGAGACCACCCTGACCCTTACCCAGCCCTGGCCGAGCCTCCACCGGCGCATGCACAGAACCGAGCCTACATGACACTTACTTGCCAACACACCTTCGTTTCCTAACTTTTGTGATTCCTACGGTTCTGAGCTCAATTTATTTCTTTTACAGCATGTTTCCTGTGTTCTAAGACCCCTTAGGCGTGTAAAAACAACCCTTAAACATCCTCTAATCATGGCAGACCCTTCATGAACATGTAAATCATGTTTTGATGCATTAATTTATGAGTTTAGGCAAGTAGGTGCATAGAAACGAAAATAATACAAAGTTTAACTTGTTTTTCATACAAAACATGTTCAAATAAATATTATGGTGTGATAGATGATACAAGGAAAGAATATGACGTATCTTTGCATATTAAACGCACGAAAAACCGTTGACGATTGCGAAGAACGGCGGCGTAGACTCTAGACTGAATTCCCCCTTGAACTCTCGAATTTTTCTTCAAATTGTTGTATGTGTATGAGTCGTGTATTTTGAGGAGTTTTGGGGGTGTGTGGCGTGGCGTGAGTTTGTGTAGGGATTTGGGTGGGATTAAGATATTTTATAGTTAATAATTCCTTAATTAAGCTTAGGCCCATTAATCATACCATTTAGGCCCATTAATGCATAATTAGAATTTAATTAAAATACTAAAATAGTTTTGTTAAAGTAAGTTTGTGAATTTATTAGCCGGGTTACCAAAAAGTTCGTATTTTTGTTGAAAAACCAACAACGATAAAAATTACGTCCCGGCATATAAAATCACCTCAAAACTCATTATTTTCAAAAATAAGAAAAAGCATCATCCTTATTTTAAACAATTAAAAACAATTATTCCATAAAAAAATTTTCTATTTTTCAGCCATCGGTCTCCGTTCCTCGACCGCAAATCGAATAACCTTTAAAAATACATTTTTATCCAAAAATATAGAAAAATATATTTTAAACATGTAAACATGCACATCATAATTAATTTATGGAATTAAAACAAGTAATTAAAGTCCAAGAGAATTTAATAATTGCATACATGTGGTTTACGTGGACCTTTAAATTTTCGGTGCGTTACAGTAGTTTACCTAAAACAATAGCTTCCAATCGTCTATAGGTATGGCTCCCTACGAGGCACTGTATGGGAGGAAGTGCAGATCGCCGATTCATAGGGATGAAGTCGGTGAGAGATCAGAACTTGGTCCAGAGATCGTTCAGCAGACTGCAGATGTGGTGTTCAAGATCCGAGACAGGATGAAGACCGCCCAGAGTCGTCAGAAGAGTTATATGGACAAGAGAAGGAGAGATCTTATGTTTGCCGTAGTTGATCACGTTTTCGTGAAGCTAGCACCAATGAAGGGTGTTATGAGGTTTGGGAAGAGAAGCAAGCTTAGTACGAGAATTATTGTACCGTTCGAAATTCTTGACATAGTTGGGACACTTGCTTATCGTGTAGCTTTACCACCGAATCTGGCTGGTGTACACAATGTGTTCCATGTTTCGATGCTGAAGAAATACCTAGCAAATCCATCGCACGTTTTTAGATTTGAGCCGTTGCAGCTTTCTCCGGATATGTCGTATGAGGAAAGACCTGTCCAAATCCTAGACCGACAGGAACGGAGACTTCGGAACAAAGTAACCAAGTTGGTCAAAGTTCGGTGGCTGAATCAATCAGTGGAGGAGGCCACTTGGGAGGCCGATGCAGACATGAAGAATCGTTACCCGGAGCTGTTAGGTAATACTTAATTTCGAGGACAAAATTTATTTAAATGGGGGAGGAACTATAGAGCCCAAATTCAATACACGTAAAACTCATGCATTTATTTAATTGCTAAATTATTTATTTAAGTTTATAATTATTTTTAGCGATGCATGAATTATGAATTTGAATTATTCTAAATTATTTATGTTTATGTGATGCACGTTAAAATGTTTCATAAGTATCATGTTTCAGGAGATTATTCCATGCAAAATCGAAGAAAAGAGACCGGCGACAATTTTGGCGATTTTAAAATGTATTATTTTATTTTAAGTTAGGATTGAGGGATTTTAAATGATTTATTTAGTCTTATCATTTTAAAACCTAATTTAATTATTATGTGAATTTTCAAGATTTTTAAACTTTTAAAGGTTATCAATTGTGTATTTTAAAATTTTAATATGGGATTGTTAGTAAAGTTAATAGAGGGTTAGTATTTTAATTAACATGCTAATTATCATTTAAGAAAATTCTTTCCTTAATTACTTTCAAACTCACGCACACACGCCACTAACCCTCACACATACACGCCGGTGCACACAAACACACAATTAATTTTCACTTCCACTTCATTTATTTGAGTAAGAGGCTAGTGTTCTTGGAGAGTTCAGCAGCCGCCCCTCCTCTGTAATTTTCCAGCAAGTTTTCGTCACTTTTCTTCAAGAAAATCGTTCCACGTTCGTCTCGGATCAACCCTCGCATCCTTCCCGCTTCGGTGTCGTCGTTTCGATAACTTTAAAGATCAAAAGACATGTATATTCTTTTGTTTATGCATCAATCTCTTTATAGTACATGTTCTTATGTTTATTATGTGAAAATTCTTGAATGTTGTGCAAAGTTTGAGCAAAAAATTGGTTGTATTGATTTTCAAACGATTTTAGATCTGGAAACCCGAATTCTGCTGTCATTTGGACTTCTGCGAAAATTCAGTCGACTTTCTGGAAAAAACTTTAAACATAAAAAACATAGTAATCTTTTATACCTTTAATTTGACAGTAAATTCTTAATTTTTCGACAAGAAACGAGTGAGTTATGATCATTTTCATTGGACTTCTCAAACTGTAATTTTCTGAAAATGTGTTTTTGACATGTTCTAGAAGTTTATTTGTTGCAGGATTCGTTGTGATCCATTGGGTGATCGTTGCTGCATTTAAGTATTTTGAGTATGATGTTGGGATGATTTTTGGTGCATCGTTTCGTGTCGATAGGCACTTGGTTGCATTAGAAGTTGTAGGAAGCATTTTGGTGTCAAAATAGCGTGTTCATGGTTTGAGTTGCGTTGCATGATTTGTATCGTTGTTTGAGGCGTCCTGGGAGTTTGAAACATTACAATAGCACCCTAGGATGGGTCTCCAAGTGTTGGTTCACAGTCCGCACGAACGAGTTAGGAGGATTAAGACACAAGTGTAGTGATTTCCGTTGGTTACTATTTTTCGGAGTCTACACGGACCCTTAGCCGGATCCTGACACGGGATCCATGCCCTTGTTTCTTTCGGAGTGTGAAATTCCAGAGTCTAAACGGACCTAGAGTCAGACCCTTACACTGGGTCCGATTATTTGTTAATTCCGTAGGTTAAGTTTGCAGAGGCTACACGGACCCAGACCCGGATGTGTACATGGTACGATGATTAAACGAGGTCAAGTCCCGAGAGATTTAGAATGTCATAAGAAATTTGTCATTTTTGGGTGTGAGCATGATTAATACGTCTAAGTTATTAAGGATAAGTGCTTGAACTCATATTAGTATGTGCAGCAGCGGCCTCAAGCGAGATCCAACGAATCCCTCAACGCCATGTAAGTATGTTCGACGTGCAAAGGAAAATATATTTTTATGTTTTGAGGTATGGTAAATGTCATGTGACCAATTATGAACGGGTTTGGAAGTCGGGGAACATGGCCGAGGATCTCTCCACCCCGGTAAAGCATGATCGATTTAGATCAAAATTATAAAGCGGTAAAGCATGACCAGGGACCAATCCACTCGATAAAGCATGACCGGGGATCTCATGTATGTGGTAGTGGATTTTTTCTGCCAGCTCAGTACTATGGTTTTGTCTGATCAGGCGCATTTATGTTGTTAGAGTAGATGCCCTGTAAGCCAACTGTTGGCTAGAGAATTTATGACTCAGTTGTAATAAACAATCTTTATTTTAATATAATTTAATTTTTAATAGTTTCGTTTTACTTTATCTGTATACCCATACGATCAGAATAAATTAAGTCCTTGATTATGCTTTAATAAAAATGAATCATAATTCGATGTTGAAACTCATTTGTAAACACAGCATATTCTAAATTCGTTCCTAGTCGGTTCTGCAGCCTAAAATAAGGATAAAGGCCGCTTGAGCTCGAGACTAGCATCTGCGATGTTGTGTACTAGTAAGGGCATAAAGATGTCCAAGCATGCAGATAGGTAGTCATATGATGATTATACCGAACTACCCTCCCTCGGACTTTCCAAGTGGTTATCATTCATCGCGAGGGTAAGTTCGTGGTTATGATTGTACAACATTAGTCTTTGCGACTCGGGACAACACTGAGGCTCTATATGCTAGGGCTGTGCTTTGACTCTTTTATCGACTCCAAGAGAGTCATCAGGTGGCGAGGTTGGGTACAGTTGCGACACATATAGGAGCCAGTGCGTTGTTGTCGGGGATTCACCGCTCACCTACGGGTGTGGATATCCTATGTGATCTAATGAAATAATAGTGCGTGGAATCTTTGGGCAGAGTATGAGATGTAAGTTGGAGAAGGAGTTCTCCAATAGTACATGGGATGCTACTATTATATGTATCACATAGTTATCGAATTATTATGCAACCCTCGATGAACCAATGGTTTCAGATTCGATCGGGATATATGAGATGAAGGGACCGTACTATACGTTAATCATAATCGACTGGTTCTTGCAGGCACTATCAGTGATACCTATGGAATCATGGGGCGTGCTGCTAGACGCTCTTACCATGATCCGATGGGTTTAATCAGAAATATGATTTCTGACATTCTCATGATCAATAGTCGATATATAGAATGGGGCTAATTAGGGTAAGCCCGAATAAAATATTATGTCCTGAATCACAAAGAGTTGTGAACCCATGGCCAGCTATATCCCTGAACCATTGAGGGTCACACAAGCACTGGTTTACTTGTTCCCGCTGAGATAATAAATTCAATGAGTTGAATTTATAAAAATTAAGTTTGATATGATCAATTGATAAGCTTATAAATAAAGTTTATAAAAGCTTATAGAAATTTTGAGATCATGACTGCTAAAGACAATCAAAAGGAGTACACCTGCCTTATTTAGATTTTGGTGATCTCGAAACTAAAGTGTGCATCATAATAACAAACAAGT
The DNA here is from genome assembly GCF_025594145.1 of Primulina tabacum. NCBI lineage: Eukaryota > Viridiplantae > Streptophyta > Magnoliopsida > Lamiales > Gesneriaceae > Primulina > Primulina tabacum. The sequence continues at coordinate 27,636,242 of NC_134555.1, forward strand.
TGAATTTGTCACATCGATGATATTGGATCGTCGATCGAGATTATGATGAGATTAATATAATGGGAGCATGGATTACGGGCTTGTAAAAGTATAAGCCCATCATGCTAATTTATTATAGTTCACATGGAATTTAATAATTAAATTGTATTTTAATTGAATTAAAATATAGTATATTAAGTTTTTATAAAATATGGTATTGATTTATGTAATATGAAAATATTCATGATATCATGATTTAAAAACTTGCACACAAAGAAAATAATATTAGATGATTTGTTTTGTGCTATTCTCGTGAGTCGTGGATTCTATTGAGATTTATTACTTAATTAATTTAATTAATTAAGGAAATGACAATCAGTTAATTAAATTAATAATATATTTTTTACTTTAATTAATTGATTGTATGAGATCACCGAAGCTTGAAAAAAAAGGGATAAGGATTTTGATTCTTATTTGGACAAAAGGCATCCGAAACTTTTTCTTAGAGAAATTTTTTTTTTCAGCTCTTCCAATTTCTTTGTGCTCTCAAAAGGTTTTAAACAAAAATTGTGTTCTATCTCTACGAACAAAAATCTTCTATACTTTCTAGTGCAAGTTAGAAAAGGAACAAATATTTAAGTCGTGGACCTGATTCGGAGATCGAAGAAAGTTGGAAGGTATTTACAACAAGAGCTACATCCGCTAATACCGGAGTAGTTGGTACAAAGTGAATATTCACTAAAGATATATTTATATACTTCTTATGTTTATTCAATTAAAATCATAGAAGTGTCCAAAATATGTTGAACGTCAAAATAAAATTTTAAAACTTCCGCTGCGTTTTAGACACGAGAAAACCGAGATCCAACAGTAGTATCAGAGCCAGGTTCTCTATATCGTATGGTTTAATCTCATGTTGAATATTTTATTTCTAACCACATAAGAAAATTTTACAGAAAATTGATTCACCATAAAAATTTGATTTTTAATAAAAAAATTTCGGACTGCCCGGAACTTTTCTGGGCAGTTCACTGCGGGCACAGTGCCGCGCACACAACGTGCGTGCAGGAGGCGCGCGCATAGCGTGCGCTGCGCGCAGCGTTTGCGCACGGTGCGAGCAGTGGCCGCGCGCGCTGTGCGGAACGTCCGCACAGCGTGCGGCGGCCCCGTGTGCGCGACGTGCGGATTGCCGCACTCTGCGCGCGTTGTGCGAATGCCTGCGCCACCACTACATAATACGATCGGGCAACGCGCGGATGCCCGAGAACGTCTCGGCAATGTGCTGATTATTGAGCTTGAATTGTTTGGGTCTAGGGTTATTTTTTCTGATTTTTCCAAAATTTGGATTAAATTGATATTTCATGAAAATTAGTTCAATTTATCTATTGAAAAATTAATTTTTGGAAAATTAATAATTTTCTTGTAAAATAAATAATTAGAATATGATTTTAATTATTTATAGTAAAAATGAGTTTTACAAGAAAATCAATTATTATTGAATTAATTGGAAATTAAATAAAGGTGTTTATTTAATTTATTAAATTATTTAATATTTGTTTTGGTTAGTGATACTATTATTAAATAAATAATTTATCAATTATTTAAATTTTTTTAATTAAATGATGTTAATATTTGATATTAAATGTATGAAAGATGATCTAGAGCCTTGATCAATGTGTTATGTACATGTTATAATATTTTATTGTTTTATTTATTTTGTTAATATTTCATATTATTAAAGTGGGCCTGGTTTATGGCCCGTTCCCACCCCATGAGATGTATCCCTTATGTGCCACGGCTATTTAAATGTAATTATTAGAAATAGTGGGAGGTCAAAACTGGAAGATAGTGGGCACGATGCACAAGATGAAGACATGCTAAATATTGGAAGCTTTTGTAATAAGTTGCATTTGCTTCCCTGCATTCACCTATGTTTTGGGCCTGAATCCATGTCTGCTCACATGGATCTAATAGTGTTGGCGATCGATCATCTTTATTTATTGTTGAATGTCATATTATGATATATGCGATATATAGTAATATGAATGTATGTATATTATTAAATAATATAGTTGCATGAATCCGGCAAACATACAAACATGGCACGCGATTTTAAATTAAAATGATGAGACAATTTAAAATCATTTTGAATATGATTCAAAATTTATATCAAACCATTAAAGTAGAAATTAAAAGAGTTTAATTTTTCCTTGCCTTCTATCAACTGTGGTTGCATGTTGATCGCTACCCGCGGACAGTGTCTAGCTCATATTATTGGGGAGGCCTGGACGTCGGAAAGCTGTGACTTCCACCAGACATATGATGTGAATTGGGTGGAATTCCCATGATTTCGGCTCATATTATTAGGAGAACTCATGGAGACCGTCTACTACAATTCAATATTCATGGGTCGGTTTGACACGCGAAAATTAACGACGTCATATTATTGGGTTCTTATTAAACGTGAGGCAAAACACGCAGAGGTTGCATATGGATGCAATTGGATTCTACCTTTTAGAAATTATAATTAGCTGATATTATTCGGGATTATAATTGGCTAATTGGAATCTACGTGCCCACTAAGAAAATAGGAGTTCCCTTTTCATCAGAGTGTGGTGAAAATGTCAAAATAGTGGGAGAAAATTTATAAAATAAAAATCCATATTTTATATCTTAAAATTATTTTAAAATAATCAGTAACATTTATCTTTTTTTCTTTTCAGTATATTTGCAATGACGTCACGCAATCCACTTTCAATCATTCTCGATCAAAACAAGTTGACTGGCCCTAAATATAAATAATGACTGGTTTCAAAATTTAAAAATTTTTCTGAGCTCGGAAAAGATTCTGTATGTGCTTGATTAGAAGCCACCGAAGGAGGCAGCTTCGGACATCAGTGAGACTGAACTAGCTAAGCTTGAGAAATGGTGGGACCATGATCTCCAAGCTAAAAGCTATATGTTGGCTTCTATGTCGAATGAACTGCAAAGGCGGTTCGAGGAGGCTGTGAATGCTGCTGACATTCACCTTCATCTTAAAGAGTTGTATGGAGTACAGACTCGATCAGACAGACATGCTACTATGAAAAAACTCTTGACTACACGTCTGCGAGATGGGACTTCACTCCATGAGCATTTTGTTAGGATGATTGGGCTCATCGAGAAATTGATAGGACTCGTCGTGATTATTCTTGCTGAGCTCTCGACTGATATTATCTTGCTGTCACTGCCCTCCTCACTCGATGGATTTGTGGTTAATTTTAATATGAATAAGCTTGAGGCAACCCTTGAAGAGTTGGTCAATATGCTTACTACTTATGAGGCCACAATCAAAAAATAAAAGCATGTTCTTCTAGTGGGCTCATCGTGCGGTGCGAAAAAAGAGCCCCAAATAAAGGCAAGAAGCGTTCTGCCCCACTAAAGAAGAACAAGCCCAACAAGAAGCCATACAAGAAACCTACTCTGAGGCCCTCAAAGCCTGACAAGTCAGAGCATGTATGTTTCCACTGCAACAATCCTGGACATTGGAGGCATAATTGCGTGGAGTATCTTGCCCAGAAGCGTTCTGGCCATGGTATGTTTTAAATTGAAGTTAATGTTTATATTAATTCCTCTTCTTGGGTATTGGATACCAGATGTGGTTCTCATCTATGCAATGATTTGCAGGTGATGAGAAGAAGCAAGAGGCTTAGAGATGGTGAGACCTTTCTAAGACTAGGAAATGGAGCAAGAGTTGCTGTCACTGCCATTGGAGACGTTACTTTAATTTTGGACAATGATTTTAAGTTATTTTTGAGAGACGTTTTTTTTTGTTCTTGAATTGGTTAAAAACATTATTTCTATTTCTATGCTTGATAGGGATGGTTATTCTTGTGTTTTTGCTAAAGGTGTTTGCAATTTATACAAGAATGAATGTTTGATTTGAACTGAAGAATTAACAAACGATCTCTATAACTTAAAATTAAATGATATTCTGTTAAAAAATATCCAAGCGCATACGAAAACAACAACAAACAAAAGGAAAATAGAAGATCCAAACCCCGCATAAATATGGCACGCTAGACTAGGTCATATTTATCATAGAAGGATGCACAAGTTAGTGGGAGAAAGCATGTTTTACTTGTAAGACATAAATTATCTACCTAATTATGAGTCCTGTTTAAAAGGAAAAATGACAAAGACTTCATTCAACGGAAACGTGGAATGTGCACATGGTCTACTGAATTAGATCCACACAGACGTTTGTGGCCCGCTAAGTGTTAGCACAAAATTTGGGCAATCCTACTTCATTACCTTTACTGATGACCATTCGAGGTATGGGTATGTTTATTTGATGAAACACAAATCTGCAGAATTTGAAAAATTCAAATAATTCATATTTGAAGTAGAAAATCAGCTAGAAATAAGTAATAAGACACTTCGATCTGATCGAGGTGGAGAATACTTGAGTGCTGAATTTTTGGGTTGTCTAAAATAGAATGAGATTCTTTCTCAGTGGAGTCCACCAGCAACACCACAATTGAATAGTTTTTCTAAACGTCGTAATCGAACCTTGATGGACATGGTTCGATCCATGATGGGATTCACTAAATTGCCTACATCGTTTTGGGGCTTTGCGCTTGAAACTGCGGCAATGTTGTTGAGTAATGTCCATACAAAAGTAGTGGATAAGACACCATATGAGATATGGATGGGAAAACGTCCCAAATATTCTTACTTGAGAATATGGGGATCTCCTGCTTACGTGAAGCAGACACTAGGAGAAAAATTGGATAGTAGATCCACTTTGTGCTACTTTGTGTAATATTGAAATAATTTTGTTGGATATTATTTCTATCATCCCAATGAAGCAAAAGTGTTTGTTTCAAGAAATGACACCTTTTTGAAAAAAGAGTTTCTATTAGATAGAAAAGGCAAGATAATAGAACTTGAAGAAATTCAAGATATTCCCTCAACTGTAGAAGTTGAACCTACTCCCCAACAACCAGTAGTTGAAGTACAAGCTCCTAGAAAGTCTGATAGGGTTATTAGACCACCTGCAAGATATACACTTCTTCATGAACAAGGCCATGATGTGCCTTGTGTTGAATGTGATCCAATGAACTTCAAAAAAGCAATATCAGATACTAATTCGACCAAATGGCTTGAAGCCATGCAGTCTGAAATGGAATCTATGTATTCAAACCAAGCCTGGACGTTGGCGGATCCACCTGAGGGAATCGTTAACATAGGACGCAAATGGATCTACAAAAGAAAGTTTTGGGCGGATGGGAAGGTATTGACCTTCAAAGCAAGACTGGTTGCAAATGGTTATACTCAAAGGCATTGAATTGACTATGAGGAAACATTTTCACCAGTTTCTATGTTTAAGTCTATTGGAATACTACTAGCCATAGCAACATGGTATGACTATGAGATATGGCAAATGGCAAGGATTTTGATTCTTATTTGGAAAAAAGGCATCCGAAACTTTTTCTTAGAGAATTTTTTTTTTCGGCTCTTCCAATTTCTTTGTGCCCTCAAAAGGTTTTAAACAAAAATTGTGTTCTATCTCTACGAACAAAAATCTTCTATACTTTCTAGTGAAAGTTAGAAAAAGAACAAATATTCCAGTCGTTGACCTGATTCGGAGATCGAAGAAAATTCGATGGAATTTACAACAAGAGCTACCTCCGCTAATACCGGAGTAGTTGGTATAAAGTGAATATTCACTAAAGGTATATTTATACAATCATTATGTTTATTCTATTAAAACCATACGAGTGTCCAAAATATTTTGAACGTCAAAATAAAATTTTAAAACTTGCGCTGTGCTTTGTACACGAGAAAACCGAGATCCAACATATGTATGGGTCACTTGCTTTGAAACTTATCTCTACGCAAAATGATGATGTTATGCATTTTCAAGAATGTATGATGCAAGGATGTTTATGAAAAATTTTATGTTGATGGAATGTCTATGTTTAGGTTATTACGTTGAAGTTTATGTATGTACGTTCTAATTTTAAGTGCATGTGGTTTTATTAGTATTACTTGTTATCTCCAGCTTATACGTGCTGAGTCTTTAGACTCACTAAATTTGATCGATGCAGGTGATGACAAGTTTGAGGAGACGAGGGGTGGGGACCAATGAGCCGGCTCGGTCTGCGCAGGAGGCTAAACCCGATGACCCCTCATGTTTTAAGACTTTATGCATGTTCAAATACTTGATTTCATGAGTAGTGTTGACAATGTTTAAACGGTACCTTTTTGCGAACTTTGATGGTAGTTGTTTTATTCCAAATATTTTAGAAGATCAAATATTTGTTAACGCGATTTATGATTACGATTAATTTAAGAAAATTTTTATTTTCAGGAAATTTTAAAATTGTTTAAAAGTACGGTACGTTACAATAAAATTCTAAGAGACTATTTTCTAATTTACCGAATTTTAAGATTAAATTCTGAGTTTCGAGAATTTTAATGTTTAATGAGGCAAAAATCGAAAATTTAATGGGGACAAAAATGCAAATTTCGAAGAGTTGTAGGGCCGAAAATGTAATTTTCGAGAACTTTAAGGGTCAAATTGAAAATTCCAAAAATTTTTAGGATTAAATTCGAATTTTGAGGAACACTTGAGTTAAATCAATAATTTTTCGAGGTTATGATAATTTATTTTGGGTTTAATAAACTTAAAATTTCCGAAATTTATGTTACAAGAAACCTATAAAGTGGGATTAGGAACGCCAAAAACATATGGGTAATTGTTGGATTCTCAAGATTAAGGACAAATCGGATAATATTCGAGGAAAGTAAGAACTAATTTTGCAATTTTTAAGAAATTTTGGAACTCGTTTAGCAGTAAGTGAGAAGCGAATGCTTTAAAGGATATGAATTTTCGATCATTTAGGCTTGAAGGAATACTTAGAACTTTGAAACATCTGAGTTATAATGTTATAAGGAATAGTAATCAAGGGCTTCGAAGGATAAATCAACATTGGGCTTGAAAGTTTAAGCGCTAATGAATTAATGTTGTGGCAAATTAAGAATTTAGAGTGATAACAATTTAAGATAAAGTTGATCAATTAATTAAGTTATAAGATTATACAGTAATTTAACTTATTTTTGGGAGCTTAAAGTTTGATGTATCATAAGGTTTAGTCTTGATCTTATCAGTTAAGATTTTGTTGGAATTTAATTTTTCTAGAAAGTTGGGTATGATTGATGGTTAGGTTACTTGATAGACGCATGTAAGAAGTGTATTAGATACCATGTTTTGAGGAATTTTTAGAAGTCATTAAGAAACTTGAGAATAAGTGAATATGTGTGTTGGAATTATTTTATCCAAAACTAATTAGGTTGTGTAAGTTTGAATTTCAAATTTATGAGATATATGTTCATAGGGAAATTTTGGGTGAAATAAAAAAACTAAGGGAATTAGTTGTGTTCAACATAGGTTGCCAATGAACGAATATTAAGACTTTTGTCGAGTAAGAAATCTAAATCTTCATATGGGGATTCTAGAACTCTATAGGTTATAAGTGAAGTTGATTTATTAGAATTAGTCTAAGACTACCATGGGATAACTTCTTATGTTTTTATGCTAGTATTAATTAAGCATTTAGGATACGTAAGAATGAGACAATTGTTTCAATGAGGAGAGTCCAAGGGTCTTAGGCCTCAAATTTATTGGAATTGAGAAGAGAATAGATTAAGAATGTGTAATCGTTGCTAGAAGGGTTTTATTAATTAGGTAGAAGACCAATATTGTATGTTTTGGGGTTTAATGGAGTAACACTACTCGAACTTAAGATTTGCCGCAATTTGATATTTGGAATGTACTTGTAAATAGTTAAGTTACGTAAGTTTGGTGTCGTAAGATAAAGATTCGATTCAAGGATCTTAGGCTAATATTATTATGGGGTTGAGATAAGGTTTAACTATTAAGTATATTACCGATGATAGAAGTCGATTAGTAATTTTGGTGCTAAAATTTCTTAGGTTGAACTGCGTAAATGCTAATGTAATAGGACGATGAACATTATAGGTATAGTATAAGAATAGTAAGTCGCGATAAGTTTGGACATCCATCTCTTGTATGAGGAATTGCTAGATAAGTCAAATTCGAGGTTATAGTAGAATAGAACTAAGTCACCATAAGTTGCGATTCGCAAACGAGAATTTTAGTAGGCAAAATTAATTAGGATTGAGGAGACGTAAGGAAAGTCTAACACTTATTTTATCAAAGTAGCACTGTGAGGCCCGGGGCCGAAGAGGGCGGGGGGGTGATCGCTGGTGCCATGAGGTTGCACGGACAATGAGCGGCTCTTGGCAGGCTTCCAGGTGGAGGGAACATGAATGAACCGATCCTGCACCGGAATGAGAGGGATTCCGTGACTGTTCAATGTAATGGATGTACAGTTGAAGAGGGCTTAAAAGATTTGATTTGTACTACTCATATCACGAAAATGCATCTTCTTTTCGGTAGCTCATCACATAAGAACTCCAAAGTTAAGCGTGCTTGACTTGAAAAAATTTTGGGATGGGTGACCTCCTGGGAAGTTTCTCAGGGTGTGTGTGAGTGTGGACAAGCACGCTGGAAAGACTCGTCTTGATACAGTGAGGACAGTCGTCGAATCTGGGGCGTTACAGTTGGTATCAGAGCTGACCTCTCTTAGTACGGTGTGGTTCGGGGACGAACCAAGCGAAAGCTGGTGGGCATGTGAGGCCCGGGGCCGAAGAGGGCGGGGGGTGATCGTCGGTGCCATGAGGTTGCACGGACAATGAGCGGCTCCTGGTAGGCTTCTAGGTGGAGGAAACATGAATGAACCGATCCCACATCGGAATGAGAGGGATTCCGAGATTGTTCAATGTAATGGACTGTACAGTTGAAGATGATTTAAAAGATTTGATTTGTACTACTCATATCACGAAGGTGCATCTTCTTTTCGGTAGCTCATCGCATAAGAACTCCAAAGTTAAGCGTGCTTGACTTGAAGAAATTTTGGGATGGGTGACCTCCTGGGAAGTTTCTCAGGGTGCGTGTGAGTGAAGACATAAGCACGGTGGAAAGACTCGTCTTGATACAGTGAGGACAGTCGTCGAATCTGGGGCGTTACAAGCACAGAGAAAACATGGATTATTGGGGGACACTAGAACAAAGAGTAAACTTTTTGATTATTGAGGAAAGACGAATTTCGAGGATGAAATTCAATTTAAGGGGGATAGATTGTAACGTCCCGAAATTTCGAAGATCCACGTGAACCACATTTAAATTGTTTTAAAGCATTAAATGCGTTTTTATTTCATTAATTATGTGTTTAACTATTTTTATGCATTTTATTGATAATTATTGCATGATATGATTCATTTCATGAAATTTTAAAATGCATTTAATGGATAATTATTGCATGATATGATTCATTTCATGAAATTTTAAAAGTTTATGCACTATGATTTTTAAGTTGCATTTCGCGCTCAGACGATGAACGAATACCGAGGAATTATCAGAAAAATTAATTTTATTACATTAATAAATTTTATTAATTAATATAAGATTTTTTAAATGCATATTTCAAGAAATGAGCTTGGTTGTGTATTTTTACTCGCCAGAGCATATTTTCAGAGGTATGTAAATTTTATCAAATCGGGGGACATGTTGAGGGTTCGGCTAATATTTTAAAAACTTTCCAACACGAGATATTTTTCGGGAGTGTTTTTGGACTTAATATGCATAATTTTAAGCTTGTTGGACTCAAAACTCTTTTAATTCCTTTTAATTTAAAATTAGGGCTCATTAGCAAAATTGTTATCTATATATTTAACACCTAATTATTCCCATAAGAACTACACTAAACCTAATTATTCTTCATCAGCCGCCCACCCCGATCACTCATCAGCCTCCTCGTGAGTGCAGCAACAAGGAAATTTGGTTTCCTCTTTTTCTTCATGCTCTATCTCTCCCGCGTCTCGGGCGGGCATCCCTTCGAGCTTTTGTGCACCAAAATCATCAGGCATGCCACGTACTTTTGTTTTGCATATTATACGCCATATACATACTGATGTGTGCTTAATATTATGCGAAATTCTCGATCTAGTTTCATGAATGTAGGCAATTCGGTTGCTTCAACTTTATGCATTATTTTCATCCCCTCACGTTTCCTTCATGCTGTGTGCAAGGGGCTGCGTTCTTTCGGTTGCAAGGGGGCTGTGCAAGTCGTTTATTCAAATTTCCAAGTGTTGGGGTTTCAAGTTTTCCAAGCTCGAGGGGAACCCGTTTGGGTCTAGCGTATGTTAGCGTTTGAGGACAAGATCGAGGGATTAGGATTGATAGTTGTGCATAGCTCGAAACCAGCCTTGAAGCCGACCCTCTTAGGTTAGTGGAAGGGCTGGGAAGGGACTGAGCACGGATGGTCTCGTTCCATGGGAAGATCGAAAGAGCTTAGGGCGGGGGCTCGGGTAGCTTGTTCTTGGAAGAGGGCCGTTAAGTGCTTGCGTGGGCCGGCTTCTTGGGTAGTAAGGTAGCTAGGGTCAGTCTAGGAGGGATTTTGTGGGTTTGGTCTTGTGTCCAGCAGGGGTGGTTGGGTGCTTGACCAGTTAGCTCGGAAGATGGGACCGATAAAATTAAGACTAGTGCCTAGGATTTTCCAAATGAGGGTTGCTGGATATTTCACTCACGGTCCAGGGTCATTTTCTAAAGTTTAGGGGTCTGGTTTTTGAGGTTTTAGGGCCTTTTAAATGTATAATAAGTATTGTAAGAAGTTGGAAAATAGTATGTTAAGTTTCGGTATGTTTCGGGTTAAAACAGGGACTCCGGTCCAAGTTTTAAAACGATTTGGTTAAGTTTTGAAATGGACTCGAGTTTACGTCTAAGAATGCTCTTAAATATGTTTTGGGACATTTTAGAGGGTAAAACAGTAAATTTTGGGTTTGCGGGGGCAAAATTGTCATTTTGCACCCGAGGTGAGATTTTGATCCTGGCAGCGCCTTGAGTACATTTTATCATGTTTTAAATATTTATGCATCATGTTTATGATTTTAAAGAAATTATGATAAATGCGGTGCATACTTGGTTTTAAGAAAAAGTTACGTATATACATGTTTTTAATATGTGGTAAATATGATGATATTTTTGAAGGATGAGAATTGGTTGTGTAATGCCCGAGATTTTATTCGTTTAATTCGAGATTATTATTGATAATTTATGTGATTATAGAAGGACCACTCCGAGACAAGAAATTGGAAAGCATGAATATTGGATGTATGTTGGTCCAGTAGGTATCGCGCACATGCACGGAGACGAGGCGTGCATTTGCGCGAGAAGCAAGTGCCGAGACATTAGGTCTCGCGCATATGCGCGAGCAAGATTATGGTACAAAGCGCAGAGACAGTAGGTCTCGCGCATATGCGCCGACATGGGACGCGCATATGCACGAGATGGTGAATTTATGAATGCCGAGACCAGTAGGTCTCGCGCATATGCGCCATCGAGGGACGCGCTTATGCGCGAGACGTGTTGTATAAAGAGTAAGCCACATGTCTTGCCATGCATTTGAAAGATAGAAACAACTTTCATTTTCCCTTCAGACCTTCAGAAACAAGAACGAGAACTCCGGGGAAGCTTTAAGTTTCTTAATTTACTAGAAGTGTGATTGTACAATATCCAACCGTTCAATTTTCGATCCAAGCATAGTTTTGTGCTTCTCTTGTCAAAAGCTTCAAAAGTATGTAAGTTTGATTTTTTTTTTCAGCATGGTTCGAAAATATATTATTGGGGGAATCATAATTTGATCTTTATTATGTTTTTCTGAGATTGTGATAATCGTATAATCGAAATCGGATTGAAGAACGGATACCGTATGAAATTGTTATCATTTTCCAGATTTGATTTGTTTGAGAATATACAGATTTGGTATTGGAATTGTGTTTATCGATCGATTATGAGTTGTTGAGATTGGTATCTATTGATATTTTATTGCCGGTATCTCGAAATTGTACTGTTATGCCGTCGAAACAAAATTAGATTGAGATTGATCAATTCATATCTTGAATTGAGTGGTATATTGATGTTGTACTTTTTGAATGTCATTCCAGAGTTGGTATTGAAGTCTTCGAAGAACGATCAGAGCCAGATTGATATTTGATTTCGTTGACCAGACAGATCTACGAAAAAAAAGGTATAAATCAATGTTAAACCGGGAAGATACGAGTCGAGTTAGAGATAGCTTGAGTTTCCCAAAACCACATACTTTATTGTAATTGCCTTGATGTTTGCAATTCATGAGATTGATATGCTTAGTCTATTGATTTATAGCAAAGAATTCATGAGATTGATATGCTTAGTCTATTGATTTATAGCAAAGCATGTATTGAGTCATTGGCAGAGGTGCCAGGTCACTGGACATTTGGTGTATATCGATGTGCTTAGGAGTAGATCGACTTCTGTTGTAGAGATTCGATATATAGGGCCAATGTCTTGGAATAAGAACGTACCACCACCTAGCTGGGAAGAGTAGGTGGGAGACTTGTTGCGTTCTTATTAAACCGGGATCCCTAGATAAGAGTCAAGTTAAGATTATGAGTTAAAGAGTTTGATTTATAGCTTTGTATGAATTTATGCTTTTGTAGACTACAATGCATATTGTTTTCCATAAGTTATATGCTTTGGTATATGTTTGTATGAAATGCATGTATACATTGTTTATACTGGGAATATATTTCTCACCGGAGTTATCCGGCTGTTGTTGTGTTTGTATGTGTGCATGACAACAGGTGGGACAAGATCAGGGTCGAGAAGAGGATGAATGATTGAGATTAGAGTGGAGATCCGGGCCTAGAAGTAGAATTGATTTTTAGCACTTGATATGTAGTGGATGAACATTAGTTTGTTATAACTTTCTTTCGTACAAGACTTGTACTTTGATATTGTTGTAGACATTAAACTTGATCTTGTATTTGAATGAGATGTGACCTAACTTATTATAGAAATATGTACACTTGTTTATAAGGTGTTCAACATTAAAAAAAAAATTTTACGACCCTAATTATTTTAATTGATCCATTTAATCTTAATAATGATTGGAAGAATGAATTAGCGTCCGGGTATTCACAACAGGTGGTATCAGAGCTGTATGTTCCTTAGACTTAGAGAGAAGCGAACGAGCGGGGTAGATTGAGTTTTCTTTCCTGCTTTGGTTATGCTAGCATGTTTTATTGCTTTGAAAATACATGTTTACCAGATTATCTGATATGATTGAAAACATGTATTATTGAGAAAAGAATCAGAACCGATTCTTAATCCGAGGTATGATGATCAGAGGAGGACTGAGATAGATTTGTTATATTTGGTCACTAACAATTTTGATAATCAGATATGCCTCCTCGAAGAATCACAGAACAGGGTAGTACTTCTACTAATCCGATGGATGTTACAGCGACACCCATGGAAACACTGCTGAAGAGATTTCAGTCATTTAAACCGCCGACCTTGAAGGGCACTGAGAATTCTATTGGCTGTGAGAGTTGGCTTGATGATATAGAAATGCTGTTTGATTCCCTTGACTACACAGATGAACGAAGAGTTAGATTGATTGGGCATCAATTGCATGATATTGCAAAGAATTGGTGGCTCACAACCAAGAGGGCTTTGGAGCATCGAGGTACAGTTATTACCTGGAAGATCTTTAAAACATAATTCTACCAACGATTCTTCCCAGTATCGTACAGAAAAGACAATGGTGAAAAATTTGCTAATATGAGACAGGGTCATTTGAATATTGAAGAATATGTGGCCAAATTCTCTACATTGTTACGATTTGCTCCCCATGTTGCTGAGAATGATGAAGCAGTGGCTAATAAGTTTGTTAATGGGTTGAATCCCGAGATCTTTACACTGGTAAATGTAGGGCGACCAAATAATTTTGCTGATGCCTTGAACCGAGCAAAAAGAGCATAAGCGGGCCTGATCAGGCAGAAAGGATCTTCGTATGTTGCTCCAGCACCGAAACAACAACAACCCTCAACTCAGTTCCACCAACCCCCTCCTAGATTTGATAGTGGTTGTAGCAGCAGTGGAAAGAAAGATAATCTGAAAGCTCGAGGAAAACATATTAAGAAATCTGGTAGTAGTTCATCTAGCTCCAGTGGTACACGACAGAGCCAAAGTTACACCGGGGTCTATTGCAGAACTTATGGAGGAAGACATCCCACAGAGCAATGCCAAAGAGTGTTTGGTAGTTGCAATATCTGTCGACAGCAAGGACATTTTGCCAGAGTCTGTCCACAGCGAGGTTCTCAACAATCCCAGGAAGCAGAATCATCTGGATCAGTGGCTCAGGTTGATAGACGATCATCTGTTGTTAACTCTTTCCAGCCACCTCCTACTCAGTCACAGCCGAGGCCAGGAGCAAGCAAGACTGTTAGCTAGCCTCCGAGACAGCAGGCCAGAGTGTTTGCATTGACTGAAGAACAGGCACATGAAGCACCTGATGAGGTTGTTGCAGGTAAATGTTCTCTTTATGGTTACTCTGCTTATGTATTGATTGATATGGGTGCATCCCATACTTTTATCTCTGAACGATTTGCATTGATACATGATTTTCTTGTTGAGTCATTAGCTGCTATAATATCTGCCTCTTCACCTTTGGGGAGAGGTCTTTATATATGTAAATTCTGTTAAACATTGTATACTGCAGTATGATGGGAATGAGATTGAGTTAGAATTTATTGTACTCGGTTTGTCTGATTTTGACTGCATTATCGGTATTGATATGCTGACCAAGTACATAGCTAACGTAGATTATTTCTAGAAAATTGTGAGATTCAGACCTGAGATGGCTGTTAGGGTTCCAGAGCTCGAATTCCTTTGATATCTGTGCTGTCTATGACTCGATTATTACAGAAAGGAGCAGAGGGATTCCTTGTGTATTCAGTAGATGTAGCGAAATCGAGCCCGTCATTGGCAGATTTGCCAGTGGTATATGAGTTTGCTGATGTCTTTCAAGATGAGATTCCGGGTTTGCCTCCAATCCGAGAAATATACTTCATCATTGAATTGATACCAAGTACTGTTCCTATTTCTAAAAATCTATACAGAATGGCACCGATTGAACTGAAAGATTTGAAAGAGCAGCTATAAGATTTACTGGCCAAGGGTTACATCAGACTGAGTGTTTCTCCGTGGGGTGCTCCAGTATTATTTGCTAGAAAGAAAGGCGGTTCAATGAGACTCTGCATTGACTATCGGCAACTGAACAAGGCTATGATAAAGAATAAATATCCTTTGCCTCGAATTGACGATTTATTTGATCAATTGCAGGGTTCTTCTGTTTATTCCAAGATCGATCTGAGAACTGGATGTCATCAGCTGAGAGTCAGAGATTCTTATATATCGAAGACAACTTTCAGAACCAGGTATGACCACTATGAGTATATAGTCATGCCGTTTGGTTTAACGAATGCTCCAACTATATTTATGGGTTTGATGAACCGTATATTTCAGAAGTATCTTGATGATTTTGTGATTATCTTTATTGATGATATTCTGATTTATTCCAAGAATATGATTGATCATGCTGAGCATCTGAGAACTGTATTGAGAATTCTGAGAATTGAGAAATTGTATGCAAAGTTGTCTAAATGTGAATTTTGGCTGAGACAAGTGATATTTTTGGGACACATTATATCTGGAGATGGTATTTCTGTTGATCCTAACAAAGTTGAGGCTGTGATCAGTTGGCCTAGACCGACATCAGTGCCATAGATACGCAGTTTTATGGCTTTAGCAGGATACTATCATCGATTTATTGTAGATTTTTCTCGTATTGCGAAGCCGATTACTCAGTTGACTCAGAAAAATGCCCCGTTTGTTTGGTAAGAGGCGTGTGAATCTAGTTTTCTAGAGTTAAAGAATAGATTAACCAGTGCTCCTGTGTTGACTATTCCGTCAGGTACTGGTGATTTTGTTGTTTATTGTGATGCTTCTCACAAAGGAATATCTTGTGTTTTGATGCAGCGAGGACATGTTATTGCGTATGCTTCAAGACAATTGAAACCACATGAAACTCGTATTCCGATTCATGATCTTGAATTGGCTGCCATCGTATTTGCATTCAACATCTGGCGACATTAAATATACGGTGAGAAATTTGAAATCTATTCTGATCACAAGAGTTTGAAATATTTATTTTCATAGTCAGAATTAAATATGAGACAACGTAGATGTCTTGATTTATTGAAAGATTTTGATTGTGAAATCAAATATTATTCGGGGTAGTCGAATGCAGCAGCTGAATCACTGAGTCGAAAGGCATATTCTTTATCCTTATCGATGATTGGTGTTTCAAATTTGATTGAATATTGCTGTCTTTCTGGATTAGTATTTGAGACAGATTATCAACCTCTGAGACTTTATGCTATTCAAGTTGAACCTGAGTTGATTTTTCGAATTAATGAAGCACAGAAATTCAATCAGAATGTTCAGAACTCGATTTTGATGGTCAGATCAGGGCATCAATCAGAATATCAGGTTCGTGATGATTTGTTATATGTGAATAATCGACTTGTTGTGCCAGATGTTTCAGACTTGAAACAGCAGATTTTGACAAAAGCACAATGTAGTCATTTGAGTATTCATCCTGGTGGCAGAAAAATGTACAATGATCTGAAGAAACAGTTTTGGTTAAAACAGATGAAAGCAGACATTGCAGATTTTGTATCCAGGTGTTTGAATTGCCAACAGGTGAAAGCTGAAAGAAAGAAACCAAGAGGTCTGTTACATAGCTTATCTATTCCAGAATGGAAATGAGATCACATTTCCATGAATTTTATTACGAAGCTACCACAATCCTCCTGAGGTTGCGATGCGATTTGGGTCATTATTGACAGATTAACCAAATCAATGTATTTTTTTCCTTACATAATGACATACAGACATGACCAGATGACAGAGATTTATGTTAGAGAAGTGGTCAGATTGCATGGTGTGCCTAAATCTATTGTATCAGATCGTGATCCTCGATTTACTTCAAACTTTTGGCATAGTTTGCAACAAGCTCTAGGTACGAAATTACATTTGAGTACTACAAATCATCCTCAGACAGACGGATAGTCAGAGCGGACTATCCAGACAATGGAAGATATGCTGAGAGCTGTAGTGCTAGACTTTGGCACTAGATGGCAAGATTCTTTGCCTCTTTGTGAATTTTCGTACAACAACAGCTATCAGACGAGTATAGAGATGGCTCCGTTTGAAGCGTTGTATGGCAAGAAGTGCAAATCCCCTCTCTATTGGGATGAGATATCTGAGGTACCTGAACTTGGACCGGATATGATTCGAGATATGACTGAGAAAGTGAACCTGATTTGGCAAAGAATGAAGACAGCACAGGATAGACAGGCCAAATATGCAGATATTTTACATCAACCTTTAGAGTTTGACCAAGGAGACAAAGTATTTTTGAAGATTTCTCCTTCCAAAGGCATTGTCAGATTTGGCAAAAATGGAAAATTATCTCCTCGCTATATTGGGCCGTATGAGATTATGGAGAAGATAGGTACTCGTGCCCATCGACTCGCTATTCCTCATTCTCTATCTGGTATAAATGACGTTTTTCATGTATCTATGTTGCACAAATAAATTCCTGATACTTCTCATGTTCTTCAGCCAAAGGAGGCAGAACTTAATGAAAATCTGAGTTATTTTGAGAAACCGATCCAGATTGTAGATCGTAAAGAAAAGCAGCTCAGAACGAAGACTATTCCGCTTGTGTAAGTTCAGTGGAGTCGTTATGGCATTGAAGAAGCTACTTGGGAAATTGAATCAGATATGAGACAGAAATTTCCAAAGTTATTTCATTGATGTGAGTTTCTTATTTAGTTTATGTTATATCTCCTTCTATTATGTGATTTGATTGCCTGTGATTTCGGGGACGAAATAAGATCTTAGAGAGGGAGAATTGTAATGCCCGAAATTTTATTCGTTTAATTCGAGATTATTAATTGATAATTGATGTGATTATAGAAGGACCAGTCCAAGACAAGAAATTGGAAAGCATGAATATTGGATGTATGTTGGTCCAGTAGGTATCGCGCACATGCGCGGAGACGAGGTGTGCATATGCATGAGAATCAAGTGCCGAGACAGTAGGTCTCGCGCATATGCGCGAGATGGGTCGCGCATGTGCGCGAGCAAGATTATGGGACAAGCGCAGAGACAGTAGGTCTTGCGCATATGTGCCGACATGGGACGCGCATATGCGCGAGATGGTGAATTCATGAATGCCGAGACCAGTAGGTCTCGCACATATGCGCCATTGAGGGACGCGCATATGCACGAGACGTGTTGTATAAAGAGTAAGCCACATGTCTTGCCATGCATTTGAAAGATAGAAACAACTTTAATTTCCTCTTCAGACCTTCAGAAACAAGAACGAGAGCTCCAGGGAAGCTTTAAGTTTCTTCATGTACTAGAAGTGTTATTGTACAAGATCCAACCGTTCAATTTTCGATCCAAGCATAGTTTTGTGCTTCTCTTGTCAAAGGCTTCAAAAGTATGTAAGTTTGATTTTTTTCAGCACGGTTCGAAAATATATTATTGGGGGAATCATAATTTGATCTATATTATGTGTTCCTGAGATTGTGATAATCGTATAATCGAAATTGTGATAGGATCGATTAACGTATCAAGAGTGTTTAGAAGGGGGGTTGAATAAACACTCACAATTAAAACTGATCTTTTCGAATTTTGAGTTTAGTTTTGTGACAAACTGATTCTCGGAATCTTGTTGGTCAATGACAATCAGTTAAACTAAAGTAGTTGCGGAAAATAACTGACTGAAAGATAGAATACGAAACTGAAATAAAATAGGCAAGGGTTGTTTCTGGATGTTCGGAGAATTTAATTACTCCTACGTCACTCCTTCTATCTCAAGGATAGGATATCCACTGAAAGACTTTGATAAAATACAAGAATTGTACTGACCCACTTCAGTTTGGACTTAACACTGCCAAAAACTGAAACTCTTAGTTTAACAGAATGTTCTCAGTGCGTAACTGATCTTAGCACTATCGAATTTCAACGATTATTATAACTTGCTAGTGAGCTCAAATTGTAGCCTTAACTGCTACGAATATATCAAGTAAGATTGAGCTGAGATTTTGACAGAGTGACAGCAAGCTTTTTGAATAGTGTTGACTCTCTTTTCTTCAGCTGTTCTTCTTTCATATTTATAAGCTTCTTTTCTCTAACGGTAACTTGAGATGAATTTGAATCTTTGTATCCGTTGATTTCTACTTGATTATTCCTTGGACATTGTTTGCTTCATTTATTGTGATGCGGCGTCTTAATTGCTTTCGCCGAAATGCGTTTTTCTAAGCTGAATTGATTGAAGTGCGGCGTTGCAATCTTCTATGTGTTCTTTCCCGAGATATGTTCAGTTGAAGGGTGCTTAGCATACGGCTGAATATATCAACTGATCAGTTTCCAACTGATCAGTCAGGTGATTTCAGTTATTAAGTCCAGTTGCTGAGTTCAGTTTACTCGATCAGTTGGTTCGTATTTTCAGTAGATTCATATTTTGTCAAACGCCGGAATTTAGTTTCCAACAATTTCCCCCTTTATGGTGTTTGACAAAACTAAGTAAATAATAACTGAACATCTGAGCTCATTGTAGATAGAATAAGAAATTGAATTTCTTGAACTGAAAGGGATCTTGATTTAATAACAGCTGAATTTAATAATCTGATTAACTGCTTCTGCTGTTTCTGAAGATGTTCTTTGATATTTGATTTCTTCCCCCTTTTAATCAAACAAATCCATCTTCTCAGATAACTTTCAAACGTCAGTGGAAAGAATTTTGACATATGCGGAGATACTTGAGACAGCAGTTTGTAAACAAGTCTGCAACAATTCCATTTTATTAGAAACAGAAGTTTCCAATCGCTCAACTCGTTGACTGATTATATCCTGAGTTGTATAGAGACTTTGAGCTAGACCTCTATTATTCTTTATCTCAAGCACAGTTCGGGTAAGAGACTCCATGTTTGCTTGAATGGCTTTCAGTTTTGCAGATTCATATTCAATTGAAGAATCCAATTTGACAGTGTGAGAAAATTGTGTGGATTGAATTTTCTTGATTTCAGTAATCATCTGCTGCATATTCTGGATTTCTTCAAGAACAAGATCCATGTCTGTGGATTGAAGAGGAGGTGACTGATTAGATGTTCTTGGTTCATGTGAGACTTGATCAAAGACCACCATGGTCCTATCAGATAATATCATTTCAGAGACAGTCTATGCTGGAACATCTGTTTAAGTTACTGCTACTTGGACTGGAGGAGATGAAGAATGATGTTGATCAACAATTGGGCTTTCCTGTTGAATAAGATTTTCACTGAAAGGGTCATGAACTGCCTCCATATTTTCAGCAATCTGTTGATTTGGTGATTGAGTAGGCACCACTGTTTGCTCCTTTAGTTCAGAAACAGCAGACTGAACTGGTGCTTCTGTTGAGATAGAAACCTCCTGAGTGATTTGATCAGTTGAGTGATCAATTTCTTCAGAAATGGGTTCATTATTCATAGATTCTGTCACTACTGCTTGAATTATTTCATCAATGTTGGAAAAATTCAACTCGGCTTCATAGTACAGCTGATGTTCCACAGCAGATGATTGTGGCACATCCTGAACTGGTTCTTCAGTTGTAACAATAGTTTGTTCTGAGGATGGCTCTTTCTGCTGAGAGGAGGGGTCTTCTTCTTCTTCTTAAGAGGCTTCCTCAGGAAGAACTAACTCCTGATCTATTTCCCACATTTTTATCTGAGCTTGCAAGCTAGTAAGATCTGTATCTAGCTGAGTGATCACAGCTCGATCATTATAGACAGTTGGATTGGTGGGAATGTAGTTTGCCTTCAATTTCTCAAGCAGTTGAGATAGCTTCTTAGCTCGAATTTGATCAAAAAAATATGTTTTTCTCTCCAAAGCCTGAACAATTGTAGCAGCTTTGACCATCTTGAGGACAATTGCTTCCAGTTTGATAAATTTGTTCAGCTAGGATTTCTTTTTCAGCTGCTTAGCAAAAATTTGAGTTCTATAGGCGGTCCAGCCATTATAGATTTTAAGTTTTGATGGTGCAAAATTATTTACATGTTCCCAAACAAGATCAACATGAGTTTGAATTGAATTGGATGGCCTGGGCTCTTCAACCAATTTGCCTTTGCCTTTTTCAGTACTGAGGATGTGTGGAATTTCCAATCCAGTACGAGTAGTATCCACCAGTTCTATAATCTTTATACCTTTGGGTCTGGCAGGTGCTAGAACGGTAGGACGATTGATGTGGATTAGAGGAGCTTTGATTCTAACTGTTTTCTTTGTTGCACTAGCTGAGATTTCTGGTGGAATAATCTTCAAAGGAACTGCTTTGATAGGCTGTTGGGCATCTGAAGATATCAGTCTTTCAGTAGGAATTGATTCTACTGTGGTTGGTAATTTTGTCCTTTGTGTTCTTGGTTTCTTGGCAATTTTTGGAGAGGGCGACTTCTAAGAATCGGATTCACTAATAATCAGTTTTCTTTTAACTGTCTTCAGTTGAGCCAATGTCTTCCCCTGTTTAACTCATTTGGGAGCAGCCTGTTGTGTCCCAATCTCCTTCTTGATCTTCACGAACTAATCAGGAGAGATATCTAATTTAGTCTTGGGTGGCAGAACATTCTTCTTATTAAAAATTTTGAATTTAGATAATCGCTCCGAATCATCAACCACCAACCCTTTGACTTTCATCAAATATCTTAGCGGCACTGCAAGTCCTTTGGATTGCTTGGTGGAGGAAAACATGTTCTTCAAGATATTAAAAATAAGTTGCTTCCAGTTGAATTTTATTCCAGCCATAATGACCGTAATAGCTTGAAACTTTTCCAAAGTCAGGGCAGCATACGATCTTGCCTTTGCCAATAGCCCTTTGGCTACGATATCAGCCAGCAACTGAACATCATGCTTCAGTTCCTTCTTAGGATCGGAAACTTTGATTTTTCGTCCATCAGCAGAGAGTGCAGTTTGCATTTCTTCAATAACTGATGCTTTAACATCAGCAAGGTGTGCTAATCCATCAGAGGGTAATGAAAAGATTTCTCCGAAAGAATCTTCAGAAATGGCTACCGACTGACCATTAATAGTGGCAATGATGTTTCCTTCAGAGTTGATATATCCATTTGAGTAGAGGTCCTGGAGTTCTTTTGGGTAAATCTCCTGCGAGTATTTTCCCAAAAACATTTTGAGACCAGCAGATTCAATCTTCAGAAAGACGTTCTTAATTTCAGCTTCGTGAACTGATAAAACTGAGTCAAAATCGATGGCCATAGCGTTCAACATGTGAGCTGGGATTTGATTCGCCATTACTGAGAGTAAGGAAACCTGAAATTTTGCGAAATACAAGCTCTGAGTGTATGAGTTTGCTCTGAGAGATGATGTACGCGTAAGAAAGAAAGCTGAATTGAAGCGGGAAATTATTTATATGTATGTGACTGTTTAAATTCTGGACACGTGTCAGTACATCAAAATTTTGAATAAAAACGTGTGTACGTGTGCTATAAGCGTGTGTACAATTTAAACGGTTCAAATGCTTCCACGTTTTCAAAATGAGATTCATCATTAGATAATAGACAGTCACGTCTCTTGATTTGGAATATAATATGTTTTAATTAGTTAACTTATATGAGAAGATTAGTGAAATACCCAACCGAACGATCAGTTGTAAGACTGTGTCCTTTCAGTTCAGAGTTTACTAACATTTGTCTTCTCAGTTAACCTCTTAAAACCATTATTCCCCCTTAATTAGTGCATAAAATAATTAAAACGAATAAGTTTAAAGGTCAGAAAGATTATCGTTTGCTGAAACGTTGACGACCCTTCAGCTTCCTTGATATTCTGCTATAAATAGAAGTAACACGGTTAGTTTAAGTCATATTGGTGAAAATATTCAAGACGAAAGAATGGCAGATGCGAGTAGCTCGAGTGCTTCGCCATTTTCTCTGGAAGCTAGGAAGGCTGTTATAGAAGACGAAGTCTTCTACAAGAGTCTTCCCTACTGGGTAAAGTTACAGGAGCTTGCGTTCCTGTATAACTCTAAAGAGGCTACCACTCCCGAACTGATGGCAAAGTTGAGAGAAGTGCGGGAGCACTTGAATATAGCTGTGTGGGTGGACATCTTCAAGGATGGTCATATCTATCAGCTGATGCTTCGAAAGGAGCTGGAGATCCTTACTCGCATAGCTTCTTCCCACAGCTTTCTCAAGACATCTACCTCACCTCTATCCGTTTGGTTGAAAATGTGGATAATTGATGTGGAAGAAAAATATGAAGATGTAATCCAAGCAAATATTTATGGTTGAATGAAACATTTATTTTGGCTTAACTTTGTTTTTTCTTTTTCCTGCAAATAATAAGTTTCATTAGTTATTATAGATGAATTACGATCATAAACAGATGAACTGATGATTGATTAAGCGTTAAGCAATAAATGTCAAACTCATATCAGTTGATAATGAACAACTGATAGTTAAGAAGCCTCGGTAAATGAGAAAGACGTTTCGGTTGATTTGAGTCTCTTTAGTTTCTTCAACATTTAAATTTCATCTGTCTATAAATAAGATGATAGAATGTGAGACAATAAGAGTTCAATATGTCGGATTCAAGTAACTCTGATGCATGCAGTAGTTTGCATATTCAAGTTAATGAGCAATTAAGTCCTTATTTAGAAGAATTGAAGAAGACAATGGAAGAATATGTCTTGATGAAAGTGATGTCAACATGGTTCAAGATTCATGATTTGCAGAGGGTAAGTAGTAGTGGTGCTGTTCCTACTCGTGATCAAGCAGCAACAACAAGAAAATACATTGATCGTTTTGAATTTAGGCATGTTACAGATTTGATTGATGACAAATGTCTGTTAGAAGCAATATTATGGAAGGAATGGCATGTGGTTGAGAAGATTTCTACAACTAGGTCATTTTCTAGAATCCAAATTTAGAGTTGAATAATTGGATTAGAGAATGGCAGGATTCAGTTGGTTCTATGATATCTTCTGTAAACTGAGATCGATGGTATTCTTAATAAAGTATTATTTTCAATTTGTTGTGGTCTTATTTTCTGCAGATAATTCTATTAGTAAAGCAACATTAGTAATAATTTTAAGACAGATCAATTAAACCAAGAATATTGCGAAAATAAGAAAGCTTAGTCTCGGGTAATGGTTTGGTGAAGATGTCAGCTGATTGTTGCTTAGTTGATATATACTCCAGTCTGATGTCCTTCTTCAAAGCATGATCTCTAATGAAGTGGTGTCTGACATCTATATGCTTTGTCCTTGAGTGAAGAACTGGATTATAGGTGATGGCAATTGTACTCGTATTGTCACAAAATATGGGCAAATTATTTGTAATTACTCCATAATCTCTCAATTGTTGCTAGATCCAGATCAGTTGTGCACAGCAACTACCAGCAGCAAGGTATTCTGCTTCAGTTGTTGAGGTAGCTATAGATGTCTGCTTCTTGCTGAACCAAGAGATCAGCCTGTCTCCTAAAAACTGACAAGATCCACTTGTACTTTTATGATCAAACTTACATCCTGCATAATCTGCATCTGAATATCCAACTAAATTGAAAGTAGAGTATTTAGAATACCATAACCCAACATTTTGTGTACCCTTAAGATATTTCAAAATTCTTTTAGCAGCTGAGAAATGTGATTGCTTAAGATTTGCTTGAAATCTTGCACACATACACACAGCAAATACAATATCAGGGCGACTGGCAGTTAGGTATAACAATGACCCTATTAAACCTCGATATAATGTCGCCTCAACTGATATTCCCCCTTGATCAGTGTCCAATTTTACTGATGAGCTCATGGGAGTATTTGCAGCTGAACATGATTTCATGCCAAATTTCTTCAGCAGCTCCTTTGTATATTTAGTCTGACTGATGAATATGCCAGTTTCCAGTTGCTTCACTTGTAATCCAAGAAAGAATGTCAGTTCACCCATCATGCTCGTTTCAAACTTATCCTGCATTAGCTTAGCAAATTTATCGCATAATTTGGGGTTAGTTGACCCAAATATGATATCATCAACATAAATTTGAACTAATAAAATGTGATCATTCTTAGTAAATTTGAATAAGGTCTTATCAACTGATCCAACAGAAAAATCATGATAAGTTAGAAATTTTGAAAGAGTTTCGTACCAAGCTCTGGAAGATTGTTTAAGACCATATAAGGCTTTGTTCAAATGATATACATGATCAGGAAAGTTGTGATTTACAAAACCTGGGGGTTGTTCAACATATACTTCCTCTTGTAGTTGACCGTTTAGGAATGCACTCTTTACATCCATCTGAAAGATCTTGAAATTCTTGTATGATGCATAAGCAAGAAACATTCTGATTGCTTCCAGACTTGCAACTGGAGCATATGTCTCATCATAGTCAATTCCTTCTTCTTGTCTGTATCCTTTTGCTACTAATCTTGCTTTGTTGCGTCCAACTGAACCAACTTCGTTCAGTTTGTTCCTGAAAACCCATTTTGTACCTATGACAGTTTTTTAAATCGGTTTTGGAACTAAGTTACAGACATTGTTATGAGTAAAATTATTTAGCTCTTCTTACATTGCATTTACCCAGTTGGGATCAACAAGAGCTTCATCAGCTTTCTTCGGTTCTAGTTGTGAAACAAAAGCTGAATGGATAAATAAGTTTATCATTTGATTTCGAGTTCTTACTGGATCTGATGGATTTCCTATTACCAGTTCAGGTGGATGAGATTTTTTCCATCTGTACTCAGTATTTGTTGTATCAGCAATGAAACGTCCTAGATTCGACGACTCTCCTCACTGTATCAAGACGAGTCTTTCCAGCGTGCTTATGTCCTCACCCGGGGCCAAAGAGGGCGGGGGGTGATCGCCGGTGCCATCAGTTGCACGGACAATGAGCGGCTCTTGGCAGGCTTCTAGGTGGAGGGAACATGAATGAACCGACCCACACGGGAATGAGAGGGATTCCGAGACTGTTCAATGTAATGGAATGTACAGTTGAAGAGGGCTTAAAAGATTTGATTTTTACTACTCATATCACGAAATTGCATCTTCTTTTCGGTAGCTCATCACATAAGAACTCCAAAGTTAAGCGTGCTTGACTTGGGGCAATTTTGGGATGGCTGACCTCCTGGTAAGTTTTCCAAGGTGCGTGTGAGTGAGGACATAAGCACGCTGGAAAGACTCGTCTTGATACAGTGAGGACAGTCGTCAAATCTGGGACGTTACAAGTGGTATCAGAGCCGACCTCTCTTAGTACGGTGTGGTTCGGGGACGAACCAAGCCGAAGCTGGTGGGCATGTGAGACCCGGGGCCGAAGAGGGCGGGGGGGTGATCGCCGGTGCCATCAGTTGCATGGACAATGAGAGGCTCTTGGCAGGCTTCTAGCTGGAGGGAACATGAATGAACCGACCCACACGGGAATGAGAGGGATTCCGAGACTGTTCAATGTAATGGACTGTACAGCTGAAGAGGGCTTAAAAGATTTGATTTGTTCTACTCATATCACGAAGGTGCATCTTCTTTTCGGTAGCTCATCACATAAGAACTCCAAAGTTAAGTGTGCTTGACTTGGGGCAATTTTGGAATGGGTGACCTCCTGGGAAGTTTCCCAGGGTGCGTGTGAGTGAAGACATAAGCACGCTGGAAAGACTCATCTTGATACAGTGAGGGCAGTCGTCGAATCTGGGACGTTTCAAGCAATTCCTTCAGTTGGTA
This sequence comes from Primulina tabacum, assembly GCF_025594145.1. Classification (NCBI taxonomy): domain Eukaryota; kingdom Viridiplantae; phylum Streptophyta; class Magnoliopsida; order Lamiales; family Gesneriaceae; genus Primulina; species Primulina tabacum. Next base: position 27,662,996 of record NC_134555.1, read on the forward strand.
ACTGAACACAATTTTCAGTCTCAATTGGTGCTTCGTCAACTGGTATTTGAGTGTTATCATTATGCTCTATCAAATGATAATCACTAACGACTTCCTGTGCATATGATATATCCAGTACTTCTGGTTCAGGTGTTTGAAATATGTTTTGATTATTATGACATTCATTTTTGTCATGAATTCAGTTCATTGAGGAGGCTGAAACTGAACTGAGCTGGCCGGTCACTGGCGACCGGGTGGTACAATACCGAACTGATCGGTCACTGGCGACCGTATAAAATAACACTCCCACATAGTGAATGAACCACAAGCCATATCGCATAAATCTCAAAAATAATCATTTTCTATTTAATGCACGTAAAATAATTAACTGACGTAATGAAAATTCCTGTAATTTTACCAACTGGATTGGATTGGATCGTCCACAGGCTCGCTGCAACCTAACTGTGCCATGAAAAATATGCAATAGCTTAAACTTGACCAACTATGCAATTTACGTTCAAAAGATGCGACTATGATGCCTAATGACTTCGCATTTAATCATGACTCCGAGCCAACCTGAACCGACATCGAACCGACGTATATTCATGATTAAAATACGCTGAAAAATCATAAAATAATGCTCCTAAAATGATAGGGTCGAAATCTAGGTGAAATGGAGGCCAAAACACGAAACGCTCTTTCGAGAGTCAATTTGGCACATCGTACCGTAAATTCTCGTACGACCTCAAAAATGATCCGAATCACGAACGGTCAAAAACTTGACCTTCCTAGCTCAATGAGGCACTGTCTAGTCCAAGGCCATGGGCTAAAAGCCAACCAAGAACTCAAATGAGCCTTCTAAACGACACAGCAACTTGCTGTAAATTTCCAGCAGCTGCACACCCGTGTAACTTGTGTTGTTTTCGAGACTACCGGCCATTGGGGCGTGAATCACCGACCAGAGACTCTTACCAACATCCCAAGGAATGATTTGAACCATGGCTAAGGGCCGTAGGCCAGCCACAATCCGCATCATACCAAAACTCAACCGAAGGGTCTAACCGAGAGCCAACGTGCATGCGTGTGTAGTGTTTTGCTTAGATCGATGTCTTGCGTCATTTCAGTGGCCATTTGATTGACCATGGCATGATCTAGACATCTAGGAGCATGATATGAACCGTGGCTAAGGGCCATAGGCCAACCAAGATCCATACCAAGCAACCAAAAGAAACGAACCGAAAGCTGTCCAACCGAAGTAGCCGAAGGGGTATAGGGGCTGTTGTGATGTTTTTATTAAAAACCGATGAACCATCGACCAAGCCACCAAAAGGGAAACTTAGTCACGTCTTAGACATGTTAGGGAAGTGATCCAACCATGGCTAAGAGCCCTTAGGGCAGCCAAGATCAGATCCAAACCCCTTGACATAAAAACTGAAATTTTCGAACTCAAAAAGGGACACAAATGGTGTTGCTGTCATTTCTTGCTTTCCAGAGAACATGGGCTGAAACCGATGGACAAATGTGGTCCTAATGCATCCTATTACATGTATATAAGTCGCCTTGGGAGCCTGGAGTCGATCCAATACCTGAAACTCACAAACCAAAAGAAACCGTGAAGCTTGCCAAGGAAAATCGAAAATTCTGCATGTGTTGTTTCAAAATGTTTTGACATGGATCTCGATTTTTACTTGAATAAACATGATCATGTACTGAAAAATAAATGATAATATGACTTGATTGAGGTTTAGAAAGAATCTATACATGCCTTGTTATCTTTTGAAATAGAAACGAAAAGAAAAGACGAGACGGCGCGGAGGAGACGGAGTGGCTTCCTTTTCTACCTTGCCTAAGCTCTCGATTTTTTCTTCCCTTCCCTCTAGCTAAGACTCACGATTTTTCTACTGAAAATGAGTGTGAATTCACTCTGAATTTTCGAAAAGGAGAGGGGGGTAAAAATGGTTAGGAGGGTGAGGGAAGTGGGTGCAAGATATAAGGAAGATCCAAGACCAAGTCTTCCCATTTTGAATTTTTGAAGAATTATGGTTTGATATCAAATGAGTTGGTGGATGCTTCTAGGAGGTAGTGGCCGATTTTTGCTTATTTTCTAGTCTAGGATATGTCCATTTATTTAATTAAATTATGCTCCCAAAAATCCTAGAATTATCCTACTAATTACATGCAAAGAATTGGTCAAAGTTGATGAGTTGGAATGAATTGCTTAATAAATCCAAGGGGCCGAAATCATGCTAATAAAATGAGTGGGAAGTGTTGGTTATCTAGTCAACTAATAATCCTTGAAAGCCTTACTAATCCTTTAAATAATTTATTGAGCAAACCTCTTAATTTAATAACTTAAATGAGTTCATTTCTTAATCACCTCAAATAATTTAATCAAATCCTCAAACCTCCCTTTCTAACTTAAATGAACTTAGTTGCTAGCTAAATTAACTTCTGGAAATAATTCTCGAATCTTAAATTCTATCTCAAAACTCCAACTCCGGTCCGGCCTCACTGAAATAACTGAAATGCTAAAAATCAAACTACTGAACTGAAATAATAAATAATTAACTTCAAACAAATGCATTTAAAATATTTATGCAATGAAGTCAATTAAATTTAAAAATCTAGAATTATGCATGGCTTATACGTCTACTGATTTACGGGTTCTACAATCCTCCCCCCCTTAAAAGAAATTCCGTCCTCGAAATTAGAACTCACAGAATAACTCGAGGTATCGATCTCTCATCTCCGGCTCAGACTCCCACGTAGCTTCCTCCTCTGAATGGTTGAGCCATATTACTTTGACTCGCTTAACAAGCTTGTTCCGAAGTTTCTTCTCCTGTCTTTCTAGGATCTGCACGGGTCTCTCCTCATAAGATAAGTTCGGAGTAAGCTGCAACGGCTCGAAATTCAGCACATGCGAAGGGTTCGCCATGTACTTTCTCAGCATGGAGACGTGGAACACATTGTGTACTCCGGCCAGATTCAGCGGAAGAGCCACACGATACGCTAGCGTCCCAACTCTGTCGAGGATCTCAAACGGTCCAATGAATCTCGGAATGAGCTTCCCTTTCTTCCCAAATCTCATGACACCCTTCATAGGTGCCACTTTCACGAAGACATGATCGCCCACTGCAAACTCTAAGTCTCTCCTCCGCTGATCGGCATAACTCTTCTGTCGGCTCTGAGCAGTCCTCATCCTATCACGGATCTTGACTACTACATCTGTTGCCTGCTGAACAATCTCTGGACCCAACTCTACTCTCTCTCCTACTTCATCCCAATGAACAGGAGATCTACACTTGCGGCCATACAGCGCTTCATACGGAGCAATACCAATAGAAGACTGGAAGCTGTTGTTGTAGGTGAACTCAACCAGTGGCAAGTTCGACTCCCAACTCCCTGAGAAATCGATGACGCAAGCGCGAAGAAGATCCTCCAAAATCTGAATAACTCGCTCCGACTGCCCATCCGTCTGCGGATGGAAAGCTGTGCTAAACAGCAACTTCGTACCCAAAGTCGAATGCAAACTCTTCCAAAATGAGGAAGTGAATCTGGGATCTCTGTCGAATACGATCGAAACTGGAATACCATGGAGTCGGACTATCTCTCAGATATACAGCTCTGCATACTGAATCATGGTGAAAGTCGTCTTAATAGGCAAGAAGTGCGCTGATTTGGTAAGACGATCTACAATCACCCAGATGGCATTCGATCCTCTGGCTGACCTCGGCAATCCGGTCACAAAGTCCATGGTAACATTCTCCCACTTCCACTCGGGAATAGGGAGAGGCTTGAGCAAACCTGCTGGTCTCTGATGCTCGGCCTTCACTAACTGGCAAGTCAGACACTCGGACACAAATCGCCTGATGTCCTTCTTCATCCCTAGCCACCAATACAATAGCTGCAGATCCTTGTACATCTTCATACTCCCAGGGTGAATGGAGTACGGGGACATGTGGGCCTCTAATAAGATGTATGCTCGGATAGAATCACTGCTAGGAACCCATATCCTATCTCGGTATCTCACAATACCGTCGCTGACTGTATACAAAACACTGCCCTTGGCTTCATCTCTCTTCTTCCACTGTGCCAACTGCTCATCTGCTGCCTGACCGCTGCAAATACGGTCAATAAGAGAGGACTGGATAGTCAAGGTAGATAAACGAGGAACTCTACCTCGCGGATAAGTCTCAAGATCGAACTTCTGCATCTCAATCTGAAGAGGTTTCTGAATCGTCAAGTGAGCCATCACTGCGACTTTCCTGCTCAAAGCATCCGCAACTACATTAGCTTTACCCTGGTGGTAGCTAATGTCACAATCGTAATCTTTCACAAGCTCCAACCAACGCCTCTGACGCATGTTCAGCTCCTTCTGCGTAAAGAAATACTTGAGTCTCTTATGGTCGGTAAAGATCTGACACTTCTCTCCATACAGATAGTGCCTCCAAATCTTCAAGGCAAAAACTACTGCGGCCAACTCTAGATCATGGGTGGGGTAGTTCTTCTCGTGGATTTTCAGCTGTCGAGAAGCATACGCTATCACTCTCCCATGCTGCATCAAAACTGCACCTAAACCAAACTTCAAAGCATCGGTATAAAGGACAAACTCGCCGGATCCTGACGGTACAGCCAAAACGGGTGCTGAGATAAGAGCTTGCTTCAAAGTATCGAAGCTCTTCTGACACTCCTCGCTCCACACAAACTTCACATTTTTCTTTGTCAGTTCTGTAAGTGGAACGGCAATGGATGAGAATCCCTGAATGAACTTCCTGTAATATCCTGTTATCCCAAGAAAACTGCGGATCTCTGATGCTTTCTGAGGCACAACCCAATCTCTGACTGCTGCAACTTTCGCCGGGTCTACCTCAATGCCACTGCTAGAAACATTGTGGCCCAAGAACGCCACCTTCTCTAACAAGAATTCGCACTTACTGAACTTTGCGAATAGTTTGTGCTTCTGCAATGTCTGCAACACTGTGGTCAGATGCCTGCTGTGCTCCTCCCGACTCTTGGAGTAGACGAGAATGTCATTTATGAACACTATCACAAACTGGTCGAGGTACGGCTGAAATACGCGATTCATTAGATCCATGAAGATCGCTGGCGCATTTGTCAGACCGAACGGCATCACAAGGAACTCGTAGTGACCATAACGAGTCCTGAAAGCTGTCTTCGAAACATCAGCATCTCTCACCCTCAACTGGTGATAACCGGAACGCAGATCTATCTTGGAGAAAATCGAAGCTCCCTGCAACTGGTCAAACAGATCCTCAATCCTCGGCAGTGGGTATTTATTCTTCACTATAACCCTGTTCAACTCCCGGTAGTCAATGCAAAGCCTCATCGAGCCATCCTTCTTTTTCACAAATAAGACCGGCGCGCCCCATGGAGAAAAGCTCGGGCGAATGAACTCCTTGTCGAGAAGTTCCTGAATCTGCTTCTTAAGCTCTGCCATCTCTGTCGGTGCTAGTCGGTACGGCGCTTTGGATATCGGAGCCGTACTTGGCATAAGCTCAATGAAAAACTCCACCTCTCTCTCGGGTGGCATACCAGAGACGTCTTCCGGAAAAACGTCTAAGAAATCTCTGACAATTGGAACATCTGAAGCTGTGTAATAGCCAAGCCTGGTGTACGGTACGGTTTAAGTTTTCATAAGTTTATTGACTACTTGGTCAAGTTTAGGTATAGTTTGGATGTTAAGAGTTTCGATTTATGATTTATAGTATGGTTGGTTATAGATGATGTTTAGTGCTTTTGTAGCGGCGTTACAATTAAATTCATGATAAATTGTATATTGATCCAAATGAGGTGAGGCCTTTTCCATTAGAAATATAAGACATAGAGGTGTAACTTTCTTATTTTGAGTTTTGTTCAAATCATTGTGGAAGGTAAGCCAAAAGTGCCCCGAAGTGTTTCATGTGTTTCGACGTTCCACCAGTGACACATGCTGGGAGAATGGGCATAACTTTTTACTCAGACGTCTAATTGATCTGCAATTTTGAGGGATTCAAGATAGGACATAGAGATACAACTTTGTGGTTTACCACTTTTCCAAATTATGAGAGGAAGAGGCGTTTCAGAAGCAATCTTTAGAGTGGCAGTGCGCAGAGTGCGCGCCCGAGCGGGAATAAATGTCCGCCCGGGCGAGCCTACTTCGAAAATTTTGGATTTCTGGCCGAGAGTTCCACGCCCGAGCGGAAAAATATGTCCGCCCGAGCGGCCAGCGATTTTTAAAAACGTGTTTTCGGATTTTATGTGTTTAAATGCAAGAGTTGGTCACATTTTTCTCATTCTTCCTTCTCACTTTTCGTTTCTTCTTCTCTTGGGAGACTAGGGTTCCAATTTCTCTCCTTTCTTTTCTTTAATCCAAGCTTCTTGTTAGTTATTTGTGTTGAGAGCAAGATTATTTTGGGATCAAGGAAGCTAAGGTAAGCTTTTGGTTTGGTTATTTCTTAGTTTTTAATATTGGAGATGTTATGGGTTTGTGATGGTGCTGATTCTTTGGCTTTTGTGGTATTGTTGTTGGGTTATTGGGTTATTGATGGTGCAAATTATGGTTTATTGTTGCAGGATTGCTACCAAGATTATAGATTCAAGGTGTTCTTGTGGTTGGTAAGTGGAATTTCATCCTTTGTGCTCACATGATAATATATGTATGGTATTTCAATGGTTTTAATGTGTTATTCCCTTTGATTCATGTTTATGTATTGATACACTTGTTATATATATTGGAGGCATTTTATGTCTCAATTATTGAAAAGGAAATACAAGAGAAAAGAGTTTACAAAGTGTTTGTTTAAATGCCAAAGAGAGAATTTAAATTGATTTATGGATTGATAGATACATAGTCAGAGATTGTATGCAATTAGTTGATCAACGACCATAGGCTTATATCCCTCAGAGTTGTCGATTTATATCGATGGGATACGAGCACCACAGACAGAGTTACTATTGATATCAATCCACCATAGTAAAGAGAAATACCATCTCATTGATATGCTATTGCTATGTTATTGATATTCATGTTTCAGAGTTGATGGTATTTTTGATTTCAAAGCCATGTTTTACAGAGTATGATATGTACATTGTTATGTAAGAGTTCAACTTGCTGAGTTTTATACTCATTTCTGTTATTTCATGTGATGCAGATAAGAGCGACGGGCCGGGACGTTGATTGAGGCCGGAGTCATATGCATACCATGTTGGAAGGAAAATCTTTTGATGGCTTTTCGGAGCATGATCATAGGAATGATAGTTTGTATTTTTTTATATCATTTAAATGATCATGTTTTGATGTTGATGTAAACATTTTTATAGAAATGTATTTTGAAACTTCCTTCCATTTGAAAGAAAATTTTAAATTCCGCTGTGTTTTTATTGTAAACGGGTCGAGGTGTCACATTTAGTGGTATCAGAGCACCGTTCTTCGGACCAATGCATATGACTTCGTCTACTTTCAACTGTCCGGGTATGTTTTCTTTTGCATCTATTCATTGTTATTTATTGTTATGTCTTTTGCGAGCACATTGTAGAGTATGCCTTCTAAGCGTAAGGCGTCAGAGGGTGAAGATAGTTCTTCCTCGAGGGTTGTCGACGAGTTCGGCAAGTTGCTTAAAGAGCAAGCCAAGGTTCATAGCGAACAGATCCAGCAGTTGCTTCGTATGCAAGGAGCAGGCCAGGGTAGAGGCCAAGTGAGAGGCCAAGTAGCTCAGGCAGTTGGAACTGATGCCGTCTTTTCTGCTTTTAAGAGAATGGATCCACCGGAATTCGCAGGTAGCACTGATCCGTTAGTGGCTGTCGAGTGGGTCAAGGCGCTTGAAGCAATCTTCGACCATCTTCAGTATGAGGATAAAGACAGGATCAGCTGTGCAGTATTCATGTTGATAAAGGCTGCACGTATCTGGTGGAATGCCACTAAGGTTGGTGTAGATGTTTCAGCTTTGAAGTGGCAAGAGTTCACAGACCTGTTCTATGACAAGTACTTTCCCGACGCACTTCGAGCTAGGAAGGTGACTGAGTTTCTGGAGCTTCGACAGGGAGGCATGAACGTTGATGAGTACATTCTCAAGTTCGAGGAGGGTTGTTTATTTGCTCCGTATATTGCTTCAAATGACAAAGATAAAGGTGTTCATTTCATTCGAGGCCTTAGAGCTGAGATCAGGAGAGATATCAACATGTCCAAGGCTGTGACTTTCAAAGAGATTGTGTCTAAGGCGTTGTTGGCCGAACAAGACGAGAAGGATATCGCCAGAGAGAGGAAGGAGAGGCATCAAGCTGTTGCTCAGAGAGGCCAGAGCTCGAATCAAAGAGGCAAGGATCGTTTCAAAGGGAAGGGCAAGATGGAATCGAGTCCTAAACCACTGGCAGTTCCATTTGATCCCGAGAAGCCTTTGTGTCCCAATTGCAGCAGACATCATCGAGGAGAGTGCAGATTTGGCACTCATATGTGTTATCGTTGTGGCACGGCTGGCCACATTGCTAAAGATTGTCCAAGGGGAGCGAGCAAGGATAAGGTGCAGGGTCGCATCTTTACGATGACCAAGGAAGGTATAAACCATGATTCTTCTGTGATCTCTAGTACTATTTTAATTTCAGGCAGAGTAGCTACGACTTTGATTGATACAGGTGCTACTCATCCTTTTATGTCTGAATTGTTTTTGAGATCTTTGGGTATAGTTCCTTCTGTTCTTTCCCTCCAGTTCAATGTTGTTTTGCCTTCGGGAGATGTGTTGTGCCCGACATCGATTGTGTATGCGTGCTCTGTTCAAATTGATGGGCGTATGGTTTTTGCTGATTTGATTGTCATCCCGATGGTTGCATTTGATGTTATTCTTGGCATGGATTGGCTATCAACCTATCGTGCAGTGATTGATTGCGTTGCTAAGACGGTGACTTTTGCAGATGATGGCAATAGGGAAGGTATGCTCGCCAGTGCACGTACTTCGCTGGCCCTTCTTTTTATTTCTTGTCTTGAGGCTGAGAAGTTTTTGTGTAGAGGTTGTGATGGGTTTCTGGCTTCGATTGTGGATGTTGATAGAATGATTAAGTTGAATATAGATGATATCGATGTTGTGAGGGAGTTTGCTGATGTGTTTGAGGATGATGTGCCGGGTTTGCCGCCTGATAGAGATGTGGAGTTTGTGATTGATCTGGTTCCAGGTACGGTTCCTATTTCTAAGGCTCCGTACAGAATGGCCCCTACCGAGATGAAGGAGTTGAAGACGCAGTTGCAGGATCTTTTGGATAAAGGTTTCATTCGACCGAGTTCTTCACCTTGGGGAGCTCCGGTTCTTTTCGTCAAGAAGAAAGATGGGTCGTTGCGGCTGTGTATCGACTATAGGGAGCTCAACAAAGTGATTATCAAGAACAAGTATCCGTTGCCACGGATAGATGATTTGTTTGATCAGCTGCAAGGTGCCACTGTATTTTCGAAGATTGATCTTCGGTCTGGCTACTATCAGTTGAAGGTTAGGGAATCTGATATCCTTAAGACAGCGTTCCGGACCAGGTATGGTCACTATGAGTTTCTTGTGATGTCTTTTGGTCTGACCAATGCTCCTTCAGTTTTCATGGATCTGATGAACCGTGTGTTCAAGCCGTATTTGGATAGCTTCGTCATTGTCTTCATCGACGACATTTTGATCTATTCCAAAACCAGAGAGCTTCATGCAGAGCATCTCAGAGTTGTTCTTCAGTTGTTGAGAGAGAAGAGGTTGTATGCTAAGTTGAAGAAGTGTGAGTTTTGGTTGGAGCATATTTCTTTTCTAGGCCATGTTGTTTCGAAGGATGGCATAGCTGTTGATCCAGCAAAGATTGAGGCGATTCAGAAGTGGCCTATTCCTACCACTGTCTCAGAGGTACGCAGTTTTCTTGGGTTGGCAGGTTATTATCGTCGTTTCATCTCAGATTTTTCTAAGATTGCCCTGCCGTTAACCAATCTGACGAGGAAGACTGTGAAGTTCGAGTGGTCCAATGATTGCCAGAGTGCATTTCAAGAGTTGAAGGAAAAGTTGACGACAGCTCCTGTTCTTTCATTGCCCAGTGGTTCAGAGGATTTTGTTGTGTACACCGATGCATCGAAGAAGGGTCTTGGTGCAGTGTTGATGCAGCGTGGTAAGGTCATTGCCTATGCTTCTCGCCAGTTGAAAGATTATGAGAAGAATTATCCGACGCATGATTTGGAGCTAGCAGCTGTGGTTTTCGCCTTGAAGATTTGGAGACATTACTTATATGGCGAAAAGTGTGAAATTTTCACGGACCACAAGAGCTTGAAGTATCTGTTTTCCCAGAAAGAGCTCAACATGCGACAGAGGAGGTGGTTAGAGCTTGTCAAAGACTATGATGTGACGATCAGTTATCACCCGGGGAAGGCGAATATAGTCGCTGATGCTTTGAGCCGTAAATCGAGTTCTTCTTTGAGTTTGATGATTCAGCAGCCGTTGTTGTTAGACTTGCAGCGAGAGGAGATAGCTTTGGTGGTTCCGGGGACCATTGCTCGCCTTTCAGCGTTGGTCATTCGGGCTACATTGACGGACAGGATCCGTAGAGAGCAGACTGTTGATGTTCAGTTGACAGAGATGAGAGCTAGAGCAGAGGAGAAAGGTAACTCAGAGTTTCGGGTGAATGGAGATGGTTTGGTGACTTTCAGAGGCCGTATTTGTGTTCCTATTGGCGATGATATTCGACGAGACGTCTTGACAGAGGCACATACCGCACCATATTCGATACATCCAGGCAGCAGCAAGATGTATCAGGATCTTCGTAGACTGTACTGGTGGCCAGGTATGAAGAAAGATATTGCCATGTTTATTTCTCAGTGTCTAACTTGTCAGCAGGTGAAGATTGAGCACCAGAGACCTGCTGGGACATTGCTATCTTTGCCGATTCCTCAGTGGAAATGGGAGCATATTACGATGGACTTCGTGACTGGTCTTCCCAGAACGCAGAAAGGTTTTAACTCTATTTGGATTATTGTCGATCAATTGACCAAGTCAGCGCATTTTCTCCCAGTCAAGACGACGTATTCCATGAACCAGTATGCCGAGGATTATATAGCAGAGATTGTTAGACTTCACGGTGTCCCTGTGTCGATTGTGTTTGATCGTGACCCTAGATTTACCTCAGAGTTTTGAAAGAGTTTGCACAGAGCTATGGGTTCACGGTTAGCTTTCAGTACAGCATATCACCCTCAGAGCGACGGTCAATCAGAGAGAGTTATTCAGATTCTAGAGGATATGCTCAGAGCTTGAACTATTTATTATTCTGGTAGCTGGGATTCTAAATTGCCTCTTGTGGAGTTCACGTACAATAACAGTTACCAGGCGACGATTGGGATGTCACCGTAAGAAGCACTTTATGGCAGGAAGTGTAGATCTCCCTTGTATTGGGATGAGATTGGTGAGAGGAAGATGTTGGGTCCAGAGTTGGTCCAACAGACTGCTGATGTAGTTACTGTTATTAGAGAGAGGATGAAGACAGCGCAGTCGAGACAGAAGAGCTATGCGGATGTACGTCGTAGACCTTTGCAGTTTGAGGTTGGCGATCACGTGTTTTTGAAGATAGCACCTCTCATGGGTGTGATGCGGTTTGGCAAGAAGGGCAAGTTGAGTCCGAGATTTATTGGCCCCTTTGAAATTTTGGACAGAGTTGGTGATCGAGCCTACATGTTAGCCCTACCGCCAGATCTTGACAGAGTCCATAATGTTTTTCACGTATCGATGCTCAGGAAGTATATTGCGAATCCTTCCCATGTTCTTCGCCACGAGCCATTGGACTTGACGCCGAATTTGACGTACCAAGAGATTCCGCTTCAGATACTGGACCGCAAAGTTAAAGTTTTGAGGAACAAAGATATCAGCATCGTTAAAGTCCTTTGGAGGAATCATTTGATTGAAGAGGCTACGTGGGAACCAGAGGATGAGATGAGAGAGAAGTATCCTGAGTTGTTCGTGCAATGACGTCAATTTCGAGGATGAAATTCCTCTAAGGAGGAGAGATTGTAATAGCCAAGCCTGGTGTACGGTACGGTTTAAGTTTTCATAAGTTTATTGACTACTTGGTCAAGTTTAGGTATAGTTTGGATGTTAAGAGTTTCGATTTATGATTTATAGTATGGTTGGTTATAGATGATGTGTAGTGTTTTTGTAGCGGCGTTACAATTAAATTCATGATAAATTGTATATTGATCCAAATGAGGTTAGGCCTTTTCCATTAAAAAGATAAGACATAGAGGTGTAACTTTCTTATTTTGAGTTTTGTTCAAATCATTGTGGAAGGTAAGCCAAAAGTGCCCCGAAGTGTTTCGTGTGTTTCGACGTTCCTCAAGTGACACATGTTGGGATAATGGGCATAACATTTTACTCAGACGTCTAATTGATCTGAAGTTTTGAGGGATCCAAGATAAGACATAGAGCTACAACTTTGTAGTTTAACACTTTTCCAAATTATGAAAGGAAGAGGCGTTTCAGAAGCGATCTTTGGAGTGGCAGTGCACAGAGTGCGCGCCCGAGCGGGAATAAGTGTCAGCCCGGGCGAGCCTACTTAGAAAATTTTGGATTTCTGGCCGAGAGTTCCGCGCCCGAGCGGAAAAATATGTCCGCCCGAGCGGCCAACGATTTTTAAAAACGTGTTTTCGGATTTTAAGTGTTTAAATGCAAGAGTTGGTCTCATTTTTCTCATTCTTCCTTCTCACTTTTCGTTTCTTCTTCTCTTGGGAGACTAAGTTTCCAATTTCTCTCCTTTCTTTTCTTTAATCCAAGCTTCTTGTTAGTTATTTGTGTTGAGAGCAAGATTATTTTGGGATCAAGGAAGCTAAGGTAAGCTTTTGGTATGATTATTTCTTAGTTTTTGGTGTTGGAGATGTTATGGGTTTGTGATGGTGTTGATTCTTTGGCTTTTATGGTATTGTTGTTGGGTTATTGGGTTATTGATGGAGCAAATTATGGTTTATTGTTGTAGGATTGCTACCAAGATTATAGATTCAAGGTGTTCTTGTGGTTTGTAAGTGGAATTTCATCCTTTGTACTCATATGATAATATATGTATGGTATTTCAATGGTTTTAATGTGTTATTCCCTTCATTTGATTCATGTTTATGTATTGATACACTTGTTATATATATTGGAGGCATTTTATGTCTCAATTATTGAAAAGGGAATACAAGAGAAAAGAGTTTACAAAGTGTTTGTTTAAATGCCAAAGAGAGAATTTAAATTGATTTATTGATTGATAGATACATAGTCAGAGATTGCATGCAATTAGTTGATCAACGGCCATAGGCTTATATCCCTCAGAGTTGTCGATTTACATCGATGGGATACGAGCACCACAGACAGAGTTACTATTGATATCAATCCACCATAGTAAAGAGAAATACCATCTCATTGATATGCTATTGCTATGTTATTGATATTCATGTTTCAGAGTTGATGGTATTTATGATTTCAAAGCCATGTTTTACAGAGTATGATATGTACATTGTTATGTAAGAGTTCCACTTGCTGAGTTTTATACTCATTTCAGTTATTTCATGTGATGCAGATAAGAGCGACGGGCCGGGACGTTGATTGAGGCCGGAGTCATATGCATACCATGTTGGAAGGAAAATCTTTTGATGGCTTTTCGGAGCATGATCATAGGAATGATAGTTTGTATTTTTGTATATCATTTAAATGATCATGTTTTGATTTTGATAAAAACATTTTTATAGAAATGTATTTTGAAACTTCCTTCCATTTGAAAGAAAATTTTAAATTCCACTGTGTTTTTATTGTAAACGGGTCGAGGTGTCACAAGCTGCCTGGCTGGGTTCCTCGGGGACAGATAAAAAGGTCGCTAGAAATGCTCGACACCCTCTATGCATGAGCTTCCTAGCCTGAACATATGGAATAATGCGCGGTAAAGGAAAGTACCTGTCCGGCTCAAATAAGAACTGCTCCATTCCAGGCGGTCGGACAAGAACGGATCTCCGCTGGAAGTCTATCAACACTTTGTTCCTCAATAGCCAATCCATCCCTAGGATGATGTCAAATTCAGGCATCGGTAGCACAATCAGATCCGCATAAACAAGATAACCGTGCAGCTCAAGGTCTATATCTCGGATAACATTGGTAGCTGCCATCTCCTCGCCTGACGGCAACACTACTGAAAAGGCTGTATCTAGCCCGAAGGTCTGGATCTTGAGAAAGTTTGCAAAGACCTCCGAAATAAACGAGTGTGTGGCCCCTGAATCTATCAAGGCCTTGGTAGCGGAACAAGATATAAAAACTCTGCCTTGGGTAGGCAGATTCCTCTGAGGGCACTGCAGCAACATGTGGTCTGGACTGCCACACTTAAAACACTTTCCTGAGCCAGCCATACATGCTCCAGGATGGCGACTTGAGCACCTGGGACAGACTGGGTGCTCCTGAGTCCTCGGGGCTGGGCGTCCCCGCTGCTGCTGCTGGCCTCGGTTCCTGGGCGGTCCATGAAAAGGCCTCTTATTATGCTGCTGATGCTGATGAGGAGGAGGGCGGTGCGGTGCCTGGACTGGGCGCTTGCCCTGGCGATCCCTCTCGATATCCCGCAGATCCTGCTCTGCGGCTAAGGCCTTGGAGACGGCAATCTCATAAGTAGCAGGGTCAGATACCCTAACATCCCGGTGCAAGATCGGCCGTAAACCCACCAGGAAGTGCATCAGCTTAGCTCTGGCATCATTCGCGATCAAGGGCACAAAGTGGCAGCCCCTCTCGAACTTACGGATGAACTCCGTAACCGTCAAATCCCCCTGCCTCAAACTCATGAACTCGGTGGTCAGCCTGGTGCGAACCTCCTCAGCAAAATACTTGGAGTAGAAAACTTCCGTAAAGCGAGTCCACGAAAGTGTAGCCAAAGTCAAGGCTACCGAAGCTCCTTCCCACCATAAGCGGGCGTCTCCAGTTAACAGGTAGGTGGCACATCGGACTCGGTCTGCGTCTCCCAGCTCCATAAACTCGAAGATAACCTCGAGGGATTTGATTCATCCCTCGGCAACCATGGAGTCAGATGTCCCAGAGAATTCCTTCGGGCGCATCTTCATGAATCGCTCATAAACAGCCTCGGGCCCTGTCGGCCTGGCTGCGGCTGCGGCTACGGCTGCGGCATTGTTCCCCGCAAACCGTGCGAAGAACTGTGCCATCCCAGCTAACATGTGGGCACTCATGTCCGGTGGGGGTGGTGGAGGAGGTGGTAGGTCTCCCTCCGGTCTACGCTCCTCCCTGTCCTCTCGGCGAGGCTCCTCCTCTCTGTTGCGCTCTAAAATAAGTCTAGGGGGCATACTGTTCCAACATAACCCATACGTAACTAACATGCATAATTCCATAGTTTATTTTAAATGAACACTGAAATACTGAAAATTTGGAAGCATGCTGACAAAATAATTCATGCTTTAACTGAAATGCTGAACAAAATGCTGAACTGAAAAACTTACAGACCAAAGGCGTGGCTTCGTGAGCTTCTCGCGGTCAGTAGTAGTGAAACCCTATACAGAACCACCGCTCTGATACCAACTGTAAAGGGCCAAAAACTCCTTTCTTGAAAATTTGCGGAAAATTAAAAATTTTTATTTTTTAAAAGAACTTAAATGGCCTCATTTATAAAATCGACTGATGAATCAAGTTCAATGTTTAAAATAATAGCAGCAGAAGAAAATAAAATTTTGCCAGCAATAACAATTTAAAAATTATCCAACGACTGATAAAAATTGTTTGCGGAATAAAATAACAACTGCTGCACTGAGGTCCTCGGGTGCCACTACTGCCGACCCAAGCTGGCTCACTGGTCCCTGCCCTCGGCCCTGGCCTCATCAGTACCTACAACAATCAAGTCTAGTGAGCCTAAAGACTCAGCATGCATATATCGCAAGTAACGAGTAAAAATCTAAATTAAAATATGCATGGGATAAAATATCATGTCATGAGGCATGCTGAAAATAATCTGTACTGAGCAATTATAATACGTGCATAACTGAACTGAAAATCACTGTAAAAATATTTGCTCCTTGGAGCCTGTACTGAAATATCTGGTAAAATTTTCTGTTGAGATTATGTTTTACGCCTGTGGCCACTGCACTAAGCTGAACTGATCGGTAACTGGCTACCGGGGAGGCTGAAACTGAACTGAACTGGCCGGTCACTGGCGACCGGGTGGTACCATACTGAACTAATCGGTCACTGGCGACCGTATAAAATAACACTCCCACATAGTGAATGAACCACAAGTCATATCGCATAAATCTCAAAAATAATCATTTTCTATTTAATGCACGTAAAATAATTAACTAGCGTAATGAAAATTCCTGTAATTTTACCAACTGGATTGGATTGGATCGTCCCCAGGCTCGCTGCAACCTAACTGTGCCATGAAAAATATGCAATAGCTTAAACTTGACCAACTATGCAATTTACGTTCAAAAGATGCGACTATGATGCCTAATGACTTCGCATTTAATCATGACTCCGAGCCAACCTGAACCGACACCGAACCGACGTATAGTCATGATTAAAATACGCTGAAAATTCATAAAATAATGCTCCTAAAATGATAGGGTCGAAATCTAGGTGAAATGGAGGCCAAAACACGAAACGCTCTTTCGAGAGTCAATTTGGCACATCGCACCGTAAATTCTCGTACGACCTCAAAAATGATCCGAATCATGAACGGTCAAAAACATGACCTTCCTAGCTCAATGAGGCACTGTCCAGTCCAAGGCCATGGACTAAAAGCCAACCAAGAACTCAAAAGAGCCTTCTAAACGACACAGCAACTTGCTGTAAATTTCCAGCAGCTGCACACCCGTGTAACTTGTGTTGTTTTCGAGACTACCGGCCATTGGGGCGTGAACCACCGACCAGAGACTCTTACCAACATCCCAAGGAATTATTTGAACCATGGCTAAGGGCCCTAGGCCAGCCACAATCCGCATCATACAAAAACTCAACCGAAGGGTCTAACCGAGAGCCAACGTGCATGCGTGTGTAGTGTTTTGCTTAGATCGATGTCTTGCGTCGTTTCAGTGGCCATTTGATTGACCATGACACGATCTAGACATCTAGGAGCATGATATGAACCGTGGCTAAGGGCCATAGGCCAACAAAGATCCATACCAAGCAACCAAAAGAAACGAACCGAAAGCTGTCCAACCGAAGTTGCCGAAGGGGTATAGGGGCTGTTGTGATGTTTTTATCAAAAATAGATGAACCATGGACCAAGCCACCAAAAGGGCAACTTAGTCACATCTTAGACATGTTAGGGAAGTGATCCAACCATGGCTAAGAGCCCTTAGGGCAGCCAAGATCAGATCCAAACCCCTTGACATAAAAACTGAAATTTTCGAACTCAAAAAGGGACACAAATGGTGTTGCTGTCATTTCTTGCTTTCCAGCAAGCATGGGCTGAAACCGATGGACAAATGTGGTCCTAATGCATCCTATTACATGTATATAAGTCGCCTTGGGAGCCTGGAGTCGATCCAATACCTGAAACTCACAAACCAAAAGAAACCGTGAAGCTTGCCAAGGAAAATCGAAAATTCTGCATGTGTTGTTTTAAAATGTTTTGACATGAATCTCGATTTTTACTTGAATAAACATGATCATGTGCTGAAAAATAAATGATAATATAACTTGATTGAGGTTTACAAAGAATCTAGACATGCATTGTTATCGTTTGAAATAGAAACGAAAAGAAAAGACGAGACGGCGCGGAGGAGACGGAGTGGCTTCCTTTTCTACCTTGCCTAAGCTCGCGATTTTTTCTTCCCTTCCCTCTAGCTAAGACTCACGATTTTTCTACTGAAAATGAGTGTGAATTCACTCTGAATTTTCGAAAATGAGAGGGGGGGGGGGGGGGGGGGAATGGTTAGGAGGGTGAGGGAAGTGGGTGCAAGATATAAGGAAGATCCAAGACCAAGTCTTCCCATTTTGAATTTTTGAAGAATTATGGTTTGATATCAAATGAGTTGGTGGATGCTTCTAGGAGGTAGTGGCCGATTTTTGCTTATTTTCTAGTCTAGGATATGTCCATTTATTTAATTAAATTATGCTCCCAAAAATCCTAGAATTATCCTACTAATTACATGCAAAGAATTGGTCAAAGTTGATGAGTTGGAATGAATTGCTTAATAAATCCAAGGGGCCGAAATCATGCTAATAAAATGAGTGGGAAGTGTTGGTTATCTAGTCAACTAATAATCCTTGAAAGCCTTACTAATCCTTTAAATAATTTATTGAGCAAACCTCTTAATTTAATAACTTAAATGAGTTCATTTCTTAATCACCTCAAATAATTAAATTAAATCATCAAACCTCCCTTTCTAACTTAAATGAACTTAGTTGCTAGCTAAATTAACTTCTGGAAATATTTCTCGAATCTTAAATTCTATCTCAAAACTCCAACTCCGGTCCGGCCTCACTGAAATAACTGAAATGCTAAAAATCAAACTACTGAACTGAAATAATAAATAATTAACTTCAAACAAATGCATTTAAAATAATTATGCAATGAAGTCAATTAAATTTAAAAATCTAGAATTATGCATGGCTTATACGTCTACTGATTTACGGGTTCTACAGATTCGATTAATTCCAACTGATTTTTTATTTAAAAGTCTTTTGAAAAGCTTTATCAGTTGTGAAGCAGTATGGTCTTTAGATTTGAGAAAAATAACTCAAGTAAATCTTGAAAAATCATCTACGACTACCAAGGTGTATTTCATTCCCCCTAAGCTCATGACTGGTATAGGACCAAAGAGATCCATGTGCAACAGTTCTGAGCATCGGGATGAAGATTTACAACCCTTGTTTTTAAAAGAAGATCGTACTTGTTAACCATACTGACATGCTGAGCAAAGTTTTTCTTTTGAAAAGTCTATTTTGGGCAAACCAGTTACAAGTTCATGTTTACTCAGATAGGCAATGGTTTTAAAGTTTAAATGGTTTAGTCTCTTATGCCACAACCAGTTTTTAGATGATTTGGAAGCAATAAAACAAACTGGTGCATAAGTTTGATCATTCCAACTGATTTTATATGTGTTTCCACAACGTTTGCCAGTTAGTATGATTTCATCAGTTGAAGTTTTGACTGAACATGAGTTTTTGTCAAAAAGTACTGAGAATCCACTGTCGCATAACTGACTGATGCTGATCAAGTTATACTTCAGGTTTTCTACTAATAGAACATCTTTAAAAGTAAAGTTACCGTGGATAAGCTTACCCTTACCCACATTTCTACCTTTGGAATTGTCCCCAAAACTGACATTTGGACCATTGTATTTGATCAGTTGAGATAGCACACTTGCATCTCCTGTCATATGTCGCGAACATCCACTGTCCAAATACCATATTGAGTTCTGTTTGTACCTGTTACCTACAGTCACACACATAATATAATTTGGTACCCATATCTATTTGGGTCCTGAACTGATTAGTCTTTTAGGAACCCATACTTGGATTAGTCTAACAGACTTTCCAGTAGCTGTATTCCAAATGGTTTTTCTCGGCTTTTGTGTGCTTGTGTAGTGTAAGGATGATACAATTTGTGTTTTAGCTTTATTCAACTGATTGTTCGTTCAGTCTATATCTCTTCTGAACAGGCTTGGAGTTATAGTAATTGGAATAGCCATTCGAATAGTTTTTGTAAAATCTCTTTGATGACTGACTTTGTGAATTAGTTGAGAATTTTTTACTATAACCAATCCCATATCTTCTAGCCTTGTTCATATTCTCAGTAGGTTGCTCAATCAGTTTACTGGGCTCAATTTGTTCTTGTACCACTGCTGATTTGACAAAGTGAATGTATTTCCCTTTGTCTATTGTTAGCTTTAGTTGAGTATCATTTGGATACATTTCTCCTTGAGTGTTGAACCCTAAACCAGTTTTATCAAAAACTGATTTTTGTGAAATCTGCATCTCATTTAGTGCAATAGATGATTTGTTCCAAGACTGAATAAGCTCAGTTTGTTTTGAGTTTTCAAGCATCAACTTCTGTATTAATGACTGATTTTTGTTTCTTTCTGCTTTTAACTCAGCAATTTCCCTTTTTAGACTCAACCCATCAAATGATTCATCAGTTTTGGTTTTATTGTCTGTGGGATCAGTTTGCTTTGCTTTGATTTCTTCAAATGATGATGCAAGCTTTTGATACTCATTTACCATGTCATGTAGTGTTAGAATGAGTTCTTCTCGTGTGAAATCAGTTGAGCTGAAATCAAATACCTGTTGGCTAGATGATTCTTCTGCTCCATCATTAGCCATCAAGCACTTTACTTCCTCATCATCACTAGAACTGCATGAGCTTTCTGGTTCCGACTCTTCACTGTCAGTTTCTGCCCATTTAGATTTGTTTTCTTCAGCTAAGAGTACCTCATGTTTCTTTCTGAAGACCTTCTTATCTTCCTTGGGTCTTCTTTTGCGTTCATATGATTTCTTTCTTCTGTCAGTTGAGCCTTGACTGTCCTTCTTGGGTTTAGGACAATCAACAATGAAGTGACCTGATTTGCCACAGTTATAGCAGCCATTTGGTTTGTAACGCCCAGACATTCGTATGCATATGATGTAAGGTAAAGATTATGATTAAGTATGGTCATTATTCCTCTTATGGTTTATTATGATAATCATTCGGAGATATGTGATGTAATGGTGATGGTTTATGGTTTCAAGATGTGATATGAATGGTATTGAATGATTTAGAATGAAACCGAGAATGTATGGGTAGAATAGAAAGTTGATATTTAGCCAAATAAGTAATAGAAGTGCTAAAACGGTAAGAAACTGTGGCAGTAGTTGTGGTTTTTAGAATAATATTTTGTATATTGATCCAAATGATGTGAGGCCACTTTCATTAGAAAGATAAGACATAAGGCTATAACTTTTTTATTTTGAGTTTGGTCCAAATCATTGTGGAAGACTAGCCAAAAGCGCCCCGAAGTGTGTCGTGTGTATCGTCGTTCCTCCAGTGACACATGTTGGGAGATAGAGCATACATTTTTACTCAGACCTTCAAATGACATGAAGCCAAGTGGAGAAGCAAGCCAAGACATAGAGCTACAACTTTGTAGTTTACCATTTTTCCAAATTATGACGGGAAGAGGCGTTTCGGAGGCGATCTTTGAGGAGGCTGTGCGCAGAGCGGCGCCAGAGCGGTAAGAAACTACCGCCCGAGCGCCACTGGTTCTGAAATTTTGTGTTTCGGGCAGAAACGTCCGCGCTAGGGCGGTAATGTATGACCGCCCGAGCGCCCAGTACAGTACAAAAGCGTGCTTTGGGTGTTTTAAGGTATAAAATCGGTTGAGACTCTCATTTTTCTCATTTCCCTTCTCCTAATTTCTCTTTTCCATCGATTCTTAGCCAGGGTTCCTCATCATCATCTTCTTCTCTTATTCAATCAAGCAATTAATCTTCAATCCGGAGTTGGAACTTCATCTTTTTAGTGTGAGGGGCAAAGGTAAGTGGTTTTTATTCTTGTTCTTGAGTTAATGAAGATGGAGAAGTTAGGGCATGATGGTTGGGATTCTTGTATTGTATTAAATGATCATCTAATGTTGTTATTTTGGTGTTGATGGTTGGTTATTGGGTTTATTATTGTAGGATCACCATAAAGATTTAGGAAAGCAAGTGCTCCAAGTGTTGTAAGTGGAATCATTTCTTCAATGCATCACATGATCCTATATGTATGTGTTTTGATGATTTTATGATGTTAACACCTTTCAAATTCCATTCATGATATATATATATATGTAAATATGTATATATGGTAGTTCAATTATATGCATTTTGAATGAAAGGAGTTAAACTTTTCAAGATACCTCTAATGTGTTTGATAAAATGCTTGAATGATGTTTTATATGATTGAATGATTGGATTGATAGTGATAGTAGTGGTGTTGCCTTTGGCAATTCTAAGTCCGCAATGTAATTGGCCAATTAAGGATGAAAACATGTGCTCTCTTATAAGATGCATTTTATACAGAGGTACGTGTCCCTCCTATAAGATTCGTTTTTACGGAGAAGGTTAGCAATGAATGAACTATCTTATAAGAACTATCAATTCTTCAGTTAATCAATGAAATGAATATCATCCCTGTGTATTGTTGTAATATGATTCTTGACTGATGATATTAATGATGATTCGACGTTTATGAAATGAGATGGTTAATGTTTTCAAGAAAATAAAATTGAGGCTATCCCTTTTATGTTTTACAATAAAATGATATATATGTATCTTGTTAGTATTGATTCCATTTGCTGAGTTTTATTCTCATTTTAGTTATGTTCATGTGATGCAGGCACATGTAAGAAAGACTGATCATCCCTGAGTTGTCGAAGCGAGAGAAGGGAATATGCCAAACCTTGGAGATTTTGAATGGACGTTATTTTGTTATTATCAAGCTTTTGGCTAGTTTGGAAAAACATTGAAAATCTTGTTTTGCGCTTTGGTTTTGGCAAGATGTGTAGATACTTTACACACTGGTATCTGATGTATATGAAAATCTTTTGCATGTGTATTATGTGTTGTTTGAGGCAGGTGGCATGTCCTATTTACGGGGAGATGCTGCCCAAATTTTTTTTTAGATTAAAACATTTTCTCCAATTATATTTTAAAGCTTCCGCACTAATTATGCATCTTAGTCACGAGTGTTACATTTAGTGGTATCAGAGCCGAGATTTTCGGACCAATGATTTGGCATATGACTTTCTCTGCTGTCGACAATTCGGTGTGTATGTACCTTCATCATTTGATATAATATGGATGTGTAGCCTCAATAATTATGATATGTTATGTATGGAAATGGTTTTAAATTAATATTTATCATAGGATCATGCCGCCTAAGAGTAAAGCACCAGAAGGGGAGGATAGTGCATCATCTAGAGTGGTTGGTGAATTTAGCAAGTTACTGAAAGAACACGCCAAAGTACACGGCGAGCAAATCCAGCAGCTCTTGCGAATGCAGAATGCATGGCGAGGGAGAGAGAGAGAGCAAGTGAGGCCCGAGCCCAGTATGGAAGGCGCATTCGAAAGATTTCGTAAGATGAAGCCACCAAAATTTGATGGTAGCACTGATCCCATGGTCGCCTTGGAATGGGTCAAAGCTGTGGAGGCCATATATAATTATCTTCAGTTTCAAGATATAGATCGAGTCAGCTATGCCATTTTTCTACTGACCAAGACGGCGAGGACTTGGTGGGACGCCACCAAGATATCAGTTAATGTCTCGGCACTCAAGTGGCAGGAGTTTAAGATTTATTCTACGACAAATATTTTCCTCGAGATGTTCGAAGTCAGAAAGTGAAGGAATTTTTAGAACTGAAGCAAGGAAATATGTCAATGCAAGAGTATATTCTCAAATTCGAAGAGGGGTGTCAGTTTGCCCCATATCTGGCCAGCAATGACATCGAAAAGGGCGAGCATTTTCTTAGAGGTGCCCGGGCTGAAATTAAAAGAGACGTTCGAATGTCTAAAACTACTTCATATAAAGAGACTGTTGAAAAAGCAAGGATGGCCGAGCAGGACGAGAAGGAAATTGAAAGAGAAAGACAATTGAAGCCCCAAGATTTTTCTACTAAAGGCCAAGGATCCGGATGGAAAGGTAAGGGCAAGTTCAGAGGCAAAGAAAAAGAGGAGCATCGATCCAAAGCTCCTATGCCACCGCCTACATATGATCAACCTGTATGTCCAAAATGTGGCAAAATGCATATAGGTGAGTGCTTGGTTGGAAGTAATCGATGCTTTCAATGTGGAGGTGTTGGACATGTTATCAAAAATTGTCCAGTGAAAGGTGAGAAAGGGAAAGATAGAGTTCAAGGCAGAATCTTCATTATGACCAAAGAAGGCGCAAATCCTGATTCTTCTGTTATATCAGGTACTATCTTAATTTCAGGCAAAGCCGCTATTACATTGATTGACACTGGTGCTACGCATTCCTTTATGTCAGAAATTTTCTTGCGCTCTTTGAATGTTGTTCCATCTTTTGAACCCCTCCACTATAGTATTTTGTTGCCGTCGGGAGACGAATTATGGCCTTCTAGTATTCTTAAAGGTTGTACACTGCAAGTAAATGAGAAAATCTATTTTGCTGATCTTATTATTATTCCCATGGTGGCGTTTGATGTTATTTTGGGAATGGACTGGCTATCGTCATATCGTGCCGTTATTGACTGCGTGGCTAAAACAGTGCGATTTCCTGCAGAAGTTGATGATAGCGGGATTTTCCAGAGTTCAGGTATTTCGCTTGACACTCCTTATATTTTTTGTCTCAAAGCTCATGAAATATTGTCAAAGGGGTGTCATGGGTTTTTAGCTGTTGTGATAGATTTGAATACTGAGATGAAGATTGAGTTGAATGAGATTGAGGTAGTTCGGGATTTTCCTGACGTATTTGCGGATGATGTGCCTGGATTGCCACCTGACCGTGAAGTTGAGTTCGTGATTGACTTGGTTCCAGGTACTGCTCTGATTTCAAAAGCTCCTTACCGAATGGACACGACTGAAATGAAGGAACTGAAGAATCAGTTGCAAGATCTATTAGACAAACATTTTATTCGTCCGAGTTCTTCTCCGTGGGGAGCTCCGGTTTTATTTGTCAAAAAGAAAGATGGATCTTTGCGGTTGTGTATTGATTACAGAGAGATCAACAAAGCCACGATCGAGAATAAATATCCATTGCCGAGGATTGATGATCTCTTTGATCAGCTACAGGGAGCGAGTGTGTTTTCAAAGATCGACCTGCGTTCTGGTTATTATCAGCTGAAAGTTAGGGAAGCCGACGTCCCTAAAACTGCATTCAGAACCAGGTACGGCCATTCTGAGTTCTTAGTCATGTCATTTGGGTTGACGAACGCTCCGTCTGTCTTCATGGACCTAATGAACCGGGTCTTCAAGCCGTATCTGGATAGCTTTGTTATCGTTTTCATTGACGATATCCTGATTTATTCCAAGACTCAGGAACTTCATGTCGAGCATCTCAGAACTGTATTGCAGTTATTAAGGGAACAACAGTTATATGCAAAGTTGAAAAAGTGTGAATTCTGGTTAGAGCAAGTATCATTTCTGGGCCATATCGTTTCGAGAGAAGGCATTGCAGTGGATCCCATGAAGATTGAAGCTATTAAGAAATGGCCTATTCCTACGATAGTCTCCGAGGTGCGTAGTTTTCTTGGTTTGGCAGGTTATCGACGTTTTATTGCCAATTTTTCAAAAATAGCCCTGCCAT
The DNA here is from genome assembly GCF_025594145.1 of Primulina tabacum. Classification (NCBI taxonomy): domain Eukaryota; kingdom Viridiplantae; phylum Streptophyta; class Magnoliopsida; order Lamiales; family Gesneriaceae; genus Primulina; species Primulina tabacum. The sequence continues at coordinate 27,688,199 of NC_134555.1, forward strand.
TAACCAATCTGACGAGGAAAGCGGTGAAGTTTGAGTGGACAAACGATTGCCAGCACGGATTTCAAGTGTTGAAAGACAAGTTGACATCAGCCCCTATCCTAGCACTTCCGTGTGGTACTGAAGATTTTATTGTTTACACTGATGCGTCAAAGATGGGACTTGGAGCTGTACTGATGCAGCGTGGGAAAGTAATCGCTTATGCTTCTCGCTAGTTAAAGGATTACGAAAAGAATTATCCCACCCACGATCTTTAGTTGGCTGCAGTGGTCTTTGCTGTGAAAATATGGAGGCATTATCTGTATGGCGAGAAATGTGAAGTTTTCACAGACCATAAGAGCTTGAAATATCTATTCTCTCATAAGGAACTCAATATGCGGCAGAGGAGGTGGTTAGAACTTGTTAAAGATTATGATGTGACCATTAGCTACCACCCAGGTAAAGCAAACGTCGTTGCAGATGCTTTGAGCCGCAAGTCAGTTTCTTCTTTGAGCTCAATGATTCAGAAGCCGTTGCTATTGGATCTTCAAAGGAGCGAGATCACTATGGTAGAGCAAGGGACCATCGCTAGAATTTCAGCTTTGGTTATTCGACCTACATTGACAGATAGGATACGACGAGAGCAACCTAATGAAAATCAGTTGATGAAATTGCGATCTAAAGCCAATGAGAAAGGAAACAGAGTTTGCGATGAACACTGATGATTTTTTAACGTTTAGAAGTCGGATATGTGTTCCCAGTGGTGATGAAATTCGACGGGATGTTTTGACAGAGGCTCATACCGCGCCATACTCGATACATCCAGGTAGCACCAAGATGTATCAGGATCTCCGACGTCTCTACTGGTGGCCAGGTATGAAAAGTGATATCGCAAAATTCATATCCGAATGTCTAACATGTCAGCAGGTAAAGATTGAACATCAAAGACCTGCTGGAACTTTGAAATCCCTCCCAATACCTCAGTGGAAGTGGGAGCACATCACCATGGACTTCGTAACGGGACTTCCAAAAACACCAAAGGGTTACAACTCCATCTGGTTGATTGTTGACAGGTTAACCAAGTCGGCTCATTTTCTTCCAATCAAGACGACATTTACAATGAACCAGTATGCTGAAGTTTATGTAGCTGAGATTGTGAGACTTCATGGTATCCCTGTGTCAATTGTATCTGACCGTGACCCGAGGTTTACTTCCGAATTTTGGAAGAGCTTGCACAGAGCCTTGGGCACCAGGTTAGCTTTTAGCACAGCTTATCATCCTCAGAGTGACGGGCAGTCAGAGAGGGTGATTTAGATTCTTGAAGATATGCTACGAGCCTGCACGATTGATTTTCCTGGTAGTTGGGATTCTAAATTGCTACCTGCGGAATTTACTTATAACAATAGTTATCAGGCGACGATTGGCATGGCACCATACGAGGGATTGTATGGAAGAAAATGTAGGTCACCGTTGAATTGGGATGAAGTCGGTGAAAGAAAGATGTTAGGACCAGAATTGGTTCAACAGACAGCTGATGTGATTACTTTAATCCAGGATAGAATGAAGACGGCCCAAACCAGACAAAAAAGTTATGCCGATAACCGAAGAAGGCGTTTGGAATTTGAAGTTGGAGATCATGTATTTGTAAAAATTGCCCCTCTCAAAGGCATTATGAGATTTGGCAGGAAAGGAAAGCTGAGCCCAAGATTTATCGGCCCATTTGAAATTCTGGACAGGATAGGAGAAAGAGCATATCGTCTAGCCTTACCGCCGGATTTTGATAGAGTCCGCAATGTATTTCACGTCTCAATGCTCAGGAAGTACATCTCGAACCCTTCCCTTGTTCTCAGACATGAAGCGTTGGATCTGATGCCGAACTTGACTTATCAAGAAGTAACAATCCAGATTTTAGATCGCAAGGTTAAAGTACTAAGGAATAAGGAGATCGGCATTATCAAGATTCTTTGGCGTAATCAGTTGGTTGAAGAAGCAACGTGGGAACCAGAGGAGGAAATGAAGCAGCGATATCCTGAGTTATTCGCACAGTAATGGCAATTTCGGGGACAAAATTTCTTAAGGAGGGGAGAATTGTAACGCCCAGACATTCGTATGCATATGATGTAAGGTAATGATTATGATTAAGTATGGTCATTATTCCTCTAATGGTTTATTATGATAATCGTTCGGAGATATGTGATGTAATGGTGATGGTTTATGGTTTCAAGATGTGATATGAATGGTATTGAATGATTTAGAATGAAACCGAGAATGTATGGGTAGAATAGAAAGTTGATATTTAGCCAAATAAGTAATAGAAGTGCTAAAACGGTAAGAAACTGTGGCAGTAGTTGTGGTTTTTAGAATAATGTTTTATACATTGATCCAAATGATGTGAGGCCACTTTCATTAGAAAGATAAGACATAAGGCTATAACTTTCTTATTTTGAGTTTGGTCCAAATCATTGTGGAAGACTAGCCAAAAGCGCCACGAAGTGTGTCGTGTGTATCGTCGTTCCTCCAGTGACACATGTTGGGAGATTGAGCATAACTTTTTACTCAGACCTTCAAATGACATGAAGCCAATTGCAGAAGCAAGCCAAGACATAGAGCTACAACTTTGTAGTTTACCATTTTTCCAAATTATGACGGGAAGAGGCGTTTCGGAGGCGATCTTTGAGGAGGCTGTGCGCAGAGCGGCGCCAGAGCGGTAAGAAACTACCGCCCGAGCGCCACTGGTTCCGTAATTTTGTGTTTCGGGCAGAAACGTCCGCACTAGGGCGGTAATGTATGACCGCCCAAGCGCCCAGTACAGTACAAAAGCGTGCTTTGGGTGTTTTAAGGTATAAAATCGGTTGAGACTCTCATTTTTCTCATTTCCCTTCTCCTCATTTCTCTTCTCCATCGATTCTTAGCTAGGGTTCCTCATCATCATCTTCTTCTCTTATTCAATCAAGCAATTAATCTTCAATCCGGAGTTGGAACTTCATCTTTTTAGTGTGAGGGGCAAAGGTAACTGGTTTTTCTTCTTGTTCTTGAGTTAATGAAGATGGAGAAGTTAGGGCATGATGGTTGTGATTGTTGTATTGGATTAAATGATCATCTAATGTTGTTATTTTAGAGTTGATGGTTAGTTATTGGGTTTATTATTGTAGGATCACCATCAAGATTTAGGAAAGCAAGTGCTCCAAGTGTTGTAAGTGGAATAAATTCTTCAATGCATCACATGATCGTATATGTATGTGTTTTGATGATTTTATGATGTTAACTCCTTTCAAATTCCATTCATGATATATATATATATGTAAATATGTATATATGGTAGTGCAATTATATGCATTTTGAATGAAAGGAGTTAAACTTTTCAAGACGCCTCTAATGTGTTTGATAAAATGCTTGAATGAAGTTTTATATGGTTGAATGATACGATTGATAGTGATAGTAGCGGTGTTGCCTTTGGCAATTCTAAGTCCGCAATGTAATTGGCGAATTAACGATGAAAATATGTGCTCTCTTATAAGATGCATTTTATGCAGAGGTACGTGTCCCTCCTATAAGATTCGTTTTTACGAAGAAGGTTAGCAATGAATGAACTATCTTATAAGAACTATCAATTCTTCAGTTAATCAATGAAATGAATAACATCCCTATGTATTGTTGTAATATGATTCTTGACTGATGATATTAATGATTATTCGACGTTTATGAAATGATATGGTTAATGTTTTCAAGAAAATAAAATTGAGGCTATCCCTTTTATGTTTTACAATAAAATGATATATATGTATCTTGTTAGTATTGATTCCATTTGCTGAGTTTTATTCTCATTTCAGTTATGTTCATGTGATGCAGGCACAGGTAAGAAAGACTGATCATCCCTGAGTTGTCGAAGCGAGAGAAGGGAATATGCCAAACCTTGGAGATTTTGAATGGACGTTATTTTGTTATTATCAAGCTTTTGGCTAGTTTGGAAAAACATTGAAAATCTTGTTTTGCGCTTTGGTTTTGGCAAGATGTGTAGATACTTTACACACTGGTATCTGATGTATATGAAAATCTTTTGCATGTGTATTATGTGTTGTTTGAGGCAGGTGGCATGTCCAATTTACGGGGAGATGCTGCCTAAATTTTTTTTAAATTAACACATTTTCTCCAATTATATTTTAAAGCTTCTGCACTAATTATGCATCTTAGTCACGAGTGTTACATGGTTCATCTTTGGAATTGTTCCTTTGGTATGGCTTCTGGAAGTTCCCTTGATTCTTTCTCATGAACCTTCCAAATTTTTTGATGAATAATGACATAGCATCATTACTCAACTGATCAGCAGATTTTTCAACTGAACTGATTTGTTCAGTTCTGACAGCAGCTAGAGAAGTTGTGGCTGCAGAGGTAGATGGTTCTCCTTCTCTGGTCTGCAGCTCAAAATCATAAGCCTTTAAATCAGCAAACAAATCATGAAGTTCAATCTGATTCAGATCTTTGGAATCCCTCATTGCCATGGTCTTGACATCCCATTCTTTGGGAAGACCTCTGATTACTTTTAGTGCAATTTCTTTATTGGTATAAACTTTTCCAAGTGCATTTAACTCATTGATGATACTGTTCACTCTTTCATCATACTCGTGCATTGATTCTCCTGCTTTCATTTTAATGTTATCAAACTTTTGAACAGCAACATAAAGTTTATTTTCTTTGGTTTGATCATTTCCTTCACACAGCTGGATCAGCTTTTCCCAAATTTCTTTGGCTGTTTTACACATCTTTATTTTGTTGAAAGTTACTTTGTCCAGCGTTTTGTACAGAATGTCTTTAGCCACATTGTCAAGATTTGCTTTTCTTTTGTCTTCAGTTGTCCATTCATCTCTGGGCTTTTCTGTTCTTTGTGGTGCCCCTTCTGTTATGGCAACTGCTGTATTTGCTTTTATAGTCTTCATGGGTCCATCAGTTATGAAATACCACATGTCATCATCTTGTGCAGCCAAATGAGCCTGCATTCTGATTTTCCAATCATCAAATTCTTCTCTGGAGAACATGGGAATTTTGTTGAATGAAGTCATGCTGGCAAGTTTTTAGATCAAAAGTATTCAAGAACAATATTCAACCGCTCTGATACCACTTGATAGGATCGATTAACGTATCAAGATTGTTTAGAAAGGGGGGGTTGAATAAACACTCACAATTAAAACTGATCTTTTCAAATTTTGAGTTCAGTATGGTGACAAACTGATTCTCGGAATCTTGTTTGTCAATGACAATCATTTAAACTAAAGTAGTTGCGGAAAATAACTGACTGAAAGATAGAATACGAAACTGAAATAAAATAGGCAAGGGTTGTTTCTGGATTTTCGAAGAATTTAATTACTCCTACGTCACCCCTTCTATCTCAAGGATAGGATATCCACTAAAAGACTTTGATCAAATACAAGAATTGTACTGACCCACTTCAGTTTGGACTTAACACTGCCAAAAACTGAAACTCTTAGTTTAACAGAATGTTCTCAGTGCGTAACTGATCTTAGCACTATCGAATTTTAACGATTATTACAACTTGCTAGTGAGCTCAAATTGTAGCCTTAACTGCTACGAATATATCAAGTAAGATTGAGCTGAGATTTTGACAGAGTGACAACAAGCTTTTTGAATAGTGTTGACTCTCTTTTCTTCAGCTGTTCTTCTTTCATATTTATAAGCTTCTTTTCTCCAACGGTAACTTGAGATGAATTTGAATCTTTGTATCCGTTGATTTCTACTTGATTATTCCTTGGACATTGTTTGCTTCATTTATTGTGATGCGGCGGCTTAATTGCTTTCGCCGAAATGCGTTTTTCTAAGCTGAATTGATTGAAGTGCGGCGTTGCAATCTTCTATGTGTTCTTTCCCGAGATATGTTCAGTTGAAGGGTGCTTAGCATACGGCTGAATATATCAACTGATCAGTTTCCAACTGATCAGTCAGTTGATTTCAGTTATTAAGTCCAGTTGCTGAGTTCAGTTTACTCGATCAATTGGTTCGTATTTTCAGGTTATTCATATTTTGTCAAACGCCGGAATTTAGTTTCCAACAAATTGGATTGAAGAACGAATACCGTATGATATTGTTTTCATTTTTCATATTTGATTTGATTGAGAATATACAAATTTGGTATTGGAATTGTGTTTATCAATCGATTATGAGTTGTTGAGATTGGTATCTATTGATATTGTATAGCCGGTATCTCGAGATTGTGCTGTTATGCCGTCGAAACAGAATTAGATTGAGATTGATCAACTCATGTCTTGAATTGAGTGGTATATTGATGTTGTACTTTTCGAATGTCAATCCACAGTTGGTATTGAAGGCTTTGAAGAACGATCAGAGCCAGATTGATATTTGATTTCGTTGACCAGACTGATCTACGAAAAAAAAAGGTATAAATCAATGTTAAACCGGGAAGATACGAGTCGAGTTAGAGAGAACTTGAGTTTCCCAAAACCACATACTTTATTGTAATTGCCTTGATGTTTGCAATTCATGAGATTGATATGCTTAGTTTATTGATTTATAGCAAAGCATGTATTGAGTCTTTGCCAGAGGTGCCAGGTCATTGGACATTTGGTGTATATCGATGTGCTTAGGAGTAGATCGACTCCTATTGTAGAGATTCGATATAGAGGGCCAATGTCTGGAAATAAGAACGTACCACCACATAGCTGAGAAGAGTAGGTGGGAGACTTGTTGCGTTCTTATTCAACCGGGATCCCTAGATAAGAGTCGAGTTAAGATTATGAGTTAAAGAGTTTGATTTATTGCTTTGTATGGATTTATGCTTTTGTAGACTACAATGCATATTGTTTTCCATATGTTATATGCTTTGGTATATGTTTGTTTGAAATGCATGTATACGTTGTTTATACTGGGAATATATTTCTCCCCGGAGTTATCCGGCTGTTGTTGTGTTTGTATGTGTGCATGACAACAGGTGGGACATGATCAGGGTCGAGAAGAGGATGAATGATCGAGATTAGAGTGGAGATCCGGGCCTAAAAGTAGAATTGATTTTCAGCACTTGATATGTAGTGGATGAACATTAGTTTGTTATGACTTTTTTTCGTACAAGACTTGTACTTTGATCTTGTTGTAGACATTAAACTTGATCTTGTATTTGAATGAGATGGGACCTAACTTATTATAGAAATATGTACACTTGTTTATAAGGTGTTCAACATTAAAAAAAAAAATTACGACCCAGATTATTTGAATTGATCCATTTAATCTTAATGATGATTGGAAGATTGAATTAGCGTCCGAGTCCCCACAAGTTGTGACTGACGATGTATATGTATACGATGACATGATATATGATGAGCTGAGGCCAAGGCTCAGTGGACGGGTAATGCTGTCGCTGATTTCCCCACCGTCCGGTACCGTGGTTACACGTAGATGGATCTATCAATAGAGTTGGTATGATAGAGCTGATACGAAAGTCATGACTAATTAACTGAATTCAATTAAATGAAAATTTATACGCATACGATGACACGAGATGATATGTTTTGACACGAGATGATTTTACACGACATGTTTATGTTATGCTTTTATGTTCATGAAAGATATGTTGAGTATGGTATTTTTCACTGCTACGTGCCTTGTATATGTACGTGTTATTCTTGGTACAAGTGTGTTGAGTTTTTAGACTCACTAGACGTGTGTGATGCGGGTGAACTTAATGATGAGAAGACTGGAGATTCCGAACTCTGAGTAGGCAGAACTGGTGCGGTGACACGACCCGAGGACCGCATATTTTCCGCATTATTATTTACGAGTTTTGAGAGCTTATGAACATTTGAGTTTGGTTATTTTAAACTGCACTATTTTTACTCTCAAATATTTAAGATCATTTTTTAATGTTATATTTTCTGTAGAGCGCATGCATGCAAAATGTTTAAATTTTATTTCGAAAATGCAAGCTTTTAAATAATTAAAAAATATATATATTTCCGCACTTTTAAATGAGTAGACGTTTCACATACACCCACACGTCTAAGGCTCAGTTCACGTGATTTTGAGGGAAAACCTCAGCAAAGATATTCCTCGTCTCTTCGAAAACATTCCTTGGAGTCGAGACTTGAATATTCGTGCATGAATCATGCAATGGCAAGCCTTATTCCTTCTTTTCTCATCATCCGTACCATATTATGTGTGGATATGTATCTTTGCATCAAAAATCTAAAAGCCTCATAGTATTTTAGTTTGTAAGGGTTTATACAGAGAAAAACTTGATTTTTCTTGCATAAGTTGATGTTCCTTGTTGGTTTGAAAAGGGCTGACAGGTAAGGGACGATATGGGAATGATTTAGGGGCTGTGTAGGAGTCATAGATTGGGTTGATCAAGACTAGAAGGAGGCGAGGGGAAGGAGCGTTCGGTCGTGCCTCTTAAGGGGTCTAGGGCTTGCTTTGTTTGGAAAAGAAAAGAGGGCTGTATAGGGGCTGTCCAGGGAAGGGGTTGGGATCATGAGGGTCCTAGCCACGAGTCATGGGGGTCCAAGCAAGGCTGGGGGGTCGAGGAAGGGTAGGTGCACGACTAGGGCTCAATCTAGCCTTGCGCGTGTGTGTTTGGGTCGCACCATGAACGTCCTTGTGCATGACGCATTAGGGCTGGTCCAGCAGCGTGCTAAGGGTTTGGTTATAACCTAGGATGGTTGGTTAGGGTCTGGTCTCGTCGATATGGGGCTAGTATCGAAGGAACTTGGGATTTGTTGGGCTAGAGTTTGGTTCGAACATATGCTAAAAATTCAATGGCTTTCTAGGCATTTCCAAGGGTTCTAAAAGGCTTCAATTGGGTTGAAATGAGGTTGATTAGTTGTTAGTAAACTATGGTTAAGTTTCGGGTTGATTCGGGTTAAAACCAGGATTTCGGTTCAAGTTTAAAACAAATTGCGAGTTTAGTCGACGAGCTTAAGTTTACGTCTAAGAAATGTTCATGGGCATGTTTTAAGGAGTTATGGTAAGTTCAGATGGATTCGGGTCGAAGTTTAAGGTCAAGAGATAAAAAGGGAAAATTAGGGTTTCAGTAGCAAAACAGTCATTTTACACCTGAAAAATGTTAAGAGTCCTGGAATTCTCTTGAATGTTGTAATGAATGTTAAAATGCTTATTTTAAAAGGTTATGGAATTTTATGATGAAAATGATAAATGCTAAAATACATGATGCGTTATTTGTTTAAAAGAAAAATGATATTTATGCATGTATTTTATAAAGCGATGGAAATGACTGGAAATGATGAAAAATGTTTTGAATGAAGTGACTTAGTAGTGACGGTAAGGAAATGTGGATTCGTGAGGGACAAAGCCCTAGTAGAACCCATTTACAGGACAAAGCCCCGTAGGAACCCAATACTTATTGTAATGCCAGGATACTCGTAAAAATGATAATAATGCGTTTATGTAATTTATTATGTAGTTATTAGCTCATTATGTTTTACATGTTGATTGAGGTATAGATATTGAGATTGAATATGATTTCTAGATTGTCAATAGTGTATTGAGAAAGAATATTTGTGTAAATAGTGATAGTAGGAAGGGTAGGTAAAAGTAGTGTAATGGGAAATGTAGGAAATGAGATTAAAATATGGCAGTTCTTACGGGTTTTAGTATATTGATTTGAATATTGATCCAAATTGTGTGAGGTTACAACAATTAGAAAGCTAAGATATAATACTACAACTTTCATGTTCTGGGTTTTGTCCAAATCATTGTGGAAGACAAGCCAAAAGTGCCCCGAATTGTGTCGTGTATATAGTCATTCCTTCACTGACATATGTATGGAGAATAAATATAACTTTTTAATCAGACCTCCAAATGACATGAAACTAATTGGAGATTCAGGCCAAGGCATAGGGCTACAACTTTTACGTTTACCACTTTTTCAGATTATGAAAGGAAGAGACGTTTTTGGAACGATCTTTTATGAAACAGTGTGCAGGGCCTTAAGTTTCTTGCCCGGGATGAAGAGAATGTCCGCCTGAGCGCCTTTATACAATATTTTCCCAAAAGTTGCTCGCCCGAGCGGAAGAAAATGTCGGCCTGAGCGCTGCCTCATGTATAAAAAGATAACCATCGACTTTTCCAAGCATTTCCACCATTCTCCACTTCATTTACAGCAAGGAACTCGAGAGCAATAAAGAATTCTTCCTCCAAAAAGCTCCTTTCTTCATTTCTTTAATCATTTTGAAGTTAGAATTAAGTTCTCCATCACAAGGAGTTTCTAAGGGTGTAAGTTTTCTTCTCTTTTAGTTGTTCTACATGTAGAGGGGTAACTTTCACCTAGTATAAACATTAGTGACTGAATTATTGATGTATTTGACAGTATAGGAGCGCGAAACATCACCTCAACATAATATTCATACACTTGGACTGTAAGTTGGCATGTTCTTGAAGTAATATATGAGTAATATTATGAATTTCAAATGCTTCCCATTGTTTATTGATATATGTATATTGTTAGTATGTTTATCGATGAAAAACACCATATTCCAATGTTATGTATTAAATATGAAAGAAAGTCATAAATATTGAAAATGGGTGCTATGTCATCAACATGAAAGGAAAATGACTGATTTTTATATGATATAGAGCTTGTTGACATCATGGGTGGTTTTAAGTCCACGAAACCTATTGGCCAATATATTTTCATGGGGTGTGGGGTAGCCAAAGGTGCTCCCTGACCTCCAACATAGTAGTAGCTATATAATAAAGCAAGCACAGTAGTATATGTCAACTAATGAGGCTCAAGTACAAACATGAACATGAATATATGATATGATATGACATTGTTTAAAGACTCATTGTTGATCACGACTCGATATGTGTGGGGACCCGGGCTCTAACTCCATTCTTTTCGGGATTAATTGGATCTATATTCAAAATGTGGGTCAAATTTTCGCTTTTTAACATTAGTTCAAATGTAAATACTAAGCGTAATATCTTTCTTTATTTAATTACAACACATATAATATACATGTCATGTTCTACTACAAACACATCACTAGTGTTTAATACAAACCATAAACTACAAGTAATACAAATCTAGTACAACATCACTAGTGATCTTCTGCGCCCGTAGTCACCACGCTATCTTGATCTCATCTCTGACGTGACCCAGATCCTGCCCCACCTGTTGTTATGTACACATACAGACATAACAACAGCCGGAAACTCCGGTGAGAACAAATCCCAGTATAAGACATGTATACATGCTGATACGAAATCATAAATCATGCATGAAAGCAATAACCATGGCTCCATAGTCTATGAAACCGATCTATCTAAACATGCAATTCAAATCAAATCATGTCTTGACTTGAATCGACTCTACTCTAGGGATCCCGGTGTGAATAAGACGTCAATGGCTGTCACCTACCCTCCCAATCGGGGTGACTGTACGTCTTATTCCTAGACTTCGGTCATATCTGTATCGAATATCTACAATCGGATTGAATCTGGTCCGAAGCGTCGATACCACCGAACATCTAGTTTGGCAAGTCTGCCAATGACTCTCCTATCTCAAAGGCTTGAATGTAAATCTATAAATAAGACATCATCATATCAAAAGATGTGAATATAAATCTATAAACACATCCAATTCATATCAAAAGATAAACAACAATTCTAGTATGTGATTTGGTTGGGAAACTCAAATTGAATCTCATTTGAGTTGTGTCTTCCCCAAACAAAACATGAATTATACCTTTCGTCGCACAATGTCTGTCGATGTCGAGTCTCGATGACGAATTTGTCACTATCAAATCTGAAATGGAAATGTTGATACATATTCTATCAATCTCTAATCTCAATTAACACATATCCAATTCAATACTTGACCTCGGTACCATTTGACGGCATAACAACGTAGTTTCTCAATACCGGTCAATCCAACTCTCAACATATATCACAAATTCATAAGTCTCAACTCATAATCATCATTATAAGCACATGATAGTACTCAAAATCTGCATATTTAACTCTAAATATGCTGGAAAATCATAACAATTGCATATGACATCCGATAATCGATCTATTTACGAATATATAGTCACTAACTTCACAATAACACATAATCTAGTGTAATTCACAATTTCCCCAACATCAATATTTCAAATCATGCAGGAAATGAATGAAACTTACATCTCCTTAAAGCCTTTGATGAGAGGAGTTCAAAACCGAAATCGGATTAACGTTTGGATGTGAAATTCTTGTACAAACTAGCTTTAAAAGAAGAGAACTTTCCCTTTCCTTTAACTTTTCCCTTTCTCTCGGTGGTCTCAGCTGTGCTAGGAGAGAAATGAAGACACACACTATATATATCTTGCATGTTGAGGGGCAAGTGTCATATTTTTCAAGTAACACGCATGACCGTGGGTGCGGTAGTTCATGAACCGCGGGTGCGCTCAAGCTTCGGCGGTCCATCCACTTTCCAAAATCGACGACCGCGGGTGCGCTACATATAAAACCGCGGGTGCGGTGACATCAACGTGGGTGCGGTTACGTTTGAACCGCGGGTGCGGTGTCATTTCTGTAAATACTTTCCAACTCTCTGTCCATCAACCGCGGGTGCACTCTTTCTTGGACCGCGGGTGCGGTGACCCTACTGTAAAAATGGCTAACTTTCTGTCCATGCACCGCGGGTGCGGTGCTTCTCTAAGCGCGGGTGCGGTCCCTTTCTTCAAGCAACACTTCATCTTTTTATTTTATCCACATACAATCTAGGGCATTACATTTCTCCCCCTTTTAGATATTAGTTCGTGCTCGAACGTGAAATTAATTAATCAAAGTATGTACAAACAGCAGTAAAATCAAAAGTTGAATAAATACTCACATCATGAGAATAACTCGGGATATTTCTGTCTCATATCTGCTTCTGTCTCCCAAGTCGCTTCCTCGGTGCCATGACGACTCCACTGGACTTTCACTAGTGGAATAGTCTTCGTTCTGAGCTGTTTCTCTTTCCGATCAAGAATCTGTATCGGTTGTTCAATATAACTCAACGTTTTATCCAGCTCAGCTTCGTCAGGCCGAATGACATGAGAATAATCTGGCATGTATCTACACAGCATCGATACATGAAAAACGTCATGTATCCCGGATAGAGAAGGAGGAAGAGCTAGTCGATATGCTCGATCGCCAATCTACTCAAGAATCTCGTATGGACCGATGTATCTAGGAGACAATTTCCCACGCTTGCCAAATCTGACAATGCCTCTGAAGGGAGAAATCTTCAAGAATACTCTGTCCCCTTTTTCAAATACAAGTGGTCTACGTCTGATATTGGCATATTTGGCTTGCCTATCCTGTGCTGTTTTCATTCTTCTCTGAATGATCTTCACTTTCTCAATCATTTCACGGATCATATCAGGTCCAAGTTCTGGTGCCTCAGAGATATCATCCCAATATAGAGGAGATCTGCATTTCTTGCCATACAAAGCTTCAAACGGTGCCATCTCGATGCTCGTTTGATAGCTGTTGTTGTACGAGAATTCACACAACGGTAGTGAATCTTGCCAACTAGTGCCAAAGTCTAGCACTACAGCTCTCAACATGTCCTCTAAAGTCTGGATAGTCCACTCTGACTGTCCGTCTGTCTGGGGATGATAAGCAGTGCTCAGGTGCAATGTCGTACCTAAAGCCTGCTGCAGACTGTGCCAAAAGTGAGAAGTTAATCGTGGATCACGGTCTGATACGATAGACATCGGCACACCATGTAATCTGACTACTTCTCGGACAATAATCTCCGCCATCTGATCATGTCTGTACGTCATTCTGTACGGAATAAAACACGCTGATTTGGTTAATCTATCTATCATAACCCAAATCGCATCACAACCCCAGGATGATCGAGGTAACTTCGTCACGAAATCCATGGAAATGTGATCCCATTTCCATTCAGGAATAGACAAACTCTGAAGTAAACCTCCGGGCTTCTTTCTTTCGGCCTTCACCTGTTGGCAATTTAAGCACTTAGACACATATTCGGCAATATCTGATTTCATCTGTTTCCACCAGAATTGTGTCTTCAAGTCGTTGTACATCTTTCTGCCGCCAGGATGAATGCTGAACCGACTACAGTGCGCTGCTGACAATATATGTTGTTTCAACTCTGAAACATCTTGCACTACAATACGGTTATTCACATACAGGACAAAATCACGTACCAGATATTCAGACTGATGTCCTGATCTGATCCCCTGAATTGATTTCTGTATATTCTGATCTGTTCTTTGAGCTTCTTTGATTTTCATAATCAAATCTGGCTCAACTTGAATCGTGGCAATTCTCAATGGTCTGCTATCTGTGTCAGATGCTAAACCAGACAAACAACAATCTTCAACTAAATTCGAAACACCTATCGTCGATAAGGATAGGGCACAAACCTTTCGAGTCAAGGCATCTGCTGCTGCATTTGACTTCCCTGGATAGTACTTGATCTCGCAATCAAAATCTTTCAGTAGATCAAGCCATCTACGCTGCCTCATGTTCAGCTCTGACTGAGAAAACAGATACTTCAGGCTTTTATGGTCAGAGTAAATCTCAAATTTCTCACCATAAAGATAGTGACGCCAGATCTTCAAAGCAAAAACAATAGCCGCCAATTCAAGATCATGAATGGGGTATCGAATCTCGTGTGGCATCAGCTGTCTAGAGGCATATGCGATCACATGACCTCGCTGCATAAGAACACATCCCAGCCCTCTGTGAGATGCATCACAATATACAACGAAACCGCCAGTACCTGAAGGAATCATCAAGACAGGTGCACTGTTCAGCCTCTTCTTCAATTCTAAGAATCTAGACTCACAATCCTCAGACCACACAAATGGTGCATTCTTCTATGTCAACTGGGTATTCGGCTTTGCAATACTGGAAAAATCTTTGATGAATCGTCGATAATATCCTGCCAGACCCATGAAACTGCGTATCTCAGGCACAGAAGTCGGTCTCGGCCAACTGATCACAGCTTCAACTTTACTCGGATCTACAGAAATACCATCTCCCGATATGATATGACCCAAGAAGACAACCTGTCTTAGCCAAAACTCACACTTTGACAGTTTAGCAAATAATCTTTCATTTCTCAATGTTTGCAACACAATTCTTAAATGATTGGCATGCTCATTCAGATTCTTTGAATACACCAAAATATCATCAATAAAAACAATCACGAACTCATCCAAGTACCTCTGAAAGACACGGTTCATCAGTCCCATAAACACCGCTGGAGCATTCGTTAAACCAAAAGGCATGACAACAAACTCATAATGTCCATACCTGGTTCGGAATGATGTCTTTGGTATATCAGTATCTCGTACTCGCAGCTGGTGATATCCAGATCTCAGATCGATCTTGGAATTGATAGATGATCCCTGCAATTGATCAAATAAGTCGTCGATACGAGGCAAAGGATATTTGTTCTTTATCGTTGCCTTGTTCAGTTGTCTGTAATCTATACACAATCTCATAGAACTGTCTTTCTTTCGCACAAATAGCATTGGTGCGCCCCAAGGAGACACACTGGGTCTGATATATCCCTTGGCTAGAAGATCTTCTAGTTGTGCTTTCAATTCCTTCAATTCTATAGGCGCCATCCTATACGGAGCTCGAGATATAGGAACGGTACCTGCAATAAGATCAATGCTAAAATCCACCTCTCGAGCTGGAGGTAACCCTGGAATCTCGTCAGGAAATACATCTGCAAATTCCCGTACTACTGGCAAATCTGCCAATGTTGGGCTCGATTTCAGTAAATCCACTGAATAAATAAGGAACCCTTTTGCTCCTTGTTGCAATAATCTACTCATAGTCAGAGCAGATACTAAGGGAATCCGAGATCTGGAACCCTTACCATAGAATTTCCACTCCTCTGTCATTTCAGGTCTGAATCTGACAATCTTGTGAAAACAGTCTACAGTGGCTCTGTACTTAGCCAACATGTCAATCCCGACAATACAATCAAAATCAGATAAACCAAGTACAACACAGTCTAAATCAATCTCATGTCCCTCAAACTGTAGTATACAATGTCTAACTGAAGTTACAGATATCAGACCACTTCCCAACGAAGAAGAAATAGACACTACAGTAGACAATGACTCTACAGGCAATGCATGTGTCAATGCAAAATGTTTTGATATGAATGTATGTGATGCACCTGTATCTATCAATACATATGCAGGATAACCGCAAAGAAAACAGTTACCTGCAATCACCTCGTCTAGTGCATCTTGGGCTTGCTCTTCCGTCAATGCAAACACCTGAGCTTGTTGTCTGGGAGGTTGGCTCGATGTCTGGCCACCTCTGGCTCTAGGCTGGGACTGTGTTGGCGTGGGCTGGAAGGAATGGACAGACGAAGCTTGCCTCTCAGGCTGAGTCACTGATGCTGATGACCCTGCACTCTGAAATCTCTGTGCACCTCTCTAGGGACAGACTCTGGCGAAATGTCCCTGTTGCTTACATATGTTACATCTGCCCATCACCCCCTGACACTGCTCTGTGGCATGTCTGCCTCCACAAGTAGTACAATACACACCTGTCACATCTGTACTCTGACCAGAACCTCTCTGTCTTGACCCACTGGAGCTCGATGAACTGCACCCTGCTCTCTTGAACTGCTTACCCTTAGCTTTCAAAGAATCTTTCTTCCCACTACTACTGATTCCACTATCAAATCGAGGAGGAGGTGGTGGAAACTGTGTGGCGAGCGGTGGCGGTCTCTGAACCTGAACACTATAGGAAGCTCCTCGCTGCCTAATCAAGCCAGCCTCTGCTCCCTTCGCTCGATTCAGCGCATCAGAAAAAGTGTTGGGTCGCCCTGTGTTCACTAGGGTAAAGATATCCGGATTCAAACCATTTATGAACTGATCGGCTACTGCCTCATCATTCCCTGCTACATGAGGTGCAAATCGAAGCAAGGACGAGAATTTGGCAACATACTCCTCTATGTTCCACTGGCCCTGTCTCAAGTTGGCAAATTCGGCCCCTTTGTCTTTTCGATACGACACTGGAAAGAAACGTTGATAAAATTCATCTTTAAAAACTTTCCAAGTAATATCAATACCTCGATGTTCTAAGGCTCGTTTCGCCGTTAGCCACCAACTCTTGGCTACTTCTTGCAATTGATGCCCAATCAGCTTCACCCTACGTTCATCTGTATAGGCAAGTGATTCAAATAACATCTCTATATCATCCAACCAGCTTTCACAATCCACTGCATTTTCTGTGCCCTTCAAGGTAGGTGGATGGAATGATTGAAATCTCTTCAACAAAGTCTCCATCGGTGTCGCAGTCACATTCATCTGAGTACCCGACGTACTACCCTGTTCTGGCACTTGACCTGCAGCTGGTTGTGGTATTCTTCTAGGCGGCATATCTGATTATCAAACAGATTAGGATACAATCTATACAATCTATCTCAGCCCTCTTCTGATCATATACCTCTGATCCAGAATCGGTTCTGATTCAGTCTTTACAAGTATATGATGTAAATCAACTCAGAACAATACAACATATAATAGGGAAAGGATTAAATCATGCTAGCACATCAAAAGCAAGGAAGAAGACTCGATCTACCCCGCTTATTCTATTCTATCTCAATCTACAGAAACTACTGCTCTGATACCACGTGTTGTGGGGACCCGGGCTCTAACTCCATTCTTTTCTGGATTAATTGGATCTTTATTCAAAATGTGGGTCAAATTTTCGCTTTTTAACATTAATTCAAATGTAAATACTAAGCGTAATATCTTTCTTTATTTAATTACAACACATATAATATACATGTCATGTTCTACTACAAACACATCACTAGTGTTTAATACAAACCATAAACTACAAGTAATACAAATCTAGTACACCATCACTAGTGATCTTCTGCGCCCGTAGTCACCACGCTATCTTGATCTTATCTCTGACGTGACCCAGATCCTGCCCCACCTGTTGTTATGTACACATACAGACATAACAACAGCCGGAAACTCCGGTGAGAACAAATCCCTGTATAAAACATGTATACACGCTGATACGAAATCATAAATCATGCATGAAAGCAATAACCATGGCTCCATAGTCTATGAAACCGATCTATCTAAACATGCAATTCAAATCAAATCATGTCTTGACTCGAATCGACTCTACTCTAGGGATCCCGGTGTGAATTAGACGTCAATGGCTGTCACCTACCCTCCCAATCGGGGTGACTGTACGTCTTATTCCTAGACTTCGGTTATATCTGTATCGAATGTCTACAATCGGATTGAATCTGGTCCGAAGCGTCGATACCACCGAACATCTAGTTTGGCAAGTCTGCCAATGACTCTCCTATCTCAAAGGCTTGAATGTAAATCTATAAGTAAGACATCATCATATCAAAAGATGTGAATATAAATCTATAAACACATCCAATTCATATCAAAAGATAAACAACAATTCTAGTATGTGATTTGGTTGGGAAACTCAGCAGCATTGGTATTTGTGTTGAAAATATGGTGCCATTATCTGTATGGTGAGCGGTGTTAAATAAACACGAACCACAAGAGTTTGAAATATTTATTCACGCAAAAAGAACTGAATATGCGACAACGACGTTTGTTGGAATTATTGAAATATTATGATTGTGTTATTAATTATCATCCAGGTAAAGCCAATGTTGTTGCAGATGCGTTGAGTCGAAAATCCAGTTCTATTTCCGCAATGCAAGTACAAGAAAAAATCTTATGGGATTTACAGAACTTGAAGATTGATGTTATTCTAA
This sequence comes from Primulina tabacum, assembly GCF_025594145.1. NCBI lineage: Eukaryota > Viridiplantae > Streptophyta > Magnoliopsida > Lamiales > Gesneriaceae > Primulina > Primulina tabacum. The sequence continues at coordinate 27,706,953 of NC_134555.1, forward strand.
AGGAAGCTGCAATTCAGTTATCATCCCTCGTGGTTCGACCAACACTTGCAGACACGATCAAGGAAGAACAAAGTGCGGATAATGAATACAACAACTGATATAGCGAGATGAGGAAAAAGGAAATTTGAAATTTGGATTGAATGGGGAAGGAATATGGACATATCGAGGTAGATTGTGTGTGCCAAAACAAGGAACAATAAGAACCGACATTCTTATATATGCACATGCTACACCCTACTCGATCCATTCAGGAGGCACGAAAATGTACAAAGATTTGAAACCATTATTTTGGTAGCAAGGTATGAAAAAGGACATTGCTCAATTTGTTGCACAATGTCTAACTTGTCAACAGGTCAAGACTGAACAACAAAGACCATCAGGACTCCTGAAACCACTACCCATTCCTGAGTGGAAATTGGAACATATCACAATGGATTTCATCCTTGGTTTTCCTAGAACACAAATAGGATTCAATGCTATATGGGTTATTTTGGATCGACTTACGAAATCAGCTCACTTTCTTCCGGTGAAAGCCACATACACGATGAATCAATATACTGAAGAATACATCAAAGAGATAGTGAGGCTTCATGGCATCCCAGTGTCCATTGTATCTGATAGAGATCCAAAATTTACATCTTCATTTTTGAAGAGTTTACATCATGCTATGGGAACTCTATTGGCATTCATTACAGCATTTCACCCTCAAACTTATGGACAATCAGACCGAGTAAATCAGATCTTAGAAGACATGTTGAGGGCTTGTACTATTGACTTCCAAGGTAGTTGGGACAGTAAACTACCATTGGCTGAGTTTACATTTAACAATAACTATCAGTCAAGTTTTAGAATGGCACCATATATTGCATTATATAGTAGGAAATGTCGATCTTCAGTACATTGGGATGAAATAGAAGAAAGAAAGTTATTAGGCCCTGAATTGGTATAACAGACAGCCGAATTGGTAACCACGATTAGAAAAAGAATGCACACTGCACAGAACCGACAGAAAAGTTATTGAAATGTCTGTCCTTTTTATTGCTTTAAAAGTACTAGAAATTTTTTTGTTTTCCAATAATATTTTCGGCCATGCACATATACCACATAAAAATATTTTACCTATTAAAATAAAATATCAACCAACTAGCATTTTAAAAGTCAAATGAAATAGTCATAACAATGAAATCGTCAAACGATTACCAAACCTAAAAAGCAATAAATTTGAAAAGTATAGCCCATACTAAAACTCTCAAAATCTATCAAAATCATAAATAAATAGTCTTAAAATCTTTAACTTAAATCATGAATCATAAATGCGGAAAAGTAGAAGCGCTGGTCCTTGGGTTGTGTGCACCTTCAGTCCATTCAGTTCATCTATCAAGACCTCCCTCAAACTCAACTACATCCATCACACCTAGTGAGTCTAAAGACTCAATACATCATAATCTTTATAACAAATAATAAGTAAAAAAATTGCATGCAATAGTGAAAATACTTTGACATAAAAATAACTTTTTCATGACATGCAAACATAAACTTAACTTTTTCCTCAACATGACATGACATAAAACCTTTTTGATGATCATAAACATTTTCCTTTTTCCTTTACTGAATTCAGATCGTTAATTGTGACATTCCTCAAACCTCAAAAAGTCGATGGATCCATCTACATGTAACCACAGTACTGGGCGGCGGAGGACACCAGCAACACTCTCACCGGTCAACTGGGCCCTGGCCTATCCTCTTCGAATAGAATACAATCGTCGGGGCTCTCTCTGGTGCCTTTTTCCATAAATGGGCTCCCTCTAGGGCCTTCTCCCCTCACGATATTCTCATTATTACCTTAAACCTCATACCTCAATAGTCACAATTACTTCACTTCCTTCAATGTTTAGATTCTCATTACTTTATAAAAATCATGCATAACATAACCTTTTTGTTTTTGAAACCAAGCATGCAACATGTCTTATAAATGTCTTCCTTAAATCATAAAAATCCAATAGACATTTAAAACTCATAATTTCATCATGTAAAATTTCATAAACATTCACAAATAATCATAATATCACACAAACAGTATTTAGAGCACTGCCATAATGTTTACTAATTTTTAGGTGTAAAAAGACCGTTTTACCTCTGGACGTGTCATTTTACGTTTTTAACTTTTTCTTGATTTATTGACTCTAACATGTCCCAAATAATTATTCAAGCTTAAATTAAAATTCCCATAACTTTATTTAGCTTAAAAACTAGGCTTTTTAACGAATTCGTGATTAATCGTTTTGACGGTGTTTTAATTCCGAAAATCCCCAAACATTAATATAAAATTCCTAAATTCAAAACTTAGTCTTTTTATATTATTTTAACCCTCGTGAACCACGACTCGCCCCCGTGAGCCGTATTTCAATTTATTTTAGCTATTAAAACCCTAACTTGACCCTTATTGGTTAGCACCGAGCCAGCTTTCGATTTCTCGAGCCACCCTCGAACCATGTTGAACCAAACCCTAACCAACACCCTTAGACACCCTACTGGACTTTAGGAACCCTTAAGAACAAGCCCCAAACCAAAAACGTGACCCCCTTACCAATACCATGCAGTAGCCGAGAGATGCAATTTGTGTCGACTCTAGTTTTGTGGTCTTAGAAACCTAGCCGACGCCCCAGCTCCCAAACCAACCTCTAGTGCACCTACCTAGGATCCTAAAGACTTGTCATAGCCCAGCCCTTGAGCCCTGGACCCAGCCATTGCTTCCCTGTAAGCCGCGCAACCCCTGCGCAAAAACTGCACAAGGTTCTCGGGTAGGAGTCCTTGTGTGCAAGGACTCCTCCCAGCCCTCTAACCCGAGTCATTGCTTGGCTAGGACTCTACCCTAGACTCAACCAAGCCCCTGTCCAGCCCTGAACCCAAGCCAAGGCCAGCCCTCCCCTTAACCATGAAACCCGAACCCATAAACCCTTGACAACAAAAACTATTCCAACATGTTGCTTATTTCCTTCGACTTTGAAGTTTTTTAGGCGTGAGTATATGACTCTAAAACAGGTGTACTAAACCACTCTTGATCTTAACTTACGTCATGGCAGCCCCTTAACCAAATAATATACAAGTTATTTTAATCATAAACCATGTTTTAACATCACATATGCTTGAAAAACAAAATATAATCAAGGGCTCCTTGTTTAATCATGCAAAAAATTTTAAATATTTATTATGATGTGAAAGACGAGAAAAGGAAGAAGTATGGCGTGCCTTTGTGTTTTAAACGCACAATTAAATATTGACGATGCAAGGAAATTTGACGTAGGAGACCCTAGGATGATTTTCTTCCAAGCCTTGATTGTTTTCTCCCTTCCAACTTTTGTGTGTGCCATGTCTAGGGTGGGAGAGAGTTTCTAAATTTTAATGAGTGAGAGGCGTGTACAATGGTAGGGTTTTGGGGTGATTAATATATTATATATACTAATCAATTCTTTAAGCAAGGCTTTAGGCCTATTAAGTAGGTAAATAGGCCCATAGTGCTTAATTATACTTTAATTAAAAATATAAAAATTGTGGGGACCCGGACGCTAATCATCTTCTTAACCGTCATTGGGATAAATGGATCATTAATTAATTTGGGTCTAAATTTTTTTTTAAAATTTGCGGAACGTAATGTAATTCAATCTAATATACATATCAGTATAAAAGTACAAGTCTTGTACAACAAACATCAAACTCAAACTAAGGTTCAACAACTAAATGTCAAGTGCTGAATCCTTTCTACAGCAACGTCAAAGTTCGTAGTTTCCACTCTAATCACGATCTCTCATCATCTCCTCGACCATGATCCTGTCCCACCTGTTGCCATGTACTCATACAAACGCGACAACAGCCGGATAACTCCGGTGAGAATAAAATCCCAGTATAAGCAATGTATACATGCGATGCATAAAATCATATACAAAAGCATAAACCATGTATTAAGAACATGAATCATAATTTATGACACATTAGTAAATATAGATAAAACTCTCTAACTCGTCATCTCCGACTCGACTCATCTCTAATCTAATGATCCCGGTTCCTGGACATTAACACATATATCGAATCTCAGCGATAGGAGTCGATCCGCCCCTAAGCAATATCAATATAAGTCAATAATCCAGTGTCTTGGCATATCCGCCAAAGCTATCCTATGACAATGTGCAATGGGCCAATGACCACTCTATCACTGTCTGGCCCTTCTGTCAATGACGCTCGCTCAATAGCTATCGGCTATTCTATACTTTCTATAAATCAATAGTTTAATCATATCAATGTCAAAAAATTGCAATAAAATAAAGTATGTGGTTTTAGGGAAACTAGAGTCCAATCTGACTCAAGTTAATCTCCCGGTTAACATCGACTTATACCTTTCATTCCTAGTCTCGGTATGAAGAATTGGAAATTCTGAATTCAAGATTGTCTCTGTCAATATGAAATGACATATCGAGAATAGTAATATCAACATTCCATTCCCAATTCAATACTAAATCCGATCAATCTGAATCTAATTCAAAATTAACAGCATAACGGCACAATCCCGATATCCCAGTCAATACAATATTAACAGAAATCAATTACAAATCATAACCAATATCCGATACAATCCAGAATCAGTCAATAATCCAAATCTGTTCAATTTCCAATTAATATAATCGGAAAATCATAACAATTTCATAATCAATCTGTTATTCTATCTGACTTCGATTCTACGATGTCTACATATCCAGAATACCATATAATGATCAAATAATAATTCCTCCAATATCATAATTTCAAATGATAACAGAACTCAATAAAACTTATGTCCAGTTGTAGCTGTTGAAAAGAGGAGTACAGAACCGTGCTCGGATCAAACTTCGGATTATCGGTGCATGTAAAATCAAATATTTAAACTTGGAGAAACTTGGAGGAATTGCTGGGAATCTTTCGGTTTTCTTCCTTGAAAAGGCTTGGGGAAATGATAACTTTATATATCAAATGCATGACAAGTGTCCCACTCAAGTTCGAATATTATTACTTCAGCCCCTGAACTCTTCACTATTTGCAATTCAGCCCTCAATAACTCTTTTTAATTCCATTTCAATCCTAATTAATTACAAAAACCATGGAATCTAATTCAACATTCCAAAATTCATAAATTAAATAATCTCGGATTAAAATGATAAAATCTCGGGCCTTACAATTCTCTCCCTCTGAGACATGATTTCGTCCTCGAAATCGTAGGCAATCAGATCACATAAGATAAGAAGATATAACAGAAGCTAAAAAAAAGACTCACATCAGTGAAATAACACTGGGAATTCCTGTCTCATATCTGATTCAGTCTTCCAGGTAGCTTCCTCAATGCCATGACGACTCCACTGGACTTTCACAAGCAAAATAGTCTTCGTTCTGAGCTGTTTTTCTTTACGATCAAGAATCTGAATAGGTTTCTCAACATAACTCAGACTTTCATCAAGTTCGGCCTCGTCTGGCTGAATAATATGAGAATCATCAGGGAGATATTTCCGCAGCATAGATACATGAAAGACATCATGTATTACAGATAGAGAAGGCGGAAGAGCAAGTCGATAAGCACGAGTACCAATCTTCTCTAGAATCTCATAAGGACCAATGTAACGAGGAGACAACTTCCCTCGTTTGCCAAATTTGATAACGCCTCTAAAAGGAGAAATTTTAAAAATACTCTATCTCCTTGCTCAAACTCTAGAGGTCAGCGTCGAATATTCGCATATTTGGCCTGTCTGTCCTAAGCTATCTTCATTCTCTTCTGAATCATCTTCAGTTTCTCAGTCATATCTCTAATCATATCGGGTCTAAACTCAGGTACCTCAAAGATATCATCCCAATAGAGAGGGGATCTGCACTTCTTGCCATACAACGCTTCAAACGGTGCCATCTCTATACTCGTCCGATAGCTGTTGTTATAAGAAAACTCACAAAGTGGCAAAGAATCTTGCCAACTAGTGCCAAAATCTAACACTACAGCTCTAAGCATATCCTCCAATGTCTGGATAGTCCTCTCTGACTGACCGCTTGTCTGAGGATGATATGCAGTACTCAAATGCAATGTAGTACCCAGAGCATGCTGCAAACTGTGCCAAAAGTGTGAAGTAAATCGAGGATTACGATCTGATACAATCGACTTCGGCACACCATGCAATCTGACCACTTCTCTAACATAAATATCTGCCATCTGGTCATATCTGTACGTCATTCTGTACGGAATAAAACATGCTGATTTGGTCAATCTGTTAATAACGACCCAAATCGCATCACAACCTCGGGGGGATCGCGGTAGCTGCGTCACAAAATCCATGGAAATGTGATCCCATTTCCATTCCGGAATCGATAAGCTATGCAGTAGACCTCCTGATTTCTTTCTTTCTGCTTTCACCTGTTGGAAATTCAGACACTTGGAAACAAATTCTGCAACATCAGTCTTCATCTGTTTCCACCAAAACTTTCCTTTCAAATCATTGTACATCTTTCTCCTACCAGGATGAATGCTAAAACAATTTCTGTGCGCTTCTGCCAGTATCCGCTGTCTCAATTCTGAAATATTCGGCACAACAATACGATTGTTCATATACAGTACATCATCACGTACCTGATACTCTGATCGATGACCTGATCTGACCATCTCAATTGAGTTCTGTACATTCTGATCAACTTTCTGAGCCGCTTTTATTTTCAAAATCAGCTCTGGTTCGACTTTAATAGCATACAATCTCAGAGGCTGACAATCTGTTTCAAATACTAATCCAGACAAACAGCAATATTCTATCAAATTTGAAACACCTATTGTCGATAAGGACAAAGAACATACATTACGACTCAGTGCATCAGCTGCTGCATTGGACTTTCTCGGATAGTACTTTATTTCACAATCGAAATCTTTCAGCAAATCAAGCCATGTTCTTTGTCTCATATTCAATTCAGACTATGAAAACATATATTTCAGACTTTTATGATCAGAATAGATTTCGAATTTCTCACTGTACAGGTAATGTCGCCAAATCTTCAATGCAAAGACAATTTCCGCCAATTCAAGATCATGAATTGGATAGCGAGTCTCATTTGGCTTCAACTGTCTCGAAGCATAGGCAAAGACATGCCCTCGCTGTATCAACACACAACCCAACCCTCTGTGAGAAGCGTCACAATATACAACAAAATCACCAGTACCTGACGGGATAGTCAACACCGGAGCACTGGTCAATCTCTTCTTTAACTCAACAAAACTGGACTCACACTCCTCAGACCAGACAAATGGAGCATTCTTCTGAGTTAACTGCGTAATGGGTTTAGCAATATTCAAGAAATCTTTAATGAATCGGCAATAATATCCTGCCAAACCCATAAAGCTGCGTATCTCTGGTACAGATGTCGGTCTCGGTGAACTGATCACAGCCTCAACCTTACTAGGATCAACTGAAATTCAATCACCAGATATGATGTGACCTAGAAATACAACCTGTCTCAGCCAAAACTCACATTTCGACAGTTTGGAATACAATTTCTCAGCCCTCAAAATTTTCAACACAGTTCTCAGATGTTCAGCATGTTCTATCATATTCTTCGAATAAATCAAAATATCATCGATGAATATAATCACAAAATCATCTAGATATTTCTGAAACACACGGTTCATTAATCCCATAAACACAGCTGGAGCATTTGTTAAACCGAAAGGCATGACAATAAACTCATAATGTCCATACCTGGTTCTAAACGCTGTCTTCGAGATATCAGAATCTCTGACTCTCAGCTGATGATATCCAGATCTCAGATCGATCTTGGAATAAACAGATGATCCCTGCAACTAATCAAACAAATCATCAATTCGAGGCAAGGGATATTTATTCTTTACCGTTGCTTTGTTCAGTTGCCGGTAGTCAATGCAGAGTCTCATTAAACCGTCTTTCTTTCTCACAAACAGTACTGGAGCACCCCAAGGAGACACGCTCGGTCTGATATACCCCTTGGCTAGTAAATCCTCCAACTGTTCTTTCAAATCGGTGCCATTCTGTACGGAGCCATCGAAATCGAAACTGTACCTGGCATCAACTCAATACTGAAGTCTATCTCTCGAATCGGAGGCAATCCCGGAATCTCGTCGGGGAGAACATCTGCAAACTCGCATACCACTGGCAAATCAGCCAATGATGGGCTCGATTTCAGTAAATCAATTGAATAGACAAGGAATTCCTCCGCTCCTTTCTGCAATAATCGAGTCATAGACATGGCAGATATCAAAGGAATCCTAGATCTAGAACCCTTACCGTAAAATTTTCACTCCTCAGCCATCTCAGGTCTGAATCTAACAATCTTATGGAAACAATCAACGGTAGCTCTGTACTTGGTCAACATATCGATACCGATAATACAATCAAAATCAGACAACCCAAGTACAATGCAATCTAACTCAATCTTATGCTCATCATACCGCAGTATACAAGATCTAACAGATGTCACTGATATCAAACATGTCCCCAAAGGAGAAGAGACAGATGCTACAACAGCTAGGGACTCAACAGGAAATGCATGCATCAATGCAAATCTCTCAGAAATAAATGTATGTGATGCACCAATATCAATCAATACATAAGCAGGATAACCAGAAATAAAAGAGTTACCTGCAACAACATCATCAGGTGCATCCTGAGCCTGCTCCTCTGTCAAGGCAAATACTCTGGCCTGCTGTCTAGGAGGCTGGCTAAAAGACTGGCTTCCTCCTGGCCTCTGCTGTGATTGGGTTGATGAAGCTGGCTGAAAAGAGTGAACAACTGATGGTCGTCTCCCTGTCTGAGCCACTGATCCAGATGACTCTGCTCCCTGGAATCCCTGGGAACCTCTCTGGAGACAAACTCTGGCAAAATGTCCCTGCTGTCTGCATATACGGCAACTTCCAAACACTCCTCGGCACTGTTCTGTGCAATGTCTCCCTCCACAAGTGCTGCAATAAGCTCCTGTATAACTCTGGCCCTGACCGGTCTGTCTCGAGCCACTAGAACTGGATGAACTGCTTCCATATCTCTTGAACTGTTTCCCTCTAGCTTTCAACTGATCTTTCCTTCCACTGCCATTGCCACTCTCAAATCTGGGAGGAGGTTGTGGAAACTGAGCTGAGGATGGTTGTTGTGGTCTCAGTGCTGGTGCGACATACGAAGTTCCTTTTAGTCTAATCAGACCAGCTTCGGCTCCATTTGCTCTATTCAAGGCATCAGCAAAGTTGTTCGGTCGTCCAGTGTTCACCAATGTAAAAATGTCAGGATTCAAACCATTGATAAACTGATCAGCAATAGCTTCTTCATTCTCAGCCACATGCGGAGCAAATCGCAACAATGTAGAGAACTTGGCCACATACTCCTCAATGTTCAGCTGACCCTGTCTCAAATTTGCAAATTCTGCCCCCTTGTCTTTCCTGTACGATACTGGGAAGAATTTTTGATAAAACTCAGTTTTAAAGACATTCCAGGTAATAGTCGTACCTTGATGCTCCAAAGCCCTCTTTGTCGTAATCCACTAGTTCTTTGCAACGTCATGCAACTGGTGCCCAATCAGTTTCACTCTCCGCTCATCTGTATAATCCAATGAGTCAAACATCATCTCAATGTCATCTAGCCAAATCTCGCAATCAACTGAAGTCTCAGTACCCTTCAGAGTCGGTGGATGGAACGACTGAAATCTCTTCAGCAATGTCTCCATTGGTGTTGCTGTCACATCCATTGGAGGATTCGAAGTATTGCCCTGTTCTGGGATTCGTCGGGGAGGCATATCTGATTATCAAAAGTGTTAGCAACCAAATGTGACAAACCTGTTTCAGTCTTCCTCTGTTCATCTTACTGCTGATCAAGAATTGGTTCTGATTCATTCTCAATTAATAAACATTACCAATCAAATCAGCTAATTCAGGTAAATATTTATTAAAGCAGTAATACATGCTAGCAATCACAAGCAGGAAAGAAAACTCAATCTACCCCGCTCACTAGCTTCTATCTCAATCTAGAGGATCTATAGCTCTGATACCACCTGTTGTGGGGACCCGGACGCTAATCATCTTCTTAATCGTCATTGGGATAAATGGATCAATTAATTAATCTGGGTCTAATTTTTTTTTTAATTTGCGGAACGTAATGTAATTCAATCTAATATACATATCAGTATAAAAGTACAAGTCTTGTACAAAAAACATCAAACTCAAATTATGGTTCAACAACTAAATGTCAAGTGATGAATCCTATCTACAGCAACGTCAAAGTCCGTAGTCTCCACTCTAATCACGATCTCTCATCATCTCCTCGACCATGATCCTGTCCCACCTGTTGCCATGCACACATACAAACGCGACAACAGCCGGATAATTCCGGTGAGAATAAAATCCCAGTATAAGCAATGTATACATGCGATGCATAAAATCATATACAAAAGCATAAACCATGTATTAAGAACATGAATCATAATTTATGACACATTAGTAAATATAGATAAAACTCTCTAACTCGTCATCTCCGACTCGACTCATCTCTAATCTAATGATCCCGGTTCCTGGACATTAACACATATATCGAATCTCAGCGATAGGAGTCGATCCGCCCCTAAGCAATATCAATATAAGTCGATAATCCAGTGTCTTGGCATATCCGCCACAGACTTGGCATATCCGCCAAAGCTATCCTATGACAATGTGCAATGGGCCAATGACCACTCTATCACTGTCTGGCCCTTCTGTCAATGACGCTCGATCAATAGCTATCGGCTATTCTATACTTTCTATAAATCAATAGTTTAATCATATCAATGTCAAAAAATTGCAATAAAATAAAGTATGTGGTTTTAGGGAAACTAGAGTCCAATCTGACTCAAGTTAATCTCCCGGTTAACATCGAATTATACCTTTCGTTCGTAGTCTCGGTCTGAAGAATTGGAAATTCTGAATTCAAGACTGTCTCTGTCAATCTGAAATGACATATCGAGAATAGTAATATCAACATTTCATTCCCAATTCAATACTAAATCCGATCAATTTGAATCTAATTCAAAATTAACAGCATAACGGCACAATCCCGATATCCCCGTCAATACAATATCAACAGATATCAATTACAAATCATAACCAATATCCGATACAATCCAGAATCAGTCAATAATCCAAATTTGTTCAATTTCCAATTAATATAATCAGAAAATCATAACAATTTCATAATCAATCTGACTTCGATTATACGATGTCTAACATATCCAGAATACCATATAATGATCAAATAACAATTCTTCCAATATCATAATTTCAAATGATAACAGAACTCAATAAAACTTACGTCTAGTTGTAGCTGTTGACAAGAGGAGTACATAACTGTGCTCGGATCAAACTTCGGATTATCGGTGCATCCAAAATCAAATATTTAAACTTGGAGAAACTTGGAGGAATTGCTGGGAATCTTTCGGTTTTCTTCCATGAAAAGTCTTGGGGAAATGATAAATTTATATATCAAATGCATGACAAGTGTCCCACTCAAGTTCCAATATTATCACTTTAGCCCCTGAATTCTTCACTATTTGCAATTCAGCCCTCAATAACTCTTTTTAATTCCATTTCAATCCTAATTAATTACAAAAACAATGCAATCTAATTCACCATTCAAAAATTCATAAATTAAATAATCTCGGATTAAAATGATAAAATCTCGGGCCTTACAAAAATATTTTTGTTAAAATAAGTTTGTGAATTTATTAGCCGAGTTACCAAAAAGTTCGTATTTTTGTTGAAAAACCAACATCGATAAAATTTACTTCCCGACGTATAAAATCACCTCGAAACTCCTTATTTTCAAAAATATGAAAACCATCAACCCTATTTTAAAAAATTAAAAATAATTATTAAATAAAAACATTTTACGTTTTTCAGCCCTCGGTCTCCGTTCCTCGATCGCAACTCGAATAACCTTTAAAAATATATTTTAATGCAACCATGTAGAAAAATATATTTTAAACATGTAAATATGCACAACATATTTAATTAATGCAATTAAAACAATTTAATTAAAATACAAAGAATTTAATAATTACATGTATGTGGTTTACGTGAACCTTTAAATTTTCGGGGCATTACAATCTTCCCCCCTTAAATTGATCGCTTATCCTTAATAACCCAAAGTTTAGATTCAGTTCTAGTATCCCAAAATTCACGCTTCCGCAGCGCTACTCTGATCAAACTTAAGTTCTAGAATGTCCTTACGTCTCCTTGATCCCTATTAAAATTTTCTTCTAAATCCTTATTTTAAAATCGCAACTTAAAAAGACCCATAATGCTTAGTGTTATTACTATTATAATATCAAATTTCAATTTTTCTTACAATTCCCAATATTAAAGATGGATGACCATACTTATCGTGTATTAATTTCCTTATTTTATACCTAAAATATTCATCAAACTATCATATTTCAACCTTAAAATCCCAAACGCATCCGCTAACGCTTAAATTTTCAAGCCTAATATCGATTCATCCTTAAAAACTCTTGATTAACATTCCTTATAACATTATAACCAAGATATCCCAAGGTTCCAAATATTCTTAAAAATCTAAATCATTGGAAACTCTTATCAATTAACCCATTCAATTCTTACTTATTGTTATACTAGTTTCCAAATTCCGTAATAATTTCAAAATAAATTCTTAAATTCCTAAAAAATCATCCTAGTTGGTCCCAAATTTTGAAAAAAATCCTACGATTAACCCATAAGTTCTTGGTATTCTTAATTTCCTTCTACAGTTTCCCATAACATAAATTTCGAAAATTTAAACTTATTTACCCAAAATTCAATTCTCATAACCAATCTCAACTTTCATCAAAACTTAAATCCCCAATTTATACATTTCTATACTCACGAAGTCGTTTAAATCCTCGAATCATTATTACTTATGAGTAATTCCCCAAAAATTAATTCATCTAGTAACCACGAATCATAAATATTTTCTTAGAAAATCTACATGTCCCAAAAGCATTCATAATATTCACGAATAACATATAGCCCAAAAAGTAGAACGTCAATACTAAAACCCAAAAATTAACATAGTCCAATTCCACCACGAAGCCAACATGCATTGAAATCAAATCATTTCTTATTTCATATCGTATCACGTATAAAAATTCTAATACATATAAATCATATATCCTCATAATGCTTTTAGACATGTGACGTAAACATATAATTCATATAATTATGCAGGTAACATCATAAAATCATATAAACCATGTAAAACTTACAACTTTGAGGCTTGACGACTGATCTTCCCGGCGCTGATGGTGGCACAACCCTTTACAGGACCTTTGCTCTGATACCAACTGAAACGTCTGCCATTTTTATTGCTTTAAAAGTACTAGAAATTTTTTTTTTCAATCATATTTTCGGCCATGTACGTATACCACATAAAAATATTTTTTATAAAATATTTTACCTATTAAAATAAAACAAGAACCAACTAGCATTTTAAAAGTCAAGTGAAATAATCATAAAAATGAAATCGTCAAACGATTGCCAAACCTAAAAAACAATAAATTTGAAAAGTATAGCACATACTAAACCTCTCAAAATATCTCAAAAGCATAAATAAATAGTCTTAAAATCTTTAACGTTAATCATGAATCATAAATGTGGAAAAGTAGAAGCGCTGGTCCTCTGATTGTGTGCACCTTCTGTCCAGTCAGTTCATCCATCAAGACCTCCCTCAAACTCACCTGCATCCGTCACACCTAGTGAGTCTAAAGACTCAACACACCATAATCTTTATAAGAAATAATAAGTATAAAAATCGCATGCAATAGTGAAAATACTTTTACGTAAAAATAAATTTTTCATGACATGCAAACATAAACTTTAATTTTTTCCTTTCTTTTTCCTCAACATGACTGACATAAAACCTTTTTCATAGTCATAAAAATTTTTCTTTTTCCTTTATTGAATTCAGATCTTTAATTGTGACTTTCCTCAAACCTCAAAAAGTCGATGGATCCATCGACATGTAACCACAGTACTGGGCGACGGGGGACACCAGCAATACTCTCATATGTCAACTGGGCCCTGGCCTATCCTCTTTGAATAGAATACGATCGTCAAAGCTCTCTCTGGGGCCTTTTCCCATAAATGGGCTCCCTTTGGAGCCTTCTTCCCTCACGATATTCTCATTCTTACCTCAAACCTCATACCTCAATAGTCACAATTACTTCACTTCCTTCAATGTTTACATTCTCATTACTTTATAAAAATCATGCATAACATAACATTTTTGTTTTTGAAACCAAGCATGCAACATGTCTTTTAAATGTCTTCTTTAAATCATAAAAATACAATAGACATTTAAAACTCATAATTTCATCATGTAAAATTTCATAAACATTCACAAATAATCATAATATCATACAAACAGCATTAAGAGCACTGTTATGACGTTTACTAATTTTTAGGTGTAAAAAGACTGTTTTACCCCTGGACGTGTCATTTTACGTTTTTGACTTTTTCTTGATTTATTGACTCTAACATGTCCCAAATAATTATTTAACCATAAATTAAAATTCATATAATTTTATTTTGTGGGGCCCCAGGTACGACATCTAATATTAATGATTGTAAATATAACAAATCCAAATGATTGAGTAAAATACATAATTTGTGGTTCACAAATCCACGTAAACATCGTCAAAATAATTTAAAATGTCTCAAATATTTGAAATATAAATTTTGAACATGCCCAAAATAAACTAGTGAGCCAAAGTAATCCAAACATCATCACATAGCTCCTAAGACCCGAGAATCCCACTCTAACTCGTATCTCCTCGCTTGGAGCTGGACTCTGGCATCCTAAGCCTCGCCTCACCTACCGTCAAGCACATGAAAACAAGAGGTAGCCGACGTGCCGGTGAGTATAAACCCAGTATGATACAATCAATAACATATGAGAATTAAAATTTCAAATATCTCATATAAAATTCATAAAGATGCAATATAACGTAATGTATGATCAGAAGCTGTGGGGTATCAATAAATCTCAAGATCAAGTGAATCATCTGGTCACAGGGTACTCAAGGGAATAGAATCACCCAGCAACATCCACCGACTCATCCGCTCGGGGTGGGGTGCTATGTTCTATAATCCCAGGACTATGGTGCGCCTATAGAGAGTGTTCAGGCCATAGCAGCAACCTCCGCATACACTATGCCAACTCAACTATAGCCCCATACGTCCAACAAATCAATAAATCAAGGCGACCTCCGCCATATCAAATCTGAATCAAAAAGAGGCTCAATATGCAATGTAATGATGCAAATCAATATCATCATCTCAAGACAACAATCATCATCAAATCACAAGTTATTCATCGAGCCATAGAAATTTCAAATTAAAATAAAAATGATACTTTTACCTCGTATGTTACCGACCGTAACATACCTTTCAAATATTACCAAATGAAGATCGAAATGTGTAGTTGAGAAGTCTTGAACCTCTGAATTCTACTATAACTCAAGAACTCAGATCATTTATCAAAACAAAGCAGTTTCTTTACAAAATTCATAATTAATACAATACTGCTTCAAATAAAAATCCGCAAATTGGATATGCAAGAAACTCATATCCCAACAATTCTTCTTCACAAACGTTTGTCAAATAAAGTCATTTAATCAGTCGTTCATAATCTGAAACATACAACATAATTTTCGAAATCCTGCATCAGTACAAATCTGGCATAGTTTAGTATTTGGCGCATAACTCCCTCAATACTCAATGGAATCAAGCCCATTTTATCTCATTTTGAAGACAAGATAATGTTCTATAACTTTCATTTGAACATCAAATTCCAAATCCCAACCAATAAATCCCAGAATTCGGATAAACAGAAGGCATGTACACAAATCTGCTCTAACTCGGATTTCCAGACCAGTTTTAGTAAACATAGCATATCTCTTTAATTTCGTCATGGAACTAAGTGATTCAAGAACCAAATCGAAGCTAACTCAATTGTCTACAAGTTTTATGAAGACCATAACATCAAAATCCAAATAGAACCATCCCATATACCCGAAATATAGTAGGCATAAAAACTGATCTGACACAGAAACAAGAAACCATGCTCATATCCATTTTAAATTCAAACCAACTTACATACAACATCTTCAACATCTTAATATCTCAAATATCAACTCAAATATCAATTCTATACTTCAACCCATTTCCAAACTTGAATAAAAATGGGAAATACTTACATCATCTTGAAGATCTTGAAGAGATGATCACAAATCTATACTTATTTCAAAATTTCCTTGAGCAAATCTCCCTTAAATTGAAGAAAAAATATAGAAATGGAGAGGAGAGAAAAGTTTCGATGGAGGAGGAGGAGAAAATGATTGGAGGATGAATGGTGGAAGTCAAAGTGTGCTTAAAAAAATCGATTTTCGCATCTGTTAGCGCCGCAACACCACTTTTCAGCTCCTCAGCGCCAAAGT
The DNA here is from genome assembly GCF_025594145.1 of Primulina tabacum. Classification (NCBI taxonomy): domain Eukaryota; kingdom Viridiplantae; phylum Streptophyta; class Magnoliopsida; order Lamiales; family Gesneriaceae; genus Primulina; species Primulina tabacum. The sequence continues at coordinate 27,723,480 of NC_134555.1, forward strand.
TGCGCAACTCTAGCGCCTAGGCGCCACTATTCTAGCGTCGCAGCGCTTGAATAGTGTCGATGAACAGTAACTTTTTTTTTTATAAATTTGAGCATTACAATTCCTCCCCTCTAAAAATAGATTTCGTCCTCGAAATCAAGTCATCAATTTCAAGTCTACGATGTAATGATCAATACTTAAAGTAAGACTGAAAATAGAAGCATACTTCATTTGAATAACTCTGGATATTTACGTCTCATGTTGTCTTCTAATTCCGAAGTTGCCTCCTCGACACCATGTCTATTCCACTGTACTTTAGTAAATGGTATAAATTTATTTCTGAGTTTCTTATATTTTCTGTCTAGAATCTGAATCGGTCTCTCAATATAGCTCAAAGTCTGAACTAACTCAACCTCGTCGGGTGGAAGTACATGAGAAGGATCTGGATGATATTTCCTCAACATAGACACATGAAAAACATCATGAACAACTGATAATGCTGGAGGAAGAGATAATCTATAGGTCAAATCACCAACACGTTCCAAAATCTCATACGGACCTATGAATCTCGGTGATAATTTACCCTTCTTTCCCAATCCAACTGTACCACGAAAAGGAGATATTTTCAGAAAAACTATGTCACCTTTCTCAAAAATCAACGGTCGTCTCCTGATGTTCGCATACTTAGCCTTCCTATCCTGAGCAGCTCGCATACGACTTTGAATCAATATCACCTTCTCTGTCATATCTCTTCTCATATCAGGTCCTACAATTGGTGCTTCAGATAAATCGTCCCAATACAAAGGAGATCGACACTTCCTGCCATATAGTGCTTTGAATGGTGAAATTCCAATGCTCACTTGATAACTGTTGTTATAAGAAAACTCGACAAGTGGTAACGAATCCTGCCAACCAATACCAAAATCCATTACTACAGCTCTCAACATATCCTCTAGTGTCTGAATAGTACGTTTTTATTGTCCGTCTGTCTGAGGATGATATGCTTTACTCAAATGCAAACGAATACCAAGGGCCTTTTGTAAACTCTGCCAAAAATGAGAAGAAAATCTGGGATCACGATCTGATACAATGGACTTAGGCACACAATAAAATCCCAAAACTTCTTTGATGTACAATCTGGCCATCTGATCATGCCTATATGTCATCTGATAAGGAATGAAACACGAAGACTTAGTTAATCTGTCAACGATAACCCAAATTGCATCGCAACCACTCAACGACCTCGGCAATTTCGTGACAAAGTCCATGGTGATATGGTCCTACTTCCATTCTGGAACCTTAAGGCTATGCAAAAGACCTCCTGGTCATTTCCTTTCTGCTTTCACTTCTTGACAATTCAAACAATGAGATACAAATTTTGCTATGTCAGATTTCATTCTTTTCCCCCGAAATTGTTTCTTCAAATCATTGTACATCTTCTTACTTCTAGGGTGTATACTAAATTTACTGCAATGAGCGTCACGCAAAATCTATATCCTCAACTCTGAAATATTAGGAACTACAATATGATCATTTACAAACAAAATACCCTCATTATTGACCTGAAATTCTGATCGATGTCCTGATCTGACAAGTTCAACTGATTTCTGAATGCTTTGATCTAACCTTTGGGCCTCTTTAATTTTTACAAACAACTCTGGCTCTGCCTGAATCGTAAATACTCTTACAGGTTGAGTATCTACCACAAAATCCAAACAAGTAAGACAACATTTTTCTACTAGATCAGATACACTGCTAGTGATCAATGACATATTGCATACTTTTCTGCTCAAAGCATCGATTGCTGCATTAGACTTTCCTGGATAATATTTTATTTCGCAATCATTGTCTTTCAACAAGTCTAACCAACGCCTCTGTCTCATGTTTAGCTCTGCTTGTGAAAAGAGATATTTCAAACTCTTATGATAAGTGAATATCTCAAATTACTCCCCATACAAGTATTGACGCCAAATCTTTAAGGCAAAAACCACTGCTGCTAGTTCCAAATCATGCACTGGGTATCTAGACTCATGTGGCTTCAACTGTCTTGAAGCATAGGCGACCACACGACCATGCTGCATTAATACACAACCCAGTCCTTGATGTGAAGCATAAGTGTGCACTGTAAATCCTTCTACACCTAATGGGATAGTCGGAACTGGAGCACTAGTCAATCTCTGCTTAAGTTCAACAAAACTAGCCTCACATGGCTGCAACCAAATAAATGGTATATTCTTTTGTGTCAGGTGGGTAATTGGCCTCGCAATCTGTGAGAATCCTTCAATAAATCTGCGATAATATCCTGCCAAACCCATAAAACTACGCATCTCAGGAACTGATGTCGGTCTACACCAATTGATGACTGCCTCAACTTTACTCGGATCAACTGATATACCAGCACTTAAAATCACATTTCCAAGGAAAACCACTCCATCCAACCAAAACTCGCATTTGGATAATTTAGCATACAACTTTTCTGTTCTCAAAATTTGCAACACAGCTCTCAAGTTCTCGGCATGCTCAAATTCAGATTTTGAATAAATAAGAATATCATCAATGCAGATCACAACAAATTGATCTATATACCTTTGAAACACACGGTTCATCAAATCCATAATTATTGCATGTGCATTGGTCAACCCAAAAGGCATAACCAAAAATTTAAAATGCCCATACCTGGTACGGAAAGCAATCTTAGGCACATCTGCCTCTCTAACTCTTAACTGATGATATCCGGATCTTAATTCAATCTTAGAATATATTGAAGAACCCTGCAAGTGGTCAAAGAGATCATCAATCCTTGGCAAATGATACTTATTCTTTACTGTGGCTTTATTCAACTGTCTATAATCGACACAAAGCCTCATAGACCCATCTTTCTTCTTCACGAATAAACAGAGCACCAACCCTTTAGCCAATAGATCCTCAAATTGTTCCTTTAATTCCTTCAGTTCAATTGGCCTCATCCAATACGGAGCTCTAGAAATAGGCTGTGTACCTGGCATCAACTCAATGTTGAACTCAATCTCTCGGACTGGAGGAAATCCTGGAATCTCATCTGGAAATACATCTGAAAATTAACTAACAATTGGAATATCTGCCAATTTAGGTACTGACCTTGAAATATCAATTGCATAAACCAAGAAACATTCTGCTCCTTTCTACAACAAACGAGTCATGGACAAAACAGATATCAAAGGAATCTTAGCTCGAGAACCCTTACCATAGAATGTCCAGTGATCCCTCATATCAGGCCTAAACTTAACAATCTTCTGAAAACAATCTACAGTAACCCTGTATCTTGTCAATATGTCAATACCAAATATGCAGTCAAAATCAGACATCTCCAACACAATTCAATCAAGCTCAATAACATTATCCTCATAACTAAATTCACAACCACTTATCATTTCAGCTGACCTCATCACTTTGCCCAGTGGAGTACAAATAGATAATTTAGATGATAATGGCATAGAATTCAACGAATGCAATGGGACAAGTGCTCATCTATGAAAGTATGTGATGCACCAGTATCCATCAAAACATAAGCAGGATAACCTGAGAGAAGACAATTACCTGCAATGACATTATCTGGAGCATTATGTGCCTCATCCTCAGTGCGTGCAAAAACTCGAGCCTGTTGTCGAGGTGGCTGTCCTACCCTGTGGCTACCTCTCTATTTGTTCTGATCTGATCGGTTTGACTGCTGATAGGAATGAACTGTCGAGGTCTGGCGATTTTGGTGAGGTGTCTGTCTTGATGATCCCCCACTCTAAGATATATCAATGCCACGGTTATGACACACTCGAGCATAGTGTCCCACCTGGTTGCACAAGTGGCAAGCTCCCAAGACTCCTTTTCACTTATCGGTATAATGTCTACCACCACATTGACCACAAGTCGGACCTGAATAACCAGTGCTCTAAACTGAACCAGATTGTCTTGATCCACTAGAACTCGAAAAATTACTGTCATGCCTCTTAAATTTTTTCCCTTTAGCCCTAAACTTCTCTCTTATGTTGCCACTGTTAGCGCCACTATTACCATGTCTGAACTACTGTCGATACAATGGCTGTTGGGGTTGTTGCAAATACTGAGGACCTCTCTGTCTAATGATCCCAGTTTCAGCTCCCTTGGCTCGATCAAGAGCCTCAGGAAAAGTATTATGCCTTCCAATATTAACCAATGTAAAAATATATGGGTTAAGACCATTTATGAATTGATCGGCCTTATCTTCTTCATCGGATACTACATGAGGAGCAAATCTCAGTAAATTTGAGAACTTAGCAACATAGTCCTCAACATTCAGATTTTCCTGCTTTAAATTTTGAAACTCGGCTCCCTTATCTTTCCTGTAAGAAGTAGGAAAGAAACGCTGATAAAATTCATATTTAAACATATCCCAGGTAACAATCGTACCTCGACCCTCTATAGCTTACTTAGTCATGATCCACCAACTCTTAGCAACATCCAATAACTGATGGACAACTAATTTAATTCTACGATCATCTGGATACTCGAGAGATTCAAATAATTGATCCATATTCTCCAACCAGTTCTCACACTCTAATGCATTCTCTGTACCCTTCAACATCGGTGGGTGCAAAGACTGAAATCTAGCTAACAGTATCTCCATCGGAGTCGGAGTTATATCCATCTGAGTATGAGTAGCATTGCCTTGATCTTGTGCCACTAGTTCGTTCTGTCTAGGTCTACAACGACCTATACCTCGAGTAGCCATGTCTGATATACAATAGATCAAACACATATAAAATCACAATATCATAATAATCTCAATCTTATATCAATCATCTCTGGATCTTGAAAAATCTAAAAAATCTCGAATAAAGCTCAACAATATAGTATCTCAATTATGATCATGTATTTCACATTATAGCACAATGAAAATTCCAGCAAATATATCACATGATCAAGCAATTCGAACTGACTCGATCTACCTTGTTCCAAAATATCTTACGCTCTAATACCACCTAATGTGGGGACCTGGGTACGACATCTAATATTAATGATTATAAATATAACAAACCCAAATGATTGAGTAAAATACATAATTTGTGGTTCACAAATCCACGTAAATATCATCAAAATAATTTAAAATGTCTCAAATATTTGAAATATAAATTTTCAACATGCCCAAAATAAACTAGTGAGCCAAAGTAATCCAAACATCATCAAATAGCTCCTAAGACCCAGGAATCCTACTTAACTTGTATCTCCTCGCCTGGAACTGGACTCTGGAATCCCAAGCGTCGCCTCACCTACCGTCAAGCGCATGAAAACAAGAGGTAGCCGACGTGCCGGTGAGTATAAACTCAGTATGATACAATCAATAACATATGAGAATTAAAATTTCACATAGTTCATATAAACTCATAAAGATGCAATAGAATGCAATGTATGATCAGAAGCTGTGGGCTATCAATAAATATCAAGATCAAGTGAATCATCTGGTCATAAGGTACCCAAGGGAATAGAATCGTCCAGCAATATCCACTGACTCATCCGCTCGGGGTGGGGTGCTGTGTTCTACAATCCCAGGACTATGGTGAGCCTATAGAGAGTGTTCAGGTCATAGCAACGACCTCCCCATACACTATGCCAACTCAATTATAGCAGCGACCTCCGCAAACACTATGCCAACTCAATTATAGCCCCATACGTCCAACAAATCAATAAATCAAGGCGACCTCCGCCATATCAAATCTGAATAAAAAAGAGGCTCAATATGCAATGTAATGATGCAAATAAATATCATCATCTCAAGACAACAATCATCATCAAATCACGAGTTATTCATCGAGCCATAGAATTTTCAAATTAAAATAAAAATGATACTTCTACCTCGTATATTACCGACTGTAACATACCTTTCAAATATTACCAAATGAAGATCGAAATGTGTTGTTGAGAAGTCTTGAATCTCTGAATTCTACTATAACTCAAGAACTCGGATCATTTATCAAAACAGAGCAGTTTCTGTACAAAATTTAAAATTAATACAATACTGCTTCAAATAAAGATCCGCAAATTGGATATGCAAGAAAACTCAAATGCCAACAATTATTCTTCACAAACTTTTTTCAAATAAGTAATTTACTCAGTCGTTCATAATCTGAAACATACAACATATGTTTCGAAATTCTGCATCTGTGCAAATTTGGCATAGTTTAGTATTTGGCGCATAACTCCCTCAATACTTAATGGAATCATGCCCATTTTATATCATCTCGAAGAGAAGATAATGTTCTATAACTTTCATTTGGACATGAAAATCCAAATCACAACTAATAAATCCCATAATTCGGATAAACAGAAGGCATGTACACAAATCTTTGCTAACTCGGATTTCCAGACCAGGTTTAGTAAACATCGCATATCTCTTTCATTTCTACATGGAATTGAGTGATTCAAGAACCAAATCGAAGTTAACTCGATTGTCTGCAAGTTTTATGAAGACCATAACATCAAAATCCAACTAGAACCATCCCATATACCCGAAATACAGTTAGGCATAAAAACTGATCCTGCACAGAAACAAGAAACTATGCTTATATCCATTTTAAATTCAAACCAACTCAAATACAACATCTTAATATCTCAAATATCAACTCAAATATCAATTCTAAGCTTCCACCCATTTCCAAACTTGAATAAAAATGGGAAATACTTACATCATCTTGAAGCTCTTAAAGAGATGATCATGAATCTATACTTATTTAAAAATTTCCTTGAGCAAATCTCCCTTAAATTGAAGAAAAAATATAGAAATGGAGAGGAGAGAACAGTTTCTATGGAGGAGGAGGAGAAAATGATTGGAGGATGAATGGTGGAAGTCAAATAGTGCTTAAAAAATAATTTTCGCATCTGTTAGCGTCGCAGCGCCACTTTTCAGCGCCTCAGCGCCAAATTTGAGCGCCTAGGCGCCACTATTCTAGCGCCGCAGCGCTTGAATAGAGCCGATGAACAGTAACTCTTTTTTTTTCAAACTTTTTTTTAAAAAATTCGGGCATTACATATTTAGCTTAAAAACTAGGCTTTTTAATTAATTCGTGATTAATTGTTTTGACGGTGTTTTAATCCCGAAAATCCCCAAACTTTAATATAAAATTCCTAAATTCAAAACTTAGTCTTTTTATATTATTTTAACCCTCGTGAGCCATGACTCGGCCCCTGTGAGCCGTATTTCAATATATTTTAGCTATTAAAACCCTAACTTGACCCTTATTTGTTAACACCGAGCCATCTTTCGATTTTCTCGAGCCACCCTCGAACCATGTTGAACCAAACCCTAACCAACACCCTTAGACACCCTACTGGACCTTAGGAACCCCTAAGAACAAGCCCCAAACAAAAAACGTGATGCCCTTACCAATATCATCCAGTAGCCGAGAGATGCAATTTGTGTGGACTCTAGTTTTGTGGTCTTAGGACCTAGCCGACGCCCCAGCCCCGAACCAACCTCTAGTGCACCTACCTAGGATCCTAAAGACTTGTCGTAGCCCAGCCCCTGAGCCCTGGACCCAGCCCTTGCTTTCCTGTAAGCCGTGCAACCCCTGCGCAAAAACTGCACAAGGTTCTCGGGTAGGAGTCCTTGTGTGCAAGGACTCCTCCCAGCCCTCTAACCCGAGTCCTAGCTTGGCTAGGACTCTACCCTAGACTCAACCAAGCCCTTGGCCAGCCCTGAAACCAAGCCAAGGCCAGCCCTCCCCTAAACCATGAAACCCGAACCCATAAACCCTTGATAGAAAAAACGATTCCAGCATGTTGCTTATTTCTTTCGACTTTGAGGTGTTTTAGGCGTGAGTATATGACTCTAAAACAGGTGTAAACCACTCTTGATCTTAACTTACGTCATGGCAGCCCCTTAACCAAATAATATACAAGTTATTTGAATCATAAACCCTGTTTTAACATCACATATGCTTGAAAAACGAAATATAATCAAGTGGTCCTTGTTTATTCATGCAAAAAAATTTTAAATATTTATTATGGTTTGAAAGACGAGGAAAGGAAGAAGTATGGCGTGCCTTTGCATTTTAAACGCACGATTAAACGTTGACAATGCAAGGAACTTTGACGTAGGAGACCCTAGGATGATTTTCTTCCAAGCATTGATTGTTTTTTTCCTTCCAACTTTCGTGTGTGCCGTGTCTAGGGTGGGGGAGAGTTTCTGAATTTTAATGAGTGAGAGGCGTGTGCAATGGTAGGGTTTTGGGGTGATTAATATATTGTATTTACTAATCAATTCTCTAAAAAGGCTTTAGACCCATTAGGTAGGTAAATAGGCCCAATAGTTCTTAATTAGACTTTAATTAAAAATATAAAATAGTTTTGTTAAAATAATTTTGTGAATTTATTAGTTGGGTTGCCAAAAAGTTCGTATTTTTGTTGAAGAACCAACACCGATAAAATTTACGTCCCGGCATATAAAATCACCTCAAAACTCCTTATTTTCAAAAATATGAAAAATCACCAACCCTATTTTAAACAATTAAAAATAATTATTAAATAAAAAAATTTACATTTTTCAGCCCTCGGTCTCCGTTCCTCGTCGCAACTCGAATAACCTTTAAAAATATATTTTAATGCAATCGTGTAGAAAAATATATTTTAAACATGTAAATATGCACAACATATTTAATTAATGAAATTAAAACAATTTAATTAAAATACAAAGAATTTAATAATTACATGCATGTGGTTTACGTGAACCTTTAAATTTTCGGGACGTTACAGTTATGCCAATGTGCGACGTCGTCAATTGGAATTTCAGGTTGGTGACCATGTATTTGTAAAAATATCACCATTGAAGGGCATTTTGCGTTTCGTTAAGAAGGGGAAATTAAGTTCAAGATATATCGGTCCTTTTGAAATCTTGGACAGAATAAGAGACAGAGCCTACCCAGTTACTTTACCACCGAATTTGTCTAATGTTCACAATGTTTTTCACGTTTCATTGCTACGAAAGTATTTGGCCAACCCATCTCACGTTCTTTATTACGAACCATTGGAGCTTGCATCGAATCTCTCGTATGAAGAACGGCCGGTTCAAATCCTCGATAGGAAATCAAAAGTGTTATGAGGCAAGGAAATACCCTTAATGAAACTATTATGGCGCAATTATGCAATCGAAGAAGCAACTTGATAGCGAGAAGACGGAATTCAACATAGATATCCTGAACTATATGGTACGTCAAATTTCGTCTTTGAAGGAGGGGAGAATTGTAATGCCCGGTTACTCGTGCAAATGATAATAATGCGTTTATGTCATTTATTATGTATTTATTTAGCTCATTATGTTTTATATGTTGATTGAGATATTGACATTGAGATTGAATATGATTTCTAGATTGTCAATAGTGTATTGAGAATGAATATGTGTTTAAATAGTGATAGTAAGATGTGTAGGTAAAAGTAGTGTAATGGGAAATGTAGGAAATGAGATGAAAATATGGCAGTTTTTACGTGTTTTAGTATAATTATTTGAATATTGATCCAATTTGTGTGAGGCCACAACTGTTAGAAAGCTAAGATATTATACTACAACTTTCATGTTTTGGTTTTGTCCAAATCATTTTGGAAACAAGCCAAAAATGCCCTAAAGTGTGTCGTGTATATCGTCATTCCTTCACTGGCACACGTTGTGAGAATAAGCAGACTCAGACCTCCAAATGACATGAAACCAATTGGATATTCAAGCCAAGACATAGGGCTACAACTTTCGTGTTTGCCACGTTTTTAGATTATGAAAGGAACAGACGTTTTTGGAACGATCTTTGATTAAACAGTGTGCAGGGTCGAAAGTTTCTCGCCCGGGCAGAAGAGAATGTCCGCCCGAGCGCCCTTATACAATATTTTCCTGAAAGTTTCTCGCCCGGGCAGAAGAAAATGTCCGCCCGCGCTGCCTCATGTATAAAAAGATAACCATCGACTTTTTCAAGCATTTACACCATTCTCCACTTCATTTACAGCAAGAAACTCAAGAGAAATCAAGAACCCTTCCTCCAAAAAGCTCATTTCTTAATTTCTTTCATCATTTTGAAGTTAGAATTAAGTTCTCCATCACAAGGAGTTTCTGAGTGTGTAAGTTATCTTCTCTTTTAGTTATTCTACATGTAAAGGGGTAACTTTCACCAAGTATAAACAATAGTGACTGAATTATTGATGTATTTGACAGTATAGGAACGAGAAACATCGCCTCAACACAATATTCATACACTTGGACTGTAAGTTGGCATGTTCTTGAAATAATACTTGAGTAATATTATGAATTTCAAATGCTTCCCATTGTTTATTGATATATGTACATTGTTAGTATGTTAATTGATGAAAACATAGCACCATATTCCATTGTTATGTATTAAATAAGAAAAAAATCTTGAATATTGAAGATGAGTGCCATGTCATGAACATGAACATGAACATGAAAGGAAAATTACTTATTTTTATATGATATAGAGCTTGTTGACATCATGAGTGGTTTTAAGTCCACCAAACCTATTGGCTAATATATGTTAATGGGGCGTGGGGTTGCCAAAGGTGCTTCCTGACGTCCAACACAGTAGTAGCTATATAATAAAGCAAGCTCAGTAGTACAGGTCAACTAATGAGGCTCAAGTACAAACATGACCATGAATATATGGTATGATATGACCTTGTTTAAAAACTCGTTGTTGATCTAGACTCGATATGTATGTTCTTTTATGCATATTGATACGTATAAATGCAAACTTATTGAGTTTTATAAACTCACATAGCTCATGTATTACAGGATCAGGTAATGAAGATACATAGGATGCCGGTTCGCCAAGGAATTCTTGTGAAGTGCCTTACCTCGACAAGAACCTGGACCTCTTATTGTATAGCTTCCACATATGTATTAGTGAATGCAATGTCAGGGTTTGAAACAAATTTGACAATGTTATGTCTATGTGTATAATGATACCGAGTATGGTTGTTTATAAGAATACGATTATATGCACGTATTTTTGTTGTTGCTTGAGTTATTGGTGGTTACAAAATATAGGGACATCATTCCAAAATTTTTATAAACCGTCAAATTGATGCCCCTTGTTTGAATTGGTTTATAATATAGATATATCATTCAAATCCTATTTTGATTGTGGTAATCATGTCAAGTATAAAGAAAGGGTGTGACACTTAGTTTCCATAGGCCAAGGCCGAGTAACGGAATAGTGGTTGCTAGTGTCCTCGCCAACTATAGACCAAGGAACATAACGGAAAAGTGGTTATTGTTGCCTCATCATCTGGTACCATAGTTACATCTGAAATTGATCAATTGATTGAATGATGAAAGGATTGTCATAATTAATGAACTGATTTCACCCAAAAGAAAATGTATACGTATATATATATGATGAAAGAAAAGGTTTAAGGTTATGCATGTTCATGTTAAAGCTATTTTATTAAAAACATTTTTACTGTTACATGTTAATGTATTTGTATTACTAGGTGTGAATGATGCAGATGAGAATATTTATGTTGAAACAGGAGGGTTAAATGATTGAACTGGCTAAACTGATGGTGCACTAATCCGAGGACCTTTGATAGTTTTCTGCACAGTTATGCTTTTGCACTACTTTAAATATTTTCATGAAGTTTATTCGTAGGAGTTATTTTTGAGAGGATTTATGATGTTTAAATTGCTTTTGAAAAATGATAGTTTTAGATTTGGTTTGACGTTTACATTTTATTGACTTTTACTTCACTTACTGAGTGTTAAAGAAAAACGAGTTAGAGACATTTCATATATAGTGAATTTATAATATACTAATTAAATAATAAATTAGTAATAATGACTACTAAGCATTAAATTCTCGTAGAATATTCTAGAAAAGTCTAAAATCAATTTACATGTGTATATATATAAAAATATATGTCATGTATTATCAAGAGTTGATAATGACTTATTTTATGCATAGTATTTTCAAGAGTGAAAAATACCATATGAGAGTTCTAAATGATGTAAAATATAGAATCCTAGTAGGATTGAAAGATTGTATTTTTTTAATACATGTTATCTAAAGTTTATAACAAGCAATTATTAATACACAACAAAAGTTTTGAATTCTCTAAAAAAATTCATTTCTCCTCCCGATAATATGATAGACTCGGCCAATTTGTTGATTAAGAATCAATAAACCTTAGAAAATTATTGATTAAGAATAAAAAGGAAAAACTTGGACAATTTTGATAGGGAATCAAACACAATATACGGCCATGATGGAATTAATTCAGGACTTGGGAAATTTTGATTCGGAATCAAAACCAGACTAGGCCACTTTGATTGGAATCAAAAGGTGTTTCAGCCACTACTTATAACACCGTCAGTTTACGACGATCCAGTGTCAACATAAATATTTTCTAATATTCTTTTGTGAATTAGAAAAAGAACACCATCTTCAATCATGGTCATAATTTGAAGAATTGAGAGAGTTTTTCAAGTAGATCTTTCGTTGAGATTGACAAAAAAAACTATATCACCTTAAAATCCGGAATAGTTTGGAGCCGATATTTAAAACGCAAAGGTAAACATCTAAGCATCCTATTTATGTTTGATATGAATAATACGACACTAAATAATATTTCATTGTCAAATTTAAATTTTTTAAAAAAATTTAAACTTATGATGCATCATTGGCGTGAGAAAACAATATTCCAATAAATTTAGCCTAGATAACATCCGAATTACTCGAGCTTCTCTGATATATGACTTGTATAAAATTGAGTTTTATGTTCAGCTGTTTTGCTCGTAGGTCATTTAAATCATTGAGCTATGAGATATCATCGAAATATATCAATTTTCCAGATTTTCAACTTGACTAAATTTGAGTTACAACTTCTCAAATCTTCCAATTTGACATTTAGAAACTACACACTTAATGAAATATCTTAGCAATGCTGTAACAAGTTTTGTTATAATCAAAATCAGTATTACTAGTGTCTCCGCTACTCAAAAATTTCTGCTTTTTTGATGATCACATAAATTGGTTAAAAAATATTTTTCTAACATATTTCTCTCCTTTTTTGTTAGAATTAAAAAGGTTGATCCAAAATAAATTAAACACAAAGTTTATCTTACTTAAAGATTTAAATACAATCTCCCTCTTAAAATTATAATTAGTTCTCCCCAATATTTTTGAATGTTGGAAATTGATAAAAATATATGGTGATTAATCAATGAAAATATTTTCAAAATAGAATATTTCAGAATATGCAATGTGCAAATAATAACACTAATCCAATCTCAACTCACATTGAAATATATTTGACACATAGATATATCAAGTTAAGTAAACAAGATACAACAAGAATAGTAATATTAAATCAAAATTTCAAGAAACACAATATCAAGACATATTTTCTAATCAAATATTCATTAGACATTTTAGAGATTTCCTTATTAAATACTGAGCACAATCATAAATGAAAGGGAATTGGTAAGCATGCTAACACAAGGGAGAATATCATGTTGGAAACAAACTCAAGTACTTAATGCAAATTAATATGAAAATTTTAAAACGAGTTTACCAAGTTTTCTTGATGATGTATGACTAAAATTTTAATATAATTGTATCTTCGATTGATGAGTGCAACATTCTTGAGATTCTTGACAAAAACTCCAACTTTGTCCATGCCATGTTTTCTTCCATAACACACATGCTCTGAATTCAACAAATAAACTGTTTTTGTTCAGTCATGATCAAGCTGAAAATTTTATACCGCTGAAATCTTCTAAAAGTCTAGTTTTTTTAAAAAAACAGTTTATCGTTTGAGAAATCGATCAAGGAATCATGACATTTTTCCCAAACAAGTTGCAAGTTGAAAGAAATTCTCAACTATGTATACACATGTTAAAAATTATGAAAATTTTAATTTTAAATATAAAATCAGTTTCAAATGCTCTTTCAAGAACAACCCGCTATAATAACTCTTTTTGAAATCATATCAGAGTTTATTCATTTTAGAGAGGGTTAATAAACTATTTTTAAAAAATTTCTTCAAATTTGAACAACAATAGCTCGATCTTAAAATGTTCAAAAATGAACTAAGCGTAAAAAAATTTAATCGAATTTGATTTTATAACCAAGCGAAAAAAAATCTGAATAGTCCGTCTAAAAACTGATTAAAATTTTTTGAAACATTTAAAGAATATGCAAGTTTAAATAATAAAAACGATTTGATCGAAGCATTTTGTCACACTTTGTATGAAATATTTTGGCATTTAAAAGAACAAACAAAATGCTTTAACAATGCTACTGAAATCTCTACTAAACTACTGATTTGTTTATTCTTTTTAAATAATCCAAGCCTTGGCTGAAACCAAAATAAATATAAAAATTATAAAATCCAAAACATGTTCCATAAAATAATTCCAACTACTGAGTAAGATCAACTGCAGTTGAAATTCTAAAACGTGAATCCAACTTAAAAGTTACCGTTTAAATTAAACATCAACATATTACTAAAAATCTGTCAACCATCACAGCGTAAAAATCATGAAAATTTTGAAATACTATTTCAACCATAACCTTAATAAAATCATAATTTGCGAAAGAATCACAAGGTCATCGGGCTTCTCGTGCACCACCAGCTCAGTCCACTCAGTCCTCAACACCTCCAGTCTCCTCAAAAACTTGCTCACCTATATCAATCACACCTAGTGAGTCTAAAAACTCAACACACCTGAACCGTATAACAAAGTACATATACATATCAAGTAATAGTGAAAAGTACAGTAATTAAAATAACTTTCATGATATTCATAAACATAATAATAACATAAACATATTCATATTCAAATACATAATCATATACGTATTTGTTTTCCATTTATTGAATTCAGATCATTAGTTTTGACTTTCGTATCAGCTGTTGGTCGATGGATCCATCAGCGTATAACAATGGTACAAAGCGGCGGGGACATTAGCGACACTCTCACCCGTGAACTAAGCATTGGCCTTACATGTTTCGTGTTCGTGTTTGTATTAGTCACAATAAATTCACCTCCTTCATATCATGTCATCATATTCATCACTTGTATAAATTCATGCATATGTATACATTTTCTTGAAACCAAGCATGTAACATATTTTCAAACTTGGTTCGACCTAGACACTTCCTAGAATGGTCCTATGAAAATCAGCCCATTGCCAAAACCCAATCGCCTCCAACACATCCAAACTGAGCCAAAAACATGAAGTCCGATTAGCCACCTACAAGGACTTGTTCCAGATCTTATATTTCTACCTAAACCCTCTCTAAACCTCCTGTATATTGTCCCATAACCATCAAAATCTGGCAGCCCCTACATCCATGTAAAAAACATGAGCCATAAACAAGTTTTTCAAAGATCTTTCATGTCAAAACCATGTAAACCAATGCATATCAGTGGATCTATAATATATCATGCAAGATCAATCAAAATTTCATAGTATGTAGTTAATGACGAGAAAAAAAGGTTTAGGGCATGCCTTTGCCTCCAAACGCACGAAAAATCTCAAGGACGATACGTAAAACTAACACCGGAGGGCTGGTACGATTTTCATTTCACTTTTACCTTGGAAAACCGACCAAAATCTGCTAGTGTGTGTGAGTTTTTGTAGACGCGATGTTGAGGGGAGGGAGGCTAGGGTTTTAGGGTGTGTGGACTGATGGGAAATAATAAAGAGATGAGCCAAATCCTTATATACAAAAGTGCAGTAACCTAGGCACAAAAATTCTACTAAAACAGGCCCATCAAGCGCAATGACGTGCACGTAAAAAATTTCATTTTGGTATTTTTTTCAAAAATATTATCCGAGTCCTCAAAAAGTCCTCAATTTTGCCAAAAATCGATTACCAGTTTTCAATATGGCTCGACGTGTAAAAATATCATAAAATCCTTATTTTAAAAAATTACCTATTAAATACATCATATATTAAATAATTAAAAACAATTATATAATAAGAACATTTTCCTTAAACTGTCTTTGGTCTCCATTCCTCGTTCGAGCATCGAATAATGCAAAAAACCCTATTATACGCAATCTAGTAAATCATGCAGTAAAACATGTTATCATGTCCTAAAGATGCATTTAAAACATTTAATTAAGTATTTTTAATAATACCCTAGATTTGCATGCAGTCAGGTTACGTTGTTTGAATTTCTAGATCTTACAGCTACCAAAACAACAATGACAATTAAATTGAATGAAATAAAGAGACAAAAATTTGTTTATGGATTTTTGGAAATTAATAACTCTTACGTTATACATTCCTCTACTCAGGAAGGATCCACTAGAAGACTTTGTTATATAAAACCTCTTGTCCAAACCCATTTCAACTTAAGACTGAAACGACTCGTGCTACTAAAATACTAATAGAATTTTTTTGTAAACTATTTTCAAAAATTACATTTAATGCATGCATGCAATAACAATTGTGAATCACACATTTTAAAATAAAATATTCAACTACTGGTAAAAATACAGCAGTAAAAAAGAATATCTCAACACCAAACCTTAGACTATTATTTTAAATAATTCAAATATGAAACATGCAAAGTCTTGTCAAACCATCTACATATAAAAGCGAAAGTGTATAAAAATATCCATGTTTACTATTAACTCATAAACATAATGTCCGGAAAAAATATAGTTGTAACGTCCCAGATTCGACGACTGTCCTCACTGTAGCAAGACAAATCTTTCCAGCGTGCTTATGTCCTCACTCACACGCACCATGGGAAACTTCCCAGGAGGTCACTTATCCCAAAATTGCCCCAAGTCAAGCACGCTTAACTTTGGAGTTCTTATGTGATGAGCTACCGAAAAAAAGATGCACCTTCGTGATATGAGTAGTACAAATCAGATCTTTTAAGCCCTCTTCAACTGTACAGTCCATCACATTGAACAGTCTCGGAATCCCTCTCATTCTCGTGTGAGTTCGGTTCATTCATGTTCCCTTCACCTAGAAGCCTGCCAGGAGCCGCTCATTGTCCGTGCAACTGATGGCACCAGCGGTCACCCCCCGCCCTCTTCGGCCCCGGGCCTCACATGCCCATCAGCTTCCGCTTGGTTCGTCCCCGAACCACACCGTACTAAGAGAGGTCGGCTCTGATACCAATTGCAAAGGCCCTAGAACTTCTTGCTTGAAAATTTGCGGAAAATTAAAATTTTCTTTTTAAAAGAACTTAAATGGCCTCATTCATAAAATCGACTGGTGAATCAAGTTCAATGTTTAAAATATCGCAGCGGAAGAAAATAAAGTTTACTAAAAATCACAATTTAAAAATATCCAACGACTGATAAAATGTTTGCGGAATAAAATAACAACTGCTGCACTGAGGTCCTCGGGTGCCACTACTGCCGACCCAAGCTGGCTCACTGGTCCCCGCCCTCGGCCCTGGCCTCATCAGTACCTACAACAACAAAGTCTAGTAAGCCTAAACACTCAGCATGCATATATCGCAGGTAACGAGAAAAATCTGAATTAAAATATGCATGAGATAACATATCATGTCCTGAGGCATGCTGAAAATAATCTGTACTGAGCAATTATAATACGTGCATAACTGAACTGATAATCACAGTAAAAAAAATGTTTGCTCCTTGGAGCCTGCACTGAAATAACTGGTAAAATTTTCTGTTGAGATTATGTTTTACGCCTGTGGCCCCTGCACTAAGCTGAACTGAACGGTAACTGGCTACCGGGGAGGCTGAAACTGAACTGAGCTGGCTGGTCACTGGCGACGGGTGGTACCATACTGAACTGATCGGTCACTGGCGACCGTATAAAATAACACTCCCACATAGTGAATGAACCACAAGCCATATCGCATAAATCTCAAAAATAATCATTTTCTATTTAATGCACGTAAAATAATTAACTGGCATAATGAAAATGTCCCGTAATTTTACCAACTGGATTGGATTGGATCGTCCCCAGGCTCGCTGCAACCTAACTGTGCCATGAAAAATATGCAATAGCTTAAACTTGACCAACTACGCAATTTACGTTCAAAAGATGCGACTATGATGCCTAATGACTTCGCATTTAATCATGACTCCGAGCCAACCTGAACCGACACCAAACCGACGTATAGTCATGATTAAAATACGCTGAAAAATCATAAAATAATGCTCCTAAAATGATAGGGTCGAAGTCTAGGTGGAATGGAGGCCAAAACAGGAAACGCTCTTTCGAGAGTCAATTTGGCACATCGCACCGTAAATTCTCGTACGACCTCAAAAATGATCCGAATCGCAAATGGTCAAAAACATGACCTTCCCAACTCAAAGGGGCACTGTCCAGTCCAAGTCCATAGGCTAAAAGCCAACCGAGAACTCGAACGAGCCACCAAACCGACACAGCAACTTGCTGTAAAATTCCAGCAACTGTACCATTGCGTAACTTGTGTTGTTTTCGAGACTACCGGCCATTGGAGGCGTGAACCACCGACCAGAGACTCTTACCAACATCCAAAGGAGTGATTTTAACCATGGCGAAGGGCCCTAGGCCAGCCACAATCCGCGTCACACCATAACTCAACCGAAACTCCAACCGAGAACCAACGTGCATGCTTGTGTAGTGTTTTGCTTAGATCGATGTCTTACGTCGTTCCAGTGGCCATTTGATTGACCATGGCACGATCTAGACATCTAAGAGCATGGTATGAACCGTGGCTATGGGCCATAGGCCAACCAAGATCCATACCAAGCAACAAAAACCGAAACCATATGCTGAACCAATGAAGAAGCCGAATGGGGAAAGGGGCTGTTCTTGTTGATTTGATTAAAACCGATGCACCATGGACCAAGCCACCAAAAGGGCGACTTAGTCACGTCTTAGACATTCTAGGGGAGTGATCCAACCATGGCTAAGAGCCCTTAGGGCAGCCAAGATCAGATCCAACCCCTTGACATAAAAACTGAAATTTCGAACACCAATCTGCGCCTATGGGAAACTTGCTGTCATTTTGGTTTTCCAGCAAGCATGGGGGCTGAATGAATGGGCCAACATGGTCCTAATGCATCCTATTACGTGTCTAGGAGTCGCCTTGGGAGCCTGGAGTCGAACCAATCACCTGAACTCACAAACCAAGAAAAACGTGAAGCTTGCCAAAAAATATCAAAAATTCTGCATGTGTTGTTTTCAAAAGTTTTGACATGGATCTCGATTTTTGCTTGGATAAACATGATCATGTACTGAAAAATAAATGATAATATGACTTGATTGAGGTTTAGAAAGAATCTAGACATGCCTGGTTTCGTTTCGAAAGAAAACGAACGAAACGACGACGACGCGGCACGGAAGAGTGGAGCGCTTCTCTTGTTCTTTCTAGTTCTCGATTTTTTTTCTCCCTTTCTCCCTAGCTATTACTCACGTTTTTTCTACTGAAAAGGGGTCTGATTTCGGTGGGGAAGGAGTGTGATGGAGTGGTTATGAGGGGTGAGGAGGATGGTGCAAGATATAAGGATCATATCAAGACCAAGTCTTCATGCATTTGAATTTTGAATTTGAATTGCTATCAAATGATCTCTTGGGTGATTCTAGAGTATAGTGGCCGATTTTATCATGCCAATCAAAGGTTAGGATAGTGGTCTAGTATTAATTAATTAAGGTGGAAAAATAGCTAAAAGAATTAGCATGCTAATCAACCAAGAATGGGTCAAAGGTGAGTTGGCAAGTTCTAGTTTGTTCTTCTAGGGGTGTGGCCGAAAATCTACAAATAAAATGAAGGGGAAATATTGCTATCTAGTTGATAATTAATAACTCTTAAAAGCCTCACTAATCCCTCAAATAATTTATTGAATATAACCCTTAATTAAGTAACTTAAATGAGTTCATTTCTTAATCACCTCAAATAATTAAATTAAATCCTCAAACCTCCCTTTCTAACTTAAACGAACTTAGTTGCTAGCTAAATTAACTTCTGGAAATATTTCTCGAATCTTAAATTCTATCTCAAAGCTCCAACTCCGGTCCGGCCTCACTGAAATAACTGAAATTCTAAAAATCAAACTACTGAACTGAAATATGAATAATTAACTTCAAATAAATGCATTTAAAATAATCATGCAATGAAGTCAATTAAATTTAAAAATCTAGAATCATGCATGGCTTAAACGTAGACTGATTTATGGGTTCTACAATCCTTCCCCCCTTAAAAAAAATTTCGTCCTCGAAATTAGAACTTACCGAATAACTCAAGGTATCGATCTCTCATCTCCGGCTCAGACTCCCACGTAGCTTCCTCCTCTGAATTGTTGAGCCATTTGACTTTGACTCGCTTAACCAACTTGTTCCGAAGTTTCTTCTCCTGCCGGTCTAGGATCTGCACTAGTCTCTCCTCATAAGATAAGTTCGGAGTAAGCTGCAACGGCTCAAAGTTAAGCACATGCGAAGGGTTCGCCATGTACTTCCTCAGCATGGAGACGTGAAAGACATTGTGTACTCCGGCCAGATTCGGCGGAAGAGCCACACGATACGCTAGCGTCCCAACTCTGTCGAGGATCTCAAACGGTCCAATGAATCTCGGACTGAGCTTCCCTTTCTTGCCAAATCTCATGACACCCTTCATAGGTGCCACTTTCACAAAGACATGATCGCCCACTGCAAACTCTAACTCTCTCCTCCGCTGATCGGCATAACTCTTCTGTCGGCTCTGAGCAGTCCTCATCCTATCACGGATCTTGACTACTACCTCTGCTGCCTGCTGGACAATCTCTGGACCCAACTCTGCTCTCTCTCCTACTTCATCCCAATGGACAGGAGATCTGCACTTGCGGCCATACAGTGCTTCATACGGAGCCATACCTATAGACGACTGGAAACTGTTGTTATAGGTGAACTCAACCACTGGCAAGTTCGTCTCCCAACTCCCTGAGAAATCAATGATGCAAGCGCGAAGAAGATCCTCCAAAATCTGAATAACTCGCTCTGACTGCCCATCTGTCTGCGGATGGAAAGCTGTGCTAAACAGCAACTTCGTACCCAAAGTCGAATGCAAGCTCTTCCAAAATGAGGAAGTGAATCTGGGATCTCTGTCGGATACGATCGAAACTGGAATACCATGGAGTCGGACTATCTCTCGGATATACAGCTCTGCATACTGAATTATGGTGAAAGTCGTCTTAATAGGCAAGAAGTG
Organism: Primulina tabacum; assembly: GCF_025594145.1. NCBI lineage: Eukaryota > Viridiplantae > Streptophyta > Magnoliopsida > Lamiales > Gesneriaceae > Primulina > Primulina tabacum. The sequence goes on from NC_134555.1 coordinate 27,744,634, forward strand.
CGCTGATTTGATAAGACGATCTACAATCACCCAAATAGCATTCGATCCCCTGGCTGACTTCGGCAATCCGGTGACAAAATCCATCGTAACGTTCTCCCACTTCCACTCAGGAATAGGAAGAGGCTTGAGCAAACCTGCTGGTCTCTGATGCTCGGCCTTCACTAACTGACAGGTCAGACACTTGGACACAAACCGTCTGATTTCCTTCTTCATCCCTGGCCACCAATACAATAGCTGCAGATCCTTGTACATCTTCGTACTCCCTAAATGAATAGAGTACGGCGACGTATGGGACTCTGATAAGATGTTTGCTCGGATAGAATCACTGCTAGGAACCCATATCCTATCTCGGTATCTCACAATACCGTCGCTGACTGAATACAAAACACTGCCCTTGGCTTCATCTCTCTTATTCCACTGTGCTAACTGCTCATCTGCTGCCTGACCACTGCGAATACGGTCAATAAGAGAGGACTGGATAGTCAAGGTAGATAAACGAGGAACTCTACCTCGAGGATAAGTCTCAAGATCGAACTTCTGCATCTCAATCTGAAGAGGTTTCTGAATCGTCAAGTGAGCCATCACTGCGACTTTCCTGCTCAAAGCATCCGCAACTACATTAGCTTTACCCGGGTGGTAGCTAATGTCACAATCGTAGTCTTTCACAAGCTCCAACCAACGCCTCTGACGCATGTTCAGCTCCTTCTGCGTAAAGAAATACTTGAGGCTCTTATGGTCGGTAAAGATCTGACACTTCTCTCCATACAGATAGTGCCTCCAAATCTTCAAAGCAAAAACTACGGCCGCTAACTCCAGATCATGGGTAGGGTAATTGTTCTCGTGGATTTTCAGCTGTCGAGAAGCATACGCTATCACTCTCCCATGCTGCATCAAAACTGCACCCAAACCAAGCTTCGAAGCATCGGTATACAGAAAAAAACTCACCAGATCCTGACGGTACAGCCAAAACGGGTGCTGAGATAAGAGCTTGCTTCAAAGTATCGAAGCTCTTCTGACACCCCTCGCTCCACACAAACTTCACATTTTTCTTGGTCAGTGCTGTGAGTGGAACGGCAATGGATGAGAATCCCTGAATGAACTTCCTGTAATATCCTGCCAACCCAAGAAAACTGCGGATCTCGGATGCATTATGAGGCACAACCCAATCTCTGACTGCTGCAACTTTCACCGGGTCTACCTCAATGCCACTGCTAGAAACAATGTGGCCCAAGAACGCCACCTTCTCTAACCAGAATTCGCACTTACTGAACTTTGCGAATAGTTTGTGCTTCTGCAATGTCTGCAATACTGTGGTCAGATGCCTGCTGTGCTCCTCCCGACTCTTAGAGTAGACGAGTATGTCATCTATGAACACTATCACAAAATGGTCGAGGTATGGCTGAAATACGCGATTCATGAGATCCATGAAGATCGCTGGCGCATTCAACAGACCGAACGGCATCACAAGGAACTCGTAGTGACCATAACGAGTCCTGAAAGCAGTCTTCGATACATCAGCATCTCTCACCCTCAACTGATGATAACCAGAACTCAGATCTATCTTGGAGAAAATCGAAGATCCCTGCAACTGGTCAAACAGATCCACAATCCTCGGCAGTGGGTATTTATTCTTCACTGTAACCCTGTTTAACTCCCGGTAGTCAATGCAAAGCCTCATCGAGCCATCCTTCTTTTTCACAAATAAGACCGGCGCGCCCCATGGAGAAAAGCTCGGGCGAATGAACTCCTTGTCGAGAAGTTCCTGAATCTGCTTCTTAAGCTCTGCCATCTCTGTCGGTGCTAGTCGGTACGGCGCTTTGGATATCGGAGCCGTACCTGGCATAAGCTCAATGGAGAACTCTACCTCTCTCTCAGGTGGCATACCAGAGACGTCTTCGGGAAAAACGTCTAAAAAATCTTTGACAATCGGAACATCTGAGGCTGACTGGATGGGTTCCTCGGGGACAGATAAAAAGGTCGCTAGAAATGCCCGACACCCTCTATGCACGAGTTTCCTAGCCTGAACATAAGGAATAATGCGCGGTAAAGGAAAGTACCTGTCCGGCTCAAATAAGAACTGCTCCATTCCAGGCGGTCGGACAAGAACAGATCTCCGCTGGAAGTGTATCAACACTTTGTTCCTCAATAGCCAGTCCATCCCTAGGATGATGTCAAATTCTGGCATCGATAGTACAATCAGATCCGCATAAACAAGTTTACCGTGCAACTCAAGGTCTATATCTCGGATAACATTGGTAGCTGCCATCTCCTCGCCTGACGGCAACACTACTGAAAAGGCTGTATCTAGCCCAATGATCTGGATCTTGAGAAAGTTTGCAAAGACCTCCGAAATAAACGAGTGAGTGGCCCCTGAATCTATCAAGGCCTTGGTAGCGGAACCAGATATAAAAATTCTCCCTGTCAACAACATAGACTCAGGGTTGGTTTCCGCGGCATGGAGAGCAAAAACCCTGCCCTGAGTAGGCAGATTCCTCTAAGGGAACTGCAGCAACATGTGGTCTGGACTGCCGCACTTAAAACACTTTCCTGAGCCAGCCATGCATGCTCCAGGATGGCGACGTGAGCACCTGGGACAGACGGGGTGCTCCTGAGTCCTCGGAGCTAGGCGTCCCCGCTGCTGCTGCTGGCCTCGGTTCCTGGGCGGTCGATGAAAAGGCCTCTTATTCTGCTGCTGATGCTGATGAGGAGGAGGGCGGTGTGGTGCCTGGACTGGGCGCTTGCCCTGGCGATCCCTCTCGATATCCCGCAGATCCTGCTCTGCGGCTAAGGCCTTGGAGACGGCAATCTCATAAGTAGCAGGGTCAGATACCCTAACATCCCGGCGCAAGATCGGCCGTAAACCCACCAGGAAGTGCATCAGCTTGGCTCTCGCATCCTTCGCGATCAAGGGCACAAAGTGACAGCCCCTCTCGAACTTACGGATAAACTCCGTAACCGTCATATCCCCCTGTCTCAGGCTCATGAACTCGGTGGTCAGCTTGGTGCGAACCTCCTCAGCAAAATACTTGGAGTAGAAAACTTCCGTAAAGCGGGTCCATGAAAGTGTAGCCAAAGTCAAGGCTACCGAAGCTCCTTCCCACCATAAGCGGGCGTCTCTAGTGAACAGGTAGGTGGCACATCGGACTCGGTCTACGTCCCCCAGCTCCATAAACTCAAAGATGACCTCGAGGGATTTGATCCATCCCTCGGCAACCATGGGGTCAGATGTCCCAGAGAATTCCTTCGGGCGCATCTTCATGAATCGCTCATAAACAGCCTCAGGCCCTGTCGGCCTGGCTGCGGCTGCGGCTACGGCAGCGGCATTGTCCCACGCAAACTGTGCGAAGAACTGTGCCATCCCAGTTAACATCTGGGAACTCATGTCCGGTGTGGGTGGTGGAGGAGGTGGTAGGTCTCCCTCCGGTCTACGCTCCTCCCTGTCCTCTCGGCGAGGCTCCTCCTCTCTGTTGCGCTCTAAAATGCGTCTAGGGGGCATACTGTTCCAACATAACCCATACGTAACTAACATGCATAATTCCATAGTTTATTTTAAATGAACACTGAAGTACTGAAAATCTGGAAGCATACTGACAAAATAATTCATGCTTTAACTGAAATGCTGAACAAAATACTGAACTGAAAAACTTACAGACCGAAGACGTGGCTTCGTGAGCTTCTCGCGGTCAGTAGTAGTAAAACCCTATACAGAACCACCGCTCTAATACCAATTGTAACGTCTCAGATTCGACGACTGTCCTCACTGTATCAAGACAAGTCTTTCCAGCGTGCTTATGTCCTCACTCACACGCACCCTGGGAAACTTCCCAGGAGGTCACCCATCCCAAAATTAGCCCAAGTCAGGCACGCTTAACTTTGGAGTTCTTATGTGATGAGCTACCGAAAAGAAGATGCACCTTCGTGATATGACTAGTAAAAATCAATTCTTTTAAGCCCTCTTCAACTGTACAGTCCATTACATTGAACAGTCTCGGAATCCCTCTCATTCCCGTGTGAGTTCGGTTCATTCATGTTCCCTTCACCTAGAAGCCTGCTAGGAGCCGCTCATTGTCCGTGCAACTGATGGCACCGGCGGTCACCCCCCGCCCTCTTCGGCCCAGGCCTCACAATAGTCCTCGATTAGCGTGCGCACATCCAGCCCCGCCTACTCAGTATTCCGTGCCTTCAGTCTCCATATAAATATGCTCACCTGCATCATTCACACTAGTAAGTCTAATGTAATGCCCGAATTTTTTTTAAAATTTTTTTTACTGTTCATCATGTTACTTTTCAAGCGCTGCGGCACTAGAATAGTAGCGCCTAGGCGCTAAAGACGCGGGTTTTTAGGCGTTAGAAAGTGGCGTTGCGACACTACAGACGCAAAAAATCAATATGTAAAACCACTTTCACCTCATCTAGTCATTATCTCAATTTTTCTTCATCCTTCTCCATCGAAACCCTTTCTCTCCTTCCATTTCTACACTTATTCTTCAATTTAAGGGATATTTGCTCAAGAAAAATATAAAATGAAGGTAGATTTGTAATCCTCTCATCACGGGCTTCAAGATTACGTAAGTATTACCCAATTTTATTCAAGTTACGAAATGGGTTGAAATTTTGAATTGATATTTGAGTTTATATTTGAGATATTAAGATAGTTGTATTTGAGTTGGTTTGAATTTAAAAAGGATATGAGAATGGTTTCTTGTTTATGTGCAAAGAACATTTTTTACACCTTATGCATTTCATGTATATGGGACAGTGTTGTTTGGATTTTGGAGTTAGGGTCTTCATAAAACTTGTAGATCATCGAGTTGGCTTTGACTTGGTTATTAAATCACTCAATTCCAGAAAGAATTGAAAAAGATACATGATTTTTACTAACATTGTTTTCTATTCGAAACTGGTCTGGAACTCCAATTTAGTGCAGAATTGTGTACATGCCTTCTGTTTATTCGATTTCTGGGATTTATTGGTTGGAATTCTGGATTTGATGTTAAAATGAAAGTTATAGAACATTGTTTTCTATTCGAAATGATACCAAATTGGCTTGATTCCATTGGATATTGAGGAAGGTATGCTCAAAATACTAAAATGTACCAGAAATATATTGAAGCAGAATTCATGGGAATTATGTTATATGTTTCATATTATGAACGACTAGATCAACGACCTTATTTGAAAAAATGTTGGGATGAATAATTGTTGGACTTTGAGTTCTCTTGTATAATTAATTTTGCAGATCCCGGTTTGAAGCAGTATTTTTATTAATTATGGTTTTTTTTACAGAAACTGCTCTGTTTTGATAAATGATCCGAGTTCTTGAATTATAATAGGCTTCAGGGGTTCAAGACTTTTCAACTACACCTTTCAATATTATTTTGGTAATATTTGAAAGGTATGTTACGGTCGGTAACATACGAGGTAATAGTAACATTTTTATTTTAAATTGAAAATTCTATAGCTCGATGAGTTACTTGTGATTTGATGATGATTGTTGTCTTTCAGATGAATTTAATATAATATCGAGATGATGATATTGATTTGTATCATTACATTGCATATTGAGCCACTTTTTGATTCAGATTCAATATGGCGGAGGTCGCCTTGATTTATTGATTTGTTGGATGTATAGGGCTATAGTTGAGTTGGCATAGTGTATGTGGAGGTCGCTACTATGGCCTGAACACTCTCTATAGGCGCACCATAGTTCTTGGATTATTGAACACATCACCTCACCCCGAGCGGATGAGTCGGTGGATATTGCTTGGAATTCTCTTCCTTTGGGTACCATATGACATATTGATTCACTTGATCTTGAATTTTTATAGCCGCAGCTTCTGATCATGCATTGCATTATATTGCATCTTTATGAATTTCATATGAACTATCTGTCATTTTAATTCTCATATGTCATTGATTGTATCATACTGGGTTTATACTCACCTACACGTCGGCTACCTCTTGTTTTCATGTGCTTGACGGTAGGTGAGGCAAGGCTAGGGATGCCAGAGTCCGGCTCCAGGCGAGGAGATACGAGTTAGGGTGGATTCTCGGGTCTTAGAAGCTATTTTATGATATTTGGATTATTTTGGTTCACTAGTTATTTTGGCATGTTAAAATTTATATTTCGAACATTTGAGATCTTTAAATTATTTTGACAATGTTTATGTCAGTTTGTGAAACACAAATTATGTATTTTACTCAATCGTTTGGTTTGTTACATTTATAATTATTAGTATTAATGTCGGACCTGGGGCCCTACATTAGGTGGTATCAGAACGTAAGATATTTGGGAACAGGGTAGATCGAGTCAGTTCGAATTGCTTGATCATGTGATATATTCGCTAGCTGTTTCACTGTGCCATAATGTGAAATACATGATTATAATTGAGATATTATATTGTTGAGGTTTATTCGAGATTTTTGAGATTTATTGGGTCTCGAGAGCCAGAGATGATTGATATAAGATTGAGATGATTATGATATTGTGATTTTATATGTGTTTGATCTATTGTATATCAGACATGGCTACTTGAGGTAGAGGTCGTTGTAGACCTAGACAGAACATGCCAGTTGCACAAGATCAGGACAATGATACTCATACTCAGATTGATATAACTCTGACTCTGATGGAGATACATTTAGCCAGATTTCAGTCTTTGCACCCACCAATGTTGAAGGGTATAGAAAATATATTAGAGTGTTAGAGCTGGTTGGAGAGTATTAATCATTTATTTGAATCTCTTGAATATCCAGATGATCGTAGAATCAAGTTAGTTGTTCATCAGTTATTAGATGTTGCTAAGAGTTGGTGGATCATGATCAAGAAAGCTTTAAAGGGTCGAGGTACGATTGTTACCTGTGATATCTTTAAATTTGAATTTTATCAGCGTTTCTTTCTTACCTCTTACAGGAAATATAGGGGAGCCGAGTTTGCAAATTTAAAGCATGGAAATCTGAATGTTGAGGACTATGTTGCTAAGTTCTTGAATTTACTGAGATTCGCGCCTCATGTAGCATCTGATGAAGAAACTAAGGATGATCACTTCATAAATTGTCTTAACCTTGATATATTTACCTTGGTTAATACCGGAATGCATTACAATTTTGCTGAGGCTCTTGGTCGAGCCAAGGGAGCTCAAACTGGAATCATTAGACAGAGTGGTTCTCAGTATATGCAATGACTCCAATAGCCACAGTATCGACAGCAGTTCAGACATGGTAATAGTAGCGGTAACAGTGGCAACATAAGAGAACATTTTAGGGCTAGAAGCAAACAATTTAAGAGGCATTGAAGTATTTTTTGAGTTATAGAGGATCGAGACAATCTGGTTCAGTTCAGAGCGCTGGTTATTCAGGCCGACTTGTGGTCAGTGTGGTAGTAGACAATATATCGATCAGTGCAGGGGATTCTCGAGAGCTTGCCATTTGTGTAACCAGGTAGGACACTATGCTCGAGTATGTCCTAACCGTGGCAATGATATATCTCAGAGTGGGGGATCATCGAGACAGAAACCTCAACAGAACAGTCAGACCTCTAAAGTTCATTTCTATCAGCAATCAAACCGGTCAGGTCAGAACAAACAGAGTGGTAGCCACATGGTAGGACAACCACCTAGACAACAGGCCCGAGGTTTTGAACTCACTGAGGATGAGGCACATAATGCTCCAGATAATGTTATTGCAGGTAATTGTTTTCTATCAAGTTATCCTGCTTATGTTTTGATGGATACTGGTGCATCACACACTTTCATTTCGGAGCACTTTGTCTCCTTGCATTCATTGCATTCTACGCCATTATCATCTACATTATCTATTTCTACTCCACTGGGCAAAGTGATGAGGTCAGCTAAAATGATAAGTGGTGTGAATTTCGTTATGAGGTTAATGTCATTGAACTTGATTGTATTGTATTGGAGATGTATGATTTTGAGTGCATAGTTGGCATCGACATGTTGACAAGATACATGGCTACTGTAGATTATTTTCAGAAGGTTGTTAAATTTAGGCCTGATATGACAAGCCACTGGACGTTCTATGGTAAGGGTTCTCGAACTAAGATTACTTTAAAATCTGTTTTGTCCATGACTCGTTTGTTGCAGAAAGGAGCAGAATGTTTCTTGGTTTATGCAATTGATATTTCAAGATTAGTACCTAAATTGGCAGATATACCAATTGTTAGTGAATTTTCAGATGTATTTCCAAATGAAATTCCAGGATTTCCTCTAGTCCGAGAAATTGAGTTCAATATTGAGTTGATGCAAGGTACACAACCTATTTCTAGAGCTCCTTGTAGGATTGCGCCAATTGAACTGAAAGAACTAAACGAACAACTTGAGGATTTATTGGCTAAAAGATATATAAGACTAAGTGTTTCACCTTGGGGTGCTCAGGTTTTATTCGTGAAGAAGAAAGGCTGGTCTATGAGGCTTTGTGTCGATTATAGACAGTTGAATAAAGCCACAATAAAGAATAAGTATCATTTGCCAAAGATTGATGATCTCTTTGACCAGTTGCAGGGTTCTTCAGTATATTCTAAGATTTATTTAAGATCCGGATATCATCAGTTAAGAGCTAGAGAGGCAGATGTGCCTAAGACTTCTTTTCGTACCAAGTATGGGCATTTTGAATTTTTCGTTATATCATTTGGGTTGACCAATACATCTGCGGTATTTATGGATTTGATGAACCGTGTGTTTCAAAGGTATATAGATCAATTTGTTTTGTTCTTCATTGATGATATTCTTATTTATTCGAAATATGAATTTGAGCATGCCGAGCACTTGAGAGCTATTTTGCAGATTTTGATAACTGAAAAGTTGCAGGCTAAATTATCTAAATGCGAGTTTTGGTTGGATAGGGTGGTTTTCCTTGGACATGTGATTTAAAGTGCTGGTATATCAGTTGATCCGAGTAAAGTTGAGTCAGTCATCAATTGGTCTACACCGACATCAGTTCCTGAGGTGCGTAGTTTTATGGGTTTGGCAGGCTATTATCGCATATTTATTGAAGTGTTCTCACAGATTGCGAGACCAATTACCCAGTTGACACAAAAGAATGCACCACTTATTTGATCACAAGCATGTGAGGCTAGTTTTTGTTGAAATTAAGCAGAGATTGACTAGTGTTCCAGTTTTGACTATCCCATTAAGTGTAGGAGGATTTACAGTTCACACTGATGCTTCACATCGAGGACTGGGTTGTGTATTAATGCAGCATGGCCTTGTGATTGCCTATGCTTCACGAAAGTTAAAGCGACATGAGTCTAGATACCTAGTGCATGACTTGGAACTAGCAGCAATGGTTTTTGCCTTAAAGATTTGGCGTCACTACTTGTATTGCGAGACATTTGAGATATTCACTGATCATAACAGTTTGAAATAACTCTTATCACAAGCGGAGCTGGACATGAGACAGAGGCTTTGGTTAGACTTTTTGAAGAACTATGATTGTTTAATAAAATATTATCCAGGCAAGTCCAATGCAGCAGCCGATGCATTGAGCAGAAAAGTATGCAATATTTCCTTGATCACTAGAAATATATCAGATCTAGTAGAAGAATGTTGTCTTTCTGGTTTGATTTTGTGATAGATACTCAACCTGTAAGAGTATTTATGATTCAGGTAGAGCAAAAGTTGTTTGTAAAAATTAGAGAGGCCCAAAGTTTAGATCAGCATTCAAAAATCAGTTGAACTCGTCAGATCAGGACATCGATCAGAATTTCAGGTCAATAATGAGGGTATTTTGTTTGTGAATGATCGTATCGTAGTTCCTTATATTCCAGAGTTTAGGATACAGATTTTACGTGATGCTCATTGTAATAAGTTCAGCGTACACCCTGGAAGTAAAAAGATGTTCAATGACTTGACGAAACAATTTTTGTGGAAAAGAATGAAATCTGACATAGCTGAATTTTTATCTCGTTGTTTTAATTGCCACATGTGAAAGTAGAAAAGAAATGACCAGGAGGTCTTTTGCATAGCCTTAAGGTTCCAGAATGGAAGTGGGACCATATCACCATGGACTTTTTCAAAAAATTGCCGAGGTTGTCGAGGGGTTGCGATGCAATTTGGGTTATCGTTGACAGATTAACCAGGTGTTCATGTTTCATTCCTTATTAGATGATATATAGGCATGATCAAATGGCCAGATTGTACATCAGAGAAGTTTTGAGATTGCATGGTGTGCCTAAGTCCATTGTGTCAGATCGTAATCCCAGATTTTCTTCTCATTTTTGGCAGTGACTGATTTTGGTATTGGTTGGCAGAATTCATTACCATTTGTCGGGTTTTCTTACAACAACAGTTACCAAGTAAGCATTGGAATGTCACCATTTGAAGCACTATATGGCAGGAAGTGTCGATCTCCTCTGCATTGGGACGATATATCTGAAACACCAATTGTAGGACCTAAGGGATATGACAGAGAAGGTGAAATCTATTCAGAGTCGTATGCGAGCTGCTCAGGATAGCAGGATAAGTATGCAAACATCAGGAGACGACTGTTGATTTTTGAGAGAGGTGACAGAGTTTTTCTAAAAATATCTCATTTCTGTGATACAATTAGATTTGGAAAGAAGGGTAAATTATCAACGATATTCATAGGTCCGTATAAGATTTTGGAATGTGTTGGTGATTTGGCTTATAGATTAGCTCTTTCTCCCGCATTATCAGGTGTTCATGATGTTTTTCATGTGTCTATGTTGAGGAAATATCATCCAGATTCTTCTCATGTACTTCCACCCGACGAGGTTGAGTTAGATCAGACTTTGAGCTATACTTAGAGACCGATTCCGATTCTAGACAAAAAGATAAGCAACTCAGAAATAAATTGATACCATTGATTAAAGTACAATGGAACAGACTTAGTGTCGAGGAGGAAACTTGGGAATTAGAAGACAATATGAGACGTAAATATCCAGAGTTATTCAAATGAAGTATGCTTCTATTCTTGGTCTTACTTTAAGTATTGATAATTATATCGTAGACTTGAAATTGATTATTTGATTTCGAGGATGAAATCTATTTTTTAGAGGCGAGAAATTGTAATGCACGAATTTTAAAAAAAATTGAAAAAAAAAATTTATTGTTAATCATGTTACTCTTCAAGCGTTGCGGCACTAGAATACTAGCGCCTAGGCGCTAGAGATGCGGGATTTTTGGCACTGAGGCGCAAGAAAGTGGCGCTGCGGCGCTATAGACGCGAAAAATCAATATGTAAACTCACTTTCACCTCATCTAATTATCATCTCCATTTTTCCTCCTCCTCCATCAAAACCATTTCTCTCCTTCCATTTCTAAACTTATTCTTCAATTTAAGGGAGATTTGCTCAAGAAAAATATAAAATGAAGGTAAATTTGTAATCCTCTCAACACGGGCTTCAAGATGACGTATGTATTTCCCAATTTTTTTCAAGTTTGAAAATGGGATGAAATTTGAAATTGATATTTGAGTTGATATTTGAGATATTAAGATGTTGTATTTGAGTTGGTTTGAATTTAAAAGGATATGAGAATGGTTTCTTGTTTATGTGCAAATTTACACCTTCTGTATTTTGTGTATATGGGACATTTTTGTTTGGATTTTGGAGTTAGGGTCTTCATCAAACTTCTAGATCATCGAGTTCGCTTTTATTTGTTTCTTGAATCATTCAATTCCAGGAAGAATTGAAAGCGATACATGATTTTAACTAAAACTTGTTAGGAACTCCGAGTTAGTGCAAAATTGTGTACATGCCTGCTGTTTATTCAAATTATTTGATTTATTGGTTGGGATTCTGGATTTGATGTTCAAATGAAAGTTATAGAGCATTTTCTTGTCTTTGAAATGATACCACATTGGCTTTATCCATTGGATATTTAGGAATTGTTGCTCAAAATACTAAAATGTGCCAGAAATGTATTGACGCAGAATTCATGGGATTATGTTATATGTTTCAGATTATGAATGACTAGATCAACGACCTTATGAATTTTGTACAGAAACTGCTATGTTTTGATAAATTTTCTGAGTTCTTGATTTATAGTAGACTTCAAGGGTTCAAGACTTCTCAACTTCACCTTTCGATCTCCTTTTGGTAATATTTGTAAGGTATGTTACGTGCGATAACATATGCAGTAAAGGTACCATTTTTATTTTAAACTAAAAATTCATTGGCTCGATGAATTATTTGTGAATTGATGATGATTGTTGTCTTGAGATGAGTTTAATATGATATTGTGATGATGATATTGATTTCCATCATTACATTGCATATTGAGCCACTTTTCGATATAGATTTGATATGGCGGAGGTCGTCTTGATTTATTGATTTGTTGGACGTATGGGGCTATAGTTGAGTTGGCATAGTGTATGCAGAGGTCGCTGTTATGGCCTGAACACTCTCTATAGGCCCACAATAGTTCTGGGATTGTAGAACACAGAACCCCAACCCGAGCCGATGAGTCGGTGGATGTTGCTTGGGATTCTCTTTTCTTTGGTACCCTATGACCAGATGATTCACTTGATCTTGAGATTTATTGATGCCGCATCTTCTTATCATGCTTTGCATTATATTGCATCTTTAGGAATTTCACATGAACTATTTGTCATTTTAATTCTCATATGTTATTTAAATTTTAAGGTCCAAAATTAAAACGACGTAACTCAACTGCATGCGAATCTAGTAAATATGAAAAATGGCTAATTAAATGATTTTAATTGCTTAATTTATTATGTGACATACATGATTATGTGTTAAAAAGAAATTTGTTTTCATTATGCATAAAACTGTATTTTTAAGGATTATTCAAGTTGCGATCGAGGAACGGAGACCGAGGGCTGAAAACGTAAAATGTTTTTAGTAAATAATTGTTTTGAATTATTTAAAAGATGGTTGTTTGGTTTTTCATATTTTTGAAAATAAGTGTTTTTGAGGTGATTTTATACGCCAGGACGTAAATTTTATCAGTGTTGGTTTTTCAACAAAAATACGAACTTTTTGGCAACCTGACTATTAAATTTACAAACTTATTTTAACAAAACTATTTTTAAAACATTAATTAAGCACTAATGGGCATAATTGCCTACCTAATGGGCCTAAGCCTTATTAGTGACTAATTAAGTGTATTTAAAGTGTTAAATCGCCCCAAACCCTACCATTAGTCTCACGCCACTTTTTCAGAATACCCTACATCATACACATGCACACACGTTACTTTCAAGGGGAAAAACAAGCAAGGTTTTGAAGAAAATCATCCTAGAGTCTCCTCCTAGTCAAATTTCCTTGCATCGTCAACGTATATTCGTGCGTTTATAACGCAAAGGCACGTCATACATCTCCTTTTTCTCGTCTATCACATCGTACTATCGTTTTTAATTACGTTATATGAATTTTCAGTTTTTTGCATACACATGAGTCAAACTAATGGTTTTATGTTCCAAATCATGTTCCATATGTTTCAAGGGGCTGCCATATGTTAAGCTATGATCAAGCAATGTTTTACATGATTTAGAGTCCTAAGTCACCATACATGCCTCACATCAAGAAAACACTAGCTAGAGTCGATTTTCCTGCCTTGGGGTTTGGGTGATCGGGTTTCTTGTTCAAGGGGCTGGGTGAGTCTTGGCTTGAGCCAGAGCTTAGCCAGGGTCTGCGAGGGATCAAGGGTAGAGTCCTAGCCATGCTAGGACTCGAGTTAAGGGCTGGGGAAGGAGTCCTAGCCATGCTAGGACTCCCACCCGAGAGAGCGCAAGGGGCTGCGCATGAGTGCAGCAGCGCGCAAGGCTAGGAGCTCGGCCTGGGGGGCTTCAGGCTGGGCTAAGGTGACTCACTAGGGTCCTAGGTGGGTGCACAACATGCTGGTTCATGGGTTGGGTCAGTGGCTAGATTCCTAGGCACCAAAAAGAAGAGTTCATCCTCCATAGTAGTTCTCGGCCAGCATAGGGTTGGGGTTGGGGGCTTCGTTTTCTTGGTTTGTGCTGGTTCCGAGGGGTTCCAAGGGTCCATTAGGGTGCACTAAGGGGTTGGTCAAGGTTTGGTTTGGCATGGCTCGAGGGTGGTGATAAGTGCAATTTATTGCACTTTTATTACTTATATTTAAGTTGGAATTTTGTGATTCTTGAGCAGGTTTTATTGATTTTTTGTTGTTTTTGTTGTTGTAGTTTGGAAGCTTTTGATGAGAGTTTGGTGTATTAAAATGTTGAATTTGAAAGTAAAAAAGATGCAAAAATAAAGAAGCTACAGCGCACCCGCGGTAAAGCACCGCCCCCGCGCTACAAAGCATATCGCACCGGCGCTCACACACCAGTAGAAGCACGGCACCCGCGATGACTTCTTAACTGCACCCGCGTTCCTTGCACGATAGAATCTTTTGGATAATGTATTTTGGTGTGCTGCGCATGGAAGTCCAAGATTTTGGTGTGCTGCGCATTGAGGCTTGTCTGGACTATAAAATACATCATTTACTTACCATCTAGGGTATGGGGGAGCTAAGGGAAGAGTGGAGGCTGCTGCTAGAAGATTGAAGACTTAAGTTCTTCAAGTTTTTGGGATATCTTTTGCACAACTCCGGGGACGGAATCAGAACTTCAAACTCTTGTTCTAAGTTCTTCTTTCTTTTACTTTTCATTTGATATGTCTTGTTTTAGAACCAAGTTTTGTTGTTTTTCTTGTGTTATTATGAACTAATTTTTATTTCTAGAGGAAAGATGGAACAAAACTAAAAACCATGTGTTAGAATCTATGAACTTAGCTATTTAAATTCTTCATATTGTTCATTTGTATTGTTCTAATCTTAATGCTTTTAATTTATTGGCCATAATTTGAATGATTTATATGTTTACAATTTATCACTCGGAAGAGGAAATTATAAACAAAAAATGGGAAAAATACATCAATGGTATTTATAGAGTTCGGGAGGGCCTATAATGCTATCGAAGCCCATAGAGAATCTAGTGCTTGATGTGTTATTTATTTGTAGACTGTTGATAGAAACGTTGCAAACCATTTTTAGATAACTAATATCTACTTAACATTTGGGAGAGGGAGTAGATAATTATAGGATTCTTGGCTAATGAATAAGAAGGAATTTTATAACATAGCTACAAGAAATTACACATGGTGGACATTCGCGTGAAATCGGACCTCTTGATCTTTTATTCCATTGTTATTTGTCACAATTTGGTGTTACATTTAAATCCATTTTCAATTTATTTATTCTTGCAACCAAATCTTTTAATTGATTTTTCTAAATAAAGTCGAGACTATTTTAATCACAAACACTAATATACATTTATATACATACTCCTCGTTGGATCGACACTTGTACTCAGAAATACATTTTACTATAACTTGACGTCGTGCGCTTGCGAGCAATTAAGAAAACACGCAACAAGTTTTTGGCGCCGTTACCAGGGAGTGTTTATTTTAAATTTATATTAGTATTGTTACCAATTAGTCTAGATTTTAATTTAGAGCTGCTTTTATTGTATTACATTCAACATTGATTTGTTTCTTATCTTTGTTTGACAGTGCATGCGAAGATTGCAAAATCTTGACTTGCTTATCTTTGATCCCGAGATCGAAAAAACCACAAGAAGATTAAGAAAGGCAAGAAGAGAATCGATTCAAGCAATGGCTGACAACATAGATAACGAAAATCCACCCCCTGCAATACCCATCAGCGATCATTTTAGGCTGGTACTAAATGCTCATTATTCGAGCATAGCACGAGGGACTATTAATGCAAAGAACTTTGAGCTCAAGCCTGCATTGATAAACATGGTTCAACAGAACCAATTTGGGGGAGCCGCTAATGCATATCCTCATCTACATCTCAGAACATTCCTTGAAATCACTGACAATGTAATAATAAATGGTGTTTCTGATGATATAATTCGATTGCGCTTGTTTCCTTTTTCTCTTAGGGACCAAGCAAGAGGATGGCTCCAATCGCTTCTTTTGGGTAGTATCACTACATGGCAGGAGTTAGCAACCAAGTTCGTTGCTTAATATTTTCCACCTGTGAAGTCTGCACAGTTGAAGATTGAGATAAGTACTTTTAGGCAGACTGAATTTGAGCAATTATATGAGACATGGGAACGGTATAAGGAGTTGTTGATGAGGTTTCCAAACCATGGTTTTGAAGATTGGGTACAAATTGAATTGTTTTACAATGATTTGAATGGACAAACAAGAGGCACTGTGGATGCAGCAGCTGGTGGAACGATATTTGCCAAATCACTTGATCAAGCATATGATTTTCTTGAACAGATGACCATTAACAGTTATCAGTGGCCGTCTGAGAGGTCAGGAGTAAAGAAGCCAGCTGGAATTTATGCCGTAGATCCTATTACATCACTCACCACACAAGTTTCAGCTTTAACAACTCAAATTGCAGCTATGAATAAAGCTAGTACAGCAGAGGTTGAAAATGCATCGGTTGATATTGAAGAACCACATATTCTTGATGAGGCTCATTATATCAACAATAGGAATTTTGGCTCATTATATCAACAATAGGAATTTTGGTGGCTACGGAGGATATCGAGGTAACCCTCCTCCTAACACTTATCATCCTGGTTTGAGAAATCATGAGAATTTTTCATATGTTAATAATAAGAATATGTTGAATCCTCCACCAGGGTTCAGTAAATCGAAGGGGGAAGGAAAACCTTCATATGAGGATCTTGTTGGGACATTTGTTGCTGAATCTAGTAAAAGGATGGCTAGGACTGAATCTCATCTTGATGGCATGGAAACTCACATGGGAAATATGGGTGCACAATGAAATAATTGGAGACACAAATTGGACAGTTGGCTAATGCATTGAGAGATCAAAATAGAGGTCAATTCCCAAGTAATACTGAAGTGAATCCAAAGGAGCAATGCAAAGCTGTAACTTTGAGAAGTGGAAGAGAACTTGAGATTGAAAATTCCAAAGAGAATAATGAAAATGAGAAGAGAGTTGAAGAAGATGAGTGTGAAAATGGAAAGGAGGACAAGGTTAAGGAGTCTCGGATTGAAATTGAAGTTGAACAGATTCCTATTGTAACGTCCCAAATTCGACGACTGTCCTCACTGTATCAAGACGAGTCTTTCCAGCGTGCTTATGTCCTCACTCACACGCACCTTGGGAAACTTCCCAGGAGGTCACCCATCCCAAAATTGCCCCAAGTCAAGCACGCTTAACTTTGAAGTTCTTATGTGATGAGCTACCGAAAAGAAGATGCACCTTCGTGATATGAGTAGTACAAATCAAATCTTTTTAAGCCCTCTTCAACTGTACAGTCCATTACATTGAACAGTCTCGGAATCCCTCTCATGTGGGTCGGTTCATACATGTTCCCTCCACCTAGAAGTCTGCCAGGAGCCGCTCATTGTCCGTGCAACTGATGGCACCGGCGATCACCCCCCGCCCTCTTCGGCCCCGGGCCTCACATGCCCACCAGCTTCCGCTTGGTTCGTCCCCGAACCACACCGTACTAAGAGAGGTCGGCTCTGATACCACTTTTAACGTCCCAGATTCGACGACTGTCCTCACTGTATCAAGACGAGTCTTTCCAGCGTGCTTATGTCCTCACTCACACGCACCCTGGGAAACTTCCCAGGAGGTCACCATCCCAAAATTGCCCCAAGTCAAGCACGCTTAACTTTGAAATTCTTATGTGATGAGCTACCGAAAAGAAGATGCACCTTCGTGATATGAGTAGTACAAATCAAATCTTTTTAAGCCCTCTTCAACTGTACAGTCCATTACATTGAACAGTCTCGGAATCCCTCTCATGTGGGTCGGTTCATTCATGTTCCCTCCACCTAGAAGTCTGCCAGGAGCCGCTCATTGTCCGTGCAACTGATGGCACCGGCGATCACCCCCCGCCCTCTTCGGCCCTGGGCCTCACACCTATACTAAAAACCGACTCTTCTATACCCACAGAGATTTAGGAAGAAGATTATAGATGATCAATTTGCAAAATTTTTGGAGATTTTCAAGAAGATTCACATCAACATTCCATTTGCTGATGCTTTAGAGCAAATGCCAAACTATGCTAAGTTCATCAAAGATGTGATGTCAAAGAAGAGGAAGTTGCAAGAGTTCGAGACAGTGAAGTTGACCGAAGAGTGCAGCGCCATTCTCCAAAAGAAATTACCACAAAAACTAACAGATCCAGGTAGTTTTACTATTTCTTGTATTATTGGTGGTACTCATGTTAATAAAGCTTTATGTGATCTTGGAGCGAGCATTAATCTTATGTCTTTTTCTATTTATAGGGACTTGGAGCTTGGGGAGGTAAAACCAACCACTATAACTTTGCAACTTGCAGATAGGTTACTCACCTATCCTCGTGGAATTGTTGAATATGTTTTGGTAAAAGTTGACAAGTTTATCTTTCCTGCTGATTTCGTAATACTTGATATGGAGGAAGATCAAGATGCTCCATTGATTTTTGGGCGACCCTTCTTAGCAACTGGAAAAGCATTGATAGATGTACACAAAGGAGAACTCACCTTGAGTGTTGGTGGGGAAGCTGTGATATTCAGCATCTGTATGGCTATTAAAGGTAACGATGAGGTGAGTACTTGTTAAAGCATTGATATAATTGACTCTTGTGTTGCTGAGATTTGTATAGGTCATACAGTAGAAGATCAATTAGAAAGATGCCTTTCTAGTACTGTCAGTAGAGTTGATGATGATGATTGGGAATTGAGAGAGCAACTTTTAGCTCTTGAAGAGTTGCCAAAGATGAAGGAAGCCGCACAGGAGAAGTTGGAAGAAGAAAAATGTTCTTAGATAATACATTCATCCCCTGTTTTGAAGGAATTGCCAAACCATCTTTGCTATGCTTTCTTGGGTGAGAAGTCGACATATCCGGTAATTATCTCTTCCTCTTTTACTTTAGATGAAAAAGAGAAATTGTTGAGAGTGTTGAGAAAATTTAAAACTGCATTTGGGTGGTCGATTTCTAATATCAAGGGGATTAGTCCCACCATATGCATGCATAGTATTTTAATGGAGGAGTCATACGCTCCTTATGTGGATCATCAGAGAAGGCTAAATCCAGCCATGAAGGAGGTAGTGAAAAATGAAGTGTTGAAATTGTTAGATGCTGGAGTTATATATGCTATTTCTGACAGCAGTTGGGTGTCTCCTGTGCAAGTAGTGCCTAAAAAGGGTGGAATGACTGTGGTAAAGAATGAAAATGATGAACTAATGTCTACTCGCACTGTGACTGGATGGCGAGTATGTATTGATTATAGGAAGTTGAACAATGCCACACGTAAAGATCATTTTCCATTACCTTTTATTGATCAAATGCTTGATAGACTTGCTGGTTATTGTCACTACTGTTTTTAAGATGGTTATTCAGGTTATAATTAGATTTCTATAGCACCAGAGGATCAAGAGAAGACAACATTCACGTGCCCCTATGGAACATTTGCTTTTAGGAGGATGCCTTTTGGGCTATACAATCCACCTGCTACTTTTCAGAGGTGTATGATGGCCATATTTGCAGACATGGTGGAAGACATCATGGAAGTCTTCATGGATGATTTCTCGGTATTTGAATCTTCAATTGATCACTGTTTACATAACATTTTCCTCGTTTAGCATAGATGTCAAGAAAATAATTTAGTTCTTAATTGGGAGAAGTGTCATTTTATGGTCCAAGAGGGTATTTTTCTTGGACATAAAGTGTCTTCTAAGGGATTAGAGGTAGACATAGTCAAAGTGGTAGCAATTGAAAAGCTTCAACCACCAAAGAACATCAAAGGGATAAGGAGTTTCTTAGGACACGCCGGGTTTTATCGTAGATTTATCAAAGATTTTTCTAAGATTACTAAACCTTTGTGTAATTTGCTTGAAAAAAAATCGACTTATATTTTTTATGATGATTGTCTGCAGGTATTTGAGAAGATCAAGAAGGCATTGGTGACAGCACCAATCATGATAGTACCAGATTGGAAGGAGCCCTTCAAGTTGATGTGCGAAGCTAGTGATTATGCAGTAGGTGTGGTGTTGGGCCAAAGGCGTGATAAATTTTTTAGATCAATCTACTATTCAAGTCGAACCATGGATGCTGCACAGCAAAATTACACAATTACTAAAAAGGAGATGCTTGCAGTACTGTTTGCATTTGACAAGTTTAGACACTACTTGTTCGGCACATATGTAATTGTTTTCACTGGCCATGCAGCTATTCGATACCTATTTGCCAAAAAGAATGCAAAACCACGCTTGATAAGGTGGATTTTATTGCTCCAAGAGTTTGATTTTGAAGTGAAGGATAGGAAGGATTGTGAAAATAAAGTGGCTGACCACTTGTCACGGCTCGAACTTGAAGATAAAATAGATGAAGGAACCATAAAAGAAGCATTCTGATGCGAACACGGAAGTTCAAGCTCCAAGGAAAGCATGGGATCCTTTAGAGTTTCCGGAGGGACCAATCACGAGAGGACGACTAAAGAAATTCAAAGAGGCACTACAATGAGTGATGATCAAGGAAAAAGGGCTCGTGATGCATGCGTGTAAGTTTGGGGGCCAAAGGAACGTTATTCAAGCATCTTTTTGAACGACCGAGGCTACGCGGACCTTTACACGGGGTCCGTGTCCATTACACCCGAGAAGGAAGAAATCCAGTGCCTACACGGACCAGAGAACGGACCTGTACACGGGGTCCGTGTCCTATGTTTTCCGTGAAGACAGTGTCTACACGGACCCATTTCCGGACCTCTACACGGGGTCCGTGTCCCCTCGCAGATTTGGTGCAGATTTTTCCTAAGATAGAGTTTTCTTTATTTTGGTAACTAGATTTGGTATCTTTATGATATGTAAAAATACTTGGACAAAAATTTAGACACAATTCAGATTTTATTTGATTAGATTACATTGTTCTTGAGTTTATCTCTCAAACAATTAAAGCTTTTGCTTTGTTAAAAATAAAACTTATCAAAGTTCATACTTTGTGGCATTTGTCGATCGTTCTTACGCGGATTGTCAAAGACGAGTTCTTTGAAGGTTTGTCGAATGTCGATTGTTCTCTTGTGATTATTTGTTGCTAAATTTTTAATAGTTTTAGAGGTGAATATCACACAATTACTTGATTCAAAAAGTCATGACAACACAACACGGATTTTTAAACGTTATTGAATTGAGGGCACGATTCCAATTAGTCGTTCTCTTGTGATTATTTGTTGCTAAATTTTTAATAGTTTTAGAGGTGAATATCACACAATTATTTGATTCAAAAAGTCAGGACAACACAACACGGATTTTTAAACGTTATTGAATTGAGGGCACGATTCCAATTAGTCGTGTTTGCTTTTCCTTCGTACGAGGCTTCATATCATTTGGTATCAAAGCATCAGGTTCCTTGAATTCAAGTAAGTATCTTTCGTTATTAAATTCTCAAATCTGCAATTATCCTTTCGTTTGTTTCTCAGATATGCAATTATATCGTTTATTCGTCAGTTTCTAAAATTTGGTGAATTTTTCTTTTTTTGTTGGGATTTTCGAGTAGTACTCGGCCTTGCAAAAAAAAAAACAAAAATTCCGAAAATTCATCATTATTTCTTTTTGGTATCTTGTTCTATTTCCTTCAGATAGTCATATTCCATTGCCTCTCACAGTAAAAAACAACAAAAAAATTATATATTCAAATTGCTTGCCTACGCAGTCCAAGTGAGTCGGTCACAATTGTTCACGAGTTGAAACTTGATTGTTTGATATACTCAAATACGAAGCTTGAGCACCTCAAGAGAACTCTCGAATTTGAGCGACATTACGTGAGTGCGAGTGAATTTTCTTTGAAGTGACTGGTGAGTATTTGTTGTGAGCAAAAAAATAAGAGACGAGAGACGAGTGAAGTTTTTTTGGAGTGACCGTGAAACTTTAGGTGAGGAATTTTTTTTTTTACTAACGTTTTCTTGCAGGTACAAATCTAAAATTAAAATGGAGAGGGAGGTAGGAGATAATTCGAACCAAGGGTTGTCTAAGGTTCAAATGGAGGCATTATTCGATCATTTTAGTAGGATGATGAGTACCGAGTTAGAGCCCTTACATGAGAGGTTGGATAAACTTGAAGTTAGTACAAGTGGGTGTAAGAATAAATCTAAAGATGTGGGTAGAGGAGGAGAAGATGAGGAATATGATTTGGGAGGAGACGAGGAGAGCCAAAATGAGAATTGGGTTAGGAATGGAAAAGGTACAGGATTTGGGAGAGGAAGAAGAGAACCTGTACGGGGTAGATATGATGGGAATAGGGAAGATGGTAACGTGGGTAGTATTAAGATGAAAATTCCTTCGTTCCATGGGAAATCTGACCCGGAGGCATATTTGGAATGGGAAAAGAGTGTAGAGTTCGTGTTTGATTTGAATGTCACCACTACTTCGAACAAAAGAAGGTTAGGTTGGCGGTAGTTGAATTTCTAGACTATGCTCTCATTTGGTGGGATCAATTAGTGACCACTAGGAGGAGGTATAATGAGAGACCCATTGAAACTTGGGATGAGATGAAGAGGATCATGAGGAAGAGGTTTGTGCCCAATCACTACTATAGGAAGATGTTTAAGAGGCTCCAAACCTTGAGGCAAGGAGTTAAGAGTGTTGATGCCTACTATAAAGAGATGAAAGTAGTCATGATTACGGCAAATATCGAGGAGGATAGTGATGCGACGATGGCACGTTTTCTTTGTGGTTTGAACAGGGAGATTCAAGATCAAGTAGAGCTTAGGCACTACTTGGATCTAGACGAGATGGTGCAAATGGCCATAAAAGTGGAGCAACAACTCAAGAGGCGAGGAGTTGGCCGCACCAATCAAACAGGGAGTTTGTCATCTTCTTGGCAACCAAATGTGCAAAACGTGATGAAAATAAGTTGGTGACCAAGCCCAAGATTGAGACCAAGCAAGAGACGCTTAAACAAGGAGTGCAAGGTAAATCTGAAACTCCTCTTAGTCGTTCTAGATATACTAAATGTTTTAGGTGTCAAGGGTTGGGCCATATTTCTAGCCAATGTCCTAATAAGAGGGTGATTATTTTGAATGACTGTGGTGAATATGAGTCTCAAAGTGAGGGTTATGACGAGGGTGATGATGATGAGATGCCTGCGTTAGAAGATCCTGATGAGGGATATGGGGCAGTTTTAGGCAAAGCACTAATGACTAGGCGGATCATGAGTGCCCAAGTCAAGGAGGAGGAGACTAACCAAAGGGAAAACTTGTTCCATACAAGATGTTTTGTGAATAGAAAGGTTTGCAATCTTATCATAGATGGGAGGAGTTGTACTAATGTGACTAGTAGTGAGATGGTAGAAAAATTGGGTTTGCCTACATTAAAGCATCCTCAACCATATAGGTTTCAATGGTTGAATGATTGTGCGGAGGTGAAGGAGAACAAACAAGTATAGGTTTCTTTTTCGATTGAGAAATATGTTTATGAGGTCCTATGTGATGTAGTGCCAATGCATGCTTGTAATATCCTGTTGGGGAGGCCGTGGCAATATGATAGGCGAGTGACACATGATGGGTTCAAGAATAAGTGTTCATTTGTATTGAAGAAGGAATCCATTGTATTACTTCATTTGTCCCCAAAGCAAGTGTTGGAGGACCAATTGAAAAAAAAGAAGAGAGATGAGGCCGAAAAAAAGAGTGAACTAAAAAGTGATATGGCATTTGAAAACAAAAATGAGATGGCTGAAAAAAAATGATAAAAAGAGTGAGATAGCCATACAAAAGAAAATTGAGAGGAAAGAAAATGAAAGGAAAGAGGCCAAAAGGAAAATATATATGGCCCAAAAGAGTGAGTTGAAGCAATTGATGCACACACATGAACCACTTATGTTGATTCTTTACAAAGAGATCCCCAATAACACAAGTGATATAGTCGGGTCCGTTCCGAGCATTGTTGTTTCACTTTTGCAGGAATTTGATGATATATTTTCGAAGGAGCTACCTCAAGGACTACCACCATTGAGGGGGATTGAGCACCAAATTTATTTTGTGCCTTAGAGTGCATTGCCAAATTGTCCAGCTTTTAGGAGCAATCCGGAGGAGACTAAGGAGCTTCAATGGCAGGTAAGTGAGTTGTTAGATAGAGGGTTTGTGCGTGAGTCCATGTCACCTTTTGTTGTACCTGTTTTACTAGTTCCTAAGAAAGATGGCTCATGGCGTATGTGTGTAGATTGTAGAGCAATCAATAACATCACCATTAAGTATAGGCATCCCATACCTAGCTAGATGATATGTTAGATGAATTGCATGGTGCATGTGTCTTTAGTAAAATTGACTTGAAAAGTGGTTATCACCAAATTAGAATGAGAGAAGGTGATGAGTGGAAAACTGCTTTTAAAACCAAATACGGGTTATATGAGTGGATGGTCATGTCTTTTGGCTTAACTAACGCTCCTAGCACCATTATGAGGTTAATGAATCATGTTTTGCGTACATACATAGGAAAATTTGTTGTTGTTTACTTTGATGATATCTTAGTGTATAGCAAAAACTTGGATGAGCATGTTAAACACTTGAAACTTATGCTAATCACATTAAGGGAAGAAAGTTTGTATGCTAACTTAAAGAAATGTGATTTTTGTACAAATAAACTTGTCTTTCTTTGTTTTGTGGTAAATTCACAGGGTACACAAGTTGATGAAGACATGGTAAGAGCTATTCGAGATTGGCCAACGCCTACTAATGTTGGTCAAGTTCGGAGTTTTCATGGTTTTGCAAGCTTCTATAGGAGGTTTGTAAAGGATTTTAGCACACTGGCAGCACCCCTGACGGCGGTGATCAAGAAGAATGTTCCATTCCATTGGGGCGAGGAGCAAGAGGAGTCCTTTAATATTATTAAGCAAAAATTAATTAATGCTCCTTTACTTGTTTAACCTGATTTTTCTAATACCTTTGAAATTGAATGTGATGCTTCAGGTGTAGGTATTGGTGGAGTGTTGATGCAAGGAGGCTGGACGGTGGCATACTTTAGTGAGAAGCTCAATGGAGCAGCGTTGAATTACCCGACATATGACAATGAGTTCTATTCACTTGTGAGGACTCTAGAGATGTGGCAGCACTACTTGAGGCCTAAAGAGTTCATGATCCATCTAAAGCACCTTAAGGGTCAACAGAAGTTGAAAAAACGACATGCCAAGTGGGTGACATTCATAGAGACATTCCCCTACATCATCAAGTACAAACAAGGTAAGGAGAATGTAGTGGCCGACGCACTATCACGGAGGTATGTACTAATCTCTACCTTGGAGTCAAAAATTTTGGGGCTTGAGCATGTAAAAGAGTTGTATGTGCTAGATGAGGATTTTAAGAGTGTATTTGAAACATGTATGCATGGTCCACATGACAAATTTTATTTGCATAATGGTTTCTTATTTAGAGAAGATAGGTTGTGCATTCCAAAATCTTCAATTTCTGAATTACTTGTTAGGGAAGCACATGGGGGTGGTTTGATGGTACACTTTGGTGTGGCAAAAACCTTGAGTGCTTTACATAAACATTTTTATTGGCCACATATGAGACGTGATGCTGAGCGTGTGTGTGATAAGTGCATAACTTGTAGACAAGCTAAGTCTAGGACACAACCACGTGGATTGTATACTCCACTTCCCGTCCATAGTGAACCTTGGGTTGATATTTCTATGGACTTTGTTTTGGGATTACCTAGGACAAAGAAGGGGATGAATTCTATATTTGTTGTTGTGGATAGATGTTCTAAAATGGCACATTTTATAGCTTGTCATAAAACTGATTATGCTTCTAACATTGCAGACTTATTCTTTAGAGAAGTCGTTAGGTTGCATGGCATGCCAGGACTATTGTTTCTGCCCGTTATGTTAAGTTTTTGAGTTACTTTTGGAAAACATTGTGGGCTAAACTTGGCACAAAATTTTTGTTTTCTACAACTTGCCATCCTTAAACGGATGGAAAAACTGAAGTTGTTAATAGAACTTTAGAAACACTTTTGCGTGCTATACTTAAAAAGAACTTAAGGAATTGGGAAGATTGTTTGCCATTTGTTGAGTTTTCTTATAATCGTTGCATGCATTCTACTACTAGTTATTCGCCATTCGAGATTGTGTATGGTTTTAATCCTTTAACTCCGTTGGATTTGATATCTTTACCTGTGAGTGAAAGGTTAAATATGGATGGCAAGAAAAAAGTTGAATTTGTTAGGAGTTTGCATGAAAAAGTCAAGGCTAATATTGAAAAGAAGAACGCCCAAAACACAAAGCAAGCCAACAAGGGGAAGAAGAAGGTGGTCTTTGAGAAGAGTGATTGGGTGTTGCTACACTTGAGGAAGGAAAGGTTCCCTGAGAAGCGATGTTCGAAACTATTACCTAGGGGTGATGGACCATTTCAAGTTCTAGAAAGGATCAATGACAATGCCTACAAACTCGATCTACCAGGTGAGTACAACGTGAGTTCCACTTTTAATGTTAGTGATTTGTCGTTGTTTGATGTAGGCGATGAACAAGATTTGAGGACAAATCATTTTCAAAAGGGGAGGATGATGCGAACACGGGTGGTCAAGCTCCAAGGAAAGCATGGGATCCTTTAGAGTTTTCGGAGGGACCAATCACGAGAGGACGACTAAAGAAATTCAAAGAGGCACTAGAAGGAGTGATGATCAAGGAAGAAGGGCTCGTGATGCATGCGTGTACATTTGGGGGCCAAAGGAACGTTATTCAAGCATCTTTTTGAACGACCGGGGCTACACGGACCTGTACACGGGGTCCGTGTCCCTTACACCCGAGAATGAAGAAATCCAGTGCCTACACGGACTCGAGCACGGACCTGTACATGGGGTCCGTGTCCTATGTTTTCCGCGAAGACAGTGTCTACACGGACCCCCTTCCGGACCACTACACGGGGTCCGTGTCCCCTCGCAGATTTGGTGAAGATATTTCCTAAGATAGAGTTTTCTTTATTTTGGTAACTTGATTTTGTATCTTTATGATATGTAAACATACTTGGACAAAAATTTAGACACAATTCAGATTTTATTTGATTAGAATACATTGTTCTTGAGTTTTGCTCTCAAACAATTAAAGCTTTTGCTTTGTTAAAAATCAAACTTATCAAAGTTCATACTTTGTGGCGTTTGTTGATCGTTCTTATGCGGATTGTCAAAGACGAGTTCTTTGAAGGTTCGTTCGAGTGTCGATTGTTCTCTTGTAATTATTTGTTGCTAAACTTTTAATAGTTTTAGAGGTGAATATCACACAATAACTTGATTTAAAAAGTCGGGACAACACAACACGGATCCTTAAACGTTATTGAATTGAGGGCACGATTCCAATTAGTCGTGTTTGCTTTTCCTTCGTACGAGGATTCATATCACATTCCCAGATGAACAGCTCTTTGAGGTAAATTCTATACTCCCTTAGTTTGCTGATATAGCTAATTTATTGTATTGTGGTACTCTCCTTCCAGATTTGAGTTATCACCAAAAGAAAAAATTATTTCACGACGCAAAGTTTTACCTATGGGATGATCCATACGTCTTCAAGAGATGTGCAGATCAGATGATTAGAAGATGCGTAGCGGAGGAAGAAGCAAAAGTTATTCTTGAACAATGCCACTCTTCATCATATGGCGGCCACTTTGGAGCATCAAGAACAGCATCAAAGGTATTAAAGTCTGGTTTTTATTGGCCTACTTTGTTCAAAGATAGTTATATCTTAGCCAAATCATGTGACAGATGCCAAAGGGTTGGCAATATTTCTAGACGCCATGAGTTCCCATTGACAATTATTTTTGAAGTTGAACTTTTTGATGTTTGGGGTATTGAATTCATGGGACCATTCCCATCTTCTTTTGGTCATCTTATATTTTGCTTGTTGTGGATTATGTGTCAAAATGGGTGGAAGCAATTACCACTAATACTAATGATTCTCGAGTGGTTGCTAAGTTTGTTCATAGAAACATCTTCACAAGATTTGGGACACCAAGAGCCATAATTAGTGATGAAGGTACACATTTTTGTAATAAAATATTTAACTCACTTTTGGCTAAATATGATGTGAAGCATAAGGTGACCCTGGCATACCACCCACAAGCAAATGGACAAGCCGAAGTATCCAATCGGGAGATTAAGCAGATATTGGAGAAAACGGTGAAGACAAACCAGAAGGATTGGGCACTGAAGTTGGATGATGCTTTATGGGCGTACAGAACTGCAAACAAGACACCTATTGGGATGTCACCCTATAGGTTGGTCTTTGGTAAGGCATGTCACTTACCGCTGGAATTGGAACACAGAGCTTTTTGGGCCGTGAAAAAGCTCAACTTTGACATGGAAGCATCTGGTGAGCAACGGCTATTGCAATTGAATGAGATGGAGGAGTTCAGAAATGAGGCTTAAGAGAACGCAAAGATCTACAAGGAGAAGACCAAGAAGTGGCACGACAACCATATCTTGCACAAAAATTTCGAGCCCGGGCAACAAGTACTGTTGTTCAATTCGCGCCTCAAACTATTTCCTGGTAAGCTAAAATCAAGATGGTCGGGGCCATTTACAATAGAATCAGTCCAACCATATAGAGCCATTGAGCTAAAGTTCAATGACGGAAGAAAGTTTAAAGCAAATAGACAACGGATCAAGCATTATTATGGGACTGAAGTACGGCATCTTGACAACATTCCTTTGGGCGGATCAACTTGATGTAGACTGGTGGTAGTCGGGCTGACGACGTTAAACCAAGCGCTTATTGGGAAGGAACCCAAATTTTTGTTTCTTTATTGCATTTCGTTTTCGGTTTTGCTTCTACTCTTGTATTTTTATTTTTGGTTGTGATTTTTTGGTTTAGTGTGCTCTTGTATTCCCCCAAATCATATGAATCCCAATTGTGTTTCTCAGAACTAACAATTAGAGGAGAAAACCATTCAAAGAGTGCAGCCGCGCTGGAAATATACCGCACCAGCGGTCGTTGAAGGCAGAAAATAAAAAAATTTCTAGTAGCCATACCGCACCCGCGGTACTTTATTGAGTGCCCCCGCAGTGTTTGTTGAATGAAAACTGAAAATTTTCAGTAGGCAAAGCGAACCCCCGGTCTAGTTTGTAGTGCACCAGCGATATGTTTCCAGAACCAACACCGCACCCGTGGTAGAATATTCACCGCACCCGCGGTAGCTGAAGGTCAAAAATTTAAAAATTTCCAGTAGCTACACCGCTCCCACGGTATGTTCTAGACCGCACCCGCAGTCAATGATTTTAAAAACAAGAAAGCGCAGTTGATGAGGATGGCAATGACCACTGACGCTCGTTGCCCGAGGTATGTGTATTCCTCTAGCTTTCATGATCATTTACATCGAGGGCAATGCACATATTTTAGTTTGGGGGAGATGTTATTTATTTTATTTTGTGTGTTCAATTATTTATTTAGTTTTATTTGAGTGTTTTATTTACTTTTGAGTTATTTGCTTGGGTGTTTGTTGTGGCATAGTCATGAAAATTTTTTAAATGGCCAATGAAGAACAAAATTTGTGTATTGAGAAGAAAGGTCATGTATTTCATTCATGTTTGTAATGCCCGAGATTTTGATTATTGTAATCTGAAATGATTTGTTGATAAATTGATGTGATTGTAGCCGGAACGGATTAGACCGGGATAGGCAAAAAGAAGAAATGTTATGTGCGAGGACTGAGCACCTCGCGCATATGCGCGACCCATCCAGGCATACGCTCATATGCGCGAGGTAGGCAGAGAACCTCGCGCATATGCGCAACATGGACCCATGCATATGCACGAGTATGGCAGAGAGTTGCAAAGAACCTCGCGAATATGCACCGAGCGAGGGCGCGCATATGCGCGAGTTGCCGTGATGATACGCGCCGAGACATAGTGTCTCGCGCATATGCGCCGAAGGAGGTCGCGCATATGCGCGAGACGTGCAGCATGAAGGAAGAACCACCTAGCCTTACATGCATGATATATATATCCTAATCCTTCATTTCTAAGGGCTGGCAAGAGGAAAGAAACGAAAGAAGCTCCCAAAAGAAGTTTTCAATTCTTGTGATTTCGTAAAATCCGTCCGTCTGATTTTCGATCCGGGTGCAGTACCGTGTTCCTATCAACAAGAGAGTCAACTGGACATAAATTGTACTAAGTTTTGTTATGATTTGAAAATATGATATGGAAAGAATCGGATATGATTCATATATGGAGTTCTTGACATAGTAGACATCGTATAATCGAAACCGGATTGAAGAACAGATACCGTACGAAATTGTTATGATTTTCAGAATGGATTTGATTGAGATTTGATATCAGATTTGTATTGTTATCGATCATGAGTTTAGATTTGTATCTGTTGATATTTGTATTGCTGGGTATATTGAGATTGTGCAGTTTTGCCGTTAAAACAGAATTAGATTGAGTTCTGATTATATCCAGTATTGATTTGAGTGGTGTATTGATATTGTACTCCTCGATATTGTCATTACCAGATTGAGTATGGACAGATTTGAATTCGAGACTACGACTTCGTCAGACCGAAAAGAGAAAGGTATAAATCAATTTTGATCCGAGATTGCACAACTCGAGTTTGATTTAACTTGAGTTTCCCAAAATCACATACTTATTTGTCCTTGCCTCGATATGTTGCAATGTTTGAGATTGATATGCTTATTCTATTTATTTATAGTTAAGCATAGGTTATGTGAGGAGTCATGGGCAGATGTGCCTAGCCCTTGGGCTGATGTGCCTGATATTTGGCGGAAATGCCAATTTGGCGGAGATGTCAAGACACCGGACGTTTGGGCATATCGATGTTGCCTAGGAGTAGAGCGACTTCTATCGCTGAGATTCGATATGGACAGGACCAAAGTCCGTAAATAAAAACGTACCGTCACCGCGATCGGGAGAGTAGGTGAGAGATTGTTACGTTCTTATTCAGATCAGGATCCATAGATTAAGAAAGAGTCGAGTCAAAGATTGTGAGTCAGATTTGATTGACAATTTTATATCGATTCATGTCTTTCAGATTTGATACATGTTATTGATATTTGTTTCATGCTTTGATATCTGTTTATATGATTGCATGTATGCATGATTTATACTGGGAATGTATTTATCACCGGAATTATCCGGCTGTTGTCGTGCTTGCATGTGTGCATGACAACAGATGGGACATGATCAGGGTCAAGAAGAGGATGAGAGAGGACAAGTTAGCGTGGAGATCCGGATCAGAAGTAGATAGGCTTTAGCACTCGATATATAGTAGTTGAACCCTAGTTTCATTTTAATGTATTGAGTACAAGACATGTACTTTACTTTTGATATGTATATCACATTGATTACATTACGTTTCCGCGCATGTATTTAAAAAAAAAATTAGACCCTGTTTATCTTAATTGATTCAATTATTCCCAAAAATGATTAAGAAATGAATTAGCGTCTGGGTCCCCACAGCAGGTGGTATCAGAGCAGTAGGTTACCTTAGCCTGAGATAGGAACTAGTGAGCGGGATAGAATGAGTTTTCTTTCCTTGCTATTGATTGATAGCATGTGTTACTGCTTTATATAATACATGTTTACTTGACTATCTGATTGATTGGTAACGTGTATTATTTGAGAATGAATCAGAACCGATTCTTGATCAGCAGTAAGATGATCAGATGAGGACTGAAATAGGTTTGTTGTATTTGGTTACTAATTCTTTTGGAAATCAGATATACCTCCTCGAAGAATCCCAGAACTGGGTAGTAACTCGACTAATCAGATGGATGTGTCAGCGACTCCGATGGAAACAATGTTACAGAGGTTTTGGTCATTTCAACCGCCGATTCAGAAGGGTACCAAAATGTCTGTTGATTGTGAGAGTTGGCTAGATGATATAGAAATGCTGTTTGATTCACTTGATTACCCAGATGAACGTAGAGTTAAACTGATTGGGCACCAGTTACACGAGGTCGCGAAGAGTTGGTGGATCGCTACCAAGGAAGCCTTAGAACAGCGTGGTACGGTGATTACGTGGAAAATCTTCAAAGCTGAATTCTATAAAAGGTTTTTCCCAATATCGTACCGAAAGGACAAGAGTATAGAGTTTGCCAACTTGAAACAGGGCCAGCTGAATATTGAAGAATATGTAGCAAAATTCTCTACCTTACTACGTTTTGCTCCTCACGTGGCTGGGAATGATGAAGCTGTAGCTGATCAGTTCATTAATGGATTAAATCCTAAGATATTTGCATTGGTAAATGTGGAGGGACCCCATAATTTTGCTGACGCCTTGAATAGGGAAAAGGGAGCTGAGGCAAGTTTGATCCAATAGCGAGGAATGTCGTATGTTGCTCAACCACAGAAACAGCAACAACCTCCAGCTCAATTCTTGCAATCACCATCTAGATTTGATAGCGGCAGTAGTAGTGGTGGAAAGAAATATTTTCTGAAAGCTCGAAGGAAACAGTTTAAGAAGTTAGGGAATAGTTCATCTAGCTCCAGTAGTTCTAGCCAGAGTTATACAAGGGTTTATTGCAGAACTTGTGGAGGAAGACATCCCACAGAGCAATGCCGAGGTGTGTTTGGTAGTTTCCGTATTTGCAGACAGTCAGGACACTTTGCTAGAGTTTGTCCACACAAGGTTCCTAGGGATCCCAGGGAGCAAAATCATCTGAATCAGTGGCACAGCCTGATAGACGATCATCTGTTGTTCACTCTTTCCAACCACCACCGACGACTCCTCAGTCACAGCAAAGGCCAGGAGGAAGCCAGACAATTAGCCAACCTCCTAGGCAGTAGGCCAGAGTGTTGCCTTGACCAAGGAACAGGCCCAGAATGCATTCTATAATATTGTGGCAGGTAATTGTTTCCTGTGTGGTTATTCTGCATATGTATTGATAGATACTAATGCATTCCATATGATTATCTTTGAACGAATTGCATTGATATGTGCTTTGCCTGTTAAATCCTTATCTGCTGTAGTATTTATCTCGTTACCTTTGAGGAGAGGTTTTGTATCAGTGACATCTGTTAGGCATGGTATACTACAGTATGACGGGAATGAGATTGAGTTCGATTGTATTGTACTTGGGTTGTCTGATTTTGACTGCACTATTGATATTGATATAATGACCAAGTACAGAGCTACCGTTGAATTGTTTCCATAAGATTGTGAGATTCAGACCTGAGAGGGCTGAAGAGTGAAAATTTTACGGTAAGGATTCAAGATCTAGAATTCCTTTGATATCTGTGATGTTTATGACTCGATTATTACAGAAAGGAACAGAGGGATTCCTTATGTATTCAGTTGACGTACTGAAATCGAGCCTATCATTGGCTGATTTGCCAGTTATATATGAATTGCTGATGTTTTCCCAGATGAGATTTTAGAATTGCTTCTAGTCAGAGAGATAGATTTCAGCATTGAATGCGTACCAGGTACAGTTCCTATCTTGAAAATATTGGACAGAATAGTACTGATTGAATTGAAAGAGTCGAAAGAACAGTCTGAATTTTTACCGGCAAAGGGTTACATTAGACCAAGTGTTTTCCTTGGTGTATTTCAGTTATGTTTAGAGGTTAATGAATCGTGTATTTTAGAAGTACTTTGATGATGTTATGATTATTCTATTGATGATATTCTGATATATTCGAAGAATATGACTGATTATACCGAACATTTGAGAATTGTGTTGAGTACTTTGAGAACAGAGAAATTGCATGAAAAACTGTCAAAATGTGAATTTTGTCTGAGACAGATTGTATGCTTGGGGCACAGTATATCCAAAGATGGTATAGCGGTTGACCTGAATAAGTTGAAGACGTGATCAGTTAGCCAAGACCGACATTAGTGTCAGAAATTCACATTTTTATGAGTTTAGCAGATCAGTATCGATGATTGATGTTTCGAATCTGATAGAATATTGCCGTTGTTCTGAATCCGTGTTTGAAACAGATAGTAGACCGTGGAGAATTTATATTGTGCAGGCCGAACCCGAGCTGATTTTGAGAATTAAAGCGGCTCAGAAATTTGATTCGAACGTTCAGAATTCAATATCGATGGTCAGAGCAGGGCATCAGTCAGAATATCAGGTACGTGATAGTGTGTTTTATGTGAATAATCGTCTTGTTGCGCTAGATGTTTCATATTTGAAACGACAGACATTGTCAGAAGCACACAGTAGTCGATTCAGTATTCGTCCTGGTAGCAGGAAAATGTACAATGATTTGAAAAGACCGTTTTGGTAGAAACAGATGAAAGCTGATATTACTGAATTTGTATCCAAGTGTCAGAATTGCCAACAGGTGAAAGCCGAAAGAAAGAAACCAGGAGGACTGTTATAGAGTTTGTCTATTCCTGAATGGAAATGGGACCACATTTCCATTGACTTTGCGACGAAGTTACCGCGTTCCTCCCGAGGTTGTGATGCGATTTGGGTTGTGATTGACAGATTGAACAAATCAGCATGTTTTATTCCGTACAAGATGACGTACAGACATGACCAGATGGCAAAGATTTATGTCAGAGAGGTGGTCAGATTGCATGGAGTGCCGAAGTCGATTGTTTCAGACCGTGATCCTCGGTTTACTTCGCACTTTTAGCAGAGTTTACAGCAGGCTCCAGGTACGAAGTTACATATTTGTATCGCATATTGCCACAGACCGACAGACAGTCAGAGCGGACTATCCAGACACTGGAGAATATGCTTAGAGCTGTAGTGCTTGATTTTAGCACTAATTGGCAAGAATCTTTGCCACTTTGTGAATTTTCGTACAACAATAGCTATCAGACGAGTACTGAGATGGCTCCTTTTGAGGCGTTGTACGGTAAGAAGTGTAGATCCCCTCTTTATTGGGATGATATCTCTGAGGTACCTGAGATTGGACCTGATATGATCAGAGATATGACAGAAAAAGTGAAGCTGATTCAGAAGAGGATGAAGATAGCTCAAGATAGACAGGCCAAATATGCCAATGTTCGACGTAGACCGTTGGTATTTGAGGTAGGAGACCGAATATTCTTAAAAATTTCACCTTTCAGAAGAGTTGTTATATTTGGCAAGAAAGGGAAGTTGTCTCCACGTTATATTGGGCCGTATGAGATTCTCGAGAAGATAGGAGATCGTGCCTATAGACTCGCGTTACCGCCTTCTTTATCTGGGATACATGTTGTCTTTCATGTTTCTTTATTGAGGAAATATCTTTGCGATGCTTCACATGTCATTCAGCCAAACGAGGCAGAACTTAATGAGACACTGAGTTACTTCGAGAAGCCGATTCAGATTCTTGATCGTAAAGAAAAGCAGCTCAGAACGAAGACTATTCTGCTTGTGAAAGTACAGTGGAGTCGACATCACATTGAAGAAGCTACCTGGGAAACCGAATCAGACATGAGACAGAGATTTCCCGAGTTGTTTCACTGATGTGAGTTTTCTGTTTAACTTCTATTATACATTTCTTTCTGATATGAGTTGATTGCCTGTGATTTCGAGGACGAAATCGTATCTTGGGGGGGAGAAATGTAATGCCCTTATTTTAATCTGAAATGATTTGTTGATAAATTGATGTGATTGTAGCCGAAACGGATTAGACCGGGATAGGCAAAAAGAAGAAATGTTATGTGCGAGGACTGAGCACCTCGCGCATATGCCTGACCCATCCGGGCACATATGCGCGAGGTAGGCAGAGAACCTCGCGCATATGCGCGACATGTACCCGTGCATATGCGCGAGTATGGCAGAGAGTTGCAAAGAACCTCGTGCATAAGCGCCGAGCGAGGGCGCGCATATACGCGAGTTGCCGTGATGATACGCGCTGAGACATAGTGTCTCGCGCATATGCGCCGAAGGAGGTCGCGCATATGTACGAGATGTGCAGCGTGAAGGAAGAGCCACCTAGCCTTACATGCATGATATATATATCTTAATCCTTCATTTCTAAGGGCTGGCAAGAGGAAAGAAACGAAAGAAGCTCCCGGGAGAAGTTTTCAATTCTTGATACTAGAATTGTGATTTCGTAAAATACGTCCGTCTGATTTTCGATCCGAGGGCAGTACCTTGTACCTTGTTCCTATCGACAAGAGCGTCAACTGGACGTAAGGTTTTCTACGTTTTTTTATGATTTGAAAATATGATATGGAAGGAATCGGATATGATTCATATATGGCGTTCTTGACATAGTAGACATCGTATAATCGAAACCGGATTGAAGAACAGATATAGTACGAAATTGTTATGATTTTAAGAATGGATTTGATTGATATTTGATATCAGATTTTTTTTGTTATCTATCATGAGTCAAGATTTGTATCTGTTGATATTTGTATTGCTGGGTATATTGAGATTGTGCAGTTTTGCCGTTAAAACAGAATTAGATTGAGTTCTGATTATATCCAGTATTGATTTGAGTGGTATATTGATATTGTACTCCTCGATATTGTCATTACCAGATTGAGTATGGACATATTTGAATTCGAGACTTCGACTTCGTCAGACCGAGAAGAGAAAGGTATAAATAATTGTTGATCTGGGATTGCACAACTCGAGTTTGATTTAACTTGAGTTTCCCAAAATCACATACTTAATTGTCATTGCCTCGATATGTTGCAATGTTTGAGATTGATATGCTTATTCTATTGATTCATAGTTAAGCATATGATATGTGAGGAGTCTTGGGCGGATGTGCCTAGCCCTTGGGCTGATGTGCCTGATATTTGGCGGAGATGCCAATTTGGCGGAGATGCCAAGTCTTTGGCAGAGGTGCCAAGACATCGGACGTTTGGTCATATCGATGTTGCCTAGGAGTAGAGCGACTTCTATCACCGACATTCGATATGGACAGTACCAAAGTCCATAAATAAGAACGTACCGTCACCGCGATCGGGAGAGTAGGTGAGAGATTGTTACGTTCTTATTCAGATCGGGATCCCTGGATTAGGAAAGAGTCGAGTAAGAGATTATGAGTCAGAGTTGATTTACAGTTTTATATCGATTTATGACTTTCAGATTTGATACATGTTATTGATATTTGTTTCATGCTTTGATATCTGTTTATATGATCGCATGTATACATGATTTATACCAGGAATGTATTTTTTACCGGAATTATCCAGCTGTTGTCGTGTTTGTATGTTTGCATGACAATAGATGGGATAGGATCAGGGTCAAGAAGAGGATGAGAGAGGACAAGTTAGCGTGGAGATCCGGATAAGAAGTAGATAGGCTTCAACACTTGATATATAGTAGTTGAACCATAGTTTGATTTAATGTATTGAGTACAAGACATGTACTTTACTTTTGATATGTATATCAGATTGATTACATTATGTTTTCGCGCTTGTATTTTAAAAAAAAATTAGACCCTGTTTATCTTAATTAATTCAATTATTCCCAAAAATGATTAAAAAATGAATTAGCGTCCGGGTCCCCACAATGTTCATCAATCAATTTGAAAAATTTAGAGAACAATCATGAGATTTGGTACGTTTGAGACTTATAATTTCTAAACAACTCTGTGATTTTCATTTGACATTGAAATAAATTTTTGCATACACATATATGATTGAGGCAATCTTTGATTTTATTTGGGCCTATTTATATTGTTCATAAATATTCATTTGAAGCCCTCTTGAGCCTATATGAGAAAAAAATTGTGTTCTTGAAATTTCGTGGAAGCCAAGCACTTTTTTTTTGAATATATATGTATTTGGTTTATGCATTCAGACACCATTTTTCACAATGATTAGATTCTGCTTTGTGTTGGTGAATTGAGATTTTGTCTAGAACTATCCAAACAACACTCGAGGTGAAATACGGACAAACTATGATTTATGAATGATTTAGGTGATTTTTTTGGATCGATTGAGCCTTTCAAGCCACCAAATAAAAATAATTCATCATTTGTCACTTCTTTGTAGCTTATATGAATTCGAATGGCACATGTAAATATGTGTAAAAGACCCCCATTCGATATCCTTTCAAATATCCCACATTTACCACCACTTTGAATATCTTATTCATTAATTTCCTATCTTTTCAAAGGAGTAAGAATTCAAAGGATTAAAGAAATTGAAATTCTCCTACAAAAAAAAAAGAAAAGAAAATGAATGATATTTGATTGAAGAAGTTGGAGAAAAAGAGATGAAAAAAAAATTGGAGATAAAAGAAAAAGTGGAGTATGCAAAAGAAATAAAAATTCAACCTACTCCCTTATTTGAATTTCTAATCTTCATTTGTAGCCATAAGACAATGCCTAACATTACAAGCATTGTAAATCCTATTGACTAAGTCATAGTTGTCCAATATACTAGTGGAGAGGGATTGGGAGGATCAAGCATATGAACAACCGATAAACAATTCCATTGAGTACGAATTTTGATCAACTTTACACACATCTCATTGCATCAAATATTTATTGGGTACTTCTTTCTTGAATGAATATTACTTTGAACCCAATTTTTACCGAAAAAGACCTCTTGATTTGTGTTTGTAAAAATTGAAATCTATTGAGAATGTTTTGAAACATGAGTTGAAGAGATTAGAAGTTAAGAAAATTAACCGATTGCATGATTATATCCGGATGAAAAATTGGTTGGATTGATTTGAATTGTGAATGTATGAAGAGTTAGTTAAATTATCTTGAGGCCAAGTTCTTTTAAAAATATTTCATGACTTGTTTGTTGTGTTGTTTTATTTTTCTCGGGACAAGCAATATCCTAAGTTTGGGGGAGTTAGATAAGTGCAATTTATTGCACTTTTATTACTTGTATTTAACTTGGATTTTGTGATTCTTGAGCAGGTTTTATGCGATTTGTTGTTGTTTTTATTGTTGTAGTTTGGAAGCTTTTGATTAGAGTTTGGAGTATTAAAATGTTGAATTGGAAAGTACAAAAGATGCAAAAATACAAAAGCTACAGCGCACCCGCGCTTATACATACACCACACCCACGCTACAAAGCATATCGCACCCGCTCTCACACACCAGTAGAAGCACGGCACCCGCGATGACTTCTTAACCGCACCCGCGGTCCTTGAACGACAGAATCCGAAAAATCTGTATTTTGGTGTGCTGCGCATAGAAGTCCAAGATTTTGGTGTGCTGCGCATTGAGGCTTGTCTGGACTATAAAATACATCATTTACTTACAATCTAGGGTATTGGGGAGCCAAGGGAAGAGTGGAGGCTGCTGCTAGAAGATTGAAGACTCAAGTTCATCAAGTTTTTGGGAAATCTTTTGCACAACTCCGAGGACGGAATCAGCACTTCAAACTCTTGTTCGAAGTTCTTCGTTCTTTTATTTTTCATTTGATATGTCTTGTTTTAGAACCAAGTTTTGTTATTTTGCTTGTGTTATTATGAACTAATTTTTTTTCTATAGGAAATATGGAACAAAACTAGAAACCATGTGTTAGAATCTATGAACTGAGCTATTTAAGTTCTTTATATTGTTCATTTGTATTGTTCTAATCTTAATGCTTTCAATTTATTGGCCATAATTTGAATGATTTATATGTTTACAATTTATCACTCGGAAGAGGAAATTATAAACAAGAAATGGGAAAAATACATCAATAGTATTTATAGAATTCGGGAGGGCCTATATTGCTATCGAAGCCCATAGAGAATCTAGTGCTTGATGTGTTATTTATTTTTAGACTGTTGATGGGAACGTTGCAATCCATTTATAGATAACTAATATCTACTTAACACTCGGGAGAGGGAGTAGATAATTATAGGATTCTTGGCTAATGAATAAGAAGGAATTTTATAACATAGCTACAAGAAATTACACATGGTGGACAGTTGCGTGAAATCGGATCTCTCTAGATCTTTTATTCCATTGTTATTTGTTACAATTTGGTGTTACATTTCAATCCATTTTCAATTTAGTTATTCTTGCAACCAAATCTTTTAATTGATTTTTATAAATAAAGTCGGGACTAATTTAATCACAAGCAATAAATAGACATTTATATACATACTCCTCGTGGGATCGACACTTGTACTCAAAAATACATTTTACTATAATTTGACATCGTGCGCTTGCGAGCAATTAAGAAAACACGCAACAAGTGGCTTGACAAAATCGAGACATGGCTCGGGTGGGACTTTTATGGGTCATATTAGGGTTTTTAGAGCTAAAATAAATCAAAACACGGCTCACGGGGGTCGAGTCGTGGTTCACAAGGGCTAAAATAATACAAAAAGACTTTTGAATTTAAGAATTTTATATTACAGTTTGGGATTTTTCGGGATTACAACGCCTTCAAAACGACTAATTACGAATTAATTAAAAAGCCTAGTTTTTAAGCTAAATAAAATTATGGAAACTTTAATTTAGGCTTAAATAATTAATTGGGACATGTTAGAGTCAATGAATCAAGGAAAAGTAAAAAACGTAAAATGTCGAGCTCAGGGGTAAAACGGTCTTTTTACACAAAAAATTATTAAAGGTCGTGACAGTGCTCTATATGCTGTTTTTATGATATTATGATTATTTATAAATGTTTATGAAATTTTACATGATTAAATTATGATTTTTAAATGTCTATTGGATTTTTATGATTTAATATGGACATTTAAAAGATATGTTGCATGCTTGATTTCAAAAACAAAATGATATGTTACGCATGATTTTATAAAGTGATGAGAATGTAAAACGTTGAAGGAAGTGAAGTAATTGTGATTATTGAGGTTATGAGGATTTGTGGTAAGAATGGGAATGTCGTGAGGGAAAAAGCCCAGAGGGAGTCCATTAATGGGAAAAGGCCCCAGAGGGAGCCCAACAATCGTATTTCCATTCGAATGAGGATAGGCTAGGGCCCAGTTGACCGGTGAGAGTGTTGCAGGTGTCTCCCGACGCCCAGTACTGTGGTTTCATGGAGATGGATCCATCGACTTTTGAGGTTTGAAGAAAGTCACAATTCACGATCTGAATTAAATAAAGGAAAGGAAAATGTTTATGATCATGATAAAAGGATTTATGTCATGTTATGTTGAGAAAAAAGGAAAAGGTTAAGGTTTATGTTTGTATGTCATGAAAATGTTATTTTTTACGTAAATGTATTTTCACTTTTGCTTGTGATTTTTATACGTATTATTTGTTATAAATATTATGGTGTGTTGAGTCTTTAAACTCATTAGGTGTGATGGATGCAAGTGAGTTCAATGGAGGTCTTGATGGTTGATCTGACTGGACTGAAGGTGCACACAACTCGAGGACCAGCATTTCTACTTTTCCGCATTTATGATTTACGTTAAGGATTTTACGACTATTTAGTTATGCTTTTGAGGGATTTTGGATAGGTTTAGTATGGGCTATACTTTTCAAATTTATTGTTTTTTAGGTTTGATAAACATTTGAAGATTTCATTTTTATTACTATTTCACTTGATTTTAACTACTAGTTGGTTGATTTTTTATTTTAAAATGGGCAAAATATTTTATTAGTATGGGTGATCAGCCGAATTAAGCTAAGTTTAAAAAAAATAAAAAATTCTAGTACTTTTTAAGCAATAAAAAGGGCATATGTTTCAGTTGGTATCAGAGCCGACCTCTCTTAGTACGGTGTGATTCGGGGACGAACCAAAAGGAATTTGGTTGGCATGTGAGGCCCGGGGCCGAAGAGGGCGGGGGTGATCGCCGGTGCCATGAGGTTGCACGGACAATGAGCGACTCCTGGCAGGCTTCTAGGTGGAGGGAACATGAATGAACCGATCCCACACCGGAATCAGAGGGATTCCGAGACTGTTCAATGTAATGGACTGTACAGTTGAAGATGACTTAAAAGATTTGATATGTACTACTCATATTAAGAAGGTGGTGGTGCATCTTCTTTTCGGTAGCTCATCACATAAGAACTCCAAAGTTAAGCGTACTTAACTTGGGGCAATTTTAGGATGGGTGACCCCCTGGGAAGTTTTCTAGGGTGCATGTGAGTGAGGACATAAGCACGCTGGAAAGACTCGTCTTTGTACAGTGAGGACAGTCGTCAAATCTGAGGCGTTACAGTTAGTATCTGAGCAAAAGTCCTGTAAAGTGTTGTGCCACCATCAGCGCCAGAAAGATAAGTTGTCAAGCCTCAAATTTGTAAGTTTTACATGCTTTATATGATTCAGTATGATGTTACCTGCATGACGACATGAAAAATATGTTTACGCTACATGTATACGAGCTTTTTGAGTATTTATGCTTTTCATGCATAAATTGCTAAATGAGTTAGGATATGTCACATGATTAGAAAACATAGATTTAAATGCATGTTGGTTACGCTAGAATTTGGAAAAAATTCAGATAAAATGCCTCATAGACGTGCCCCTATTATTGAGAATCAAGAAGAAAACAGTGTGAATCATCAAGGGAATGCACCCCCATCACCACCTCCAGGGGATGCTACTACCGGTGCTTTAGAGGCGATGGCTCGTCTCTTCGAGCAGCAGATACAGCAGCAGTTTCAGCAGGCACCTAGGCCACAGCATGACATTTATGATCAGTTCCGGAGGCTAGGGCCGAAGGAATTTTCTGGCACCACCGATCCCTATGCTGCTGAGAGTTGGATCCGTTCACTTGAGGTACACTTTCGTTATCTGGATATGGGGTATGCGGACCGTGTTAGGTGTACCACTTAACTGTTTAGATATGATGCTTCTTTATGGTGGGAAGGAGCCGAGCACAGCGTTAATCTTGCTACTATTACTTGGGCTCATTTCAAGGAAATATTCTCTGAGAAATACTTTACTGCCAATGTTAGAGGGCGACTGATGAGGGAGTTTATGACCCTCCGCCAGGGAGACTCGACAGTTGCTGAAATTTTGAGGAATTTTGATAGGGGTAGTCATTTTGTACCCCTTATTGCCGGGGATCCTGCAAAGAAGCTTAGGCATTTCATGGATGGCCTACGACCTACCCTTCGAAACAATGTTATGATGATGCGTCCATTCGATTATGCTACCGCTATTGTTTATGTTTCCAGTCTGAGCAGTCTTTGATGGACATTGATTTTGAGATTCAGCGCAAGAGGCAGCACTTTCAGAACA
The DNA here is from genome assembly GCF_025594145.1 of Primulina tabacum. Lineage (NCBI taxonomy): Eukaryota > Viridiplantae > Streptophyta > Magnoliopsida > Lamiales > Gesneriaceae > Primulina > Primulina tabacum. Next base: position 27,787,597 of record NC_134555.1, read on the forward strand.
ATAATCAGCCAAATAAAAAGCCATACACGGGTCATTCTAGACCTCAAGGGCCTCAAAAGCCCCAAGGTCAATTCAAGAAGCAAGCACCACAAAAGCCACAGAATCCTGGAGCACCAAAGCTTGCTGAGAGGCAACCATGCAAGGAGTGCAATCGTTTACATCTTGGAAAATGTGAATGGGGATCATTTAAGTGTTTCTACTAGAAGGAGGCTGGGCACAAGGCCGCTGATTGCCCGAAGAGGAAAGCACCTACTGTTGGACGAGCTTATGTTATGAATGCAGAATAAGCTGAGGAGGAGGCAGACACTACACTTATCACGGGTAACCTAGTCATTTAAAATTTTTATATTGTTTAGTATTGCATGAAATTTTAAATTGGTAATTGGATTTAAATTGGTATTGAGCTTAATCTAGTAGAAATTAGGTTGCATGTTCTACTTAGTTGAATTTAAGTTATGATTTTAGAAACCATAGAAAATTATATTAATTTTGTGCCTTATTTTATGTAAAGGATGTTTTGATTCCAAATAAAAAGTTTGAGGGCCAAATTTTAAAGAAAATCATAACTAAGGGATTTATAGGGGTTTCGAAATTTTTGGGGTCAAATGTGCAATTTTCGAAAGTTTGTGGACTAAAATGTAATTTTTGATAATTATGGGACCAAAGTGCAATTAACCACCTAAATGAAATTATCGAATTCTTAAGGACCACAAATCCAATTTTCGAAACTTAAGGGACTAATTAAGAATTTTCGAAAAAATTTAAGGGTTAAAATGTAATAATTCGAAAATTTGGATACTAGAATGCAAATTTCGAAAAATTGAAGGGGCTAAAATGCGATTTTTCAAGAAATGCTTAAGTTCGACGCGCAATCTTCATATAAATTTGGGGAAATTAATGATAGAAATTTCTTAAGCTTCAACACGAAAAGATTTAAAAAGTTTTTTCGCCGCAGGAATGATTAACATTCAGGGGGTAGCTCCCTATGCATTGCTAGATTCAGGAGCTACACATTTATTCATATCTGAAACCTTCGTCAAAAGACTGAATATTACTCCTCAAGATATGGGTTTGGGTTTCAAAGTTTCTATTCCATCCGGGAATCAAATGCTCACCTCTAAAATTGTCAAGAATCTAGAGTTTCGTTTATACAAAGATGTAGTTCGGGCAGATCTTATCGTGCTTCCTATGCCTGAATTTTATATTATACTCGGTATGGATTGGCTATTAGCGAATGGAGCTTCGATTGATTTTCGTCAGAGATCAGTGTCTTCTAGGCCACCTAGTGGTAAATATTTTGTCTTTGAGGAGTCAAGGAACAAGCAAATGCCGCACATTATCTCTTGTCTATGTGCGAGGAAGCTTATTAAACGTGGATGTCAAGCTTTTATAGCATGTGTCACTACCACACATGATCCTATTAGTCAGAAATTGGAGGATGTTGATATTGTCAGAGATTTCCTAGTGTCTTTCCCGAGGAAGTATCTGGTATTCCACCCGATCGTGAAGTGGAATTCTCTATTGATCTAATGCCGGGCACTGTTCCTATATCTAAAGCGGCTTATCTTCTAGCATCTGCTTAAATGAAAGAATTAAAATATTAAATCCAAGAATTGCTAGACTAGGGTTTTATTCGCCTAGTTATTCTCCATAGGGCGCTCCGGTATTATTTGTGAAGAAGAAAGATGGTAGTATGCGTCTTTGCATTGATTATCGAGAGCTTAATAGGGTCACTATCAAGAATAAGTATCCACTGCCAAGAATTGAAGATTTATTTGATCAGTTGCAAGGAGCATCGTTATTTTCTAAGATTGACCTGCGATCTGGATACCATCAATTGAAAGTGAAAGAGTCAGATTTTCACAAGACAGCATTTCGCACGAGATATGGGCACTATGAGTTTATGGTCATGCCATTTGGGTCGACCAATGCGCCAGCGATCTTCATGGATCTCATGAATCGTGTATTTTAGACGTATCTGGATCAGTTCATTATAGTCTTTATTGATGATATATTGATCTATTCAAAGAACAAAGAGGAGCATAGTCGTCCTCTGAGGACAGCACTGCAAGTACTACAAGACAGGAAGCTATATGCAAAATTCAGCAACTGCAAGTTTTGGCTTGATAGAGTGGCCTTCTTATGCCACATCATCTCTAGTAGTGGAGTGGAAGTCGATCCAAGTAAAGTTGAGGCAGTGAAAGAGTGGCCAGTACCGAAGAGTGTTACCGAGATTCGCAGTTTAATGGGACTAGCTGGCTATTATCGCAAGTTTATTCAGGGGTTCTCATCTATAGCGGTACATATGACCGCCTTGACAAAGAAAAATTCAAAGTATGTTTGGGGACCCGAGTGTCAAGACAGTTTCGACAAGTTGAAGCAAGCCTTGATTTCAGCGCTAGTGTTATCTATGTCGTCAGGGCAAGGGAAGTATGTTCTTTACAACGACGCTTCTAAACTTGGTTTGGTTGCACTTTTGATGCAAAATGACCGAGTTATCGCCTATACGTCGAGACAGCTGAAAATTCACGAGAAAAAATACCCTACTCATGATCTTGAGCTTGTAGCAGTAGTTTTTCCACTAAAGATTTGGAGACACTACCTTTATGAGGAGAAGTGCAAAATATTCACCGACCACAAAATTTTGAAATACTTCTTCACCCAAAAGGAGTTGAATATGAGACAGCGCAGATGGCTTGAATTAGTAAGGATTATGATTGTGACATTAGCTACCATCCGGGAAAAGCTAATGTAGTGGCAGACGCATTGAGCAGGAAATCAGCAGTTATCACTCATTTACACTATAAGACTGTTGCAGTCCGTGATGCAGCGATTTGAGCTAGCAGTTTATGCTAGGGGCAAGGCCTCTAATCTTGTCACATTATCAGCACAGTCGACTTTGAGGGACAGAATTCGTGTGGGTCAGTCTACCGATGAGCAGTTGCAAAAGTGTAGGGCTAGAGATGAAGCCAAGGGAAAGAAATTATATTCGATAGTATAGTTCGTTATCGAGATCGGTTATGGGTTACTAGTGACCATTCCTTGAGAGATTTTATTATGAAGAAAGCCCATGACACACCTTACTCCATCCATCCGGGAAGTACGAAGATGTACAAAGATTTGTAGTTGTTATATTGGTGGCCAGGCACAAAGAGAGACATTTTGAGATTTGTATCCGAATGTTTGACTTGTCAGCAAGTTAAAACAGAGCAACAAATATCAGCGGGGAAATTGAAGCCACTCCCTATTCCCGATTGGAAATGGAAAAATATCACTATGGACTTTGTTGTGGGATTCCCAAAGACTGTTAAAGGATTAAATGCCATATAGGTGATAGTGGATCGTCTTACAAAATCAGCACATTTTCTACCTATTAAGATGACATTCACCATGATTTAGTATGCAGAGTTATATATTCGGGAGATAGTTCGTCTGCATGGGATTCCAGTGTCTATTGTTTCTGATAGATATCCGAGATTTACGTCATCTTTTTGGAAGAGTCTGCATGTAGATATGTCAAAATGGGTTGGCGGGGCGGGCCTGCCCGCCATTTTGGCGGGCCTCTAAATGGTAAACCCAGCCCAACCCACCCTGGACCGCGTGTAAGGCGGGCCGACCCGCTTATTTTTTTAAGAAAAAAATGCTAAACATATTTCAGTCAAGTAGTTTCATAAAATAATTAAAAACATTGAAATAAGAACTTAAGAAAGCATACAACATAATCCATAAAAAGTAAAGTGTTTAAAGCAAACATGAAGATTGAGACATGGAAGAGAACATAAAGTCGAGGAAAGAGACGGTTGTAAATTTTAAAAAAATATTATGTTTTCAACAATACACATAATTAGCAAACCTCCGTCGGGTCCACAAAATTTCACTGCAACTCGTCGGACTTCAAACGAAACCACTCTTGGGTTAACAAACAACTGCTATGCTTAAAAATTATTTTAAGATTCATAAATAAAATTTACAGGAATTTCTTCTCTTTTGTTTTTTTATGTATATCTGTAAATTTCTTTTTTTTTCATTTTCTTTACGTATATTTGTTGTAAGAGTAAATTATCAATAAATTTGTTCTAAGAGTAAATTATCAATATATTTGTTCTAAGACATGGAGGCGCATAAAATTATTCAAATTTTTATATAAAACTTAAAACTTAAAGATATAAAATTTTATTCTAATTTGGCGGGCCAGCCGCCCCGTTTGGGCTCGACCCGTCTTGGCCCGTAACCCAAACGGGCTCAGCCCATTTGGCCCGCCTCCAAACGGGCTGCTATTTTATCAATCCAATCCATTCAATTTTTGTAGCGGGGGGGGATTTTTGTAGCGGGGGGGGGGGGGGGGGGGGGGGGGGGGCCGGCCCGACGGGCCTAACCCAATTTGACAAGTCTATCTGCATGCAGCGATGGGGACCAAGTTATTATTCAGTACAGTATTCCATCCTCAAAGAGATTGTCAGTCTGAAAAAGTTATACAAATTTTGGAATATCTCTACTACGAGCATGTGTTATTCATTTCCAAGGCAGTTGGGAACAAAATTTGTGGGCACCCGGACGCTAATTCATTTCTTAATCATCTTTGGGAATAATTGAATCAATTAAGATAAACAGGGTCAAAAAAAATTTTTTTTAATACAAATGCGAAAACATACTGTAATCAATCTAATATACATATCAAAAGTAAAGTACATGTCTTGTACTCAATATATTAAAATCAAACTAGGGTTCAACTACTATATATCAAGTGCTGAAGCCTATCTACTTCTGATCCGGATCTCCACGCTAACTTGTCCTCTCTCACTCTCTTCTTGACCCTGATCCTGTCCCACCTGTTGTCATGCACACATACAAACACAACAACAGCCGGATAACTCCGGTGAGAATATAATCCAAGTATAAACAATGTAAACATGCAGTCATATAAAAGCATGAAACACATATCAATAGCATGTATCAAATCAGAAAGACATGTATCGATATAAAGCTGTAAATAAACTCTGGACTCATCATCTCAGACTCAACTCATCTCTAATCTAGGGATCTCGGTTCCTGGATATTACAATATACCGAATCTCAGCGATAAGAATGAATCAACTCCTCAGCGACATCGATATAAACCACATATCCAGTGTCTTGGCGACTCAGCCAAAGACTTGGCACATCAGCCAATGACTAGGCACATCAGCCCATAACTCAATACATACTCTGCTATAAATCAATAGAACAAGCATATGAATCTCAAACATTGCAACATATCAAGGCAATGATAATTCGGTATGTGATTTTGGGAAAACTCAATTTAAATCTAACTCGAATTGTGCAATCCCGGATCAACATTGATTTATACATTTCTCTCTGTTAATCTGACTCTGTTGAAGTCTCAAATTCAAAGCCTGTCAATGTCAATCTGGCGATGACAATAACGAGGAGTAAAATATCAATACCCCACTCAAATCAATACTGGATATAATCAGAATTCAATCAAATTCTGTTTCAACAGCATCACTGCACAATCTCAATATACCCAGTAATACAATATCAGTCAGATATCGATTCCCACAACTCATAATCAATAACGATACAAATCTGATATCAAATCTCAATCAAATCAACTCGAAAAATCATAACAATTCTATTCAGTATCCGTTCTTCAATCCGGTTTCGACTATACGATGTCTAACATGTCAGAAACACCATATATGAATCATATCTGATTCTTTCAACACCATAATTCCAAAACATAACACAACGTAGTAAAACTTAAGTCTAGTTGAAGCTCTTGTCGATAGGAACACAGTACTGAAGTGAGATTGAAATTCTGACGGGCGGATCTTGCACAAACTTCAAATTCTTAAAATAAAATGCGTAAGCATTTTCAACAACTTTTCTGAAGCTTTTCTCGATTCTTGCTCGTTCATATAAAGGAATGAAGTGATTTAATATATATATCATGCATGTAGAGACCAAGTGGCTCATTCTTGGTTCAGCACGTCTCGCGCATATGCGCGACCATCCTCGGCCATATGCGCGAGACAGTATGTCTCGGAGCATCATCCTCACAGTAGCTCGCGCATATGCGCGCCCTCACTCGGCGCATATGCGCGAAGTTCTTCACAACTCTCTGCCACCCTCGCACATATGCGCCTGTCCATGGCGCGCATATGCGCGAGGTGCTCTGCCTACACCGCGCATATGCGCACGGTCTGGTCGCGCATATGCGCGAGGCTCATTCCTCGCACAATAATTCGGTCTTCTTTTTTCTAACTCGGTCTGATCCGTTCCGTCTATAATCACATCAATTTATCAACCAATCATATCAGATTACAATAATCAAAATCTCAGGCATTACAAAATTACATCTAGTGGAGTTCACTTACAATAATAGCTATCAATCATCTATCGGGGTGGCTCCTTTTGAGGCACTTTATGGAAGAATGTAGATCTCCTATTCATTGGGACGAGGTTGGTGAGAGAAGAGAGATTGGTCCGGATGTGAGTGAAGAGACTGCCGAACTTGTAGTCAAAATTCGTGAGAGAATGAAAACAGCACAAAGCCTACAAAAGAGTTATGCGGACAAGAGATGAAGGGACTTAGAGTTTGCAGTGGGCGACCATGTATTTGTGAAAATAGCATCTATGAAGGGCGTTATGCGCTTTGCCAAGAAAGGCAAGCTTAGTCCATTATTTATTGGTCCGTTTGAGATTTTGGAGAGGATTGGGACACTAGCTTATAGAGTGGCATTGCCACCGACGCTTTCTGGAGTGTACAATGTGTTCCATATTTCAATGCTGCGGAAGTACATGTAAAATCCATCACATGTGTTAAATTATGAACCTCTACAATTAACTTCAAATATGACATATGAAGAAAGACCTGTCCAAATCTTGGCAAGGCAAGAAAGAAGATTGCGAAACAAAGTCATTCCAATGGTCAAGGTCAAGGGGCTAAATCACTCGGAAGAGGAAGCTACTTTGGAAACTGAGAGGGACTTGAAGAGTCGCTATCCAGAACAATTCGGTAAGATCTAATTTCGAGGACGAAATTTTATTTAAGGGGAGAGGAATTGTAAGATCCAAAATTAAGACGACGTAACTCAAATGCATGCAAATTTAAGAAATATGAAAAAGGACTAATTAAATGATTTTAATTGCTTAATATATTATGTGACATACATGAATATATGTTAAAAAGGAATTTGTTTTCATTATGCATAAAACTGTATTTTTAATGATTATTCAAGTTGCGATCGAGGAACAGAGACCGAGGGTTGAAAACGTATTAAAATTTTAGTAAATAATTGTTTTGAATTATTTAAAAGATGGTTGTTTGGTTTTTCATATTTTTGAAAATAAGGGGTTTTGAGGTGATTTTATACGCCTTGACGTAAATTTTATCGGTTTTGGTTTTTCAACAAAAATACGAACTTTTTGGCAACTCGGCTATTAAATTTACAAACTTATTTTAACAAAACTATTTTTAAAACTTTAATTAAGCACTATGGGCCTAATTGCCTACCTAATGGGTCTAAGCCTTATTAGTGACTAATTAAGTGTATTTAAAGTGTTAAATCACCCCAAACCCTACCATTAGTCTCACGCCACTTTTTCAGAACTCCCTACATCATACACATGCACACACGTTACTTTCAAGGGGAAAAACAAGCAAGGTTTTGAGAAAATCATCCTAGGGTCTCATAGTCAAAGTTCCTCACATCGTCAACGTATATTCGTGCGTTTAAAACGCAAAGACACGCCATGCATCTCTTTTTTCTCGTCTATCACATCCTACTATCATTTTTAATTACGTTATATGAAAACATGGTGTTCTTGTTATGAATTTTCGGATTTTTGCATACACATGAGTCAAGCTAATGGTTTTATGTTCCAAATCATGTTCTATATGTTTCAAGGGGCTGCCATGATGTTAAGCTGTGATCAAGCAATGTTTTTACATGATTTAGAGTCTTAAGTCATCACCATACACGCCTCACCTCAAGCAAACAGCAGCTGGAGTCGATTTTCCTGTCATGGGGTTTGGGTGATTGAGTTTCTTGTTCAAGGGGCTGGGTGAGTCTTGGCTTGAGTCAGGGCTTAGCTAGGGTCTATGAGGGGTCAAGGGTAGAATCATGGCTAGGACTCGAGTTAACGGCTGTGGAAGGAGTCTTAGCTATGCTAAGACTCCCACGCGAGAGCGCGCAAGGGGCTGCGCATGAGTGCCAAGGCAAGGGGCTCAGCCTGGGGGGCTTGAGCTGGGCTAGGGCGAGTGACTAGGGTCCTAGGTGGGTGAAGAACATTCTGGTTCATGGTTTGGGTCAATGGCTAGAGTCCTAGGCACCAAAAAGAAGAGTCCATCCACCATAGTAGTTCTCGGCCAGCATAGGGTTGGGGGCTTTGTTTTCTTGGTTTGGGCTGGTTCCTCGGGGTTCCAAGGGTCCAGTAGGGTTCACTAAGGGGTTGGTCAGGGTTTGGTTCTTCATGGCTCGAGGGTGGCTCGACAAAATCGAGACATGGCTCGGGTGGGACTTTTATGGTTCATATTAGGGTTTTTAGAGCTAAAATAAATCGAAACATGGCTCACGGGGGTTGAGTCATGGTTCACAAGGGCTAAAATAATATAAAAAGACTAAGTTTTGAATTTAGGAATTTTATATTAAAGTTTGGGATTTTTCGGGATTAAAACGCCTTCAAAAAAACTAATTATGAATTAATTAAAAAGCCTAGTTTTTAAGCTAAATAAAATTATAGAAATTTCAATTTAGGCTTAAATAATTAATTGGGACATGTTAGAGTCAATGAATCAAGGAAAAGTAAAAAACGTAAAATGTCACGCCTAGGGGTAAAACGGTCATTTAACACAAAAATTAGTAAAGGTCATGACAGTGCTCTAAATGCTGTTTTTATGATATTATGATTATTTTTAAATGTTTATGAAATTTTACATGATTAAATTATGATTTTTAAATATCTATTTGATTTTCATGATTTAATATGGACATTTAAAAGATATGTTGCATGCTTGATTTCAAAGACAAAATGATATGTTATGCATGATTTTATAAAGTGATGAGAATGTAAAACGTTGAAGGAAGTGAAGTAGTTGTGACTATTGAGGTTGTGAGGATTTGAGGTAAGAATGGGAATGTCGTGAGGGAAAAGGCCAGAGGGAGCCCATTTATCGGAAAAAGCCTAGAGGGAGCCCGACGATCGTATTTTCATTCGAATGAGGATAGGCCAGGGCCCAATTGACCGGTGAGAGTATTGCTAGTGTCCCCCGCCGTCCAGTACTGCGGTTACATATAGATGGATCCATCGACTTTTGAGGTTTGAAGAAAGTCACAATTAACTATCTGAATTATATAAAAGATAGGAAAATGTTTATGATCATGATAAAAGGATTTATGTCAGGTTGTGTTGAGGAAAAAGGAAAAGGTTAAGGTTTATGTTTGCATGTCATGAAAATATTATTTTTTACATAAAAGTATTTTCACTGTTGCTTGTGATTTTTATACGTATTATTTGTTATAAAATTATGGTGTGTTGAGTATTTAGACTCAATAGGTGTGATGGATGCAGGTGAGTTCGATGGAGGTCTTGATGGTTGACCTGACTTGACTTAAGATGCACACAACCCGAGGACCAGCGTTTCTACTTTGGATTTAATGAGTCTAATTTTAAGCTTGTTGGACTCAAAATTCTTTTAATACGTTTTAATTTAAAATTAGGGCCCATTAGCTAAATTGTTATCTATATATTTAACACCTAATTATTTCCCTAAACACTCCACTAAACCTAATTATTCTACATCAGCCGCCCACCCTTCCACTCATCAGCCTCCTCGTGAGTGCAGCAACAAGGAAATTCGGTTTCCTCTTTTTCTTCAAGCTCAATATCTCCCCGGGTCTCAGGCATGCATCCCTTCGAGCATTTGTGCACAAAAATCATCAGTCATGCCACGTACTTTTGTTTTGCATCTTATACGCCATATACATACTGATGTATGCTTAATATTATGTGAAATTCTCGATCTAGTATCATGAATGGAGGCAATTCGGTTGCTTCAATTTTATGCATTATTTTCATCCCTTCACGTTTTCTTCATGCTGTGTGCAAGGGGCTGTGTTCTTTAGGTTGCAAGGGGAATGTGCAAGTCGTGTATTCTGATGTCTAAGTGCTAGGGTTTCGAGTTTGCCAAGATCGAGGGGAACCCGTTCGGGTCTAGCGTACGTGAGCGTTTGAGGACAGGATCGAGGTATTAGGAATGATAATTGTGCATGGCTCGAAACCAACCTTGAATCCGACCCTCTTGGGTCAGTGGAAGGGCTGGGAAGGGGCTGAGCACGGCTGGTCTCGTTCCATGGGAAGATCGAAGCAGCTTAGGGAGGGGGCCGTCTGGTGCTTGCGTGGGGCATCTTCTTGGGTAGTAAGGTAGCTAGGGTCGGTCCAGGAGGGCTTGGTGGGTTCGGTCTTGTGTCCAGCAGGGGTGGTTGGGTGCTTGACCAGTTAGCTCGGAAAATGGGACCGATAGAATTAAGATTAATGCCTAGGATTTTCCAAATGAGGGTTGCTGGACTTTTCAGTCACGGTCCAGGGTCACTTTCGAAAGTTTAGGGGTCTGGTTTTTAAGTTTTTAGGGCCTTATAAATGTATACTAAGTACGGAAAGAAGTTGGGAGATAGTTGGTTAAGTTTCGGTTTGTTTCGGGTTAAAACCGGGACTCCGGTCCAAGTTTTAAAACGAATTGATTAAGTTATGAAATAGGCTCGAGTTTACGTCCACGAATGCTCTTAAATATGTTTTGGGACATTTTAAGGAGTTTGGTAAGCTTCGGGTCAATTTAGAGGTCCAGGGGTACAAAGGAAAATTTTGGGTTTTTAGGGGCAAAATGATCATTTTGCACCAGGGGTGAGATTTTTGTCCTTGCAGCTCCCTGAGCATATTTTATCATGTTTTAAATGTTTATGCATCATGTTTATAATTATTATAAAATTATGATAAATACAGTGCGTGCTTGGTTTTAAGGAAAAGTTACGTATATGCATATTTTTATTAAGTGGTGAAATATGATGATATTTTTGTAGGATGAGAATTGGTTGTGACAGACGATGTATATGTATATGATGACATGAGATATGATGATTTGAGGCCAAGGCTCAGTGAACCGGTAATGTTGTCGCTGATGTCCCCGCTGCCCGGTACCGTGATTACACATAGATGGATCCATCGATATAGCTGATACGATAGATCTGATATTAAATTCACAACCAATTAACTTAATTCAATTAAATGAAAATGTATACGTATACGATAACACGAGATGATTTTGCACGACACGTTTATGTTATGCTTTTAAGTTCATGAAAGATATGTTGAGTATGATATTTTTCACTGCTACGTGCCATGTATATGTATTTGTTATTCCTGATATAGCTGTATTTATTTTTTAGACTCACTAGGCGTGTGTGATGCAGGTGAGCTTAATGATGGGTGACTGGAGTTGCCGAACTCTGAGTAGGCAGACCTGGTGCAGTGATACGACTCGAGGACCACATGTTTTCCACATTATGATTTACGAGTTTTGAGAGCTTATGAACATTTTCATACATTGATGATCTTAAGATTTTTATTTGTTTATGTTTACGTATGATTTTGGAGGAGTTTGGTTATTTTCAACTGCACTATTTTTATTGTCAAATATTTAAGATCATTTTTAAATGTTATATTTTTCTGTAGAACGCACACATGCGAAACGTTTAAATGTTATTTTGAAAGTACGAGCTTTTAAATAAATATATATATTTCCGCACTTTTAAATGAGTAGACGTTTCAGTTGGTATAAGAGCAAGGGTCCTGTATAAGGTTGTGCCACCGCTAGCTTCTTTCGCTCAGTCTTCAAACCTCAATTCTATAAGATTTTATGTTTTAAATGGTTTAGTGCTATCACCTGAATGTTTACATAATATATGTTTTATAGTACATGTTGAGCTTTTTTTATGTTTTGGAGATTAAATGTTTTAAAAAACTAGATCGGATTGCATGTTGGTTACGCTTGGAATTGGACAGGTCTAAGAATTCGAATATTGGGCATTAATAGATGTTAAAAATGATTTGACTAAATTTTTTTCTTAATAGTATTGATGTTCTACTTTTTTGGGCAATAAGTTAATCTTGAAGATTATTAGTGCTTTTGGGACTTGTAGATTTTCTAAGAAATTACTCATAGTTCGTGGTTACTAGTTGAGTTACTTTTTGAGGATTTCATGTAAAGAATGATGACTTGAAGACTAGGACGATCCTTGGAAGTATAAAACGTAGCATTTATTTAGGATGCATGCTCTACCTAATTGGATTTAAGGTTTGAATTGCATGAATTGAGAATTTTAAGGATGTAGTTGTAATAACCAATAATTTGAGGACCTAAGTGCAAAATAAATGCAGAGCCCAAATTCAATACACGTAAAACTCATGCATTTATTTAATTGTTAAATTATTTATTTAAGTTTAAAATGATTTTTAGCGATGCATGAATTATGAATTTTCATTATTTTAAATTATTTATATTTATGTGATGCACGTTAAAATGTTTCTTAGGTATTATGTTTCAGGCGACTATTCGATGCGGGATCGAGGAAAAGAGACCAACGACTATTTTGGAGATTTTAAAATGTGATATTTTATTTTAAGTTAGGAATGAGACATTTTAAATTATTTATTTAGTCTTAGAATTTAAAACCTAATTTAATTATTAGGTGAATTTTCAAGATTTTTAAACTTTTAAAGGTTATCAATTGTGTATTTTAAAATTTTAATATGGGATTGTTAGTAAAGTTAATAGTGGGTTAGTATTTTAATTAGCATCGGCATGTATGTGTGTGTGTTAGTGGTGTGTGTGGGTGAGTTTGAAACTAATTAAGAATAGAATTTGCTTAAATGGCATGCTAATTATCATTTAAGCAAATTCTATCCTTAATTAGTTTCAAACTCACCCACACACACCACTAACACACACACATACATGCCGATGCACACACACACACACACACACACACAAAATTCATTTTCACTTCAACTTCATTTCTTTGAGTAATAGACTAGGATTTTTGGAGAGTTCAGCAGCCGCCCCTCCTCTATATTTTTCAGCAAGTTTTCGTCATTTTTTTCCAGAAAATCGTGCCACGTTTGTCCTGGATCAACCTCGCATTTTTCCCGCTTCGGTGTCGTCGTTACGGTAACTTTAAAGATCAAAAGGCATGTATATTCTTCGGTTTATGCATCGATCTCGTTATAGTACATGTGCTTATTTTAATATGTGTAAAAATTTATGAATGTTGTGCAAAATTTGAGCAAAAAATTTGTTGGATCGATTTTGAAACGATTTTAGATCTAGAAACCTGAATTCTGCTATCATTTAGATTTCTGCAAAAATTATGTCGACTTTCTAGAAAACTTTCAACATAAAAAACATAGTACTTTTTAATATCTTCGATTTGACAGTAAATTCGTAATTTTTGGACAAGAAACGAGTGAGTTTTTGTTGGGAGCCGTTGGGTGATCGCTGCTGCGTTTAAGTATTGTGAGTATGCCGTTGGGATGATTTTCGGTGCAGCCTTTTGTGTCGGTAGGCACTTTGTTGCATTTGAAGTCGTAGGAAGCATTTTGGTGTCAAAATAGCGTGTTCACGGTTTGAGTTGCGTTCCATGATTTGTATCATTGTTTGAAGCGTCTTGGGAGTTTGAAACATTGCCATAACATTCTAGGATGGGTCTCGAGGTGTTGGTTCACGGTCCGCACGATCGAGTTAGGAGGATTAAGCCACAAGTGTAGTGATTTCCGTTGGTTACCATTTTTCAGAGTCTACATAGACCCGTAGCCGGACCTTGACACGGGGTCCATGCCCTTGTTTATTTCGGAGTGTGACATTCCAGAGTCTATACGGACCAAGTGCCGGACCCTGACACCGGGTTCGTGCCTTTCTTAATTCCGTAGGTTAAGTTTGTAGAGGCTACACGGACCAAGACCCGGTTTTGTACACGGGGTCCGTGTCTTTCATGTTTGGGAAAGTATAGGGATTGTTTTGGGGTTCGATGTCATGGTTTAGTATGATGATTAAACGAGGTCGAGTCCCGAGAGATTTAGAACGTCATAAGAAATTTGTCATTTTTGGGTGTGAGCATGATTATTACGTCTAAGTTATGAAAGATAAGTGCTTGAACTCATATTAGTATGTGCAGCAGTGGCCCCAAGCAAAATCCAACGAATCCCTCAACGCCATGTAATTATGTTCGATGTGCAAAGGAAAATAAATTTTTATGTTTTGAAGTATGCTAAATGTTTTGTGACCAATTATGAACGGGTTTGGAAGTCGGTGAACGTGGCCGAGGACCTATCCACCTTGGTAAAGCATGATCGGGTTAAGATAAGGATTGAAAAGCGGTAAAGCATGACCAGGGACCAATCCAAACAGTGAAGAATGACCGAGGATCTCATGTATATGGTAGTGGATTTCTCTGCCATCTCAGTATTGTGGTTTAGTCTGATCAGGCGCATTTATGTATGGGTCACCTACTTTGAAATATATCTCTACACAAAATGATGATGTTATGCTTGTTCAAGTATGTATGATGAAATGATGTTTATGAAAAGTTTTGTGTTGATGTCACATCTATGTTTAGGTTATTACGTTCAAGTTTATGTACGTACGTTATCTACTTTTAAGTTGCATGTGGTTTTATTACGTATTACTTGTTATCTCAAGTTTATACGTGTTGAGTCTTTAGACTCACTACATTTGATTAATTCAGGTGAGCACTAGTTTCATGAGACGAGGGGTGGGGACCAATGAGCCGGCTCGGTCTGCGCAGGAGGCTAAACCCGAGGACCGCCCATGTTTTAAGACTTATGCATGTTCAAATACTTGATTTCATGAGTTGTGTTGACAATGTTTAAACGTTCCCTTTTTGCAAACTTTGATGGTAGTTGTTTTATTCCAAATATTTCAGACGATCAAATATTTGTTAACGCAATTTGATGATTACGATTTATTTAACAAAATTTTTATTTTTCTGCAAACTTTAAAATAGTTTAAAAGTACGGTAAGTTACAGTTTGTATCAGAGCGTTGTTCTTGTACGGGGTTATGCCTACTGCCAGTTGCGAGAAGCTCACAAGTCACACCACAAGTTTGTAAGTTTTAAAGTTTTAAATTCTTTTATGTAGTAAGCCTCAAGTCATGATTTCAGCATGTGCTTAATTAAATTAAAATTACGTGCATCTTATGATATAGATATTATGTTCATGCATGTTGGGTAAATTTTGAAACAGTATGCCTCCCAGACGTAGGATTGTGCGTGAAGCAGGCAACGAGAATAGGGAAGCTCAGGAAGAGGAGAGGGCCATTCCTCCTCGTCCACCCACAGGCATGCAGGCTCATATGCTTGTAGGGATGACCCAGTTCTTCGCAAACTTTGCGGAGAACAATGCTGCAGTGGATACAGGGGCGAGGCCCAGACCAGAAGCTGTTTATGAGAGCTTCAGGAGGATGGACCCGAAGGAGTTCTCGGGGGCTGCGGACCCGATGATAGCTGAAGGATGGATTAAGTCCATCGAGGTAATCTTTGTGTTTATGGAGCTGTAGGATGCAGAAAGGGTTAGGTGCGCCACATTTTTAATGATTGGAGACGCTAGACTTTGGTGGGAGAGTGCGTCAGTGTCAGTGAACCTGCAAACACTGACCTGAGATGGATTTAAGGAGGTCTTCTACTCCAAGTACTTCACTGAGGAAGTATGCTCCCGCCTGACCAGGGAGTTCATGACGCTGCGGTAGGAAGACAGTAGCATTATAGACTTTGTCAGGAAGTTTGAGAGAGTGTGTCACTTTGTGCCCCTAATTGCAAATGATGCCCGGGAGAAGTTGAGGCATTTTATGGATGGTTTGCGACCGATCTTGCGCCGTGATTTGAGGGTTTCTGGTCCGACTACCTATGCAACTTCCGTATCTAGAGCCTTTACGGCAAAGCAGGACTAGAGAGACATAGAGGTCGACAGACAGGGCAAGAGGCCCTACCAGGCACCTCAGCAGCAGCAACAACAGCGACCCCAGTTTAAGAGGTCTTTCCAAGGACAGTAGGGGAAAAGGCCATTTCAAGGACCTTTGAAAGGCAAGGGTACTATCCCGCAGCAGAAGGCTCCACAGAAGCCTGGTGAGTACCCATTATGCCAAAAATGCCACCGCCAGCATCCGAGACAGTGTTTATGGGAATCAGACAAATGCTTCAAATGCGGAGCCAGCAATCATAAGTTGAAGGGCTGCCCACAGTGGAGGCAGCCGACCCAAGGTAGGGTGTTCGCCATGCATGCAGAGGAGGCGAACCCAAACACGACCGTGTTGACCGGTAACTTATTTAATTCAGCACCGCATTATTTTTTATATGCGTGTTTTGAATTTTATTGGGATTATTAGTGTGCTAGTTAGTATTTTTGGTGGCTTTGTGTAGAGATTTTACTACAATGCTTGAGGTTAAGATTAGAATTTTGAGATATAAGTTTGTGTGTTGTGCTAACGTCTCTCAGAAAATATTTGCATAAAGAGGGTAGCCACGAAGGCCTTGATAGATTCAGGAGCCACTCACTCTTTTATTTCGGAGATGTTCGCAAATCATCTGGACGTCAAGTCTATTGGACTTGACGTGAGCTATTCAGTGACGGTCCCATCAGGGGAAGAATTATCAGCTACTAGCGTGGTCAGAGACATCGATCTCTAACTACATCGATCTCTAATTACAAGGCCACCTAGTGTATGACAATCTGATCGTGTTTCCAATCCCAGAATTTGATATCATCTTGGGAATGGACTGGCTGACGAAGAACATAGTTCTTATTGACTTTCAGAAAAGGTCAGTGTTGGTAAGACCGTTGAGCATGGAGCAGTTTCTTTTTGAGGCAGATAGATGGAGAAGTTTCTCTCGCATGATCTCTTTCATGCAGGCACGGAGACTTATTCACCAAGGTTGTCAGGCTTTCTTGGCCAGCATTATTTTTGCACCTGACGTACCCACTTTGTCTTTATTTGATGTATCAGTAGTCAGAGATTTTATTGCCGTTTTTCCTGAGTACGTCACATGCCTTCCACCAGAGAGAGAGGTGGAGTTTGCCATCGAACTTGTGCCAGGCACTGTGCCAATCACAAAGACATCGTAACGTTTAGCTCCATATGAGATATTAGAGCTCAAGCAGCAGATTCATGAGCTCCTGGATAAGGAATTCATCCGCCCTAGTTTCTCACCATGGGGCGCACAAGTGCTCTTTGTGAAGAAGAAAGATGGGAGCATGAGGCTGTGTATCGATTACCGAGAGTTGAACAAGGTGACGGTCAAGAACAAATACCCACTTCCACGGATCGAAAACTTGTTTGATCAGTTGCAGAGAGCTACAATGTTCTCTAAGATAGATCTTTGATCAGGGTATCATCAGCTGAAGGTAAAAGATGCTGATGTTCATAAGACGGCCTTCAAAACCAGATATGGGCATTACAAGTTCTTAGTGATGTCGTTTTGACTGATGAATGCTCCAGCAAATTTTATGGACTTCATGAATCGAGTATTTCAGCCCTACTTAGATCAGTTCGTCATAGTGTTCATTGAAAACATTCTTATCTACTCGAAGAGCCACGAGGAGCACAGTCAACACTTGGGTACAAGTTTGCAGGTCTTGCAGAGTCGCAAGTTATTTGCAAAATTCAGTAAGTGTGAATTCTGGTTGGAGAAGGTAGCGTTTTTGGGGCATATAATATCTAGCAGTTGCATTGAGGTGGATCCAGCTAAAGTGGCAGCAGTTAAGAAATGGGTCTAACCGAAGAATGCTTTAGAGATCCACAGTTTCCTAGGCCTTCCAGGCTACTACATGAAATTTATTCAGGGATTTTCTTCAAATGTAGTGCCACTCACTTCGTTGACTAAAAAGAATGCTAAATTTATTTTGAATGAAGAGTGCCAGAAGAGCTTTGATACTTTGAAGCAAGCTCTTATTTCAGCGCCAGTGTTAGCCATGCTGGCAGGGCAAGGCAATTTTGTGCTATACACTGATACTTCTATGCACGGTTTGGGCGCAGTTTTGATGCAGCATGGTCGGGTTATAGCTTACGCCTCCAGACAGTTGAAGGTGCATGAGAAGAACTACCCGACTCATGATCTTGAGTTAGCTACCGTTGTATTTGCGTAGAAGATTTTGAGACATTATTTGTACGGCGAGAAATGCAAGATATTTATTGATCACAAGAGTCTCAAGTATTTCTTCACGCAGAAAGAGCTGAATATGAGACAAAGATGGTGGTTAGAGTTAGTGAAAGACTACGACTGCGAAATTAGCTACCATCCAGGAAAAGCTAATGCCGTGGCAGATGCCTTGGGAAGAAAATTTGCAGTCGGAGCACAGTTGTCAGTGCAGAGATCTCTTCAGTCAGAAATTCAGAGGTTTGGTTTAGAGGTTTATCCCGGGGGCAGAGCTCCTAAGCTTTCTAATCTGACAGTCCAGTCTTCCTTGCTAGACCGGATCCGTATAGACCAGTCTTCAGACGAACAGTTACATAAATGGAGACTGAAGGATGAAGCCAAGGGCAGCGTACTCTACACTGTGTCTGATGGTATTGTGAAGTACAGAGGAAGGATGTGGGTGCCTGGTATTGATTTGATCAGAGAGGATATTCTGATTAATGCACATACATTTCCATATTTCATCCACCCAGGAGCTACCAAGATGTTCAAGGATTTACAGATGTTGTATTGGTGGCTAGGTATGAAGCGGGACATACGCCGATTTGTGTCTGAATGCCTCACTTGTCAGCAAGTGAAAGCAGACCATCAGAGGCCAGCAGAAATTCTTAAGCCACTCCCTATCCCCGAGTGGAAATGGGAGAATGTAACCATGGACTTCATTGTTGGATTGCCGAGGTCAGTCAGGGGATCCAATGCCATTTGGGTCATAGTGGATCGACTTGCTAAGTCAGCACACTTCTTGCCAGTGAAGAAGACTTTCTCTATGACTCAGTATGCAGAACTTTATATCAAGGAGATAGTCCGGTTTCACGGGATTCCGATTTCCATTGTGTCCGACAGAGATCCGAGATTCACATCGTCCTTCTAGAAGAGCTTACATGCAGCCATGGGGACGAAGTTGCTATTCAGTACAGCGTTTCACCCTCAGACAGATGGCCAGTCTGAGTTAGTGATCCAAAATTTGGAACATTTGTTGAGCGCTTGTGTGATCGACTTCCACGGGAATTGAAAAACCAACACCAATAAAAATTACGTCCTGACTCATAAAATCACCTCAAAACCCCTTATTTTCAACAATAAGAAAAAGCATTACCCTTATTTTAAATAATTAAAAACAATTATTCCATAAAAACATTTTCTATTTTTCAGCCCTCGGTCTCCGATCCTCGATCGCAATTCGAATAACCATTAAAAATATATTTTTATGCAACAATGTAGAAAAATATATTTTAAACATGTAAACATGCACATCTTAATTAATTTATGAAATTAAAACAAGTAATTAAAATACAAGATAATTTAATAATTGCGTGCATGTGGTTTACGTGGACCTTTAAATTTTCGGAGCGTTACAATCTCGCCTCCTTAAATTTAATTTCTTCCTAGAAATTCGTTTATCCTTAATAACCCAAAAACAATATAGTCCAATTCCACCACAAAACCAACATGCGTTAAAATCAAATAATTTCTTATTTTATATCGTATCACGTATAAAAATTCTAAAGCATATAAATCATACATTATCATAGAGCTATTAAACATGTGGCGTAAACATATAATTCATTTAATCATACAGGTAAAAACATATAAATCATATAAAGCATGTAAACTTACAATTTGAGGCTTGAACGACTGAGCTTCCCGGCATTGATGGTGACACAACCCTTTACAGGACCTTTGCTCTGATACCAACTGAAACTTCTGCTATTCGTTTTCTTAAAAAGTGCTAGATTTTTTTTTTCCAAACCTCAGTAATATTTAAAAATCCAAAGGAGAATAGTTTAAAGCATAAAGTCAACAAACGTTTTACCAACTTAAAAACATTATTCAAAAAGTATAGCTCATACTATAACCTCTCAAAAACCACTCATAAACATAAATAAAAGTCATAAAATATCTTTAACATAACATAAAATCATAATTCCTAACTAGTGCTGAAGACTAGTGTCGGTCCTCGGGTTATGTGCACCTTCACTCCAGTCAGACCAACCATCAAGACCGCCATAATCATTATTATCAATATCACCTGCATCAATCGTACCTAGTGAGTCTAAAGACTCAACACATTATAGCCTTGATAACAAGTAATACATATACAGATCACATACAACAATGAAAAATAATTGTACTTAAAAATATCATTTTCATGAAGATGTATAAACTTCAAACATGAACATTTCGTAAGCATTTTAATGATGCATAAACTTTAAAAAAAATTTCATGATCCTTTTTCATAAGCATTTTCATAAACATATTCATATCATCCTCAACATATTCATATCCATATTATCATCAACATATACGTATTCTTTTTTCCTTTCGTTGAATTCAGATCGTTAATTGTGACTTTCGTGTTCATCTACGTCTACGTGTTGGACGATGGATCCATCTACGTGTAACCACAGTACTGTGCGGCGGGGACACCAGCAACACTATCACCGGTCAACTGGGCATTGGCCTTACGTATTAACATATCGTCGTATACATATACATATTCATATCAATATCCAAGGAAATACGATCGTCGGGCTCCCACTGGGACCATAACTCTCACGAAATCTCCAACATATCATCGTATTAGTCACAATTACTTCACTTCCTTCAACGTTTCATATTCTCATTACTTTATAAAATTTTAAACATGCATGTAACGTTTTTGTTTTAAACCAAGCATGCAACATATCTTTTAAATGTCAACATTAGATCATAAAACTTTCGTAGACATTTAAAAATCATAA
Organism: Primulina tabacum; assembly: GCF_025594145.1. NCBI lineage: Eukaryota > Viridiplantae > Streptophyta > Magnoliopsida > Lamiales > Gesneriaceae > Primulina > Primulina tabacum. The sequence continues at coordinate 27,808,600 of NC_134555.1, forward strand.
TTTAAATTTAAAATATAAAATTTCATAAACATAAATAATCATTGAAAATAATCACATTAGCATATAAAACACCATTTGGACACTGCCATGACCTTTACTAATTTCTATTTATAAAATGACCGTTTTACCCCTAGACGTAAAATTTCACGTTTTTACATTTTCTTAATTTCATTGACTCTAATATATCCCAAATAATTATTTAAGCTTACAAGAATTTTCTCTAATTTTATTTTAGCTTAAATCGAGGACTTTTAAATTAATCTTAAAATAAGATGTATTATTGCGTTTTAATCCCGAATAAAACCAAACCTTAATATAAAATTCCCAAATTAAAAATTTATATTTTTAATAATTATTTGAGATTAAATATAATTTTCCATAATTTTATTAAGTTTAAATCCAGACGTTTCAATTAATTCTTTAATTAACGATTCGTGCGGCGATAAATCCAAAACACGTTATTTTGATCTCAATTTTTAAACATAGCATTTCGCCCGTGGACCCATGGTTTCAATTTTACTTCTTAAATTTTCGTTTTTGACACCTAATTGAACCACCCGAGCCAACTCCCAATTTACCCGAGCCACCTTGAGTCAAACCCAAGCCAACCCACTTAGGAACCCTACTGACTAAGCCCAGCCCAAAGAACTACCCCTGGCCCGCCCAAAACACTTCTGAAAATTGACCCAACATTCTGCAATCTCCTAAAACTCACGCTAGAAGACTCCTAATCATCCTAGGTCACCTCCAACCGAGCAACCCACCAGCCCAGCCGACCCTGACCACCCCTGGACCACGCCCAGACCCTGACCAACCAGCCCCAAGCCCCTGAACCCACGCAGCAGCCAAGCGAACCAGCACTAGCGCCGTGCGACCCCTTGTGTGCGCAAGAGTCCTCTTTTGCGTGGGAATCTTTGCAGCAGCCACCATCGAGCCCTAGCCTCCTTGACCCACTCTGAACCACCTTGAGCCATCGCCTGGACCACCCTAGCCAAGCCCCTAACCCTTCAAAGGTTGCAGCACTCGGCAGCACCAAACACACGCGAGGGAAGAGTCCATGTTATCATGGGCTCTTCCTAACCGCCTAGCCACGGGTCCTAACCATGCTAGGACCCTACCAGACCCTAGACTGAGATTACCCTTACCCTTACCAAGCCCTGGCCGAGCCGCCACCGGCCCATGCACAGAACCGAGCCTACATGACACTTACTTGCCAACACACCTTCGTTTCCTATCTTTTGTGATGCATACGGTTCCTAGCTCAATTTTATTTCTTTTACAACATGTTTCGTGTGTTCTAAGACCCCTTAGGCGTGTAAAAACAACCCTTAAACATCCCCTAATCAAGGCAGACCCTTCATGAATATATAAATCATGTTTTGATGCATTAATTCATGAGTTTAGGCAAGTAGGTGCATAGAAACGAAAATAATACAAAGTGTAAGTTTGTTTTTCATACAAAACATGTTCAAATAAATATTATGGTGTGATAGATGATACAAGGAAAGAATATGGCGTGCGTTTGCGTATTAAACGTACAAAAAACCGTTGACGATTGTGAAACCCCTTATTTTCAAAAATAAGAAAAAGCATCATCCTTATTTTAAATAATTAAAAACAATTATTCCATAAAAAATATTTTCTGTTTTTCAGCCATCGGTCACCGTTCCTCGACCGCAAATCGAACAACCTTTAAAAATATATTTTTATGCAAAAGTGTAGAAAAATATATTTTGAACATGTAAACATGCACATCACAATTAATTTATGCAATTAAACAAGTAACTAAAATACAAGAGAATTTAATAATTGCATGCATGTGGTTTACGTTGACCTTTAAATTTTCGTGGCGTTACAGGAGTTTACCTACAACAATAGCTTCCAATCGTCTATAGTTATGGCTCCCTACAAGGCACTGTATGGGAGGAAGTGCAGATCGCCGATTCATAGGGATGAAGTCGGTGAGAGATCAGAACTTGGTCCAGAGATCGTTCAGCAGACTGCAGATGTGGTGGTCAAGATCCGAGACAGGATGAAGACCGCCCAGAGTCGTCAGAAGAGTTATGCGGACAAGAGAAGGAGAGATCTTATGTTTGCCGTAGTTGATCATGTTTTCGTGAAGATAGCACTTATGAAGGGTGTTATGAGGTTTGGGAAGAGAAGCAAGCTTAGTACGAGAATTATTGGACCGTTCAAAATTCTTGAAAGAGTTGGGACACTTGCTTATCGTGTAGCTTTATCGCCGAATCTGGCTGGTGTACACAATGTGTTCCATATTTCGATGCTGAGGAAGTTCTTAGCAAATCCATCGCACGTTTGAGTTTTGAGCCGTTGCATCTTTCTCCGGATATGTCATATGAGGAAAGACCTGTCCTAATCCTAGACCGACAGGAACGGAGACTTCGGAACAAAGTAACCAAGTTGGTCAAAGTTCGGTGGCTGAATCAATCAGTGGAGGGGGACACTTGGGAGGTCGACGCAGACATGAAGAATCGTTACCCGGAGCTGTTAGGTAAGACTTAATTTCGAGGACAAAATTTATGTGGGGCCCCGGGTCCGATATCTAATACTAATAATTTTAAATGTATCAAATCAAACGATTTAATAAAATATATAATTTTTTGTTCACAAACTGACATAAACATCGTCAGAATAATTTAAATGTCTAAAATGTTTGAAATATAATTTTCAACATGTCAAAATAACTAGTGAACAAAAGTAATCCAAACATCATCAAATAGCTCCTAAGACCCGAGAATCCCACTCTAACTCGTATCTCCTCGCCTGGAACTTGACTCTGGCATCCCAAGCCTCGCCTCACCTACCGTCAAGCACATGAAAACAAGACGTAGACGACGTGCCGGTGAGTATAAACCCAGTATGATACAATCAATAACATATGAGAATTTAATTTTAAAAATAGTTCATATAAATCCATAAAGATGCAATATAATGCAATGCATGATCAGAAGCTGTGGGCTATCAATAAATTTCAAGATCAAGTGAATCATCTGGTCATAGGGTACCCAAGGAAAGAGAATCCCCCAGCAACATCCACCGACTCATCCGCTCGAGGTGGGGTGTTGTGTTCTACAATCCCAGGACTATGGTTCGCCTATAGAGAGTGTTCAGGCCATAGCAGCGACCTCCGCATACACTATGCCAACTCAACTATAGCCCCATACGTCTAACAAATCAATATATCAAGGCGACCTCCGCCATATCAAATCTGAATCGAAAAGTTGCTCAATATGCAATGCAATGATGCATTTCAATCTCATCAAGTCAATATCATAATAAGCTCATCTCAAAAGAACAATCATCAAAAATCACAAGTATTTCATCAAGCCATAGAATTTTCAGTTTAAAATGAAAATGATACTTTTACCTCGTATGTTACCGACCGTAACATACCTTTCAAATATTACCAAAAGAAGATCGAAATGTGTAGGTGAGAAGTCTTGAACCTCTGAATTCTACTATAACTCAAGAACTCGGATCATGTATCAAAACAGAGCAATTTCTGTACAAAATTCATAATTAATTCAATAATGCTTCGAATCAAGATCCGCAATTTGGATATTCAAGAAAACTCAAATCCCAACAATTGTGTAAAGAAGGAATCCATATTATTTCTTAACTGTAATATGACATAAAAACATTCATTGAATCATTTTGTCAAACACGTGGCGTGCATGCTAAAGAGTTAGCTCCTCTACAATTCCATTTCTTTTCCAAAATATCAATATATACAATACCATCAATCATTATATTAACAACTTTACATCAACACTCAAACCAAACAACCCATTGTTTTCCCTTCAATCACTAACCCAAGGAAATAAGCTTTCTTACCTTGCTTCTAAACTCTTGAGGAGAACTTCTAATCTCCAAGCAAAGATTAAAGCTTCAATCAAAGATTAATGTCTTGGAAGAAATTGGATTGAAGGAGAAATGAGGAACCCTAGCTCTAAACCGATGGAGAGAAATGAGGATGAGAAGAAATGATACAAAAATCATTCCCCAATCTAATATATACCATCTAAACCTCAAAACACGTTTTTTGTACAAGTGCTGGGCGCCATGGCGCGTGTTTTGGCGCAGGGGCGCGCACCATATTGCCCAACCACCAAAATTTCAGCAATGGGCGCGCGATAGCGCGTGATCTGGCGCAGGGGCGATCCGTATTCTGTCCAAAACGCATTTTTAACTTCAGAATTTGCGAAAGTGGTAAACTTGAAAGTTGTAGCCCTATGTCTTGGCTTGCATCTCCAATTAGCCTCATGTCATTTGGAGGTCTGAGTAAAAATTTATGCTCGATCTTCCAACACGTGTCATTGTAGGAACGACGATACGCACGACAGACTTCGGGGCGCTTTTGGCTCGTCTTCCCTAATGATTTGACCAAAACTCAAAATAAGAAAGTTATAGCCTTATGTCTTATCTTTCTAATGAAAGTGGCCTCACATCAATTGGATCAATATACAAAAAATTATGCTAAAAACCACAACTACTGCCACATTTTTCATACTGTTTCTGCACTTCTATTACCTATTTAGGTCAAATTCAACCTTTGATTCTACCCATCCATTGTCTTTTCAATTCTATAACATTCATTATCATTCATACCATAACATAATGCCATAAACCATCACAACTACTGCCACAATTTTATTTTTTTTCAAAATTCGGGCATTCCAATTTCTCCTCTCTAAAAATAGATTTCGTCCTCGAAATCACTCATCTCTTTCAAGTCTAAAATGTAATGATCAATACTTAAAATAAAACCGAGAATAGAAGCGTACTTCATTTGAATAACTCTGGATATTTATGTCTCATTTTATCTTCTATTTCCCAAGTTGCCTCTTCGACACCATGTCTGTTCCACTGTACTTTAATCAACGGAATCATTTTATTTCTGAGTTGCTTATATTTTCTATCTAGAATTTTAATCGGTCTCTCAATGTAGATCAAATTCTGATCTAACTCAACTTCATCGGGTGGAAGTACATGAGAAGGATCTGGATGATATTTTCTCAACATGGACACATGAAAAATATCATGAACACCTGATAACGCAGGAGGAAGAGCTAATTTATAAGCCAAATCACTAACACGTTCCAAAATCTCATACGGACCTATGAATCTCGGTGATAATTTACCCTTCTTCAAAATCTAACTGTACCACGAAAAGGAGATATTTTCAGAAAAACTCTATCACCTTTCTCAAAAATCAACGGCCGTCTCCTGATGTTCGCATACATAGCCTGTCTATCCTGAGCAGCTCTCATACGACACTGAATCAATTTCACCTTCTCTGTCATATCTCTTATCATATCAGGTCCTACAATTGGTGCTTCAGATAAATCGTCCCAATACAGAGGAAATCGACACTTCCTGCCATATAGTGCTTCAAATAGTGACATTCTAATGCTCACTTGATAACTATTGTTATAAGAAAACTCGACAAGTGGCAACGAATCCTGCCAACCAATACCAAAATTCATCACTACAGCTCTCAGCATATCCTCTAATGTCTGAATAGTACGTTCTGACTGTTCGTCTGTCTGAGGATGATATGCTGTACTCAAATGCAAACGAGTACCAAGGGCCTCTTGTAAACTCTGCCAAAAATGAGAAGAAAATCTGGGATCACGATCTGATACAATTGACTTAGGCACACCATGCAATCTCAAAACTTCTCTGATGTACAATCTGGCCATCTGATCATGCCTATACGTCATCTGATTAGGAATGAAACAAAAAGACTTGGTTAATCTGTCAACGATAACCCAAATTGCATCGCAACCCCTCGACGACCTCGGCAATTTCGTGACAAAGTCCATGATGATATGATCCCACTTCCATTCTAGAACTTTAAGGCTATGCAAAAGACCTCCTGGTCGCTTTCTTTCTGCTTTCACTTGTTGACAATTCAAACAACGAGATACAAATTCTGCTATGTCAGATTTCATTCTTTTCCACCAAAATTGTTTCTTCAAATCATTGTACATCTTTTTACTTCCAGGGTGTACACTGAACTTACTGCAATTAGCATCCACAAAATCTGTATCCTAAACTCTGAAATATTAGGAACTACAATACGATCATTCACAAACAAAATACCCTCATTATTGACTTGAAATTCTGATTGATGTCCATATTTGAAAAGTTCAACTGATTTCTGAATGCTTTGATCTAACTTTTGGGCCTCTCTAATTTTAACAAACAACTCGGGTTCTGCCTGACTCATAAATACTCTTACAGGTTGAGTATCTACCACAAAATCCAAACAAGAAATACAACATTCTTCTACTAAATCAGATACACTGCTAGTGATCAAGGACATATTACATACTTTTCTGCTCAAAGCATCGGCTGCTGCATTAGACTTTCCTGGATAATATTTTATTTTGCAATCATAGTCTTTCAACAAATCTAACCAATGCCTCTGTCTCATGTTCAACTCTGCTTGTGAAAAGAGGTATTTCAAACTCTTATGATCAGTGAATATCTAAAATGTCTCCCCATACAAGTAGTGACGCCAAATCTTTAGGGCAAAAACCACTGCTGCTAGTTCCAAGTCATGAAAGGGGTATCTAGACTCATGTGACTTCAACTATCTTGAAGCATAGGCAACCACACAGCCATGCTGCATTAATACACAACCCTATCCTTGATGTGAAGCATCAATGTGCACTGTAAATCCTCCTACACCTGATGGAATAGTCAGAACTGGAGCACTAGTCAATCTATGCTTAAGTTCAACAAAACTAGCCTCACATTCCGGTGACCAAATAAATGGTGCATTCTTTTGTGTCAGTTGCGTAATTGGCCTCGCAATCTGTGAGAATCCTTCAATAAATCTGCGATAATAGCCTGATAAACCCATAAAACTACGTGCCTCAGGAACTGATGTCGGTCTAGACCAATTGATGACTGCCTCAACTTTACTCGGATCAACTGATATACCAGCACTCGAAATCACATGTCCAAGGAATACCACTCTATCCAACCAAAACTCGCATTTGGATAATTTAGCATACAACTTTTCAGTTCTCAAAATCTGCAGTGCAACTCAATTTCAGATTTTGAATAAATAAGAATATCATCAATGAAGATCACAACAAATTGATCTATATACCGTTGAAACACACGGTTCATCAAATCCATAAATACCGCAGGTGCATTGGTCAACCCAAAAGGCATAACCAAATATTCAAAATGCCCATACCTTGTACGAAAAGCAGTCTTAGGCACATCTATCTCTCTAACCCTTAACTGATGATATCCGGATCTTAAATCAATCTTAGAATATACTGAAGAACCCTGCAACTGGTCAAAGAGATAATCAATCCTTGGCAAAGGATACTTATTCTTTACTGTGGCTTTATTCAACTGTCTATAATCGACACAAAGCCTCATAGACCCATCTTTCTTCTTCTCGAATAAAACCGGAGCACCTCAAGGTGAAACACTTGGTCTTATATATCCTTTAGTCAATGGATCCTCAAGTTGTTCCTTTAGTTCCTTCAGTTCAATTGGCGCCATCCTATAAGGAGCTCTAGAAATAGGCTGTGTACCTAGCATCAACTCAATGTTGAACTCAACCTCTCGGACTGGAGGAAATCCTGGAATTTCATCTGGAAATACATCTGAAAATTCACTAACAATTGGAATATCAGCCAATTTAGGTACTGACCTTGAAATATCAATCGCATAAACCAAGAAACATTCGGCTCCTTTCTGCAACAAACAAGTCATGGACAAAACAGATATCAAAGGAATCTTAGCTCGAGAACCTTTGCCATAGAATGTCCAGTGATCTGTCATATCAGGCCTAAACTTAACAATTTTCTGAAAACAATCTACAGTAGCCCTGTATCTTGTCAACATGTCAATACCAACTATGTAGTAAAAATCAGACATCTCCAATATAATACAATCAAGCTCAATGACATTATCCTCACAACGAAATTCACAACCACTTATCATTTCAGCTGACCTCATCACTTTGCCCAGTGGAGTAGAAATAGATAAGGTAGATGATAATGGTATAGAATGCAACGAATGCAATGTGACAAAGTGCTCAGATATGAAAGTATGTGATGCACCCGTATCCATCAAAACATAAGCAGGATAACCTGAGAGAAAACAATTACCTGCAATGACATTATCTGGAGCATGATGTGCCTCATCCTCAGTGAGTGCAAAAACTCGAGCCTGCTGTCTAGGTGGATGTCCTGCCCTATGGCCACCACTCTGTTTGTTCTGATCTGACCGGTTTGATTGCTGATAAGAATGAACTGTAGGGGTCTGACGATTCTGGTGAGGTGTCTGTCTCGATGATCCCCCACTCTGAGATATTTCACTGCCACGATTAGGACACACTCGAGCATAATGTCCCACCTGGTTACACAAGTGGCAAGCTTCTGAGATTCCTCTACACCGATCGGTATAATGTCTACCACCACACTGACCACAAGTTGTGCCTGAATAACCAGTGCTCTGAACTGAACCAGACTGTCTCGATCAACTAGAATTCGAAAAATTACTGCCATGCCTCTTAAATTGCTTCCCTCTAGCCCAAAACTGCTCTCTTATGTTGCCACTATTACCCTGTCTGAACTGCTGTCGGAACTGTGGCTGTTGGGGTCTTTGCGAATACTAAAAACCTCTCTGCCTATTGATTTCGGTTTCAGCTCCCATTGCTCTATCAAGAGCCTCAGCAAAAGTGTTAGGCCTTACAATATTAACCAGGGTAAAGATATCAGGATTAAGACCGTTTATGAAGTGATCAGCCTTAGCTTCTTCATCGGATGCAACATGAGGAGCAAATCTCAGTAAATTCGAGAACTTTGCAACATAGTCCTCAATATTCAGATTTCCCTGCTTTAAATTTGCAAACTCGGATCCCCTATTTTTCCTGTAAGAGGTAGGAAAGAAACGCTGATAAAATTCAGATTTAAAAATTTCCCAGGTAACAATCGTACCTCGACCCTCTAAAGCTTTCTTTGTCATGATCCACCAACTCTTAGCAACATCCAATAACTGATGAACAATTAATTTGATTCCACGATCATCTAGATACTCAAGAGATTCAAATAATTAATCCATATTCTCCAACCAGTTCTCACATTCTAATGCATTCTCGGTACCCTTCAACATCGGTGGGTGCAAAGACTGAAATCTGGCTAACAGTATCTCCATCGGAGTCGGAGTTATATCCATCTGAGTATGAGTAGCACTACCCTGATCTTCTGCCACTGGTATGTTCTGTCTAGGTCTACCACGACCTCTACCACGAGTAGCCATGTCTGATATACAATAGATCAAACATAGATAAATCACAATATCATAATCATCTCAATCTTGTATCAATCATCTCTGGCTCTAGAGACTCAATAATCTCAAAAATCTCAAATATAGCTCAACAATAGAGTATCTCAATTATGATCATTTATTTCACATTACGGCACAGTGAAAATGCTAGAAAATATATCACATGATCAAGCAATTCGAACTGACTCGATCTACGCTGTTCCCAAATATCATACGCTCTGATACCACCTATTGTGGGGCCCCGGGTCCGATATCTAATACTAATAATTTCAAATGTATCAAACCAAACGATTTAATAAAATATATAATTTCTTGTTCAGAAACTGACATATACATCGTCAGAATAATTTAAATGTCTCAAATGTTTGAAATATAATTTTCAACATGTCAAAATAACTAGTGAAAAAAGTAATCCAAACATCATCAAATAGCTCCTAAGACCCGAGAATCCCACTCTAACTCGTATCTCCTCGCCTGGAACTTGACTCTGGCATCCCAAGCCTCGCCTCACCTACCGTCAAGCACATGAAAACAAGAGGTAGCCGACGTGCCGGTGAGTATAAACCCAGTATGATATAATCAATAACATATGAGAATTTAATTTTCAAAATAGTTCATATAAATCCATAAAGATGCAATATAATGCAATGCCTGATCAGAAGCTGTGGGCTATCAATAAATTTCAAGATCAAGTGAATCATCTGGTCATAGGGTACCCAAGGAAAGAGAATCCCCCAGAAACATCCACCGACTCATCCGCTCGAGGTGGGGTGTTGTGTTCTACAATCCCAGGACTATGGTGCGCATATAGAGAGTGTTCAGGCCATAGCAGCGACCTCCGCATACACTATGCCAACTCAACTATAGCCCCATACGTCCAACAAATCAATATATCAAGGCGACCTCCGCCATATCAAATCTGAATCGAAAAGTGGCTCAATATGCAATGCAATGATGCATTTCAATCTCATCAAGTCAATATCATAATAAGCTCATCTCAAAAGATCAATCATAAAAAATACAAGTATTTCATCAAGCCATAGAATTTTCAGTTTAAAATAAAAATGATACTTTTACCTCGTACGTTACCGACCGTAACATACCTTTCAAATATTACCAAAAGAAGATCGAAATGTGTAGGTGAGAAGTCTTGAACCTTTGAATTCTACTATAACTCAAGAACTCGGATCATTTATCGAAACAGAGCAATTTCTGTACAAAATTCATAATTAATTCAATAATGCTTCGAATCAAAATCCGCAATTTGGATATTCAAGAAAACTCAAATCCCAAAAATTGTGTAAAGAAGGAATCCATATCATTTCTTAACTATAATATGACATAAAAATATTCATTGAATCATTTTGTCAAACACGTGACGTGCGTGCTAAAGAGTTAGCTCCTCTACAATTCCATTTCTTTTCCAAAATATCAATACATACAATACCATCAATCATTATATTAACAACTTTACCTCAACACTCAAACCAAACAACCCATTGTTTTCCCTTCAATCACTAACCCAAGGAAATAAGCTTTCTTACCTTGCTTCTAAACTCTTGAGGAGAAGAACTTTTAATCTCCAAGCAAAGATTAAGGCTTCAATCAAAGATTAATGTCTTGGAAGAAATTGGATTGAAGGAGAAATGAGGAACCCTAGCTCTAAACCGATGGAGAGAAATGAGGATGAGAAGAAATGATACAAAAATCATTCCCCAATCTAATATATACCATCCAAACCTCAAAACACGTTTTTTGTACAAGTGCTGGGCGCCATGGCGCGTGTTTTGGCGCAGGGTTGCGCACCATACTGCCCAACCACCAAAATTTCAGCAATGGGCGCGCCATAGCGCGGGATCTGGCGCAGGGGCGATCCGTATTCTGTCCAAAACGCATTTTTAGCTTCAGAATTTGCGAAAGTGGTAAACTTGAAAGTTGTAGCCCTATGTCTTGGCTTGCATCTCCAATTAACTTCATGTCATTTGGAGGTCTGAGTAAAAATTTATGCTCAATCTCCCAACATGTGTCATTGTAGGAACGACGATACGCACGACATACTTCGGGGCGCTTTTGGCTCGTCTTCCCTAATGATTTGACCAAAACTCAAAATAAGAAAGTTATAGCCTTATGTCTTATCTTTCTAATGAAAGTGGCCTCACATCAATTGGATCAATATACAAAAAATTATGCTAAAAACCACAACTACTGCCACATTTTTCATACCGTTTCTGCACTTCCATTACCTATTTAGGTCAAATTCAACCTTTGATTCTACCCATCCATTGTCTTTTCAATTCTATAACATTCATTACCATTCATACCATAACGTAAAGCCATAAACCATCACAACTACTGCCACAATTTTATTTTTTTTCAAAATTTGGGCATTATAATTCCTCCTCTCTAAAAATAGATTTCGTCCTCGAAATCACTCATCTCTTTCAAGTCTAAGATGTAATGATCAATTACTTCATTTGAATAACTCTGGATATTTATGTCTCATTTTATCTTCTATTTCCCAAGTTGCCTCTTCGACACCATGTCTGTTCCACTGTACTTTAATCAACGGAATCATTTTATTTCTGAGTTGCTTATCTTTTCTATCTAGAATTTTAATCGGTCTCTCAATGTAGATCAAATTCTGATCTAACTCAACTTCATCGGGTGGAAGTACATGAGAAGGATCTGGATGATATTTCCTCAACATGGACACATGAAAAATATCATGAACACCTGATAACGCAGGAGGAAGAGCTAATTTATAAGCCAAATCACTAACACGTTCCAAAATCTCATACGGACCTATGAATCTCGGTGATAATTTACCCTTCTTTCAAAATCTAACTGTACCACGAAAAGGAGATATTTTCAGAAAAACTCTGTCACCTTTCTCAAAAATCAACGGCCGTCTCCTGATGTTCGCATACATAGCCTGTCTATCCTGAGCAGCTCTCATACGACACTGAATCAATTTCACCTTCTCTGTCATATCTCTTATCATATCAGGTCCTACAATTGGTGCTTCAGATAAATCGTCCCAATACAGAGGAAATCGACACTTCCTGCCATATAGTGCTTCAAATGGTGACATTCCAATGCTCACTTGATAACTATTGTTATAAGAAAACTCGACAAGTGGTAACGAATCCTGCCAACCAATACCAAAATTCATCACTACAGCTCTCAGCATATCCTCTAATGTCTGAATAGTACGTTCTGACTGTCCGTCTGTCTGAGGATGATATGCTGTACTCAAATGCAAACGAGTACCAAGGGCCTCTTGTAAACTCTGCCAAAAATGAGAAGAAAATCTGGGATCACGATCTGATACAATTGACCTAGGCACACCATGCAATCTCAAAACTTCTCTGATGTACAATCTGGCCATCTGATCATCCCTATAGGTCATCTGATTAGGAATGAAACAAAAAGACTTGGTTAATCTGTCAACGATAACCCAAATTGCATCGCAACCCCTCGACGACCTCGGCAATTTCGTGACAAAGTCCATGATGATATGATCCCACTTCCATTCTAGAACTTTAAGGCTATGCAAAAGACCTCCTGGTAGCTTTCTTTCTGCTTTCACTTGTTGACAATTCAAACAACGAGATACAAATTCTGCTATGTCAGATTTCATTTTTTTTTCCACCAAAATTGTTACCGACCGTAACATACCTTTCAAATATTACCAAAAGAAGATCGAAATGTGTAGGTGAGAAGTCTTGAACCTCTGAATTCTACTATAACTCAAGAACTCGGATCATTTATCAAAACAGAGCAATTTCTGTACAAAATTCATAATTAATTCAATAATGCTTCGAATCAAGATCCGCAATTTGGATATTCAAGAAAACTCAAATCCCAACAATTGTGTAAAGAAGGAATCCATATCATTTCTTAACTGTAATATGACATAAAAACATTCATTGAATCATTTTGTCAAACACGTGACGTGCGTGCTAAAGAGTTAGCTCCTCTACAATTCCATTTCTTTTCCAAAATATCAATACATACAATACCATCAATCATTATACTAACAACTTTACCTCAACACTCAAACCAAACAACCCATTGTTTTCCCTTCAATCACTAACCCAAGGAAATAAGCTTTCTTACCTTGCTTCTAAACTCTTGAGGAGAAGAACTTCTAATCTCCAAGCAAAGATTAAGGCTTCAATAAAAGATTAATGTCTTGGAAGAAATTGGATTGAAGGAGAAATGAGGAACCCTAGCTCTAAACCGATGGAGAGAAATGAGGATGAGAAGAAATGATACAAAAATCATTCCCCAATCTAATATATACCATCCAAACCTCAAAACACGTTTTTTGTACAAGTGCTGGGCGCCATGGCGCGTGTTTTGGCGCAGGGGCGCGCACCATACTGCCCAACCACCAAAATTTCAGCAATGGGCGCGCCATAGCGCGGGATCTGGCGCAGGGGCGATCCGTATTCTGTCCAAAACGCATTTTTAGCTTCAGAATTTGCGAAAGTGGTAAACTTGAAAGTTGTAGCCCTATGTCTTGGCTTGCATCTCCAATTGGCCTCATGTCATTTGGAGGTATGAGTAAAAATTTATGCTCAATCTCCCAACATGTGTCATTTTAGGAACGACGATACGCACGACATACTTCGGGGCGCTTTTGGCTCGTCTTCCCTAATGATTTGACCAAAACTCAAAATAAGAAAGTTATAGCCTTATGTCTTATCTTTCTAATGAAAGTGGCCTCACATCAATTGGATCAATATACAAAAAATTATGCTAAAACCCACAACTACTGCCAAATTTTTCATACCGTTTCTGCACTTCCATTACCTATTTAGGTCAAATTCAACCTTTGATTCTACCCATCCATTGTCTTTTCAATTCTATAACATTCATTACCATTCATACCATAACGAAAAGCCATAAACCATCACAACTACTGCAACAATTTTATTTTTTTTCAAAATTCGGGCATTACAATTCCTCCTCTCTAAAAATAGATTTCGTCCTCGAAATCACTCATCTCTTTCAAGTCTAAGATGTAATGATCAATACTGAAAATAAAACCGAGAATAGAAGCGTACTTCATTTGAATAACTCTGGATATTTATGTCTCATTTTATCTTCTATTTCCCAAGTTGCCTCTTCGACACCATGTCTGTTCCACTGTACTTTAATCAACGGAATCATTTTATTTCTGAGTTGCTTATCTTTTCTATCAAGAATTTTAATCGGTCTCTCAATGTAGATCAAATTCTGATCTAACTCAACTTCATCGGGTGGAAGTACATGAGAAGGATCTGGATGATATTTCCTCAACATGGACACATGAAAAATATCATGAACACCTGATAACGCAGGAGGAAGAGCTAATTTATAAGCCAAATCACTAACACGTTCCAAAATCTCATACGGACCTATGAATCTCGGTGATAATTTACCCTTCTTTCAAAATCTAACTGTACCACGAAAAGGAGATATTTTCAGAAAAACTCTGTCACCTTTCTCAAAAATCAACGGCCGTCTCCTGATGTTCGCGTACATAGCCTGTCTATCCTGAGCAGCTCTCATACGACACTGAATCAATTTCACCTTCTCTGTCATATCTCTTATCATATCAGGTCCTACAATTGGTGCTTCAGATATATCGTCCCAATACAGAGGAAATCGACACTTCCTGCCATATAGTGCTTCAAATGGTGACATTCCAATGCTCACTTGATAACTATTGTTATAAGAAAACTCGACAAGTGGTAACGAATCCTGCCAACCAATACCAAAATTCATCACTACAGCTCTCAGCATATCCTCTAATGTCTGAATAGTACGTTCTGACTGTCCGTCTGTCTGAGGATGATATGATGTACTCAAATGCAAACGAGTACCAAGGGCCTCTTGTAAACTCTGCCAAAAATGAGAAGAAAATCTGGGATCACGATCTGATACAATTGACTTAGGCACACCATGCAATCTCAAAACTTCTCTGATGTACAATCTGGCCATCTGATCATGCCTATACGTCATCTTATTAGGAATGAAACAAAAAGACTTGGTTAATCTGTCAACGATAACCCAAATTGCATCGCAACCCCTCGACGACCTCGGCAATTTCGTGACAAAGTCCATGATGATATGATCCCACTTCCATTCTAGAACTTTAAGGCTATGCAAAAGACCTCCTGGTCGCTTTCTTTCTGCTTTCACTTGTTGACAATTCAAACAACGAGATACAAATTCTGCTATGTCAGATTTCATTTTTTTTTCCACCAAAATTGTTACCGACCGTAACATACCTTTCAAATATTACCAAAAGAAGATCGAAATGTGTAGGTGAGAAGTCTTGAACCTCTGAATTCTACTATAACTCAAGAACTCGGATCATTTATCAAAACAGAGCAATTTCTGTACAAAATTCATAATTAATTCAATAATGCTTCGAATCAAGATCCGCAATTTGGATATTCAAGAAAACTCAAATCCCAACAATTGTGTAAAGAAGGAATCCATATCATTTCTTAACTGTAATATGACATAAAAACATTCATTGAATCATTTTGTCAAACACGTGACGTGCGTGATAAAGAGTTAGCTCCTCTACAATTCCATTTCTTTTCCAAAATATCAATACATACAATACCATCAATCATTATACTAACAACTTTACCTCAACACTCAAACCAAACAACCCATTGTTTTCCCTTCAATCACTAACCCAAGGAAATAAGCTTTCTTACCTTGCTTCTAAACTCTTGAGGAGAAGAACTTCTAATCTCCAAGCAAAGATTAAGGCTTCAATAAAAGATTAATGTCTTGGAAGAAATTGGATTGAAGGAGAAATGAGGAACCCTAGCTCTAAACCGATGGAGAGAAATGAGGATGAGAAGAAATGATACAAAAATCATTCCCCAATCTAATATATACCATCCAAACCTCAAAACACGTTTTTTGTACAAGTGCTGGGCGCCATGGCGCGTGTTTTGGCGCAGGGGCGCGCACCATACTGCCCAACCACAAAAATTTCAGCAATGGGCGCGCCATAGCGCGGGATCTGGCGCAGGGGCGATCCGTATTCTGTCCAAAACGCATTTTTAGCTTCAGAATTTGCGAAAGTGGTAAACTTGAAAGTTGTAGCCCTATGTCTTGGCTTGCATCTCCAATTGGCCTCATGTCATTTGGAGGTCTGAGTAAAAATTTATGCTCAATCTCCCAACATGTGTCATTTTAGGAACGACGATACGCACGACATACTTCGGGGCGCTTTTGGCTCGTCTTCCCTAATGATTTGACCAAAACTCAAAATAAGAAAGTTATAGACTTATGTCTTATCTTTCTAATGAAAGTGGCCTCACATCAATTGGATCAATATACAAAAAATTATGCTAAAAACCACAACTACTGCCACATTTTTCATACCGTTTCTGCACTTCCATTACCTATTTAGGTCAAATTCAACCTTTGATTCTACCCATCCATTGTCTTTTCAATTCTATAACATTCATTACCATTCATACCATAACGTAAAGCCATAAACCATCACAACTACTGCAACAATTTTATTTTTTTTCAAAATTCGGGCATTACAATTCCTCCTCTCTAAAAATAGATTTCGTCCTCGAAATCACTCATCTCTTTCAAGTCTAAGATGTAATGATCAATACTGAAAATAAAACCGAGAATAGAAGCGTACTTCATTTGAATAACTCTGGATATTTATGTCTCATTTTATCTTCTATTTCCCAAGTTGCCTCTTCGACACCATGTCTGTTCCACTGTACTTTAATCAACGGAATCATTTTATTTCTGAGTTGCTTATCTTTTCTATCAAGAATTTTAATCGGTCTCTCAATGTAGATCAAATTCTGATCTAACTCAACTTCATCGGGTGGAAGTACATGAGAAGGATCTGGATGATATTTCCTCAACATGGACACATGAAAAATATCATGAACACCTGATAACGCAGGAGGAAGAGCTAATTTATAAGCCAAATCACTAACACGTTCCAAAATCTCATACGGACCTATGAATCTCGGTGATAATTTACCCTTCTTTCAAAATCTAACTGTACCACGAAAAGGAGATATTTTCAGAAAAACTCTGTCACCTTTCTCAAAAATCAACGGCCGTCTCCTGATGTTCGCATACATAGCCTGTCTATCCTGAGCAGCTCTCATACGACACTGAATCAATTTCACCTTCTCTGTCATATCTCTTATCATATCAGGTCCTACAATTGGTGCTTCAGATAAATCGTCCCAATACAGAGGAAATCGACACTTCCTGCCATATAGTGCTTCAAACGGTGACATTCCAATGCTCACTTGATAACTATTGTTATAAGAAAACTCGACAAGTGGTAACGAATCCTGCCAACCAATACCAAAATTCATCACTACAGCTCTCAGCATATCCTCTAATGTCTGAATAGTACGTTCTGACTGTCCGTCTGTCTGAGGATGGTATGCTGTACTCAAATGCAAACGAGTACCAAGGGCCTCTTCTAAACTCTGCCAAAAATGAGAAGAAAATCTGGGATCACGATCTGATACAATTGACTTAGGCACACCATGCAATCTCAAAACTTCTCTGATGTACAATCTGGCCATCTGATCATGCCTATACGTCATCTGATTAGGAATGAAACAAAAAGACTTGGTTAATCTGTCAACGATAACCCAAATTGCATCGCAACCCCTCGACGACCTCGGCAATTTCGTGACAAAGTCCATGATGATATGATCCCACTTCCATTCTAGAACTTTAAGGCTATGCAAAAGACCTCCTGGTCGCTTTCTTTCTGCTTTCACTTGTTGACAATTCAAACAACGAGATACAAATTCTGCTATGTCAGATTTCATTTTTTTTTCCACCAAAATTGTTACCGACCGTAACATACCTTTCAAATATTACCAAAAGAAGATCGAAATGTGTAGGTGAGAAGTCTTGAACCTCTGAATTCTACTATAACTCAAGAACTCGGATCATTTATCAAAACAGAGCAATTTCTGTACAAAATTCATAATTAATTCAATAATGCTTCGAATCAAGATCCGCAATTTGGATATTCAAGAAAACTCAAATCCCAACAATTGTGTAAAGAAGGAATCCATATCATTTCTTAACTGTAATATGACATAAAAACATTCATTGAATCATTTTGTCAAACACGTGACGTGCGTGCTAAAGAGTTAGCTCCTCTACAATTCCATTTCTTTTCCAAAATATCAATACATACAATACCATCAATCATTATACTAACAACTTTACCTCAACACTCAAACCAAACAACCCATTGTTTTCCCTTCAATCACTAACCCAAGGAAATAAGCTTTCTTACCTTGCTTCTAAACTCTTGAGGAGAAGAACTTCTAATCTCCAAGCAAAGATTAAGGCTTCAATAAAAGATTAATGTCTTGGAAGAAATTGGATTGAAGGAGAAATGAGGAACCCTAGCTCTAAACCGATGGAGAGAAATGAGGATGAGAAGAAATGATACAAAAATCATTCCCCAATCTAATATATACCATCCAAACCTCAAAACACGTTTTTTGTACAAGTGCTGGGCGCCATGGCGCGTGTTTTGGCGCAGGGGCGCGCACCATACTGCCCAACCACCAAAATTTCAGCAATGGGCGCGCCATAGCGCGGGATCTGGCGCAGGGGCGATCCGTATTCTGTCCAAAACGCATTTTTAGCTTCAGAATTTGCGAAAGTGGTAAACTTGAAAGTTGTAACCCTATGTCTTGGCTTGCATCTCCAATTGGCCTCATGTCATTTGGAGGTCTGAGTAAAAATTTATGCTCAATCTCCCAACATGTGTCATTTTAGGAACGACGATACGCACGACATACTTCGGGGCGCTTTTGGCTCGTCTTCCCTAATGATTTGACCAAAACTCAAAATAAGAAAGTTATAGACTTATGTCTTATCTTTCTAATGAAAGTGGCCTCACATCAATTGGATCAATATACAAAAAATTATGCTAAAAACCACAACTACTGCCACATTTTTCATACCGTTTCTGCACTTCCATTACCTATTTAGGTCAAATTCAACCTTTGATTCTACCCATCCATTGTCTTTTCAATTCTATAACATTCATTACCATTCATACCATAACGTAAAGCCATAAACCATCACAACTACTGCAACAATTTTATTTTTTTTCAAAATTCGGGCATTACAATTCCTCCTCTCTAAAAATAGATTTCGTCCTCGAAATCACTCATCTCTTTCAAGTCTAAGATGTAATGATCAATACTGAAAATAAAACCGAGAATAGAAGCGTTCTTCATTTGAATAACTCTGGATATTTATGTCTCATTTTATCTTCTATTTCCCAAGTTGCCTCTTCGACACCATGTCTGTTCCACTGTACTTTAATCAACGGAATCATTTTATTTCTGAGTTGCTTATCTTTTCTATCAAGAATTTTAATCGGTCTCTCAATGTAGATCAAATTCTGATCTAACTCAACTTCATCGGGTGGAAGTACATGAGAAGGATCTGGATGATATTTCCTCAACATGGACACATGAAAAATATCATGAACACCTGATAACGCAGGAGGAAGAGCTAATTTATAAGCCAAATCACTAACACGTTCCAAAATCTCATACGGACCTATGAATCTCGGTGATAATTTACCCTTCTTTCAAAATCTAACTGTACCACGAAAAGGAGATATTTTCAGAAAAACTCTGTCACCTTTCTCAAAAATCAACGGCCGTCTCCTGATGTTCGCATACATAGCCTGTCTATCCTGAGCAGCTCTCATACGACACTGAATCAATTTCACCTTCTCTGTCATATCTCTTATCATATCAGGTCCTACAATTGGTGCTTCAGATAAATCGTCCCAATACAGAGGAAATCGACACTTCCTGCCATATAGTGCTTCAAATGGTGACATTCCAATGCTCACTTGATAACTATTGTTATAAGAAAACTCGACAAGTGGTAACGAATCCTGCCAACCAATACCAAAATTCATCACTACAGCTCTCAGCATATCCTCTAATGTCTGAATAGTACGTTCTGACTGTCCGTCTGTCTGAGGATGGTATGCTGTACTCAAATGCAAACGAGTACCAAGGGCCTCTTCTAAACTCTGCCAAAAATGAGAAGAAAATCTGGGATCACGATCTGATACAATTGACTTAGGCACACCATGCAATCTCAAAACTTCTCTGATGTACAATCTGGCCATCTGATCATGCCTATACGTTATCTGATTAGGAATGAAACAAAAAGACTTGGTTAATCTGTCAACGATAACCCAAATTGCATCGCAACCCCTCGACGACCTCGGCAATTTCGTGACAAAGTCCATGATGATATGATCCCACTTCCATTCTAGAACTTTAAGGCTATGCAAAAGACCTCCTGGTCGCTTTCTTTCTGCTTTCACTTGTTGACAATTCAAACAACGAGATACAAATTCTGCTATGTCAGATTTCATTTTTTTTTCCACCAAAATTGTTACCGACCGTAACATACCTTTCAAATATTACCAAAAGAAGATCGAAATGTGTAGGTGAGAAGTCTTGAACCTTTGAATTCTACTATAACTCAAGAACTCGGATCATTTATCAAAACAGAGCAATTTCTGTACAAAATTCAAAATTAATTCAATAATGCTTCGAATCAAGATCCGCAATTTGGATATTCAAGAAAACTCAAATCCCAACAATTGTGTAAAGAAGGAATCCATATCATTTCTTAACTGTAATATGACATAAAAACATTCATTGAATCATTTTGTCAAACACGTGACGTGCGTGCTAAAGAGTTAGCTCCTCTACAATTCCATTTCTTTTCCAAAATATCAATACATACAATACCATCAATCATTATACTAACAACTTTACCTCAACACTCAAACCAAACAACCCATTGTTTTCCCTTCAATCACTAACCCAAGGAAATAAGCTTTCTTACCTTGCTTCTAAACTCTTGAGGAGAAGAACTTCTAATCTCCAAGCAAAGATTAAGGCTTCAATAAAAGATTAATGTCTTGGAAGAAATTGGATTGAAGGAGAAATGAGGAACCCTAGCTCTAAACCGATGGAGAGAAATGAGGATGAGAAGAAATGATACAAAAATCATTCCCCAATCTAATATATACCATCCAAACCTCAAAACACGTTTTTTGTACAAGTGCTGGGCGCCATGGCGCGTGTTTTGGCGCAGGGGCGCGCACCATACTGCCCAACCACCAAAATTTCAGCAATGGGCGCGCCATAGCGCGGGATCTGGCGCAGGGGCGATCCGTATTCTGTCCAAAACGCATTTTTAGCTTCAGAATTTGCGAAAGTGGTAAACTTGAAAGTTGTAGCCCTATGTCTTGGCTTGCATCTCCAATTGGCCTCATGTCATTTGGAGGTCTGAGTAAAAATTTATGCTCAATCTCCCAACATGTGTCATTTTAGGAACGACGATACGCACGACATACTTCGGGGCGCTTTTGGCTCGTCTTCCCTAATGATTTGACCAAAACTCAAAATAAGAAAGTTATAGACTTATGTCTTATCTTTCTAATGAAAGTGGCCTCACATCAATTGGATCAATATACAAAAAATTATGCTAAAAACCACAACTACTGCCACATTTTTCATACCGTTTCTGCACTTCCATTACCTATTTAGCTCAAATTCAACCTTTGATTCTACCCATCCATTGTCTTTTCAATTCTATAACATTCATTACCATTCATACCATAACGTAAAGCCATAAACCATCACAACTACTGCAACAATTTTATTTTTTTTCAAAATTCGGGCATTACAATTCCTCCTCTCTAAAAATAGATTTCGTCCTCGAAATCACTCATCTCTTTCAAGTCTAAGATGTAATGATCAATACTGAAAATAAAACCGAGAATAGAAGCGTACTTCATTTGAATAACTCTGGATATTTATGTCTCATTTTATCTTCTATTTCCCAAGTTGCCTCTTCGACACCATGTCTGTTCCACTGTACTTTAATCAACTGAATCATTTTATTTCTGAGTTGCTTATCTATTCTATCTAGAATTTTAATCGGTCTCTCAATGTAGATCAAATTCTGATCTAACTCAACTTCATCGGGTGGAAGTACATGAGAAGGATCTGGATGATATTTCCTCAACATGGACACATGAAAAATATCATGAACACCTGATAACGCAGGAGGAAGAGCTAATTTATAAGCCAAATCACTAACACGTTCCAAAATCTCATACGGACCTATGAATCTCGGTGATAATTTACCCTTCTTTCAAAATCTAACTGTACCACGAAAAGGAGATATTTTCAGAAAAACTCTGTCACCTTTCTCAAAAATCAACGGCCGTCTCCTGATGTTCGCATACATAGCCTGTCTATCCTGAGCAGCTCTCATACGACACTGAATCAATTTCACCTTCTCTGTCATATCTCTTATCATATCAGGTCCTACAATTGGTGCTTCAGATAAATCGTCCCAATACAGAGGAAATCGACACTTCCTGCCATATAGTGCTTCAAATGGTGACATTCCAATGCTCACTTGATAACTATTGTTATAAGAAAACTCGACAAGTGGTAACGAATCCTGCCAACCAATACCAAAATTCATCACTACAGCTCTCAGCATATCCTCTAATGTCTGAATAGTACGTTCTGACTGTCCGTCTGTCTGAGGATGATATGCTGTACTCAAATGCAAACGAGTACCAAGGGCCTCTTGTAAACTCTGCCAAAAATGAGAAGAAAATCAGGGATCACGATCTGATACAATTGACTTAGGCACACCATGCAATCTCAAAACTACTCTGATGTACAATCTGGCCATCTGATCATGCCTATACGTCATCTGATTAGGAATGAAACAAAAAGACTTGGTTAATCTGTCAACGATAACCCAAATTGCATCGCAACCCCTCGACGACCTCGGCAATTTCGTGACAAAGTCCATGATGATATGATCTCACTTCCATTCTAGAACTTTAAGGCTATGCAAAAGACCTCCTGGTCGCTTTCTTTCTGCTTTCACTTGTTGACAATTCAAACAACGAGATACAAATTCTGCTATGTTAGATTTCATTCTTTTCCACCAAAATTGTTTCTTCAAATCATTGTACATCTTTTTACTTCCAGGGTGTACACTGAACATACTGCAATTAGCATCACGCAAAATCTGTATCCTAAACTCTGAAATATTAGGAACTACAATACGATCATTCACAAACAAAATACCCTCATTATTGACCTGAAATTCTGATTGATGTCCTGATTTGAAAAGTTCAACTGATTTCTGAATGCTTTGATCTAACTTTTGGGCCTCTCTAATTTTGACAAACAACTCGGGTTCTGCCTGACTCATAAATACTCTTACAGGTTGAGTATCTACCACAAAATCCAAACCAGAAAGACAACATTCTTCTACTAAATCAGATACACTGCTAGTGATCAAGGACATATTACATACTTTTCTGCTCAAAGCATCGGCTGCTGCATTAGACTTTCCTGGATAATATTTTATTTCGCAATCATAGTCTTTCAACAAATCTAACCAATGCCTCTGTCTCATGTTCAACTCTGCTTGTGAAAAGTGGTATTTCAAACTCTTTTGATCAGTGAATATCTAAAATGTCTCCCCATACAAGTAGTGACGCTAAATCTTTAGGGCAAAAACCACTGCTGCTAGTTCCAAGTCATGAACGGGGTATCTAGACTCATGTGGCTTCAACTATCTTGAAGCATAGGCAACCACACAGCCATGCTGCATTAATACACAACCCAATCCTTGTTGTGAAGCATCAGTGTGCACTGTAAATCCTCCTACACCTGATGGAATAGTCAGAACTGGAGCACTAGTCAATCTATGCTTAAGTTCAACAAAACTAGCCTCACATTCCGGTGACCAAATAAATGGTGCATTCTTTTGTGTCAGTTGCGTAATTGGCCTCGCAATCTGTGAGAATCCTTCAATAAATCTGCGATAATAGCCTGATAAACCCATAAAACTGCGTGCCTCAGGAACTGATGTCGGTCTAGACCAATTGATGACTGCCTCAACTTTACTCGGATCAACTGATATACCAGCACTCGAAATCACATGTCCAAGGAATACCACTCTATCCAACCAAAACTCGCATTTGGATAATTTTAGCATACAACTTTTCAGTTCTCAAAATCTGCAGTGCAACTCAATTTTAGATTTTGAATAAATAAGAATATCATCAATGAAGATCACAACAAATTGATCTATATACCGTTGAAACACACGGTTCATAAAATCCATAAATACCGCAGGTGCATTGGTCAACCCAAAAGGCATAACCAAAAATTCAAAATGCCCATACCTTGTACGAAAAGCAGTCTTAGGCACATCTGTCTCTCTAACTCTTAACTGATGATATCCGGATCTTAAATCAATCTTAGAAAATACAGAAGAACCCTGCAACTGGTCAAAGAGACATTCAATCCTTGGCAAAGGATACTTATTCTTTATTGTGGCTTTATTCAACTGTCTATAATCGACACAAAGCCTCATAGACCCATCTTTCTTCTTCTCGAATAAAACCGGAGCACCTCAAGGTGAAACACTTGGTCTTATATATCCTTTAGTTAATGGATCCTCAAGTTGTTCCTTTAGTTCCTTCAGTTCAATTGGCGCCATCCTATAAGGAGCTCTAGAAATAGGCTGTGTACCTAGCATCAACTCAATGTTGAACTCAACCTCTCGGACTGGAGGAAATCCTGGAATTTCATCTGGAAATACATCTGAAAATTCACTAACAATTGGAATATCTGCCAATTTAGGTACTGACCTTGAAATATCAATCGCATAAACCAAGAAACATTCGGCTCCTTTCTGCAACAAACAAGTCATGGACAAAACAGATATCAAAGGAATCTTAGCTCGAGAACCTTTGCCATAGAATTTCCAGTGATCTGTCATATGAGGCCTAAACTTAACAATTTTCTGAAAACAATCTACAGTAGCCCTGTATCCTTTCAACATGTCAATACCAACTATGCAGTAAAAATCAGACATCTCCAATATAATACAATCAAGCTCAATGACATTACCCTCACAACGAAATTCACAACCACTTATCATTTCAGCTGACCTCATCACTTTGCCCAGTGGAGTAGAAATAGATAAGGTAGATGATAATGGTATAGAATGCAACGAATGCAATGTGACAATGTGCTCAGATATGAAAGTATGTGATGCACCCGTATCCATCAAAACATAAGCAGGATAACCTGAGAGAAAACAATTACCTGCAATGACATTATCTGGAGCATGATGTGCCTCATCCTCAGTGAGTGCAAAAACTCGAGCCTGCTGTCTAGGTGGATGTCCTGCCCTGTGGCCACCACTCTGTTTGTTCTGATCTGACCGGTTTGATTGCTGATAAGAATGAACTGTAGGGGTCTGACGATTCTGGTGAGGTGTCTGTCTCGATGATCCCCCACTCTGAGATATTTCACTGCCACGATTAGGACACACTCGAGCATAATGTCCCACCTGGTTACACAAGTGGCAAGCTTCTGAGATTCCTCTACACCGATCGGTATAATGTCTACCACCACACTGACCACAAGTTGTGCCTGAATAACCAGTGCTCTGAACTGAACCAGACTATCTCGATCAACTAGAATTCGAAAAATTACTGCCATGCCTCTTAAATTGCTTCCCTCTAGCCCAAAACTGCTCTCTTATGTTGCCACTATTACCCTGTCTGAACTGCTGTCGGAACTGTGGCTGTTGGGGTCTTTGCGAATACTAAGAACCTCTCTGCCTATTGATTCCGGTTTCAGCTCCCTTTTCTCTATCAAGAGCCTCAGCAAAAGTGTTAGGCCTTCCAATATTAACCAGGGTAAAGATATCAGGATTAAGACCGTTTATGAAGTGATCAGCCTTAGCTTCTTCATCGGATGCAACATGAGGAGCAAATCTCAGTAAATTCGAGAACTTTGCAACATAGTCCTCAATATTCAGATTTTCCTGCTTTAAATTTGCAAACTCGGATCCCCTATCTTTCCTGTAAGAGGTAGGAAAGAAACGCTGATAAAATTCAGATTTAAAAATTTCCCAGGTAACAATCGTACCTCGACCCTCTAAAGCTTTCTTTGTCATGATCCACCAACTCTTAGCAACATCCAATAACTGATGAACAACTAATTTGATTCTACGATCATCTGGATACTCAAGAGATTCAAATAATTAATCCATATTCTCCAACCAGTTCTCACATTCTAATGCATTCTCGGTACCCTTCAACATCGGTGGGTGCAAAGACTGAAATCTGGCTAACAGTATCTCCATCGGAGTCGGAGTTATATCCATCTGAGTATGAGTAGCACTACCCTGATCTTCTGCCACTGGTATGTTCTGTCTAGGTCTACCACGACCTCTACCACGAGTAGCCATGTCTGATATACAATAGATCAAACATAGATAAATCACAATATCATAATCATCTCAATCTTGTATCAATCATCTCTGGCTCTATAGACTCAATAATCTCAAAAATCTCAAATATAGCTCAACAATAGAGTATCTCAATTATGATCATTTATTTCACATTACGGCACAGTGAAAATGCTAGAAAATATATCACATGATCAAGCAATTCGAACTGACTCGATCTACCCTGTTCCCAAATATCATACGCTCTGATACCACCTAATGTGGGGCCCCGGGTCCGATATCTAATACTAATAATTTTAAATGTATCAAACCAAACGATTTAATAAAATATATAATTTCTTGTTCACAAACTGACATAAACATCGTCAGAATAATTTAAATGTCTCAAATGTTTGAAATATATATTTCAACATGACAAAATAACTAGTGAACAAAAGTAATCCAAACATCATCAAATAGCTCCTAAGACCCGAGAATCCCACTCTAACTCGTATCTCCTCGCCTGGAACTTGACTCTGGCATCCCAAGCCTCGCCTCACCTACCGTCAAGCACATGAAAACAAGAGGTAGCCGACGTGCCGGTGAGTATAAACCCAGTATGATATAATCAATAACATATGAAAATTTAATTTTCAAAATAGTTCATATAAATCCATAAAGATGCAATATAATGCAATGCATGATCAGAAGCTGTGGGCTATCAATAAATTTCAAGATCAAGTGAATCATCTGGTCATAGGGTACCCAAGGAAAGAGAATCCCCCAGCAACATCCACCGACTCATCCGCTCGAGGTGGGGTGTTGTGTTCTACAATCCCAGGACTATGGTGCGCCTATAGATAGTGTTCAGGCCATAGCAGCGACCTCCGCATACACTTTGCCAACTCAACTATAGCCCCATACGTCCAACAAATCAATATATCAAGGCGACCTCCGCCATATCAAATCTGAATCGAAAAGTGGCTCAATATGCAATGCAATGATGCATTTCAATCTCATCAAGTCAATATCATAATAAGCTCATCTCAAAAGATCAATCATCAAAAATCACAAGTATTTCATCAAGCCATAGAATTTTCAGTTTAAAATAAAAATGATACTTTTACCTCGTATGTTACCGACCGTAACATACCTTTCAAATATTACCAAAAGAAGATCGAAATGTGTAGGTGAGAAGTCTTGAACCTCTGAATTCTACTATAACTCAAGAACTCGGATCATTTATCAAAACAGAGCAATTTCTGTACAAAATTCATAATTAATTCAATAATGCTTCGAATCAAGATCCGCAATTTGGATATTCAAGAAAACTCAAATCCCAACAATTGTGTAAAGAAGGAATCCATATCATTTCTTAACTGTAATATGACATAAAAACATTCATTGAATCATTTTGTCAAACACGTGACGTGCGTGCTAAAGAGTTAGCTCCTCTACAATTCCATTTATTTTCCAAAATATCAATACATACAATACCATCAATAATTATATTAACAACTTTACCTCAACACTCAAACCAAACAACCCATTGTTTCCCCTTCAATCACTAACCCAAGGAAATAAATTTTCTTACCTTGCTTCTAAACTCTTGAGGAGAAGAACTTCTAATCTCCAAGCAAAGATTAAGGCTTCAATCAAAGATTAATGTCTTGGAAGAAATTGGATTGAAGGAGAAATGAGGAACCCTAGCTCTAAACCGATGGAGAGAAATGAGGATGAGAAGAAATGATACAAAAATCATTCCCCAATCTAATATATACCATCCAAACCTCAAAACACGTTTTTTGACAAGTGCTGGGCGCCATGGCGCGTGTTTTGGCGCAGGGCGCGCACCATACTGCCCAACCACCAAAATTTCAGCAATGGGCGCGCCATAGCACGGGATCTGGCGCAGGGGCGATCCGTATTCTGTCAAAAACGCATTTTTAGCTTCAGAATTTGCGAAAGTGGTAAACTTGAAAGTTGTAGCCCTATGTCTTGGCTTGCATCTCCAATTGGCCTCATGTCATTTGGAGGTCTGAGTAAAAATTTATGCTCAATCTCCCAACATGTGTCATTGTAGGAATGACGATACGCACGACATACTTCGGGGCGCTTTTGGCTCGTCTTCCCTAATGATTTGACCAAAACTCAAAATAAGAAAGTTATAGCCTTATGTCTTATCTTTCTAATGAAAGTGGCCTCACATCAATTGGATAAATATACAAAACATTATGCTAAAAACCACAACTACTGCCACATTTTTCATACCGTTTCTGCACTTCCATTACCTATTTAGCTCAAATTCAACCTTTGATTCTACCCATCCATTATCTATTCAATTCTATAACATTCATTACGATTCATACCATAACATAAAGCCATAAACCATCACAACTACTGCCACAATTTTATTTTTTTTCAAAATTCGGGCGTTACAATTTATTTAAGTGGGAGATGAACTATAGAGCCCAAATTCAATACACGTAAAACTCATGCATTTATTTAATTGTTAAATTTTTATTTAAGTTTATAAATATTTTTAGCTATGCATGAATTATGAATTTGCATTATTCTAAATTTTTTATGTTTATGTGATGCACGTTAAAATGTTTCTTAAGTATCATGTTTCAGGAGATTATTCCATGCAGGGTCGAGGAAAAGAGACCAGCGACAATTTTGGCGACTTTAAAATGTGGTATTTTAATTTAAGTTAGGATTTGGGCATTTTAAATGATTTATTTAGTCTTAACATTTTAAAACCTAATTTAATTATTATGTGAATTTTCAAGATTTTTAAACTTTTAAAGGTTATCAATTGTGTATTTTAATTTTTTAATACGGGATTGTTAGTAAAGTTAATAGTGGGTTAGTATTTTAATTAGCATGCTAATTATCATTTAATAAAATTCTTTCCTTAATTACTTTCAAACTCACGCACACACGCCACTAACCCACACACATACACGCCGATGCACACAAACACACAATTCATTTTCACTTCCACTTCATTTCTTTGAGTAAGAGGCTAGGGTTCTTGGAGAGTTCAGCAGCCGCCCCTGTAGAACCCGTTAAATCAGACTACCTATAACCCATGCATAATTTCTAGTATTTAAATTAAAATGATTTCTTTATTATTTAAAGCATTTTTAAAGTTGTTAGTCATGATTGTTTATTTTAAATCGCGTATGTATAGTTTTGTCTTTTCAGTTAACTAAGTGAGGTCGGACTGGAGTTGGAGTATTGAGATAAAATTTAACATTAAGAAAACATTCCTAGAATTCATTTAAGATAAATAATAAGTTACTTTATTGTAAAAGAAATATAAGGAATTATTTAAGTAATTTGATATAAGTAGTAAATAAGTTCATTTAGGTTCAATAATTGATTTATTAATTCACTAAAATATTTAATGGGTAGATAAAACACTAAAGATTTAAAATTCAATAATTAAAAAATATTTTCCCTCCATTTTTATTCAATTTTCGGCCACTACCCTTTAAGATTTAATTAAATTTGTCAACTCTCCATTTTGATATCTTTCCTTTTCCCTTCATGGTAGAATAATTCCTTCCACTTTAAATCCTCAATAATTATTAATTAAGCAATATTTTACCCATTTTTAAAAGCTATAATTCGGTCCTCTTAAACAATTCAAAGATTTGTTTTGACAACTCAACATTTGATATCATTCCTTACTCTTTTCTTGGGAGATAATTCCCCCACTTTTTAATCACCAAGTAATTATTAAATAAGCAAATTTTTCTACCTTATTTATCATAGAAAAATCTGCCATGCACCTCCTAATTATCCTTCAAATCCCTTGATATCACATAGCATTCCATATCTCACAAACTAGAAAGATAGCAAGATTATTCTCTTCCTTTTATCTTGCAACCTCCCATTTATTTCCCTAGCCTTCCCTCCCACTGCTTAGTCTCGAAATTCAGTAGGTTTTCAGAGAGAAAAATCGTGATTTCCTAGGGAGAAATAAGAGAGAAAAACAAGAAGCAAAGCAACTCCGTCTCCTCCGCGCCGCGTCGTCATAATCATTTGTTTTCTTTCAACACAAATTTCCAGGCATGTATATACGTTTCTTTTCTCTTCAATCAAGTTATATAAATAATTTAAAAAATTACACGTACATGAATCATGAAGCAAAAAAAATCGATTTGTGGACAGCAATTTTCGGAAAACATGTACAGAATTTTCGGCTCTTCCCACATGCACTTCACGTTCCTTGTTGTTTTTGTGGTTGCAGGGTTGGCTCGATTTCCAAGGGCTCAAGGCTGCTTTTAGACATGATATAGGGTGTGTTAGGAAGGGAGTTGTCCATTGGTTTAAGCCCCTTTCCCCCTTGCATCACGTTTTGACA
The DNA here is from genome assembly GCF_025594145.1 of Primulina tabacum. NCBI lineage: Eukaryota > Viridiplantae > Streptophyta > Magnoliopsida > Lamiales > Gesneriaceae > Primulina > Primulina tabacum. The sequence goes on from NC_134555.1 coordinate 27,839,690, forward strand.
GCAACTCCCCAGCATGTCATTTTTGTGTCTCGATTTGCTTGTTTATTGTCTACGGTGAAGATTCTGATCTTGGCTGCCCTAGGGGCTATAGCTATGGTTAGACCCTCTCCTTGGTGTGTCTAAGATGTGACCAAGTCGGCCTTTCAGGGCTTGGTCCATGGTTGCATCAGTTTTTAAAAACAAAACAAGTGCAGCCCCTTCGTTTTCATCTTCGGCTGTGTAAGTGTGTGTTCGGTTTTGTGGTTGGGTGTGGATCTTTGTTGGCTTCTGGCCCTTACCCACGGTTCAAACCATACCTCTTCATGTATAGATCATGCCATGGTCAATCAAATGGCCACTGGCATTGTCCATGACAGCAAGAACAATTGCAACACCCCACGCGTTCATATGCGCTCTCGGGTGAGAGTTTCGAGTTGTTCCGGTGTTGTTTGGATTGTGGCTGGCCTAGGGACCTTAGCCATGGTTCAAACCATACCTTAGGATGTTGGTAAGAGGCTCTGGTTGGTGGTTCAAGCCCCAATGGCGAATAGTCTCGAAAAAGAAGCATGCGAGCGTAAGCGCTGCTGCTTTATTTTTTACAGCAAGTTGGTGCTCCTGTTCAGAGGCTCATTTGAGTTCTTGGTTGGCTTTTAGCCTATGGCCTTGGACTGGATGGTGCCTCATCAAGTTAGAAAGGTCATGTTTTTGGCCGATCGTGATTCGGTTGAGTGTAGAGGTCGTACGAGAATTTACGGTGCAATGTGCCAAAATGACTCTCGAAAGAGCATTTCATGTTTTTGGCCTCCATTCCAAAAATTTTGAGTACTGTAATTTTAAGAGCATTATGTCATCATTTTAGGTGTATTTTAATAATGACTAAATGATGTTTCGGTGTTGGTTCGGGTTGGCACGGAGTCATGATTAAATACTAAGTCTTTGGGCGTAATTGTCTCGTTTTTTTGATTCAATTACGAAGTTTTGAGATATATGCGATATTGCTTGTGGCCACTTCACTATCATGGGATTGCAGCTTATCATGGGATTATTACTTCACCCGGTGGTCACTGACCGGTTCATGTTCATGTATTGGTACGGATATCCAGTCCAAGGGCTGTGATGATCTCTACCGCACAGTATACTATGGTTTTGTCTGATCAGACAATTCAGTTCATTTTATGGGCCACTTGCGTAGAACATATTCTCAACAGAAAAGTATTATATGCTATTTCATGACAGGGCTCTATCGAGCAAACATTTCACTTACGATTTTCAGTTCAGTTATGCACGTATTTATAATTATTCATGGCATGATTTCCACGTCACACTTTACGATATGATATTTTTACATGGCATGAAACTTTATGATATATTTACTTGTTATCTACGATATACGCATGCTGAGTTTTTAGACTCACTAGACTTGATTATTGTAGGTAGTGATGAGGTCGGGACCGAGGGCGGGGACCAGTGAGCCATCTTGGGTCGGCAGTAGTAGGAACCCGAGGACCACATTTATCAGTTTATTTATTATTTTATGCAAACTCATTTTTTTATGATGAATTATTTTAAGTTGTTTTTTTGAAACAGATATTTACTTCCGCTGCTATTTTGACATTTAAACTTTTATTTCGCTGTTACATTAAACATTAAAACTTTTATTCAGTTTATTTTATAATTGAGACAAGTTAATTACTTTTAAAGAAAAAATTTTAAATTATTCCGCAAGTTTTCAAGTACGAATTTCGGGCCTCTACAGCTGGTATCAGAGCCTATGTTCTTGTAAAGGGTTGTACTAGTACTGATCTCGAGAAGCTCACGAAGTCACGTCTTCGGTCGTTAAGTTTTACGTTTACGGATTTCTTTTAAAGCATGAAATATTTTAACAGCATGTTTTCATGAAATATTTTATGTTCAGATTATGATTACGCTGTATTTATTTAAATTTAAAGAAATAATAGAGATTATGCATGTTAATTACGTATGGGTTATGCATGGAACAGTATGCCCCCTAGACGCATTCTTGAGCGTACGAGAGATGATGAGCCTCACCAGGATGACGGTGAGAATCAGAGGCAGGAGAGAGATTTAACACCTCCACCTCCACCTGACATGAATGCCCAGATGCTAGTTGGAATGACTCAGTTCTTCGCACAGTTTGCGGGGAACAATGTTGTGGCAGCCAGGCCGATAGGGCCAGAGGCTACTTATGAGCGCTTCATGAAGATGAGGCCGAAGGAGTTTTCAGGGACGACAGATCCCATGATTGCCGAGAGCTGGATTAAGTCCCTCGAGGTTATCTTCGAGTTCATGGAGCTTGGAGATGCAGACAGAGTTCGTTGTGCCACCTATCTATTCGGAGGAGATGCCCGCTTATGGTGGGAAGGAGCATCAGTAGCCCTGAACTTGGCTACAATGAATTGGACGCGCTTCACGGAGGTATTCTACTCCAAATATTTTACTGATGAGGTGCGTTCCAGGTTGACCAGGGAGTTCATGACCCTGAGGCAGGGAGATATGACTGTTACGGAGTTCATCCGTAATTTCTAGAGGGGTTGCCATTTTGTGCCCCTAATTGCCAACGATGCCGGAGCAAAGTTTAGACACTTTCTGGATGGTCTGCGGCCGATCTTGCGCCGTGATGTTAGGGTGGCTGGCCCTACCACTTTTGAAATCGCCGTTTCTAGAGCTCTGGCTGCAGAGCAAGATCAAATTGACATTGAGAGGGATCGCCAGGACAAGCGACCCGTACAAGTACCGCACCGCCCTCCTGCTCAGCAGCAGCATCAGAACAAGAGGCCTTTCCATGGCCCACCCAAGAACAGAGGACAGCGACAGCAGCAGCAGGGACGTGCAGCCCCAAGGACCTTTGAGCACCCAGTCTTTCCCAAGTGCACACGCCGCCATGCTGGAGCGTGTATGTATGGCTCAGGGAAGTGCTATAAATGTGGTAGTCCAGACCACTTGCTACAGTAGTGCCCGCAGAGGAGTCTGCCTACCCAAGGCAGAGTTTTTGCTCTCCATGCAGCGGAGACAAACCCAGACACCATGCTCATGCCAGATATTTTAAAGCTTTAAGTTAATATTTGAAATTCATTGTTTTGGGAATCTGGATTAAGATTTTGAACATAGAATTGATGATAGGATTGCATGCTCTAATCAGTGTTATTTTCGGGAATTAGGTTAGAAGAACTTTGACCTTCGCATGTCTATAAGTTAGTTCTTGTAATTATTGGGTTCAGCTTGACGTACCAACCTTTCAGGGAGAATTTTTATAGCTGGTTCGGCTACCAAAGCCTTGATAGATTCAGGGGCTACACATTCATTCATTTCGGAGACCTTTGCTAACTTTCTAAAGGTCAAGACCGTTGGGCTAGATGTAGCCTATTCAGTAGTATTGCCTTCTGGTGAGGAGATGGCAGTTACCAATGTGATCCGAGACATAGACCTCGAGCTTCATGGCAATCTTGTTTATGCGGATCTGATCGTGTTGCCGATGCCAGAGTTTGACATCATACTGGGGATGGACTGGCTATTGCGGAACAAAGTTTTGATTGACTTCCAGCGGAGATCTGTTCTAGTCCGACCGCCTGGGATGGCGCAGTTCTTATTCGAACCAGACAGGTACTTTCTTTTACCATGCATTATACCTTGTGTCCAGGCTAGGAAGCTCATGCGTAGAGGGTGTGGGGCGTTTTTAGCGACTTTTGTATCCCTTCCCGAGGCACCCAGTCAGTCAGCCTCCGATGTTCCCATTGTTAGAGATTTTCTAGACGTTTTTTCTGAGGACGTCTCCGGTATGCCACCTGAGAGAGAGGTGGAGTTTTCGATTGAGCTTATGCCAGGTACGGTACCGATCTCAAAAGCACCGTACCGACTAGCACCGACAGAGATTGCAGAACTCAAGAAGCATATTCAGGAACTTCTTGACAAGGAGTTCATTCCCCCGAGTTTTTCACCATGGGGCGCGCCAGTCTTATTTGTGAAGAAGAAGGATGGTACTATGAGGCTCTGTATTGATTATCGGGAGTTGAACAAGGTTACAATGAAGAACAAGTACCCACTTCCGCGGATTGAGGACTTATTTGATCAGTTGCAGGGAGCTTCGGTATTCTCCAAGATTGATCTGCGTTCCGGTTATCATCAGTTGAGGGTGAAAGATGCTGATGTTTCCAAGACTGCTTTTAGGACTCGTTATGGCCACTACGAGTTCCTTGTGATGCCGTTTGGTTTGACGAATGCGACAGCGATCTTCATGGATCTCATGAATCGCGTATTTCAGCCGTATCTTGATCGGTTTTTGATAGTATTCATAGACGACATTCTCGTCTACTTGAAGAATCATGAGGATCACAGCAGACATCTGACCACAGTTTTGCAGACCTTGCAAAAGCACAAGTTATTCGCAAAGTTCAATAAATGCGAATTCTGGTTAGAGAAGGTGGCATTCTTAGGCCACATTATTTCTAGCAGTGGTATTGAGGTAGACCCAGCGAAAGTTGCAGCAGTCAGAGATTGGGTTTTGCCGCAGAATGCATAAGAGATCCGTAGTTTCCTTGGGCTAGCAGGATACTATCGGAATTTTATTCATGGATTCTCCTCCATCGCAGTTCCACTCACCTCATTAACAAAGAAGAATGTTAAATTTGTGTGGAGCCATGAGTGTCAGAAGAGCTTCGATACTTTGAAGCAAGCTCTTATCTCAGCACGAGTTTTGGCCATGCCGTCAGGGCCCGGAGATTTTGTTTTGTATACCGATGCTTCGAAGCTCGGTTTAGGCGCAGTATTGATGCAGCATAGGAAGATGATAGTGTATGCTTCTCGTCAGCTGAAAATCCATGAGAAGAATTACCCTACCCATGATCTAGAGTTGGCAGCTGTAGTATTTGCCTTGAAGATTTGGAGGCATTATTTGTATGGGGAGAAGTGTCAGATCTTTACCGACCATAAGAGCCTCAAGTACTTCTTTACGCAGAAAGAGCTGAATATGCATCAGAGGCGTTGGTTGGAGCAAGTGAAGGACTATGACTGTGACATTAGCTACCACCCGGGTAAAGCTAATGTAGTTGCGGATGCATTGAGCAGGAAAGCCGCAGTGATGGCTCATCTAGCGATTTCGAGGCCTCTTCAGTGTGAGATGCAAAGGTTTGATCTAGAGACTTATCCTCGTGGTAAAGTTCTCCGTCTATCTACTTTGACGATTCAGTCTTCTCTTCTAGACCGTATTCGCAGCGGTCAGTCAGCAGATGAGCAGTTGGCAAAGTGGAAGTAGAGGGATGAGGCCAAGGGCAGTATCTTGTATACAGTTAGCGACGGGATTGTGAGATACAGAGACAGGATGTGGGTTCCTAGCAGTGATTGTATCCGAGCAGATATTCTATCCGAGGCCCATATGTCGCCGTACTCTATTCATCCTGGGAGTACGAAGATGTACAAAGATTTGCAGTTGTTGTATTGGTGGCCCGGAATGAAGAAGGATATCAGGCGTTTCGTATCCGAGTGTCTGACGTGCCAGCTAGTGAAAGCAGAGCATCAGAGACCAGCAAATATGCTCAAGCCTCTTCCTATTCCCGAGTGGAAGTGGGAGAATGTTACCATGGAATTCGTGACCGGTTTGCCGAAGTCAGTCAGAGGATCAAATGCTATCTAGGTGATTGTTGATCGTCTTACCAAATCAGCACACTTCTTGCCTATTAAGACGACTTTCACCATGATTCAGTATGCAGAGTTGTATATCCGGGAGATAGTCCGACTTCATGGTATTCCAGTTTCTATCGTATCTGACAGAGACCCCAGGTTCACTTCCTCATTTTGGAAGAGTTTACATTCGACTTTGGGTACGAAGTTTTTTAGCACAGCTTTCCACCCTCAGACAGATGGGTAGTCAGAGCGAGTTATTCAGATTTTGTAGGATCTTCTCCGTGCTTGTGTTATGGATTTCTCTGGGAGTTGGGAGTCGAATTTTTCATTGGTAGAGTTCACCTATAACAACAGTTTTCAGTCGTCTATATGTATGGCTCCGTAACAGGCACTGTATGGTCGTAAGTGTAGATCTACAGAAGAGCTATGCGGATCAGAGGAGGAGAAATCTAGAGTTTGCCGTTGGTGACCATGTTTTCGTGAAGGTGGCACCTATGAAAGGTGTCATGCGATTTGGGAAGAAAGGGAAGCTCTGTCCGAGATTCATTGGACCATTTAAAATCCTCGACAGGGTTGGGACGTTAGCTTATCGTGTTGCTCTTCCGCCGAATCTGGCCGGAGTACACAATGTGTTCCACGTCTCTATGCTGAGGAAATATATGGCGAATCCTTCGCATGTCCTGGAATTTGAACCGTTGCAGCTTACTCCGAACCTATCTTATGAAGAGAGACCAGTTCAGATCTTAGACAGACAGGAGAAGAAGCTTCGGAACAAGCTGGTTAAGCGAGTGAAAGACAAATGGCTTAATCATTCAGAGGAGGAAGCTACGTGGGAGTCTGAGCCAGAGCTGAGGAGTCGTTATCCCGAGTTATTCGATAAGTTTTAATTTCGAGGACGAAATTTCTTTTAAGGGGGGGTGAGTTGTAGAATCCGTTAAATCAGACTACATATAAGCCATGCATAATTTCTAGTATTTAAATTAAAAATTATTTCTTTATTATTTAAAGCATTTTTAAAGTTGTTAGTCATGATTGTTTATTTTAAATCGCATAGGTATAGTTTTGTCTTTTCAGTTAAATAAGTGAGGCCGGACTGGAGTTGGAGTATTGAGATAAAATTTAACATTAAGAAAACATTCCTAGAATTCATTTAAGATAAATAATAAGTTACTTTATTGTAAAAGAAAGTCTAAGGAATTATTTAAGTAATTTGAGATAAGTAGTAAATAAGTTCATTTAGGTTCAATAATTGATTTATTAATTCACAAAAATATTTAATGGGTAGATAAAACACTAAAGATTTAAAATTCAATAATTAAGAAATATTTTCCCTCCATTTTTATTCAATTTTCGGCCACTACCCATTAAGATTTAATTAATTTGTCAACTCTCCATTTCGATATCTTTCATTATCCCTTCATGGTAGAATAATTCCTTCCACTTTAAATCCTCAATAATTATTAATTAAGCAATATTTTACCCATTTTTAAAAGCTAGAATTCGGTCCCTTTAAACAGTTCAAAGATTTGTTTTGACAATTCAACATTTGATATCATTCCTTATTTTTTTCTTGGGAGATAATTCCCCCACCTTTTAATCACCAAGTAATTATTAAATAAGCAAATTTTTCTACCTTATTTGTCATAGAAAAATCGGCCATGCACCTCCTAATTATCCTTTCAAATCCCTTGATATCACATATCATTTCATATCTCACAAACTAGAAAAATAGCAAGATTATTCTCTTCCTTTTATCTTACAACATCCATTTATTTCCCTAGCCTTCCCTCCCACTCCTTAGTATCAAAATTCAGTATGTTTTTAGAGAGAAAAATCGTGAGTTCCTAGGGAGAAATAAGAGAGAAAAACAAGAAGCAAAGCAACTTTGTCTCCTCCGCGCCGCGTCGTCGTAATCATTTGTTTTCTTTCAAAACAAATTTCAAGGCATTTATATACGTTTGTTTTCTCTTCAATCAAGTTATATAAATAATTTAAAACATTACACGTACATGAATCATGAAGCAAAAAAAATCGATTTGTGGACAACAACTTTCGGAAAACATGTATAGAATTTTCGGCTCTTCCCACAAGCACTTCACGTTCCTTGTTGTTTTTGTCGTTGCAGGGTTGGTTCGATTTCCAGGGTCTCAAGGCTGCTTTTAGACATGATATAGGGTGTGTTAGGAAGGGAGTTGTCCATTGGTTTAAGCCCATTTCCCCCTTGCATCACGTTTTGACAGCAACTCCCCAGCATGTCATTTTTGTGTCTCGATTTGCATGTTTATTGTCTACGGTGAAGATTCTGATCTTGGCTGCCCTAGGAGCTGTAGCCATGGTTAGAACCTCTCCTTGGTGTGTCTAAGACGTGACCAAGTCGGCCTTTCAGGGCTTGGTCCATGGTTGCATCAGTTTTTAAAAACAAACAAGAGCAGCCCCTTCGTTTTCATCTTCGGCTGTGTAAGTGTGTGTTCGGTTTTGTGGTTGGGTGTGGATCTTGGTAGGCTTCTGGCCCTTAGCCATGGTTCATACCATACCTCTTCATGTCTAGATCATGCCATGGTCAATCAAATGGCCACTGGAATGGTCCATGACAGCAAGAACAATTGCAACACCCCACGCGTGCATATGCGTTCTATGGTGAGAGTTTCGAGTTGTTCCGGTGTGGTTTGGATTGTGGTTGGCCTAGGGCCCTCAGCCGTGGTTCAAACCATACCTTAGGATGTTGGTAAGAGGCTCTGGTTGGTGGTTCAAGCCCCAATGGCCGATAGTCTCGAAAAAGAAGCATGCGAGCGTAAGCGCTGCTGCTTTATTTTTGACAGCAATTTGGTGCTCCGGTGCAGAGGCTCGTTTGAGTTCTTGGTTGGCTTTTAGCTTGTGGCCATGGACTGGACGGTGTCTCATCGAGTTGGAAAGGTCATGTTTTTGGCCGATTGTGATTCGGTTAAGTGTAGAGGTCGTACGAGAATTTACGGTGCAATGTGCCAAAATGACTCTCGAAAGAGCGTTTCATGTTTTTGTCCTCCATTCCACAAATTTGGAGTACTGTAATTTTAAGAGCATTATGTCATCATTTTAGGTGTATTTTAATCATGACTAAATGATGTTTCGGTGTTGGTTCGGGTTGGCACGGAGTCATGATTAAATACTAAGTCTTTGGGCGTAATTGTCTTGTTTTTTTGATTCAATTACGAAGTTTTAGTCAAGTTAAATCATTCGCATATTTTTCATGCTAGAATTAGGTCGCAGCGAGCCTGGGAACGATCCAACCCATTCGGTCGACTTTCTGGAAATAACTTTCAACATAAAAAACATAGTACTTTTTGATACATTTGATTTGACTGTAAATTCGTAATTTTTCAACAAGAAACGAGTGAGTTATGATCATTTTCATTGGACTTCTCAAACTGTAATTTTCTCAAAATGTGTTCTTGACGTGTTCTTGAAGTTTATTTGTTGCAGGCTTCGTTGGGAACCATTGGGTGATCGCTGCTGCATTTAAGTATTGTGAGTATGATGTTGGGATGATTTTTGGTGCATCGTTTCGTGTCGATAGGCACTTGGTTGCATTAGAAGTTATAGGAAGCATTTTGGTGTCAAAATAGCTTGTTCATGGTTTGAGTTGCGTTGCATGATTTGTATCGTTGTTTGAGGCGTCCTGGGAGTTTGAAACATTGCAATAGCATCCTAGGATGGGTCTCGAGGTTTGGTTCACAATCCGCACGATCGAGTTAAGAGGATTAAGCAACAAGTGTAATGATTTCCGTTGGTTACCATTTTTCAGAGTCTACACGGACCCGTAGGCGGATACTGACACGGGATCCGTGCCCTTGTTTCTTTTGGAGTGTGAAATTCCAAAGTCTACACGGACCTAGAGCCAGACCCTGACACGGGGTCCGATCCTTTGTTAATTCCGTAGGTTAAATTTGCAGAGGCTACACGGACCGAGACCCGGATGTGTACACGGTACGATGATTAAACGAGGTCAAGTCTCGAGAGATTTAGAACGTCATAAGAAATTTGTCATTTTTGGGTGTGAGCATGATTAATACATCTAAGTTATGAAGGATAAGTGCTTGAACTCATATTAGTATGTGCAGCAGCGGCCTCAAGAGAGATCCAACTAATCTCTCAACGCCATGTAAGTATGTTCGACGTGCAAAGGAAAATATATTTTTATGTTTTGAGGTATGGTAAATGTCTTGTGACCAATTATGAACGGGTTTGGAAGTCGGTGAACATGGCCGAGGACCTCTCCACCCCGGTAAAGCATGACCGATTTTAGATCAGGATTAGAAAACGGTAAAGCATGACCAGGGACCAATCCACACGGTAAAGCATGACCGGGGATCTCATGTATGTGGTAGTAGATTTTTCCTGCCACCCCAGTACTGTGGTTTAGTCTGATAAGGAGCATTTAGGTTGTTAGATTAGATGCCCTGTAAGCAAATTGTTGGCTAGGGAATTTATTGACTCAATAGTAATAAACAATCTTTATTTTAATATAATTTAATTTTTAATAGTTTCGTTTTACTTTATCTGTATACCCATGCGATCAGTATAGATAAAGTCCTTGATTATGCTTTAATACAAATGAATCGTAATTCGATGTTGAAACTCATTTGTAAACACTGCATATTCTAAATTCGTTCCTAGTCGATTCAGCAGCCTAAAATAAGGATAAAGGTCACTTGAGCTTGAGAATAGCATCTGTGATTTTGTGTACTCCGTTTCTTGGTAAGGGCATAGAGATGTCCAAACATGCAGATGGGTAGTCATATGATGATTATACCGAACAACCCTCCATCGGACTTTCCTAGTGGTTATCATTCATCGAAAAGGTAAGTCCGTGATTATGATGTACACCATTAGTCCTTGCGACCCGGGACAACACTTAGGCTCTATATGTTAGGGCTGTGCTTTGACTCGTTTACCGACTCCAGGAGAGTCATCACATGGCGAGGTTGGGTACAGTTGCGACACATATAGGAGCAAGTGCGTTGTAGTCGGGGATTCACCGCTCACCTACGGGTGTGGATATCCTATGTGATATGATGAAATAATAGTGGGTAGAATCTCTGGCCAGATTATGAGATGTACGTTGGAGAAGATGTTCTCCAATAGTACATGCGAGGCCACTATTATATGTATCACATAGTTATCGAATTATTATGCAACCCTCGATGAACCAATGGTTGCAGATTCGATCGGGATATATGAGATGAAGGGACCGTACTGTACGTTAATCATAATCGACTGGTTCTTGCAGGCACTATCAGTGATACCTAGGGAATCATGGGGCGATGCTGCTTGACGCTCGTACCATGATTCGATGGGTTTAATCAGAAATATGATTTCTGAAATTCTCATGATCAATAGTTGATACATAGAGTTGATACATAGAATGGGGCTAATTAGGGTAACCCGAATAAAAGATTATGTCCTGAATCACAAAGAGTTGTGAACCCATGGCTAGCTGCATCTCTGAACCATTGAGGCTCACACAAGCACTGGTTTACTTGTTCTCATTGAGATAATAAATTCAATGAGTTGAATTTATAAGAAATAAGTTTGATATGATCAATCGATAAGCTTATAAATAAAATTTATAAAAGCTTATAGAAATTTTGAGAGCATGACTGCTAAAGACAGTCAAAAGAAGTACACTTGCCTTATTTAGATTTTGGTGATTTCGAAATTAAAGTGTGCATCGTAATAACAAACAAGTTGAATTTGTCACATCGATGATATTGGATCTTCGATCGAGATTATGATGAGATTAAAATAAGGGAAGCATGGATCACGGGCTTGTAAGAGTATAACCCCATCATGCAAATTTATTAAAGTTCAAATGAAATTTAATAATTAAATTCTATTTTAATTGAATTAAAATATAGCCTATTAAGTTTTTATAAAATATGGTATTGATTTATGTAATATGAAAATATTCATGATACCATGATTTAAAAATTTGCACACAAAGAAAAAAATATTGGATTATTTGTTGTGTGCTATTCTCGTTAGTCATGGATTCTATTGAGATTCATTATTTAATTAATTTGATTAATTAAGGAAATGACAATTAGTTAATTAAATTAATAACATATTTGTTACTTTGATTTATTGATTGTATGAGATCACCGAAACTTCAAAAAAAGGGAATAAGGATTTTGATTCTTATTTGGACAAAAGGCATCCAAAACTTTTTCTTAGAGAAAAAAAAAAATTCGGCTCTTCCAATTTCTTTATACTCTCAAAAGGTTTTAAACAAAAATTGTGTTCTATCTCTACTAACAAAAATCTTCTATAATTTCAGTGCAAGTTAGAAAAAAAAGAAATATTCCAGTCGTGGACCTGATTCGGAGATCAAAGAAAGTTCGAAGAGATTTACAATAAGAGCTACTTCCGCTAATACCGGAGTAGTTGGTACAAAATGAATATTCGCTAAAGGTATATCATATACTTCTTATGTTTATTCAATTAAAACCATAGGAGTGTCCAAAATATTTTGAACGTCAAAATAAAATTTTAAAACTTCAGATCCGTTTTGGACACGAGAAAACCGAGATCCAACAGTGGTATCAGAGACAGGTTCTCTATATCGTATGGTTTAATTTCATGTTGAATATTTTATTTCTAACCACATAAGAAAATTTTACAGAAAATGGATTCACCATAAAAATTTGATTTTTAATAAAAAAAAATTCGGACTGCCCGAAACTTTTCTGGGCAGTTTACTACGCGCAGCAGGCGCGCAACGTGTGCGCACGATGCGCGCAGTGGCCGCGCTCCGCACAATGTGGAGCTGCTTATCTTAATTTTCTTTTCCTTTTCCTGCAAGCACAAGTTTTAATAACTGGTACCCTATCTATTTGGGTCTGAGCCTTATCAGTCCTTTAGGAACCCACATTTGTACAATTCTAGGTGACCTTGTACTTCGGGTATCCACAGAGGTGTGTGCAACAGAAGGTCTTTTATTTCTGACAGAATGCATCTTAGAATGTATTTCTTCCCTTCTATTTTTGTTATCTGGCATGTATCTCTTCTGAACAGGTCTAGAATTATAGTACTGGTCGTTTCTAACCTTCATATAGGGTTGTCCTCCTTAGTTGAATTCTCTACTGGATCCAGAACTCTTGTGGACTCTTCCCTTAGGTTCAACATAACCCAGACCATAATTCTTGCTTCTTTTTGTCTGTTCTACAATCCTTTCAACTCGAACTGTTGGTACTACTGGTTCATATACCACACTAGACTTAACAAAATGAATTTATTTCCCTTTGCTTGTATCCAGTTCTGGCTTAGTACTTGTTTCAGAAGTGCTTTCATTATTACTGAATCCAAGACCACTCCTGTCTCCAGATTTTTTTGCAATTCTTGCATCTTCTCTAATGAAACAGAAGACTTCTTCCATGCATTTACCAGAGCCGATAGCTTTTGATTCTCATACTTCATTGTCTGGTAATTTGCATTCACCCTGTCATTCTCAGTTCTTAATTTACTCATCTCAACTTCAAGATCGCTACAGCTGTTCTCTTGCAAGCTAGTGAACTTACTGATTTGATCCTTTAAGTTTTGATTTTCAGTTTTGACTTCCTTGAATGACTGAGAAAGTCTAGAGTATTCTTCTACCATGTCATGCAGTGTTTTAACCAAATCAGTTTGTGTAAATTCATTAGAGTCAAAGTCAAATACCTCTCCAGATGTCGAGGATGATTCAATGTTTTCCATGAGAAATTGGATCTCTTCAGCATCGCTATCACTGGAATGACTTTCTGAGTCAGAAGACTCAGAACTAGAATCCGCCCATTTAGATTTGATTTCCTCAGCAATCATTGTTTTGCGGTCTCTTCTAGATTTTTTGTCATTCCTCTTGTATTCTTTTTTCTTCTGATCATCTTTCTTTGGCTCGGGAAATCAGCAATGAAATGCCCAACTTTTCCACAATTGAAACACGTCATGTCATCAGGTGGTGAATCCTTCTTAAAGTTTCGGTTAGGACCTTGGTAAACTCAATGATTCTCCTTCATGAATATGGAAAATTTATTCACAAATAAAGACATTGCATCGTTGCTGATCTGTTCAGCAGTCCTTTCAGATGTGCTTTCAATGGCAATAGCAGGTGATGCACTTGGAACAACTGCAGCAGTAGAAGTAGCAGTAGCAGTAAGATCCTTGGTCGGTGGATTTCATGAGGGCTCTTCTCCACTTCTCACTTCCAATTAAAACTCATAGGCTTTTAAGTCTGCAAACAAGTCGTGTAGTTTTAACTTTTTCAGACCTTTAGATACTCTCATAGCCATAGCCAATGTTTATCACTAAGGGAGGCAACTAAACATGTAAGAACATTAACATGATCTATGTTCCATGATACTTTGTAAGTGTTGCCTTCTCTTTTTTCAGTTAATACAGTAGACTCATCAGCATCTTTAACTGTGCTTGTGTGCTTCTGAAAAGCTACTGATAACCATTATCACACAGTTGACTAATACTGATTAAATTATAACAAAGATTTTCAACCAAGAGCACATCATTTATAGTAACGTTACCATGGATAATCTTACCCTCACCCACGGTTTTACATTTTGAGTTGTCCCCCAAAGTTATTTTTGTCCCAGTACAACTCATTATTTCTGAAAGTAGACTTTTTTGTCAAGTCATATGTCTGGAACATCCAATGTTCAGATACCATGTGGAGCTGCTTATCTTAGTTTTCTTCTCATGTTCCTACAAGCACAAGTTTTAGTAACTGGTATCCAATCTATTTTGGTCCTAGCCTTATCAGTCCTTTAGGAACCCACATTTGTACAATTCTAGTTGACCTTGTACTTCGGGTATCCACAGAAGTCTGTGCAACAGAAGGTCTGTTATTTCTAACAGAATGCATCATAGAATGTTGTTCTTCTCTTCTGTTTTTGTTATCTGGCATGCATCTCTTCTGAACAGGTCTAGAATTATTGTACTGGTAGTTTTTAAACTTCATAGAGGGTTGTCCTCCTTAGTTGAATCCTCTACTAGATCCAGAACTCTGGTGGACTCTTCCCTTAGGTTCAACATAATCCAGACCATAATGCTTGCTTCTGTTTGTCTGATCTACAATCCTTTCAACTCGAACAGTTGGTACTACTGGTTCATATACCACACTGGACTTAACAAAATGAATCTATTTCCCTTTGCTTGTATCCAGTTCTGGCTTGGTATTTGTTTCAGAAGTGCTGTTATTATTTCTGAATCCGAGACCACTTCTGTCTCCAGATTATTTTTGCAATTCTTTCATCTTCTCTAATGAAACAGAAGACTTGTTCTATTCATTTACCAGAGCCGATAGCTTCTGATTCTCAGACTTCATCTTCTGGTAATCTGCATTCACCTGTCATTCTCAGTTCTTGATTTACTCATCTCAACTTCAATATCTCTACAGTTGTTCTCTTGCAAGCAAGTGAACGTAATGATTTGATCCTTGAAGTTTTGATTTTCAGTTTTGACTTCCTTGAATGACTGAGAAAGTCTCGAGTACCATGTCATGCAGTGCTTTAACCAAATCAGATTAGAGTCAAAGTCAAATACCTCTCCAGATGTCGAGGTTGATTCAGTGTCTGCCATGAGACATTTGATCTCTTCAGCATCGCTATCACTGAAATGACTTTCTGAGTCAGAAGACTCAGAACTAGAATCCGCCCATTTAGATTTGCTTTCCTCAGCAATCATTTCTTTGAGGTATCTTCTAGATTTCTTGTCATTCCTCTTGTATTTTTTTTTCTTCTGATCATCTTTCTTGGGCTTCGGGCAATCAGCAATGAAATTCCCAACTTTTCCACAATTGAAACACGCCATGTCATCAGGTGGTGAATCCTTCTTAAATTTTCGGTTAGGACCTTAGTAAGCTCAATGATTCTTCTTCTTGAATCTGTAAAATTTCTTCACAAATAAAGACATTGCATCGTTGCTGATCTGTTCAGCAGTCTTTTCAGATTTGATTTCAATGGCAGTAGCAGGTGATGCACTTGGAACAACTGCAGCAGTAGCAGTAAAAACATTGGTAGGTGGATTTGATGAAGGCTCTTCTCCACTTCTCACTTCTAGTTTAAACTCATAGGATTCTAAGTCTGCAAACAAGTCATGTAGTTCTAACTTGTTCAAATCTTTAGATACTCTCATAGCCATAGTTTTTACATCCCATTCTCTGGGTAAAGCTCACATTACTTTGAGTGCTATTTCTCTGTTGCCATGTTCTTTCCCAGAGCTGCTAGCTCATTATCTAAACTGCTGAAATGTTCATCAAACTAATTCAGAGTTTCTCCCACTTTCATTTTGAGATTTTCAAATTTCTCCATTGCTACAGACAACTTATTCTCCTTTGTCTGTTCATTTTCTTTACAGATTTGGATGAGTTTTTCCAAAATCTCTTTTGCAGTAGGACACATCTTGATCTTATTGAAGGTGTTCTTGTCGAGAGTTTTGTAAAGAATGTCCTTCGCAACATTGTCAAGATTAGCTTTCTTTTTGTCTCCACTTGTCCATTCTCGTCTATGCCTCTCAACCATCTGAGTTGTTGTTTCTGGAAGTTCGAAGATAAAATATTCTACATCTCCCCTTCTTCTGTTTCCAGAAGGTATCATTAAAAGACTTTGGATATTACAGTACAACACTTGAACACACCCACTTCAGTAGGGCTTACCTTTAGCCTACTGAAACTCTTAGTTACACAACTCAGTAAAACGAATACAACAAAGATCTGGAAAAGCCTCTTTCACAGATTACAAACTCTTCTCAATAAGATATAGTAAAGTGTTTAGCTTGAAGAGATTTACGAAACAGCAGCACAATATGATCTCAGAAGATCAGATATAGATAATAAAGCGTGTGCTGCTTTTCTGTATGTTGAGCTTGAAGATTAGTAGTTGATGATAGCTCAAAACTCACGTTGGAATAATCGTTGCGTGGATAATGATAATAACGTTGTTTTTTTACAAAGGATTGACCTCTATATATATAGAAAGCTTGAGTCCAATATCTATAATCAAAAACAGCTTCTGAGGCTCCTGAGTAAAATCAGCTTTAATACCTAAAAAAAGATCTTGCAGAAAGCTTCAGAGTAATTAGTCTTGTTACATACCAATACTAGTACTAGGTAAAATAAAGGTAACATTTAAGAATGTAACGATTCAAACAAATGACGTTAAGTTAACTTCTGCTTAAGCTAAGTTCTGAACCAAATGAAGGTGAACTTATTGATTTACTGCAATGATTTAGTCATGAACCAAATCCAATCTTATCTCAACTTAATTGGCCAATATCGAAGAGTAAGAAAAGAAAATTCATGTGATGCTAAACATGTGATTCAACAGTATGTTTTAATGTTTTTTTAAGGTATGAATAATCTCTTCTTCTTCTCTTAGTTTTTTTTATATATGAAAAAAATATGTATATAAATATATAGTAATAATAATAATAATTTTTAGTTCAATTTCGAGTAAGGTGTCAGTAAAATGTACTTGAGACACATTAGTTAATAATCATTGGAAAATCACAATACGCTAGATTTTAATATTCATTATATTCAAATTACAGATAACAAGAAAAATTATCTTTTCATATATACCAATTTATATATATATATATATATATGTATATTTGATCAAATAATATAAAATATATAATAGATGTGCTTATTTATTTTTATATATATATACATATATAATTGTGTGTGTTTACAAATAAAAGAAATTCTAAAATTTTTATGAAAATATAGTTAAAAGATATGGTTTGTATGGTTGTTAACATGTATAATTGAAAGAATTCTTTTTGTAAAAGTATAATATATATTCACACATCTTTTGTGAGTAAGTGGTGAGAAATGAAAAAAAATTAATAAATTTTATTGATTATTAAAAAATGGTTAATTACAAGAATATAACTCCAATAAAAAATATATATTAGTTTTAAAAAAAAGTAAATAAATAACGGACTGCAAAACACTTTATTCATTGTAATTTTTTAGATTTGATTGATGTACTATCAATGTGTTCTAAAAAAAAAAAGATTTGTTTGTGTTGGATAAGTTTCAAAGGTAGTCAGAGATATCCGATTTATGTTATTGTAAAACTTTGCAGTCACGTTAAAAAAAAGGGATTTTATTCTTTGTAAATTTTTCTATTTTGTTTTCAATATTAGTTTATTTAATTGTCTACTATACTACTTAGTCTTTTTCAATGAGAGTTAATATTCATTCCAATTCCATGAGTGTAAATCAGCTATTCATTAAATAATTTAACATAAAAGAATATGGAGTTTAGGCTTTAACGAAAATATTCTTGATATTATACATGTTATGGTGTTTAAGGCCCGAGAATTTTATCCTATTAATCTGAAATGATTTGGGGATAATTGATATGATTATAGACGGAAAGGATCGGACCGGGAAAGACGAGATAATGCATGAAAATGTGCGAGGAACAGTAGCCCTCGCGCATATGCGCGGCACAGATGCGCGAATATGCGCGACATGGGCAGAGGACCTCGCGCATATGCGCGAGCCTGTACAAGCGAAGTCCAGAGGACCTCGCGCATATGCGCGGAGATGAGTCGCGCATATGCGCGAGCTGCCGAGAAGTTTATCCACGAGACCCGTAGGTCTCGCGCATATGCGCGAGACGTGCAGTAGGCACACCGAGCCACTTGGCTTATTGCATGTGCGTGGATGTATATATATATATATATATGTACATCTTAATTCTTCAGACAAGAAGAAACGAAAAGAGAAAAACGAACAAGCTCCGAAAATCCTTACGCCTTTCGGGAGAAATCCGCCCGTCCGATTTTGAATCCGACTTCAGTATTGAATTCCTATCAACGTAGGCTACAACTGGACGTAAGTTTTGCTACGTTTTGATATGTTTTGAAATGATGGTATTGTCAGAATCTGATATGATTCATATATGATGTTATTGGCATGTTAAACATAGTATAATCGAAACCGGACTGGAGAACAGATACCATATTAAATTGTTATGATTTTCGGAGTAGTTTTGGAGTCGATTTGATATCAGAATTGAACTGTTATCGATTATGAGGTGTTGGAATTGATATCTTACTTATATGGTAGTGCTGGATATATTGAAATTATGACATCATATTGTTGAAACAGAATTTGATTGAATTCTGATTTTATCCAGTATTGATTGAGTGGTGTATTGATGTCGTACCCTCAATATTGTTGTTGTCAGAGTGAGTATTGACAGGCTTTGAGCTCGAGACTTCGACAGAGTCAGAGTATCAGAAAGAAAGGTATAAATTAATGTTGAATTGGGATTGCACAACTCGAGTGAGGTTTGACTCGAGTCTCCCTAAATCACATACTTAGTTTATTACATTGATATTTGTAATTGATGAGATTGATGTTTATAGTCTATTGATTTATAGCCACTGCATGTATTGACTACTGATTCGTTTAGTCATTGGCTGATTCGCCTAGTCACCGGCTGATTTGTCTGGTTATTGGCTGATTCGTCTAGTTATCGACTGATTCGTCTAAACTTTCGCTGATTCGCATTACTGACTGATTCGTCTAATTATTGGCTGATTCGTCAATTCTGCGGCTGTTTCGCCCAGACACTGGATATATGAATTATATCAATGCCGTTTAGGGATGATTCATTCCTATCGACTGAGATTCGATATAATTCCAGACATTGGGATCCCTAGGTTAGAGTTGAGTCGAGTCTGAGACGACGCGTTGTTTGAGTCGAGTCTGTGATGACTAGTTGATTTACAGTTTTATATCATTCATGTTTGTTGATTGGCTGCATGTGAATGATATTTGTTATATGCTTTTGTATATGTTTTTATATGATTGCATGTTTACATTGTTTATACTGGGATTTATTCTCACCGGAGTTATCCGGCTGTTGTCTTGTTTTGTATGTGTGCATGACAACAGGTGGGACAGGTTCAGGGTCTAGGAGATGAAGAAAGATCGTGATTAGAGTGGAGGCTCCGGACTTGCATTAGAGATAGGGTTGGACACTTGATGTTAGCTGTTAAACCTTAGTTGAATAAATGTATGTAGTACAGGACTTGTACTTTTATACTGAGATGTATATATGTTTTATTTCACTACGTTCCGCATTTAAAAAAAAAAAATTTAGACCCTGTTTTATAATTGATTAATTAGTCCCAATAATGATTAATAACACGATTAGCGTCCGGTCCCCACATGGTGGGTGGTGTGAATTATTTTTTGACTGTATTATTATAAAAAATTTAGAAATTTAAAATATATATTCCTACTTTATATATTATGTGAAAATAAGAATAATAATATTAACACATCTAATTATATATAATTATATTAAATGAAAATTATATTTATATATATATATATATAAATCGGTATATGCTTTTGTTTTTAAAATAAATATGTTTGTATATTTGAATATATAAAAGGAATAAAGAATCTAGCTTGTGATTTTCTGATAAATTTTATTACTAAGGGACCAGTAATAAGATAGTGTGGGGGTGTGATGAAACTTAAAATTAATAATTTATTATATGTTAAAATCTAAATTTTAAAATTTAGGTTTCATTAAAATTATAAAATTATGTTATTTTAGTATTGTTTGTTTATATTTAATTTTCTTACTAAATATGTTTTATTTTCAGGTTTTCTACATTTTTGTAAAATAATGATAACTCAAGCTACAAAATTCAATTTGCGGTGATTCAAGCATGTTTGGAATCCTTGAAGAATTATCTACAACTTTACAGAATACATGAATGCCTAAAAAATTCATTAAGATAATCAAATTGTGCAAATATCAAAAGGATGACATATTTACTTTTACTATGACCAACATATAGTAAAAAAATCATAACTATTTCAATATTTAACCGAATGACGTGAACCAAATAGTAAAAGACATCTACAGACAATTCCCCACATTGCTGTTTTGAGCAAAGTCCAATTTGGATATTAAATTCATGGTACATAGCATTTAAAGAAGAGCCAAGGAATTGAAGTTGGAGAAGACAAAAGCTATTACTACAACTACATGGCAATAATGAAATTTTTCCCTTTCCTCTCATTTGCCCTATAAATAGAGGCCTTATGATAGCTTGAGGAGTATCATATCTCATTGTAAAATAAGTTTGTGCGTATAAAAGTTCTAAGTTTATGTATTTTCTTTCCCAACTATGAGTGAGGATTTTAGTGTGAATCAAAAGTAAGCTCATGGAAAGCTAAATCTACTATGTCAAGGTGAAGAGGATGAATTCTTGGTGAAGTAAGATTGTTTATATTTTGTATATACTTATATATATATATATATATATATAAGTATATCATATATTTAATTTAGACGATAGCGTGCTCTGCCGGTTGTTCTAATTGAAATATTATGAATTAATACTAACATCTAACAATCTAACATTTACTTTATTGCAACTAACATTTATCTTATTGCACCTAACTTTTACTTTTCCGCAACTAACTTTTATTTTTCGCAATTAAATTTTACTTTACCGCAACTAACTTATTAAATCATATATTTCATTTAGGCAATAGGGTGGCTCTGTAGGTTGTTCTAAATGAAATATAATGATTTAATTTAACATTTATTTTATGAAATTTTATATTTATACAGTTATATATATAATCATAGGTATCATATATAAAATATCGATTAATTCGGTATTTTTTATAGTGGGAACTATATTATATTATGTATGTGTTTAAATATTTAATTTTTTTTCATGGAACCATTAATTATAGTGGTTTCCTTTGTTCTACTTTTAGTTAAACAATATTACATAAACCAATAATAAATCATTGAGCCTTGACAAAATTTATAATTTGTAAACTTCATTCTTGCATTTGGTAATTTATAAATTAATATATTTAAACTTAAAATAACCTCTATGTGGATCGATCTCGTACTTACGAAATATATTACTTGCAGACAACCTACACTTGGGTGAATAAAAATTTAAGTAGTAGCAGTGACCCAGAGGAGTACCGCGCGGCACTATCCAATTGGTGCCTCTAGACTGAGCATGTTGTGATCTTTTGTGATTCTTGTTTCTTGACTACCCCGGTATCATATCATAGCATGTTCATGTCATATAGGTTTGTATACTCGTGCTTTTGTACTAGGCGTTCTTATCGCTCACGTCCTCTGTTTTGTTCATCTTGGACACCCCATTCCCATGGGGCAGATCTCAGGTTGGATGGCTCAGGAGGAAGAGGAGGACGTTGAGTAGCCAGTTGATTTAGTTTATCAGTACTGTTTTGTTTCGATATCGTTGTATCGTATATTTTGGTTTGAGTTATTCTGGACTTCTATTGGGTTGTATAACTATTGTTTATTGACTATTTCCGCAATTATCTCTGATTATTGTTATTTAGGTTAATTGCATGCTTAGCTCTTGATTAGTAGGTGATTCTGGAACGGGTCACTACATTGATGGTATCAGAGCATGAATATTATTTTTAGGATATAGATTCTGTTTTGGGATTTCCGTTGACAGTTTGACCGTTTTCCACCATTCTTTCTTGTAGCGATGGCTGACCTCCTTGGTGATGAGAGTAGTCAAGGCAGTGTAGGTCGTTGGGGTGACTAGGATGACCGGAGGTGTCATCGTGAGCATCATCATCGTCGGGATGGACCTAGGCGTTCTGAGATGCACCATTTCATTCAAATGGTGCCTAAGCCTTTAGTCGGTGGTGAGACTCATGATGTTGCGGAGGATTGGTTAGACCACATGGAGAGTTGTTTATGTGCATTCCAGTGCACCGAGGAGTAGCAAATGTAGACCCTTGGTTTTCTTCTTGAGGGGCGTGCGCGCAAGTGATGGCGATCGACTTCTGCACCGATAGTTTAGTCTCGTGGCAGGGTGACTTGGGCCGACTTCCGTTCAGCTTTCATGCAGCTATATTTTCCTCCAGCCCTACGCCAGGAAAAGAGGATTGAACTTCTGAGTCTTAAGTAGGGGAGTATGTCTATTGATGAGTATCAACAGAAGTTCTTCGGGTTTTTGCCCTTTTCTCCTCATATTAGTGGCAGTACTTAGGCCAAGTATGACCATTTTCTTCAGGGCCTTAACCAGGAGATCTTTGATCGATTCACTGTCTGTGATGATCATACTTTTTATGAAGAGTTAGTGAACCAGGCAGAGATCAGTATTCAGCGTGGTAGGTCTATTCTGTCTTCTCGACCTCCAAGTACTTTGAGCCCTCGATCTCAGTCTTTCAAGAAGTCCGGCTCTTCTTCTTCTGGATCTGGATCTCGATCTTGCGTTGTTTTTCGCTTTGGTAAGAAAAGTTTTCTTTTCTGTATTGTGGGAAGAACAATCCATCTGAACAGCTCCGGACAACCGCATGAGCTTGTTTTCAGTGCTGAGATATGGGTCATCTTAAGAAGAATTGTCCTCATTTGCGAGGTGGAACGGGATCTGGTTCCGAATCTCAAATGACGATTCATCAGAGGAAACATGGTTAGGCAGTGGGCGGTTCGAGTCTTCGACCTCGTGCCCTTGGTTAGGTATTTATTCTAAACCAAGATCAGGCTGCAAATGAGACAAAGAGAGTCATAGGAGGTACTTTTCGTTTATGCGGTATTCCTTATTTTGTTCTTTTTTATACCGGAGCATCACATTCTACTCTATCAGCTACTGTGCCTAATTTGAAGCTTTTTGGTCATAGGTTGCCAGTTTTCGGAACTCACTTTGCGGGTCAGAACTATCGGAAGTGCACCTTGGGGAAAGAAGAGGTCCGGTTAAGTTACGTATGTTTCTCTAGACGTCATTCCTTCTGTTACTTCTCCGATGGGTCATTCGGTGTTAGCGAAGCGTTTCGTGATGGGTTGTCCTTTAGATTTTGAGGGTAACGAGTTGGCTGCGAATCTTATGATCCTAGAGATGGAAGACTTCGATTGTATTCTAGGTATAGATCTGTTGACCACCTACCGAGTTACTGTGGATTGTTACCAGAAGCTCGTTTAGTTTCGTACGATTGAGAGCTCTAATTGTTTTTTCTATGGTGAGGGAGTGCAACCTCCGATGCATGTGGTATCCGCTCTGAAAGCATGTTGTGCTTCAGAGTCGGTCGGGGAAGGATACCTCATCTATGCGATTGATTCATCCACAGGTAATGTTGGTATAGATGATCTTCCAGTGGTTTACGAATTTCCTAATGTTTTTCCAGATGAGATTCCTGGTTTTTCTCTGATTAGAGAGTTGGAATTTGTCATCAATTTAGTGCCAGGGACTGCACCGATTTTTCGTGCATCCTATCGTCTGGCGCCGTCAGATGAGGGAATTGAAGCAGCAGTTGCAGGATCTTCTTCATAAAGGTTATATTCTCCCGAGTGTTTCACCTTGGGGAGCTCCAGTCTTGTTTGTCAAGAAGAAGAATGGATCGATGCGATTGTGTATTGATTATCGCCAGCTGAATCGTGTGATGATCAAAAAAAAGTATCCATTACCTCGTATTGATGACTTGATCGATCAGCTTCAGGGTACTTCTGTGTACTCCAAGATTGACTTGAGATCCTGTTATCATCAGATGAGAGTCAGAGATGATGATATTTCCAAGATTGCATTCCGTACTAGATATGGGCATTACGAGTTTCTAGTGATGCCATTTGGATTGACGAATGCACCAGCGGTGTTCATGGATCTGATCAACCGAGTCTTTCGAGATTATCTGGATCAGTTTGTTGTGGTTTTCATCGACGATATCTTGATTTATTCTAATAGTGTGGAAGAACATGCCCATCACTTAAGGATTATGCTGCAGATTATTGGTGAGAAGCAATTGTTTGCTAAGATGAATAACTGCGAGTTCTGGATTAATCGTGTAGTATTCCTTGGTCATGTGATTTCCAAAGAATGCAGTTCTGTGGATCCTAGCAAGATTGAGGCAATGCTGAATTGGTCACGTCCGACGACAGTGGCCGAGAACAGTATTTTTCTGTGTCTGGCAGGGTATTATCGCCGCTTCATCGTGAATTTTTCTCAGGTAGCTTGACCATTGACGCAGCTTACTCGGAAGGATGTTCCATTTGAGTGGTCATCTGAGTGCAAAGATAGTTTCAGAGAGCTTCGCCGACTTCTGACTTATGCACCTGTTTTGGCATTACCATCAGGATTTGATGGTTTCAGTGTCTACACCGATGCCTCTTTGCAGGGCTTAGGATGTGTGATGACGCAGAATGGTCATGTGATCGCTTATGCTTCTAGACAATTGAAATCTCACGAGGAGAATTATCCTTTACTTGATATGGAGTTGGAAGCTATTGTGTTTGCGCTGAAGATCTGGCGTCATTATTTGTACAATCTTCAATTTGAAATATTTACTTACCATAAGATTCTGAAGTATCTGTTCGCTCAGGCTGAGTTGAACATGAGACAACGTCATTGGATGGATCTACTTAAGGATTATGACTGTGTGATCAAGTACCATCCAAGTTCTACGAATCTCAGAGCCGATGCTCTTAGTCGCAAGGTGAGAGTTTTTGCACTTCATACTAGTGCTATGTCTAGTGTTGTCTAGGATTGTTGTTCGTTGGGGTTTAAATTCAAACATCAGAAGGGTATGGAGAGATTTTGTGTTGCTACCATTTTATCTGAGCTAGTTTTGTTCACTCGGATTCGAGATGCGCAGATGTCTGATCTCAAGACTTAGATATTAGCTCGGTTAGTTGATAGAGATAGCGGTTTCCACTAACAGTCTGATGGTCTTCTGTGTTTGCCTAGTCGGGTTGTAGTACCAAAGGATGAAACTTTGAGCGAAGATATCTTGTCTCAGGCTCATCGAAGCAAGTTGAGTGTTCATCCAGGAAGCAACAAGATGTATAAAGACTTGAGGACGCGATTTTGTGGAAAGGGATGAAGCGCAGCGTGTATCAATTTGTCTCCAAGTGTCTAGTTTGTCAGCGGGTTAAGGCAAAGCACTGTCGACCTGGAGGATTATTTATAATCTACCTATTCCTGAGTGGAAATGGGAGCATATCACGATGGACTTCGTTACTCACTTGCCATTGTCTTGGAGGAACAATGATGCTATTTGGGTAGTGGTGGATCGACTCACCAAGTCAGGTCATTTTTTGCCATACAACCATGAATTCACTTTAGATCGTATGGCTCGATTGTACATTCAAGAGATTGTACGTTTGCGTGGAGTGCCAGTCAATATTGTCAGTGACAGAGATCCTCGTTTTACCTCATGGTTTGGGTTTGTTTCCAGTCAGCATTGGGTACTTCTCTGAGTCTGAGTACTGCTTATCATCCGGAAACTGATGGTTAGTCAGAAAGGACTATCCATACGCTTGAGGTTATGTTGCGTGCCTGTGTTATGGATTTCGGAACCGCTTGGCAGGATCATTTGCCTTTGATTGAGTTCGCGTTCATCAACAACTATCATCGTAGTATTGGTATGGCACCATTTGAGGCGTTGTATGGGCGACGTTGTCGTACGCCATTATTCTGGGACGAAGTTGGGGAACGATATTTTTAGGGACCAGAGTTAGTCCAACAGGCTATTGATAAGGTTGCAATAATTAAGAAGCAGATTAAGACTGCACAGGATCGACAGGCTAGTTATGCGAATACCAAGCGTCGACCTCTTTAGTTTAAGCCAGGTAATAAAGTGTTTCTCAGAGTTTTTCCTTTTCGCAGGATCTTGAGATTTGGTCTCAAGGGTAAGCTATCTCCGAGGTTTATTGGTCCATTTGAGTTATTGGAAAGCGTTGGAGATTTGGCTTACAGACTTTCATTGCCGCCGTACCTATCGAGTATTCATGATGTGTTCCACGTATCTTTGTTGAGATGGTATGTAGCAAATGAGTCTCACATCTTACATCCATCTGAGTTCCAACTTGATTCGGATTTGTCTTACCTTGAGCGACCAATTCCGATTATCAATCGTAAAGACAAGGTATTGCGGAATAAGATCATTACTCTTGTCTTAGTTTAGTGGCAGCGCAGAGGCACTGAAGAAGCCACTTGGGAGTTCGAGAGTCGTGTGAGTTCAGAGCATCCAGAGCTCTTTTTAGATGTACTGTAGTTGTACTTTGGATATATTTGTGTTATCAGTTGCAATCCAAATATAAATTGTATTCAACAACAATTGAGATGTAATAACGATGTTATTATTCAGTTTTGTTCTTCCTCTAAAACTGATTTCGAGGACGAAATCTTTTTAAGTGGGGGAGAATGTAGTAGCCCGAATTCTACTAAGTTAGCTAAACATGATTAAGTGTCTTTAATTAAGTAAATCATGTGTTAATTGACATTGGAACCGCCATAGTTGATTTCAGAAGCCATACCTGATTTCAAAAGTCATGGCATCCTAGGTAGTGGCTGAAAAAACATGGCTGAGCAGAAGAGTCCGAACTGTGCTGGTGCTTGGGAATATGTCCGAACCGAGCTGGTGCTAGGTAATATGTCCGAACCGAGCTGGTGCTAGGGAATAAGTCTAAACTGGTATGTTAGTTAAGGAGCGAAGATGGAGGTCAGGATAGTGAACTGAGGTGTTCAGTAACGTGCAACAAGTCGGGACAGGTGTCTTGGTGCATGTGGCCGAGTGACAGGTGTCCGGACAGGTGTCGAAGTGCATTGAATTGTGTTGACACGTCCATGCATGAAAGGGCTCGAGAGTCTCGAACTGAGGTCTATAAATAGACCATAGGATTTCTCACTGTGAACGGGTATTGTGTGTTTTAAGTGCAAGTCCTAGCCATCCTATTGAATTCGGATAGGACAGAGCAGTCCGGACAGGACAGAGAAGTCCGGACGGGGCAGCTAGGGAACGAAGCCTTCAGGGAACGAACTGTTCGAACTCGGACAGGTTGAATTGAAAGCATCGTCATCAGCGGCTGACGACAGACGAAGGTTTGGAATTGTATCATTATTATTTCAGGAGTATTTGATACTCTAGTTAAGTCTGGTAGATACGTTTTAGTGATGGTTTTCACTTGATGTTTAGGCTTGGACTTGACCTGGTTGTTCTGGTTTTTCCTGTGGATTAGGATTGCAGTAATAGAGGTACGAAAGTACTATCCGATATATCCTGGTTCTGTATAAATTCTTATATGTGTTGCATGATTATTTGCTGCATTGATATATGTCATATGATGCATGATATTATGTCAGGCTTTATGATGCATGTTGCATTTCATGTTGATCCGTATCTCCTTCGAGATAGCCTTTACTGTTGAGATGTATCTCTTTCGACATAAGCAATATCTTTTGGGGCCGCTCAGCCCTGTCTTGTGGACGCATGGACACCGAGAGTACACAATGGTCGACGGGTCGGGAGGGCTTCGGTGATCCGGGACATTTCAGGTCCACGTCTTATCTTGTAGTAGATGTAATGACCCAGAGTAGTACCGCGCGGCACTATCCACTTAGCACCTCTAGACTGAGCATGTTGAGATCTTTTGTGTTTCTTGTTTCTTGACTACGCTAGTATCATATCATAGCATGTGCATGTCATATAGGTTTGTATACTCATGCTTTTGTACTGGGCGATCTTATCGCTCACATCCTCGGTTTTTTGTTCATCTTGGACAACCCATTCCCACGGGACAGATCTTAGGTTGGATGGCTCAGGAGGAAGAGGAGGACGTTGGGTAGCCGATTGATTTAGTTTATCAGTATTGTTTTGTTTCGATATGGTTGTACCGTATATTTTGGTTTGAGTTATTCTGGACTTCGATTGGGTTGTATAACTATTGTTTATTAACTGTTCCCAAAATTATCTATAATTATTGTTATTTAGGTTAATTGCATGCTTAGCTCTTTATTAGTAGGTTATTCTGGAACGGTTCACCACAAATGGGATGTGGCCGTGAGAGGTGGAGTTGTGCATGCAAGGGAACGGGTTTGGGTGTTCGTGATTCTAGGTCTTCTAGGCTCGGTCCAATAGGGTCCTTATGGGTTGGTCATGGTCCTAGGAGGGTCAGCTTGGGTCTGTACATGGCTGTTAGGGGCTGGAGTCGAAGGGAGTAAGAGTTGGCAGGCTAGGGTTTCTTTCGAGTTTGAGCAGAAAACTCCAGCAAGGCTTTAGGCTTGTCTAGGGGTTATAATTGGCTTGGTTTGGATTGAATATGGTTTATTTATGTGCTAGTAAGCTTTGGTTCAAGTTTAGTTAAGTTTCGAGTCAATACGAGTCAAAACAGGGATGTACGTCTAAGCTTTAAAAACGATTTGGGAAATTAGTCAAGGGACATATGTTTACGTCTAAGAAGTATTTATGGGAGTGTTCTAAGGTTATATGTTAAGTTTTGAATGATTTGGGACGTCGTTTGGGACTAATGATAAATATGAAAAGTTATGCTTCTAGGGGAAAAACGATCATTTTAAACCTGAAAATAGTAGATGTCCTGGCAGAGCCCTGAATGCTGTAATAAATGTTAAAATTTTTATTTTAAATTTTTATGTTGAAACGTTAACGCTAAAAGACGTGTTGCATGCTTGGTTTAAAAGACAAATGATTTATATATATATGCATGAAATTTTATAAGTGATGAAAAAAATGAAAAGTTGGAGGAGGTGAAGTGATTGTGACTTATATGATGAAATGATTGGAGATAACGTGAGGGAAAAGGCCCTAGAGAGAGACCGTTTACGGGAGAAGGCCCAAAAGAGAGCCCGACGATCGTATTTACGTTGACATGATATGATGATATGATAGGTCAAGGCTCAATTGACAGTTGAGAGTGTCCCTGCCGCCTAGTATTGTGGTTATACGTAGATGGATCCATCGACCTTTAGCTGATACGAAAGTCACAATTAATTATCCGAATTAAATAAAAAGGAAAACGTATACGTATTTGATGAAAAGAAATATGATATGATATGATAAAAGGAATTACGATATGATATATTGAAATGAAAAATGTTTATGTTTATGCTCATGGTAAGTTATTTTAAGTAAAAGTATTTTCACTATTTCATGTGGATGTATATGTATTGCTTGTTATCATGGTTAAGGTTTGCTACGTTATTAGACTCACTAGGTATGATTGATGCAGATGAGCATGAATATGATGAATTTCTTGATGGTTGAACTAGCTGGGCTGAAGGTGCACATAACCTGAGAACCGTCGCTAGTTTTCCGCAAATAAAATTATGTTTATGATTTAAGTTTACGTTAAAGATTTTATGACCTATGATGTTTTTGAGAGGATGCTAGAGTTAAGTTTTACTTTTAAATATCGCTGATTTAGGTTTGGTAAGCGAATGACGATTTTATATTTTGAGTTCTTTCCTTTGAATTTTCAAATATAGTTGGTTGTTTATTTTTAAAATGGTGGGAAGTTATTTTAAAAATATGTTTGTGTATATATATATATATATATATATATATATATAGATATATTCGGCCGAATGAGTAGAATAGATGAAAATATATATATTTTTTAAGAAAAATGAGTAGTAGACGTTTCACCTCTAACCACCTTCAGCGCAATTTCTTTGTTTGAATACACTTTTCCAAGTGCATTCAGTTAATGTTACGGGAAACCTATAAAAGAGAATTAAGAATGCTAAGAACTTATGGGTTAATTGTAGAATTTTTTAAATTAAGTACCAATTGGATAATACTCGAGAAAAGTAGAAATTTTTTTTTCAATTGTTAAGAATTTGAGGGCATGTATGGCATTTTTCTAAAACGTAGGGGCCAAATTGCAAAAATCGAATACTTAGAGGGCCTAATTGTACTTGTCCGAGGTTTCAAGGACTAATCCAAAATATTAAAAAGTCCAGGGATTGAATTTGCGACAACCGAAATTTCTTGGGTATAACCTAGAATTTCGAAAATTAAGGGACTAAGTTGCAAATTTTAAAAATTCTAGGGGCTGCTTTGCCAATCTTAGGTAAATAGGGGCTGTCTTCAAAATTTCTGGAACACTAGGGGTTGAAACAATGACTTTTGAAAGTTTAGGGTCCAAATTGATAGGATGTGAAATTCGTGAGGCTAAGATACAAATCGTCGGAACTATTGGGACTAAATGGTAAGATTTCGAAATCTTAGGGGATGGAAAAACAATTTTCGAAAATTATGTCATGTGAAATTGTGATTTTCGAGGAAATTAGGAATTAATTTCGCAATTGGTGAGAAATTTGGGAACTAGTTTAGCAATATGTGAGAATTAAATGGTTTAAATGATAGGAGTTTTCAAGGATTTAGGCTTGACAAGATTTTTAGAACCTTGAAATATCTGAATTATAATATTATAAGAAATGGTAATAGAGGGCATTAATTGTAGAATAAATAAATATTGGGCTCGAAAATCTAAGCGTTAATGGAATAATGTTGTGGAAAATTAAGAATTTAGAGGGAGGACAATTTAAGGTAAAGTTGATCAATTAATTAAGTCTAAGGATGAAAAGTTTATGTTTAAAATTTGAGAATAAAATATTAAGTTTTGAATTTATTCGGGATAAAAACGCTTCATGGTTTAGTCATTAAGTTATTAAATCGAAAGGCTCGGGTTTACGTCTAAGAAAAATATTAGAAGTCAAATTTAAGCTTATATGATACTATGAGTTAAGCTCGAGTCAATAAAGGTAAGAGTAAGTCAAAAGCGATAATTTTTTAAAGTCATTAAAAAATTTGGGAATAAGTGAATATGTGTGTTGAAATTATGTTGTCTAAAGACTATATGGGTTTTGTAAGTTTCAATTACAAGTTTATGAGATGGGTGTTTATATGAAAATTTTGGGCTAAATTTAAGATTGGCAACAATTTTATATTTTGAATGTACTTGTAGATAGTTAAGCTACGTTAGTTTGGTGTCGTAAGCTAAATATTCGATTCAAGAATCTTAGGCAAATATTATGATGGGGTTGAGATAAGGTTTAACTTGTAAAGGTAGTGCCAGGATAGAAGTCGATTGGTAAATTTTGGTGCTAAGATCTCTTAAGTTGAACTACATAAAAGCTTAATTTTGGATTTAAAGCCTTAGCATACCTTGAGTCAATAAATTTAAGAGGATGCTTTTGGGGTTTTAATATCGAAATATAATAGGTTGTTAAACGACTTGGGTGTAGTATAAGGAAAGTAAGTTGCGATAAGTTTGGATCACCATTTCTAATACTGGGAAATGTAAGAAAAGTCGAAACTCGAGGTTATAGTAAAATAGAACTAAGTCACCATATGTCATTTTAAGTCGCGATTCGCAAACGGGGATCATAAAGGTGAATTTAAATTGAATTGAAGAGACATAAGTACAACCTAAAACTTATTTTATCAGAAAAACGCAGCGGAAGCGTGGATTATTGGGACACTAGGATTAATAGTCTAAACTTTTTGATTATCAAGGATAAGCGAATTTCGGGGACGAAATTCAATTTAAGGGTGTAAATTGTAAC
This sequence comes from Primulina tabacum, assembly GCF_025594145.1. Taxonomy (NCBI): domain Eukaryota; kingdom Viridiplantae; phylum Streptophyta; class Magnoliopsida; order Lamiales; family Gesneriaceae; genus Primulina; species Primulina tabacum. Next base: position 27,871,676 of record NC_134555.1, read on the forward strand.
GTCCCGAAAACTTTGAAGGCCAACGCGAACCACATGTATGTAAGTTATCAAATTTCTTATGTATTTTAATTAATTTATTTTAATTGCATTTAGTAAATTTGGTAGGCAAGTTTACATGTTTAAAATTTGATTTTCAACTAGAATGCATAAAATTGTGTTTTAAAAGTTATTCGAAATGCGATCGAGGAACGGAGACCGGGGGCCATATGAGGCAAAAATATTTTTATTAACTGATTATTTTAAATTGTTTAATGAATGATATAATTTAAATGGTATTTTCGAAAATGACAACTTTGGGCTGTTTTTCCACGCTGAGACGTATTTTTAAACGGTATTCGATTTTCGTCGAAAATATGAACTTTTCGAGAACTCAGCTAATATTTTCACAAACTTTCCTAAACTATATATTTTAATTATTATCTAATGAGCCTATTATACTAGGTTAATGGGCCTACACTTGTGCCATGTGTTTTATATATTCAATAAGCCTGCAAAAACCCTACACACACAGAATAACACACGCACACGCACACCACATCAAAGCACTAGGACTCTCCTAGGGCAGTACCTACACGATCACACACATGATTTTCAAGCAAGTTCATGTAATTTTGAAGAAAAATTCAGCAAGGGTCGCCTCTCCACCAACGTTCCTCGCATCATCGAATTATTTTCGTGCGTAATAAACGCAAAAGCACGCCTTAAATTTCTTTGAAACATCTTTCACACCATATTATGTATATTTGATTATGTATACATGAAAAACATGTTACTTTGCATTTATTTTCATTTTTAAGACATATAATGTCAATAACCCTAGTTTTTGAGATAAAAAACTTGTGAAAACAATGCACAAAGCGGTTGCCATTGTAGTGGCATCACAAGGGACATTTTCCAGAAGGTTTAAGGGTCTATAGATGAAGGTTTAAGGGCTGGACAGTATGGTGAAGCATGCTGAACGATATTTGGAGATTTTAGAGTCCTAGGGTTTCAGTTTTGCTTCCTACGGCATGCGGCTACTAGATGGCTGTTAGGGCACGTCTAGGGATCCTAAGGGGCTGAACCATGGTCCTAGATAGGCTGCACGATGGCTGGCTTGAGGCTAAGGGGCTGTAGCCGTGAGAGGTAGAGTTGTGCATGCAAGGGATTGGGTTTGGCGGTTCGTGGTTCTAGGTATTTTAGGCTCGGTCCAGTAGGGTCCTTAGGGGTTGGTCATGGTCCCAGGAGGGTCATAATGGTTATGTACATGGCTATCATAATGGTTATGTACATGGCTGTTAGGGGCTGGAGTCGAAGGGAGTAAGAGTTGGCAAGCTAGGGTTTCTTTCGAGTTTGAGCAGAAAATTCCAGCAAGGTTTAAGCTTGTTCAAGGGTTATAATCGGCTTTGTTTGGGTCGAATATGGTTTATTTAGGTGTTAGAAAGCTTTTGTTCAAGTTTGGTAACGTTTGCTTACGTTTCGATTCAATACGAGTCAAAACCGAGATATATGTCTAAGCATTAAAAACGATTTGGGAAATTAGTCAAGGAACATAGGTTTACGTCTAAGGAATATTGATGGGAGTGTTCTAAGGTTATATGTTAAGTTTTGAATGATTTGGTGCAACGCCCCGAAAATTTAAAGGTCTACGCGAACCACATGCATACAAGTTATTAAATTCTCTTGTATTTTAATTATATGTTTTAATTGCATGAATTAATTATTTTGTGCATATTTACATGTTTAAAATATATTTTTCTACATGCTTGCATTAAAATATATTTTTAAAGGTTATTCAAGTGACGATCGAGGAATGGGGACTGAGGGCTGAAAAACGTAAAATGTTTTTATTAAATAATTGTTTTTAATTATTTAAAATATGAGTGTTGCTTTTTCATATTTTTGAAAATAAAGGGTTTTGAATTGATTTTATACCCCGGGACGTAAATTTTATCGTTGTTGGTTTTTCAATAAAAATGCGAGCTTTTTGGCAACCCGGCTAATAAATTCACAAATTTATTTAAACAAAAACTTTGTTAATATTTTATTAAATCCTAATTAAGACTAATGGGCTTAATTTAGTGGCTTAATAGGCCTAAGCCTAGATAGTAGTTTAATTAGTATTTAAAAGGTTAAAACCCTACTCCTTGCAACACTTACTCACGGCCACACACTCCACAAATTCGGAAACGCTCCCCACCACCCCTTACACGATACACACTTGCACACCACATAGTAAAAGGGTTTTCGTGAGGCTCAAGGGGATTCAAAGCCAAGGTTCATGCCCGTTCTTCGTCGTCAACGTTAATTCGTGCGTATAAAATGCAAAGGCACGCCATACATCTCCTTTTCTCATCCATCATATCATAATATTGTTTTAAATATTGTATGCATGAAGAACATGAACTTATTTTCTGTATTTTCGGATTTATGGCATGCACAAGAGGTAAACTCATGATTCTATGATTTAAATTCATGTTTAATATTGTGAAGAGGCTGCCATGATCTTAGGTGATGAACAAGTGATGTTTATACATGATTTAAAGTCCTAACACACACCTTAAACACCAAAGTCGAAAGAAACAAGAAACAAAGCAGGAGCCGAATTTTCTGTCATGGGGTCCAGGGGTTCGGCTTTCACGTGAAGGGGCTGTTTGGGTCTTGGCTTGGGGTTAGGGCTATCCAGGGATGGTGTTGAGTCGAGGGAAGAGTCCTAGCCATGCTAGGACTCGAACCAAGGGCTGGGGAAGGAGTCCTAGCCTGCTAGGACTCCCACCCAAGTAACGCGCAGTGCATGCGCAGGAAGTTGGAGGCTTCCAGGGGCTTGGGGCTCGGTCTGTGGTTCAAAGGCTGGGCTAAGGTGATGCACTAGAGTCCTAGGAGGGTGCACAGGTGGTTGGTTCAGGGGCTGGGCTCGCTGGTAGAGGTCTAGAAGCAAAATTGTAGAGTCCTACCACAATAGGAGTTCTCGGCCATCTCTTGCATGGGGTTGGGGACTTCGTTTCTGGGTTTTGGTATGGTTTCTAAGTGGTAAGGGTCCAGTAGGGTACTCTAGGATGTTGGTAATGGTTTGGATCAACTTGGTTCGGAAGTGACTCGAGAAAATCGAAAGATGGCCCGGGGTCGAAGTTTAGGTGTCATAGTAGGGTTTCTAAACTAGAATAAATTGAAAAACGGCTCACGGGGGTCGAGTCATTATTCATAAGGGCTAAAATAATATCAAAAGACTAAATTTTTGATTTAGAAATTTTATATTAAATTTTGGGATTTTTGGGATTAAAACACTATCAAAACAATTAATTAAAGATAAATGAAAAGGTCAAATATTTATGCTAAATAAAATTATGGAAAAATTAAGTTAGACTTAAATAATTATTTGCGATATGTTAGAGTCAATGAATTCGAGAAAAAGTCATAATCGAGGAATTTTACGTCTAGGGGTAAAACGGTCTTTTTACTCCTAAAAATTAGTAAACGTCATGGCAGTGCTCTAAATGATATTTTATGATATTATGATTGTTTTTAAATGTTTATGAAATTTTAATGATTAAATTATGAATTTTAAATGTCTATGGGAATTTTATGATTTAAGAAAGACATTTAAAAGACATGTTGCATGCTTGGTTTCAAAAAATAAATTATATTTTATGCATAATTTTTATAAAGTAATGAGAATGTAAACGTTGAAGGAGGTGAAGTAACTGTGACTATTATGTGTTTACATTGGATATATCGTGAGGGTTATGGTCCCAGTGGGATCCTGACGATCGTATTTTCATTGTTACCATAGAGGATATGAGGATATGAGGTAAAGGTAAGAATGGGAATATCGTGAGGGAAAAGACCCCAGAGGGAGCCCATTTATGGGAAAAGTCCGAGGAGCCCCGACGATCGTATTCTATTCGAAAGAGGGTAGGCCACGGCCCAGTTGACCGATGAGAGTATTGCTGGTGTCCCCCGCCGCCCAGTACTGCGGTTTCATGTAGATGGATCCATAGACTTTTGAGGTTTAAGAAAAATCACAATTAACGACCTGAATTCAACAAAGGAAAAGGAAAAAGAAAAATGTTTATGATCATGTTAAAAGGTTTTATGTTATGTCATGTTGAGGAAAAAGAAAAAAGTTAAGGTTTATTTATGAATGTCATGAAATGTTATTTTTACGTAAAAGTATTTTCACTGTTACATGTGGTTTTATACGTATTATTTGTTATAAAGATTATAGTTTGTTGAGTCTTTAGACTCACTAGGTGTGATGGATGTAGGTGAGTTTGAGGGAGGTCTTGGTGGATGATTTGTCTAGACTGAAGGTGCACACAACCCGAGGACCAGCGCTTCTACTTTTCCGCACTTACGATTTATGATTCATGATTTACGTTAAAGATTTTAAGACTATTTATTTATACTTTTGAGAGATTTTTGGGAGGTTTAGTATGGGCTATATTTTTCAAATTTATTGCTTTTTAGGTTTGGTAAAACATGCGACGATTTCATTTTTATGACTATTTTACTTGATTTTTAAAATACTAGTTGGTTGATGTTTTATTTAAGGGGTAAAATATTTTAATATTTTCATGTGGAATATGTATATGACCGAAAATTGAGTGTTTAAAAAAATTCTAGTACTTTTAAAGCAATAAAAGGGCAGACTTTTCATTTATGACGTCGTTTGGGTCTAAGGATAAATATGGAAAGTTATGATTCTAGGGATAAAACGGTCATTTTACACTTAAAAATAGTAGAGGTCCTGACAGTGCCCTGAATGCTGTAATAAATGTTAAAATATTTATTTTAAATGTTTCTGAAATTTTATTATGAAACATTAACGCTAAAAGACGTGTTGCATGCTTGGTTAAAAAGAAAAATGATTTTTGTATATATGCATGAAATTTTATAAGTGATGAAAATATGAAACGTTGGAGGAGGTGAAGTGATTGTGACTAATACGATGATACGAGGATATGATTGGAGATAACGTGAGGGAAAAGGCCCCAATGGGAGCCCGTTTACGGGAGAAGGCTTAAGAAGGAGCCCGACGATCGTATTTCCATTGACATGATATGATGATATGATAGGCCAAGGCTCAGTTGACGGGTGAGAGTGTCCCCGCTGTCCAGTATTGTGGTTACACGTAGATGGATCCATCTACCTTCAGCTGTTACGAAAGCCACAATTAATGATCCGAATTCAATAAAAAGAAAAACATATATGTATATGATGAAAGAAAATATGATATGATATGATGAAAGGAATTATGATATGATATGTTGAAAGAAAAAATGTTTATGTTTATGCTCATGGTAAGTTATTTTAAGTAAAAGTATTTTCACTATTGCATGTTGATATATATGTATTACTTGTTATAATGGTTAAGGTTTGCTAAGTTATTAGACTCACTAGATGTGATCGATGCAGGTGAGCATGAATATGATGGAGGTCTTGATGGTTGAACTAGTTGGGCTGAAGATGCACATAACCCGAGGACCGTCTCTAGTTTTCTGCAAATAAAATTATGTTTATGATTTAAGTTGTTAAAGCTTTTATGACTTGTGATTTTTTTGAGAGGATGCTAGAGTTAAGTTTGATTTTGAAATATTGTTGATTTATGTTTGGTAAACGAATGACGATTTTATGTTTTGAGTTCTTTCCTTTGAATTTTCAAATATAGTTGATTGTTTAATTTTTTAATGGTGCAAAGTTATTTTAAAAATATTTGTGTATGTATATATATATTCGACCGAATTAGTAGAATAGATGAAAAAAATTGTACTTTTTAAGAAAAACGAGTAGTAAACGTTTCACCTCTAACCACCTTCATTGCAATTTCTTTGTTTGAATACACTTTTCCAAGTGCATTTAGTTCATTTATAATGCTGCTGACTCTTTCTTCGTACTCGTTCATGGACTCTCCAATCTTCATTTTAATGTTGTCAAACTTCTGAACAGCAACTGAGAGTTTATTTTCTTTTGTGTGTTCATTGCCCTCACATAGGTGAATCAAATTCTCCCATATCTTTTTTGTTGTTCTGCACATCTTTACCTTGCTGAAAGTAATTTTATCCAACGTCTTGTACAGAATATATTTAGCCACATTATCAAGATTAGCTTTCCTTTTATATATCTTCTACTGTCCACTCTTCACATGGTTTGTCGATTCGATGAGGTGCACCATCATTTATGGCAACAGCAGTGTTTGCTTTCAATATTCTCTTTGGTCCGTCAGTTATGACGTACCACATATCATCATCTTGTGTAGCTAAGTGAGCCTGCATTTTTATCTTCCAATCGTCGAATTCTTCTCTGGAAAATATTGGAATCTTATTGAAGGAAGGCATGGTAATCAGATCTGTAGATGAAAAATATTCAGGAATAAGATTCAACTACTCTGATACCACTTGTTAGGATCGGTTGGGCGTTTGAAAGTTTTTAGAAGTGGGGCTGAATAAACACTTAACAATTTTCACTACTTTTTTATGAATGAATCAGTTTAGTGATAAACTGAATTCGCGAATCTTGTTGTCAATGTCAATCAGTTAACTAATGAAAGTGCGGAAATAACTGAAAGACAGATTGAATAAAACTGAGAATAAATAACACAAGATTTGTGGACATTCAGAGACTTCAAATGATCCTACGTCACCTCTTCTATCTCAATGATATTATATTTACTAAAACACTTTGATTAATTACAGCAACTGTAATAACCCACTTTAGTTTAGACTTAACACTGTCAAACTGAAACTCTTAGTATCTTTAAAACTTTTATCAGTACGCAACTGATATGTTTATAAGCACAACTGATCTAAACATATCGAATAAGATAACTATGAGTGCTTATATTGGTGCTCAAAATATAGTGTTAACGCTATGAATAAATCTGATAAGTGTGAGCTTCTTGTAACTGATCTTTAGAAACTTTTGAACTCGAGAATGAATGTACGCGCTTGGAGAGTTTTTCTCAGCTGATATTCTCGACTATTTATAGGCTTTGTTCTCCAATGGTAACAATGAATGCGTTTTGTAGAGCCCAAAATCAATAAACGTAAAACTCATGCATTTATTTAAATTGTTAAATTATTTATTTAAGTTTAGAATTATTTTTACGATACATAATTTATGAATTGACATTATTTTAAATTATCTATATTTATGTGATGCATATTAAAATATTTTCTTGAATTTCATGTTTCAGGCGATTATTGGATGCGGGCTCGGGGAAATGAGGTCGGCGACGAGTTGGGCGATTTGTAAAATGTGGTATTTTATTTCAAGTCAAGAAAGTGACATTTTAAATGATTAATTAAGTTTCTAGCATTTTTAAATCCTAATTTAATTTATTAAGTAATTTTAAGGTTTTAAACTTTTAAAGTTTATCAATTGTATATTTTATTTTACTTAGAGGATTTTTGGTAAATTAGTGTGGATTAACATTTAATTAACTTATTAATTATTAATTAAGCAAATTTTATTCCATAGTTTATCTAAAACTCACGCGCACACCCCTTACATACACACACACCTTCATGTTACACACACACACAAAGTCTCTTGCAATTTCATTTCAGTTTTGTGAAGAGAACTTGTAGGGTTCTTAGGCTCTTTCTTTAGCAGAAACACCTCCACCCTTCCCTTTCAAAAATTTCAGCAATTCAAGTCCATTTTCCTTCAAGAAATTGTGTCGCAACTCGTCCTAAATAAAAATCAGATGTTGCTGTCATTTCGTGTATTGTACTTTTTTGGTCGATTTTCTGGAAAATATTTCAACATATAAAATTTAGTACTCTTCGATACCTTCGATTTGACAATAAATTCATATTTTTTGGACAAGAAACGTGTGAGTTATGGTCATTATCGTGTGACTGCTCAAACTGTGTTATTTTCAAAAAAATTCGCGCAGGGCGGCGATCGAGCACGAGATTTTACCGCCCTAGCGCAAAGCATTCTGGAAAAAAAAGAAAAAAAATTAAAATTTTTGTCTTGGGGAGGCATTCATAATGTAATAGTATGTTCGACGTGCAAAAAAAATTGTTTTATTTTTTAGGTATGCTAAATGTCTTGTGACCAATTATGAACGGGTCAGGAAGCCGGAGAACGTGTCCGGGGACCTTTCCACCTCGGTAAAGTATGACCGGGTTGTGATCGGGATTGGAAAGAGGTAAAGTATGACCAGAGACAAATCCACCCGATAAAGTATGACCGGAGATCTTATGTTTGTTGAAATGGACATCCCTGCCTGCCCAGTACTGTGGTTTAGTCTGATCAAATGCATTTATGTACGGATCACTTGCTTTGAAACATATCTCTACGCAAAATGATGATTATGTACGTTCACGTATGTATTATGCAAGTACGTTTATGAAAAGTTTTACGATATGATGGCACGTCTATGTTTATGTAAGTACGTTAATGTTCAAGTATGTATGTCCTACTTTAAAATGCATGTGGTTTTATTATGTATTACTTGTTATTCTCAGTTTATACATGTTGAGTCTTTAGACTCACTAGACTTGATCGATGCAGGTGAAGATGGGTTTGAGGAGGCGAGAGTTGGGGACCAGTGAGTCGGCTCGGACTGCGCGGAGGCTAAACCCGAGGATCGCCTATGTTTTCAAGAATTTTCAAACATGTTATTTAGTTACTCTGATTTAATGAAACTATTTCACTGTTGGATCTCGGTTTTCTCCTGCCCAAAACGCAGTGGAAGTTTTAAAATTTTTATTAGAACTTGACATTCAAGATATATTTGGACACTCGTATGGTTTTATAATCAATCATTCATATGGTGTTAGAATTATACCTTTAGTGATTTAAATCACTTGGCTCCAATTAATCCGGTATAGGCGAATATAGCTCTTGATGAATCTCTACGAAAGATCTTCAAAAATTCCTTCCTTCAATCTTCAAATCAGGTCCACGATTAGAAGATTTATTCCTCTTCTAAATTGCACTAGAAATTTAGAAGATTTTTTTCGTAGGAGATTAAAAACGAGAGACGGCTCAAACTTTTCCTTCCAAATGAAGTGGCCGAAATTTTATGGAGAGAAGAAGGAGGATTTTCGAAAATATGGTGGTGGAGGCTAAGGTTATGCCATGCTAACTCCTATTTATAATTAAGCAATCACCTAATAATCATAATTAACATTAATGGGCTTGATTAATTAATTGGATTAGTCCAACTAGTTTAATTAATTAATCAAAGTCCATTAAGAATTTTAATTATTTAGTATGTTGGATTTGTACTCCTACAAGCCAATTAAACATACTTCCCACCAATTTTAATTTAATATTTAATAAACTCAACTTTTGAGCTTAATAAATTAAATCGATTATAAATTAAACATTTGAATTTATTGTTTAAATTATAAATTCAACTCCTTGAATTTATTCTCCCAAAATTTAATTATCATAAATTCAACTCTTTGAATTTACTATATCATAATATATATTCAACATCTTGAATTTATTCTCTCAAAATTTAATTATCATAAATTCAACTCCTTGAATTTACTATATCATAATATAAATTCAACTCCTTGAATTTATTTTCTCAACGGGAACAAACGATCCAGTGCCTGTTTGACCCTCAATGGTTCAGGGATACAGCTAGCCGTGGATTCACAACTCTTTGTGATTCAGGACATAATCCTTTATTCGGGCTTACCTTTATTTAACCCATTCTATATATCAATTATTGATCATGAGAATGTCAGAAATCATATTCTGATTAAACCCATCGAATCATGGTAAGAGCATCTAGTAGCATCGCCCCATGATTCCCTAGGTATCATTGATAGTGCCTGCAAGAACCAGTCAATTATGATTAGCGTACAGTACGGTCCCTTCATCTCATATATCCCGATCGAATCTGCAACCATTGGTTCATCGAGGGTTGCATAATAATTCGATAACTATGTGATACATATAAATAGTGGCATCGCATGTACTATTGGAGAACTCCTTCTCTAACGTACATCTCATACTCTGGCCAGAGATTCCACGCACTTTTATTTCATCAGATCACATAGGATATCCACGCCCATAGGTGAGCGGTGAATCTCCGACTACAATGCACTGGCTCTTATATGTGTCGCAACTATACCCAACCTCGCCACATGATGACTCTCCTGGAGCCGGTAAACGAGTCAAAACACATCCCTAGCATATAGAGCCTCAGTGTTGTCCCGAGTCGTAAGAACTAATGGTGTACAATCATAACTACGGACTTATCCTCTCGATTAATGATAACCACTTGGAAAGTCCGAGTGAGGTTTGTTCGGTATAATCATCATATGACTACCCATCTACATGTTTGGACATCTTTATGCCCTTACCAAGAAATGCAGTACACAACATTACAGATGCTAATCTCGAGCTCAAGCGGCCTTTATCCTTACTTTAGGCGGTTGAATCGACTAGGAACGAATTTAGAATATGCAGTGTTTACAAATGAGTTTCAACATCGAATTACGATTCATTTGTATTAAAGCATTATCAAGGACTTTTTCTATGTTGATTGCATGGGTATACAGATAAAGTAAAATGAAACCATTAAAAAGTAAATTATATTAAAATAAAGATTGTTTATTACACTTGATTCAATAAATTCCCTAGCCAACAGTTGGCTTACAGGACATCTACTCTAACATTCACGATGTTTAAACGAGTACCTTTTTGGCAAATGTTGTTTGTAATCGTTCTTATTTCAAATATTTTAGACGAGCAGTTTTATTTTATCGCAATTTTAAATATTATTATTTATTTAAGAAAATTTTTTATTTTTCCGCAAATTTTAAGTAGTTCAAAATACGGTACGTTACAATTGGTGTCAGAACCAGGTTCTCTCCTAGTACGGTGTGGTTCGGGGACGAACCAAGCGGAAGCTGGTGGGCATGTGAGGCCCGGGGCCGAAGAGGGTTGGGGGTGATCGCCAGTGTCATGAGGTTGCACGGACAATGAGCGGCTCCTGGCAGGCTTCTAGGCGGAGGGAACATGAATGAACCGATCTTACACCGGAAGGAGAGGAATTCCAAAACTGTTCCGCTATGAGACTGTGCAGTTGAGGAGGGCTTAAAAGATTTTATTGGTAGTACTCATATCAAGAAGGTGCATATTCTTTTCCGTAGCTCATCACATAAGAACTCCAAAGTTAAGCGTGCTTGACTTGGTGAAATTCTGGATGACCACCTGGGAAGTTTCCTAGGGTGCATGTGAGTGAGGACATAAGCACGCTGGAAAGACTTGTCTTGGCACAGTGAGGACAGTCGTCAAATATGGGGCATTACAATTGGTATCAGAGCGTTGTTCTTGTATAGGGTTATGCCTACCGCCGGTAGCGAGAAGCTCACGAAGTCACACCTCAAGTCTGTAAGTTTTAAAGTTTTAAATTCTTTCATGTAGTAAGCATCCAGTCATGAATTCATAATGTACATGTTTTAAGCTCGAATTACGTGCATCTTATGATATTGATATTATGTTCATGCATGTTGGGTTTACCTTTTGGGTAAACATTGGAACAGTATGCCTCCTAGACGTATGGTTTCCCGTGGAGCAAGGGATGAGAATAGAAAAGCTCGGGTTGGGGAGAGGGCCACTCTTCCTCACCCACCCCCATCTATGCAGGCTCAGATGCTTGCAAGGATGACTCAGTTCTTTGCACAGTTTGCGGGGAACAATGTTGTCGTAGATACATGGGCAAGGCTTAGACCAGAGGAGGTTTATGAGAGGTTCAGAAGGATGGACCCGAAGAAGTTCTTGGGGGCTACTGACCCGATGATAGCTGAGGGATGGATTAAGTCCATCGAGGTAATTTTTGCTTTCATGGAGCTGCAGGATGTAGACAGGGTCAAGTGTGCCACTTTCCTGCTGACCGGAGAACACAGACTGTGGTGGGAGAGCGCATATGTGTCAGTGAACTTGCAAGGAGGTCTTCTACTCCAAGTACTTCACTGAGGAAGTACGATCCCGCCTGAACAGGGAGTTCATGACGTTGCGACAGGGAGACAGCAGCGTGGCAGAATTTGTCAGGAAATTTGAGAGGGGTGTCACTTTGTGCCCCTCATTGCGAATGATGCCTGAGAGAAGTTAAGGCATTTTATTGATGGGTTATGGTCGGTCTTGCGCCGTGATGTGAGAGTTGCTGGTCCTACTACTTATGATGTTGTCGTGTCAAGAGCCATGGCGGCAGAGCAAGACCAGAAGGACATTGAGAATGACAGGCAGGGCAAGAGGCCCTATCAGGCACCTTAGCAGCAGCCTCAGTTTAAGAGGTCTTTTCAGGGACAGCAGGGGAAGAGGCCATTTCATGGACTGTCGAAAGTCAAGGGTCCTATTTCTCAGTAGAAGGCTCCTCAGAGGCTTGATGAGTACCAGGTGCTCGAAGTGCCACGCCAGCATGCGTGACAGTATTTATGGGGATCGGGCAAATGCTTCAAGTGTGGAGCCAGCAATAATATGCTGAAAGACTGCCCGCAGTGGAGGCAGCAGACCCAGGGGAGAGTGTTCGCCATGCAGGCAGAGGAGGCGAACCCAGACACGACCTTGTTGACTTGAAATATCTTTATAAAAAGAGTGGCCATGAAGGCCTTGATAGATTCCGGGTCCACACACTCTTTTATCTCAGAGACGTTCGCTAATCATTTGGATGTTAAGTCCATTGGACTCGACGTGAACTAATCAGTGATAGTCCCATCAGGGGAAGAGTTATCAGCTACTAGCATGGTCAGAAATATTGATCTTGAACTCTAGGGCCACCTATGTATGCCGATCTGATTGTGTTGCCGATGCCATAGTTTGACATTATCTTGGGAATGGACTGGCTAACGAAGAACAAAGTTCTTATTGATTTCATAAAAGATTAGTGTTGGTAAAACCGTTTGGCATGGAGCAATTTCTCTTTGAGCCGGATAGATGGAGGAGTTTCCCTCGCATGATCTCTTGCATGCAGGCACTAAGACTTATTCATAAGGGTGTCAGGCTTTCTTGGTCAATTTATTTCCGCACCTGACGCACCTGACGTACCCACGACCGTTTTATCCCTAGACGTAAAATTTCACGTTTTTGATTTTTTCTTAATTTCGTCGACTCTATACCATCCCAAATAATTATTTAAGCTTAGATTATTTTTTCCATATTTTTATTTGGCTTAAATCAATGACTTTTAAATTAATCTTTAAATATAACGTATTAATACATTTTAATTCCGAATTAAACCAAACCTTAATATAAAATTTCCAAATTAAAAACTTAGGCTTTTAATAATTATTTGAGCTTAAATATAATTTTTCATAATTTTATTAAGCTTAAATCTAGGCGTTTCAATTAATTCTTGTTTATTCATTTTTAGTCCTTAGACGTACACCCCGGTTTTGACTCGTATTGACTTGAAACTTAACCAAACTTGAAACCAAGCTTAATAACACCTAAATAACCCATATTCAACCCAAATCAAGCCAATTATAACCCTTGAACAAGCCTAGGAAGCTACTAAATTTTCTAAACTTAATTTTCGAAGCCCTAGTTTGTTCGAACCCTATCTTGCCTCGACCCTAGCCCTTGGCCGACCCAACCAGCCCTTGTGTACCCTTTCTAGGACCACGATGAAGCCCTTAACCACCTACTGGAGCATCCTCTACAACCCATTCAAGCACGGCCCTACCCGCCCCCCTCAATGCCATCCATGACACCAAAAAGGCTAGCACCCTTCACCCTTCCCTTACAGCCCTTGCACAGCCCGTATAAGACCATGACTAGACTCTCTTAGGACCGTTGAACACATTCCAACAGCAACTAAGAGCCGTGTGATTTTAGGAACCATAGCCAAAAAACCTAGCCCATGAAACTCGATATTTTCGTTCATGTTGCTACCCTATCTTGTCCAAACCTTAAACATGCACCTAAGGACCCTTAAACGTGTGGAAAAACGTCTCTTCCAATAGCCTTACCATGGCAGCCCCTTTGTGCATCATAACCATAAGTTTTAATTCATAAAAATCAAAGTTTTGGTATGCACAAGCCATAAAAACGAAAATACATGGAGGGATTCATATTTTACATGCACACATGATTAAACATACATAATATGGTGTGAAAGATGAGAAAAGGAAGAAGTATGGCGTGCTTTTGCATTTAAAACGCTCGAAATACGAATACCGTAGCGGTGAAAGTCGACGACGAACGGAGGACGATTTCTATTTTTTTTAAACCCTTTTCTCTTGCCGAAACTCTACCAAAAACCTGTTAGAGTAGGTGTCCGTCGAGCCAAGTTTTGGCTGAGGGTTCATGTTTAAACTCTATGTATAAACAATCTTTATTTTAATAATATTTGAAATTATTGTTTTGGCACATCTATATCTGTATACCCATGCTAGTTGCATAGATAAAGTCCTTGAATATACAAATAGTAGAAAGAATATGAGATGCTCATATGATGAGTATCATGAAACTCATATTTGCAATACTGTATATTCTAAATAGTTCCTAGTCGATTCAGCCGTCGCTAAGAAGGATATATGCCGCTCAAGTTTGAGACTAGTATCTGCGATGTAAGCACCATGTTTCATTGGTAGGAGACATTATGATGTCCGAGCATGCAGATAGGTGCTCCTAGTAGAGTGCACTAAACAACCCTCCATAAAGGACTTTCCAAGTGGTTCTCACTTATCGAGTGGAAACATCCTAATTTATGGTTGTACACCATTAGTTTTTATGACCCGGGACAACATTGAGACTCTATATGCTAGCATTACACTTTGACTTGTTTACCGACTCTCATAGGGTCATCAGGTGGCAAGGTTGGGTGTTTTTTCGAAACATATAGGAGTCGATGCATTGTAGTCGGGGATTCATCGCTTACCTTCGGGTATGGATATTGTGGCACCTCGACCCGTTTACAATAAAAATAGCAACGGAATTTTGAATATTTTCTATCAAATGGAAGGAGTTTCAAAATACATCACCATAAAATGTTTAAAAGTAAATAAATGATCATTCAAATGATATAACAAAATACAAAATATCATTCCTATGATCATGATCCAAAAATACTTGCAAAATAACATCTTCCTTCCAACTTCGTATGCATATGACTCCGGGCCACAATCAACGTCCAGGTCCGTCGCTCTTATCTGCATCACATGAAATAACTGAAATGAGTATAAAACTCAGCAAGTGGAACTCTTACATAGCAATGATACATAGTATATTCTGAAAAACATGGCTTTGAAAACATAAAATACCATCAACTCTGAAACATGAATATCGTAGCAATAGCATAACAATGAGATGGTATTTCTCTTTACTATGGTGGATTGATATCAATAGTAACTCTGTCTGTGGTGCTCTTATCCCATCGATATAAATCGACAACTCTGAGGGATATAAGCCTATGGTCGTTGATCACCTAATTGTATGCAATCTCTGACTATGTATCTATCAATCCATAAAACATTTAAACTCTTTCTTTGGGACATTTTATCAAACACCTTGAATACTATATCTTTGTATTCCCTTTCAATACAATTGAGACATACAATGCCTCCAATAGATATAACAAATGAATCAATACATAACTATGAAGCAAATGAAGGGAATAACACATTACAACCTTTGAAACACAATACATATAACATCATGTGAGCACAAGGGATGAATTTCCACTTACAAACCACAAGAACACCTTGAATCTATAATCTTGGTACAAAACCTACAACAATAAACCATGTATTGAACCATCAACAACTCAATAATCATAAACCCATGCCAAATAATCCATAAAACCAACATAAACAACAATCCCATATCATCTCTCTTCCAAAACCAAGAAATAACAACACCAAAAGCTTACCTTAGCTTCCTAGCACCAAGAAGAACTTCGATCTTAACTCAAATCACCAACTAAAAGCTTGAATCGAAGATAGGAAGTGAAAGAAATAAGGAACCCTAGCCTTCCCAAGGAGAGAAATCCGAAAATGAGAGGTGAGAAATGAGAGAAATGGAGCAACACTTGTATATAAGCACTTAAAACTCCAAAAACACGCTTTTAAAAAATCGCTGGCCGCTCGGGCGGACATCTTTTTCCGCCCGAGCGCAGAACTCTCGGCCAGAAATCCAAAATTTTCGAAGTAGGCTCGCCCGTGCGGACATTTATTCCCGCTCGGGCGCGCACTCTGCGCACTGCCACTCCAAAGATTGCTTCTGAAACGCCTCTTCCCTTCATAATTTGGAAAGGTGGTAAACTACAAAGTTGTAGCTCTATGTCTTATCTTGAATCCCTCAAAATTTCAGATCAATTAGACGTCTAAGTAAAAAGGTATGCCCATTCTCCCAACATGTGTCACTGGAGGAACGTCGAGACACACGAAACACTTCGGGGCACTTTTGTCTTACCTTCCACAATGATTTGAACAAAACTCAAAATAAGAAAGTTACACCTCTATGTCTTATCTTTCTAATGGAAAAGGCCTCACCTCATTTGAATCAATATACAATTTATCATGAATTTAATCGTAACGCCGCTACAAAAGCACTACACATCATCTATAACCAACCATACTATAAATCATAAATCGAAACTCTTAACATCCAAACTATACCTAAACTTGACCAAGTAGTCAATAAACTTATGAAAACTTAAACCGTACCGTACACCAGGCTTGGCTATTACAATCTCCCCTCCTTAGAGGATTTTCTTCCTCGAAATTGACGTCACTGCACGAACAACTCAGGATACTTCTCTCTCATCTCATCCTCTGGTTCCCACGTGGCCTCTTCGATCAAATGTTTCCTCCAAAGGACTTTAACGATGCCGATATCTTTGTTCCTCAAAACTTTAACTTTGCGGTCCAGTATCTGAACCGGAATCTCTTGGTACGTCAAATTCGGCGTCAAGTCCAATGGCTCGTGGCGAAGAAAATGGGAAGGATTCGCAATATACTTCCTGAGCATCGATACGTGAAAAACATTATGGACTCTGTCAAGATCTGGCGGTAGGGCTAATCTGTAAGCTCGATCACCAACTCTATCCAAGATCTCAAATGGACCAATAAATCTCGGACTCAACTTTCCCTTGTTGTCAAACCGCATCACACCCTTAAGAGGTGCTATCTTCAAAAACACATGGTCGCCAACCTCAAACTGCAACGTCCTACGACGCACATCTGCATAGCTCTTCTGTCTCGACTGCGCTGTCTTCATCCTCTCTCTAATAACAGCAACTACATCAGCAGTCTGTTGGACCAACTCTGGACCCAACATCTTCCTCTCACCAATCTCATCCCAATACAAGGGAGATCTACATTTCCTGCCATAAAGTGCTTCGTACGGTGCCATCCCAATCGTCGCCTGGTAACTGTTATTGTACGTGAACTCCACAAGAGGCAATTTAGAATCCCAGCTACCAGAATAATCAATAGTGCAAGCTCTGAGCATATCCTCTAGAATCTGAATAACTCTCTCTAATTGATCGTCGCTCTGAGGGTGATATGATGTACTGAAAGCTAACCGTGAACCCATAGCTCTGTGCAAACTCTTCCAAAACTCTGAGGTAAATCTAGGGCCACGATCAGACACAATCGACACAGGGACACCGTGAAGTCTAACAATCTCTGCTATATAATCCTCGGCATACTGGTTCATGGAATACGTCGTCTTGACTGGGAGAAAATGCGCTGACTTGGTCAATCGATCGACAATAACCCAAATAGAGTTAAAACTTTTCTGCGTTCTGGGAAGACCAGTCACGAAATCCATCGTAATATGCTCCCATTTCCACTGAGAAATCGGCAATGATAGCAATGTCCCAGCAGGTCTCTGGTGCTCAATCTTCACCTGCTGACAAGTTAGACACTGAGAAATAAACATGGCAATGTCTTTCTTCATACCTGGCCACCAGTAGAGTCTACGAAGATCCTGATACATCTTGGTGCTGCCTGGATGTATCGAATATGGTGCGGTATGTGCCTCTGTCAAGACGTCTCGTCGAATATAATCGCCAATAGGAACACAAATACGGCCTCTGAAAGTCACCAAACCATCTCCATTCACCCCAAACTCTGAGTTACCTTTCTCCTCTGCTCTAGCTCTCATCTCTGTCAACTGAACATCAACAGTCTGCTCTCTACGGATCTTGTCCGTCAATGTAGCCCGAATGACCAACGCTGAAAGGCGAGCAATGGTTCCAGGGACTACCAAAGAAATCTCCTCTCGTTGCAAGTCTAACAACAACGGCTGCTGAATCATCGAACTCAAAGAAGAACTCGATTTACGGCTCAAAGCATCTGCTACAACATTCGCTTTCCCTGGGTGGTAACTAATCGTCACATCATAATCTTTGACAAGCTCTAACCACCTCCTCTGCCGCATATTGAGCTCTTTCTGAGAGAACAAATACTTCAAACTCTTGTGGTCCGTGAAAATTTCACACTTTTCGCTATATAAGTAATGTCTCCAGATTTTCAAGGCGAAAACCACAGCTGCCAGCTCCAGATCGTGCGTAGGATAATTCTTCTCGTAGTCCTTCAACTGGCGAGAAGCATAAGCTATAACCTTTCCACGTTGCATCAGCACTGCACCAAGACCTTTCTTCGACGCGTCAATATAAACAACAAAGTCCTCTGAACCACTGGGCAATGCAAGTAACGGAGCTGTCGTCAATCTATCTTTCAACTCGTGAAATCCACTTTGGCATTCATTGGACCACTCAAACTTCACAGTCTTCCTCGTCAGATTGGTTAACGGCAGGGCAATCTTGGAGAAATCTGAGATGAAACGACGATAATAACCTGCCAACCCAAGAAAACTGCGTACCTCTGAGACAGTGGTAGGAATAGGCCACTTCTGAATCGCCTCAATCTTTGCTGGATCAACAGCTATGCCATCCTTCGAAACAACATGGCCTAGAAAAGAAATCTGCTCCAACCAAAACTCACACTTCTTCAACTTAGCACACAACCTCTTCTCTCTCAACAACTGAAGAACAACTCTGAGATGCTCTGCATGAAGATCTCTGGTTTTGGAATAGATCAAGATATCGTCGATGAAGACAATGACGAAGCTATCCAAATACGGCTTGAACACATGGTTCATCAGATCCATGAAAACTGAAGGAGCATTGGTCAGACCAAAAGATATCACAAGAAACTCATAGTGACCATACCAGGTCCGGAACGCTGTCTTAGGGATATCAGATTCCCCAACCTTCAACTGATAGTAGCCAGACCGAAGATCAATCTTCGAAAATACAGTAGCACCTTGCAGCTGATCAAACAAATCATCTATCCGTGGCAACGGATACTTGTTCTTGATAGTCACTTTGTTGAGCTCCCTATAGTCGATACACAGCCGCAACGACCCATCTTTCTTCTTGACAAACAGAACCGAAGCTCCCCAAGGCGAAGAACTCGGTCGAATAAAACCCTTGTCTAAAAGATCCTACAACTGCGTCTTCAACTCCTTCATCTCGGTAGGAGCCATCCTATACGGAGCCTTAGAAATAGGAACCGTACCTGGAGCTAGATCAATCACAAACTCAACATCCCTGTCCGGCGGCAAACCCGGCACATCATCCTCAAACACATCAGCGAACTCTCTCACAACATCGATATCATCTATATTCAACTTAATCATTCTATCCATATCCACAATCGAAGCCAGAAACACATCACAACCTCTACACAGCAACTTCTCAGCCTCAAGACAAGAAATAAAAAGAAGGACCAGCGAAGTACCTGCACTGGCGAGCATACCTTCCCTATTGCCATCATCTGCAAAAGTCACCGTCTTAGCAACGCAATCAATCACTGCACGATAGGTTGATAGCCAATCCATGCCAAGAATAACATCAAATGCAACCATCGGGATGACAATCAAATCAGCAAAAACCATACGCCCATCAATTTGAACAGAGCACGCATACACAATCGATGTCGGGCACAACACATTTCCCGAAGGCAAAACAACATTGAACTGGAGGGAAAGAACAGAAGGAACTATACCCAAAGATCTCAAAAACAATTCAGACATAAAAGAATGAGTAGCACTAGTATCAATCAATGTCGTAGCTACTCTGCCTGAAATTAAAATAGTACTAGAGATCACAGAAGAATCATGGTTTATACCTTCCTTGGTCATCGTAAAGATGCGACCCTGCACCTTATCCTTGCTCGCTCCCCTTGAACAATCTTTAGCAATGTGGCCAGCCGTGCCACAACGATAACACATATGAGTGCCAAATCTGCACTCTCCTCGATGATGCCTGCTGCACTTGGGACACAAAGGCTTCTCGGGATCAAATGGAGCTGCCGGTGGTTTAGGACTCGGCTCTATCTTGCCTTTCCCCTTGAAACGATCTTTGCCTCTTTGGTTCGATCCCTGGCCTCTCTGAGCAATGGCCTGCTGTCTCGCTTGCCTCTCTCTGGCTATGTCTTTCTCATCTTGCTCAGCCAACAAAGCCTTAGACACAATTTCCTTGAACGTCACAGCCTTGGACATGTTGATATCTCTTCTGATCTCCGCTCGAAGACCTCTGATGAAATGAGCACCTTTGTCCTTGTCGTTGGAAGCAATATACGGAGCAAATAGACAACCCTCCTCGAACTTCAAGATGTACTCATCAACGTTCATACCTCCCTGTCGAAGCTCCAAGAACTCTGTCACCTTCCTAGCTCGAAGTGCGTCTGGGAAGTACTTGTCGTAAAACAGATCAGTGAACTCTGACCACTTCAAAGCCGGTAGATCAACACTAACCTTGGTCGCATTCCACCAAATACATGCAGCCTTGACCAACATGAACACTGCACAACTGATTCGGTCCTTGTCCTCGTAGTTGAGATGATCAAAGATAGCCTCAAGAGCCTTGATCCACTCCACAGCCACTAACGGATCGGTGCTCCCTGCAAACTCAGGCGAATCCATCCTCTTAAAAGCAGAAAAGACGGCATCAGTGCCAACTGCCTGAGCTACTTGGCCTCTCACTTGGCCTCTACCCTGGCCTGCTCCTTGCATACGAAGCAACTGCTGGATCTGTTCGCTATAGACTTTGGCCTGCTCTTTAAGCAACTTGCCGAACTCGTCGACAACTCTCGAGGAAGAACTATCCTCACCCTCTGACGCCTTACGCTTAGGAGGCATACTCTACAATGTGCTCGCAAAAGACATATCAATAAATAACAATGAATAGATGCAAAAGAAAACATACCCGGACAGTTGAAAGTAGACGAAGTCATATGCATTAGTCCGAAGAACGGTGCTCTGATACCACTAAATGTGGCACCTCGACCCGTTTACAATAAAAATAGCAGCGTAATTTAAAATTTTCTATCAAATGGAAGGAGTTTCAAAATACATCACCATAAAATATTTAAAAGTAAATAAATGATCATTCAAATGATATAACAAAATACAAAATATCATTCCTAAGATCATGATCCAAAAATACTTGCAAAATAACATCTTCCTTCCAACTTCGTATGCATTGACTCCGGGCCACAATCAACGTCCTGGTCCGTCGCTCCTATCTGCATCACATGAAATAACTGAAATGAGTATAAAACTCAGCAAGTGGAACTCTTACATAGCAATGATACATAGTATATTCTGAAAAACATGGCTTTGAAAACATAAAATACCATCAACTCTGAAACATGTATATCGTAGCAATAGCATAACAATGAGATGTTATTTCTCTTTACTATGGTGGATTGATATCAATAGTAACTCTGTCTGTGGTTCTCTTATCCCATCGATATAAATCGACAACTCTGAGGGATATAAGCCTATGGTCGTTGATCAACTAATTGCATGCAATCTTTGACTATGTATATATCAATCCATAAAACATTTAAACTCTTTCTTTGGGACATTTTATCAAACACCTTGAATACTATATCTTTGTATTCCCTTTCAATACAATTGAGACATACAATGCCTCCAATAGATATAACAAATGAATCAATACATAACTATGAAGCAAATGAAGGGAATAACACATTACAACCTTTGAAACACAATACATATAACATCATGTGAGCACAAGGGATGAATTTCCACTTACAAACCACAAGAACACCTTGAATCTATAATCTTGGTACAAAACCTACAACAATAAACCATGTATTGAACCATCAACAACTCAATAATCATAAACCCATGCCAAATAATCCATAAAACCAACATAAACAACAATCCCATATCATCTCTCTTCCAAAACCAAGAAATAACAACACCAAAAGCTTACCTTAGCTTCCTAGCACCAAGAAGAACTTCGATCTTAACTCAAATCACCAACTAAAAGCTTGAATCGAAGATAGGAAGTGAAAGAAATAAGGAACCCTAGCCTTCCCAAGGAGAGAAATCCGAAAATGAGAGGTGAGAAATGAGAGAAATGGAGCAACACTTGTATATAAGCACTTAAAACTCCAAAAACACGCTTTTAAAAAATCGCTGGCCGCTCGGACGGACATCTTTTTCCGCCCGAGCGCAGAACTCTTGGCCAGAAATCCAAAATTTTCGAAGTAGGCTCGCCCGGGCGGACATTTATTCCCGCTCGGGCGCGCACTCTGCGCACTGCCACTCCAAAGATCGCTTCTGCAACGCCTCTTCCCTTCATAATTTGGAAAAGTGGTAAACTACAAAGTTGTATTTCTATGTCTTATCTTGAATTCCTCAAAATTTCAGATCAATTAGACGTCTGAGTAAAACGTTATGCCCATTCTCCCAACATGTGTCACTGGAGGAACGTCGAAACACACGAAACACTTCAGGGCACTTTTGGCTTACCTTCCACAATGATTTGAACAAAACTCAAAATAAGAAAGTTACACCTCTATGTCTTATCTTTCTAATGGAAAAGGCCTCACCTCATTTGAATCAATATACAATTTATCATGAATTTAATCGTAACGCCGCTACAAAAGTACTACACATCATCTATAACCAACCATACTATCAATCATAAATCGAAACTCTTAACATCCAAACTATACCTAAACTTGACCAAGTAGTCAATAAACTTATGAAAACTTAAACCGTACCGTACACCAGGCTTGTCTATTACAGATATCCTATGTGATCTCATGTGTATGTAGTATGAAATCTCTGATCAGAGTATGGTGGTAATTATGAAAAGGCTTTCATATATTACACCATCGATGCAACTACGACATGACACATAGTATCGATTCATTGACAACTCTCGATATACCAATGGTTGTCGAATCGGTCGGGATATATGAGTTGAAGGGACCGTACTGTACGCTAACCATAATTGAATGGTTCTTGCAGGCACTATCATTTGATGCCTAGGGAATCTTGTAAGCGATGCTGCTAGGCGTTTAACATGATTGGTTGGGTACTGTCAGACTTGAGTTCTGACGTTCTTGTTATCAAGGAGTTGATAATTAAGAATGGAGCAATTGGGGTATGCTCATATAAGGACATGTTTAGTCCGAATCACATGGAGATGTGAACCCACGGCTAGTTGTATCAAAGAACCATTGAGGGCCACACAAGTGCTAGCTTTCTAGATCCCGTTGAGAAGTTAAAATAGTTCAATATGTTGAACGGATTATAAAGGCGTTTATAAGCGTAAATAAAATAGAAGTATGACTTCTATAAGGAGAATGTAACTTTTAATTTGAGGAAGTGTTCCTAAATTAAAAGTTGGTCAAACAAATAATGTATTTGAAAATTGTGATTTTCATAAACATTATTATGAACTAAATTAAATTAATTCAAGTGTTGAATTAATTAAACACTAGTGGACCTAATAGAGTCCGAATAATTAAATTAATTCAAGTGTTGGATTAATTAAATAACATTGGGCCTTGTAGAGCCCAATTAGAAATAATTATTAAACTAGTGGACTTGAGTAATATCAAGTGAAGGTTAAATGGTCTCAAATATGTTTGAGACATTTAAACTAACGTCCATGGGCTTTGTAAATGTTACAAGCCCACTTAAATTGCATGCTTGGGAGGTGAAGAGTTGGGGACTACTTTTTCATTAAAAGTTTGTATGGCATGCTCATGCACCTTTATCACTTTTTCAAGCTCCAAGAAAGTTCTTCCTTCTCTCCTCTTAACCTCACCTTGGCCGAAATATTGCACATCATTCTCCTCAATTTTTCTCTTCAATTTTGTTGAGGAAATCCTACACTTCTCTTTGAAAAATACTCTTATTTTTCTAGTGCAAAATAAGGAGGGTTCTAGCTTGCAAGTGGTGGGCCTAATTTTGAAGCAAGGAGAGCTTGAAAATTGTATTTCCATTCAAGAGCTTAGTTATTTAAAACTAAGTTGGAGTCATCATCAATCCTTTGTGATTGATAGGTAAAATTTTCTTAAAACACCCCATGTATGACATTTCGTGTTTTTCGTATTTGCTACACATTATAGAATTAGGGTGCTCGGTTTTTGCCCTTAAAATTATTTTGAAACTTCTGTTGTGCATTCGGGCACCTAAATCGATCCTCTTTCAAAACCCACCTTGGGATGCACGGGAGTCAGGTGATCGTTGTTGGAAGGAAGAACGATGAAGAAAATCGAAGAACAGATGAACAAAAAAAATCGAAACTTCCCCCTTGCAAGTCCTTGAAGGTTCGGCCGTTTCTCTTGTTTGAATTTGACGTGAAGTGTTTGTGTGTATTTCGGCATGTACGTGTGTGTGTTTAGGTGTGTGTGTGTTTAGATGTGTGTAGGACTCTTTTAAAAAGAATTTAAAAAGGTTTCATAAACACTTAATTAATGTGCTTAATTAGGTCAAGTTTTTTAAATATTTAATTAGGCCCATTAATATTAATAAAATCATTAGGCCTTAAATTAAGTGATTTAAAAATATCTATTTACAAAAAAATCCTTTATGAAATCTATAAAATACATTGCTCCCACTAAGTAATTTAAACTTTACCTTAACAATTTTAAAATTATTAAAATATTTAAAATAATATTTTTTTAACTAAAAATAAAATTTTAATTTTCAAATATTTAACATCTTAATCGTCTCTGGTCCTCCGTTTCGGCCAACTATCGATATTCGTCTGAAAACTTTAAATTATGAATTCAAGCAAAATTACGCAATTAATCATTTAGTCACTCAAAATATATCATTCATGCATCTAAAATCATTTAATTAAAATATTTTAGTAATTTAATAATTTTCATACACGCGATCTGCGTGAACTGATTTTTGGACGTTACAGATGACGTGTCAAGTTGATTTTTTAGTCGACTCTTTATAGCCGATAGGATTAACTGATTACTGTTTAACTGATCGTCCAGTTAACTACCCAACTTCAGTTAGCTTTGATCAGTTTAGTTGTCTTCGAGTACGAAACAGCTTTTGCTTATGACAGGGCTGCCCTTTCCATCAAAGGCACTCAAGTTAGAACTAATTT
Source organism: Primulina tabacum (assembly GCF_025594145.1). Taxonomy (NCBI): domain Eukaryota; kingdom Viridiplantae; phylum Streptophyta; class Magnoliopsida; order Lamiales; family Gesneriaceae; genus Primulina; species Primulina tabacum. Next base: position 27,897,036 of record NC_134555.1, read on the forward strand.
CTTTACACTGAGCGATCAACTTTTCAATCTGTTTTCAACCATTTTCATCATAATTATACTGCTAAAACTAAACAACCCTTTTTCCATATACCACCTCCTAATAACAAGATTTTTCGAGAACCAGCCCAATTAGACGAAGACAAGCCCGTTCTCATTAATTTTCTTTGTACAACTCATCATTTAATGATTATTCATTTTCTCCAGAACTGGCGGATTCTGGGTACCTAGATTGCATAGTTCCTACAAACTGTCTGAACCCTTCTACTTCTACTTCTACTTCTACTGCCAGAATCGCTTCCAAGAAAGTTGAGGAGAATAAGAGTTGAAGCTCGAACTCGAATCCGAGGAAGGCAGCAGGATTCAATATTCTTCGAAACCCTTGTATTAAATCTTGTTATGAAGAAGCTGGTAACGGATATTGGGATATAAATCACTTGTGGGATGAGCTCTCAGCTATTATAAACGACCCTTTAATGGTGGAAAACCAATGCATGGGATATTCAGACTTGAATCAAATGTCTGAGATATCGATGATGAAATATCCGGCCTGCATTAGTGCTAATGCCCCTTCAGCAGCAAGTTTTCTTCTTTTGGAGATGCAGTTGATTTGGCATACACTCCCATCTTTCGAGTACTGACTGCGTACCCTTTAATAATCTTCTTTCCTATAAATCTTTCTTTTTTCAAGGTTTTTAGGAAAAGTATTTATAGCACAGTTTTTCACAAGATCGTGTAGACTTGTTATTTTGCAGGTGCTGGTCCCAACATGCAACTAATTAAGCTCTGACAGTGGATCTTTCTTAAATGTGTGCGTTCACTTGTTGCTATCACGCCCGATCACAAGTATTACTGATAGAGACGGAACTAATTAATGTATTTTGAAGTCAAAAGACTTGGATGTTACGTTTTAATCTCCAAATTATACATGCATATCTGCAAATTGGTAGCTCTCTTTCATACATATTGGCTTTACAAATACATTTTTTGAGCAACATGGAGCTCAAACTACTGCATAATAAAGTTGAGATCATAACCATTATGGATCCCACCTCTCATAAAACTCACTCAATATCTTGTTTAAGGGATTTTAAGCCTATTCACACTTGAGCCAACATAAATGTTATTTTATTAATATTTATGATCAAATATATCAGCGTAATTATTAAAATAATAAATTTTATAGATATATTTATAGACATATTGAACTTAATTATTGTATGAATCATTAGTCATTGTGGATAAATTTATAAAGTAATAAAAAAAATCAATTCCTGCTGCATGATGTCATTTAGAATCGCATGATAAAAAAAATCCTAATTATTCTTCCAAAGACGGACTTCTTTTTCCAATTAGTAAAATCGACGAAAAAAAAAAACACAAAAATAAAATTGCACCAAAATTAACGCAATTAATATAAGTAGATAGAATGATACTTTTCGGAGGGGATATCTGAATATATGACAAAATCTTACCGTGACAAGTCATATTTCTAACATAAAGTGCAACTGAGAAATTCTTAATAATTAATAACCAACCCTCTGCATATTTTACATTAAGAGGCAGGAGTAAATTGCATAGTCTGAATTATGTTTCCACAACAAAGCCCTTAGAATCGGGTTTAATATTATTGATTCCCCATTAAAGTATGAATATCGATCCCAAAATAGGAATCCAAGAGAATGTACTAGAATAAAATAGATCAATCCGGGAGAAGAATGGTGAGAGACATCTTATCTTTTTCGATATGAAAAAGATGAAATAAATTTATACAACAAGCTCCAAAATGTGAGCAGTGAAGCGACTTACCTGCATTGAAGGTTGAATTTGTTTCTTGTTATTCAGAAACTACCTCTTGTTATTCCTCGAAATATTTATGAGGGGTATGTATGCCTTATTCGAATGAAAATACTAGATCTGAATGATTTGAAGACTGATGGTTGGCTGATGCACAGAGAGTTCACGGGAAAGACACCATGATGCGTGCCATATTCAACTTGAATTGTGAGGCTAGCCTCCTTGATCTGGGCTACTGTGGTCGCTTGAAAAGGAGGAACCCTGCCCAGATTGGTGAACATTTGATTCTGGAACAGGCTCCCTTTTTAAGAATGATGAGCCAGAAGAAGCACTTGTACTATTCAGAGACGACATTGGCATTGAAAAGGAATCTTTTGTGATTCCGGAAATAAGATCAGGCCTAAAGTCTGACGAAGATGATGATGGAGCCAAGGATGCATTCATATGCCCCACGGGGTAGGGAGCGACAAGCATATCAGTAAGAGAAGATGCAGATGTGCTGTAACTCAAAGTCCTCATTGGGTGATCGAATTTGCACGAGGGCCCGTATTTGCATACTCCATTTTGGGCATAGTGTGAGCATAACGGTGCACCCTGAAAAACAGAAGTTATAAATGTGTTATCACTTTGCGTTTTAAATGCGAATATATTTGATAATTAGTGCTCAGAAATCTAAAATTAGAGAATATAATTCTTACTGAGCGTAATGGCAGACCCATTGGACTCAGTAGAGAACCTGATCTAAGTGCACTCCAATCTGGTGGATGATGATATTTACATGTGGATCCATATTTACAATCTCCTGTCTTCAAATAATACTGACATTCTGGTTGGCCAGGTCTATCTGGAAAGGCGTTTTCCTTTTGACTGCTACTTGAGTGGCCTGTGGAAGAGGAGATTGGGACATATGATCCTGAGAATGCACTGGCAGATGTTGAGAGTGGCATTATTCCAATCATTGGGCTCGCACCAATAGTTGGTTGAGTACTTGAAGGGGGCACAGGACTAGCAGCAGTCTGTACCAGGTATTCACAAGTTAGCACAAAAGATGAGATAACAAAATTCACATAAATGAGCTGCTTCATGTACAACTACCGGATATGGTGTCCAACCAGGAACAGGAACAACTCCAGGAGGAAATATCAATGGACCATAATTTCCAGGGGCGTATGATCCAGGAAGTATGGCTGGTCTGGCCACTGGCCAGTTTCCAGGAACTATCCCATATTGTTGGGAAGACTGAATTGGAGACCGTGCAGTTGGAAACACTGTGGTTCCTGGCAAACCTGGTGGACCAGCCAAAGGACCAGGACCAGGTAACTGAGCAGGCACTTGTAACCCAGCGGGTTGTGGATGATGAAATTTACAGGTGATACCGAACTTGCATTGCCCTGTTTTAATATAATATGCACATTCCTTTTCACCCTGCAATAAAGACTTGATGAGTAGCTAAATGCAATGATAATATCCAATAATAGAGGGTGGGTGAAAAAGAAATTATCAACAAGAATAATATGTTTGTAAGTACCAGACCTCTCGCAAAGGGTATCCAAAAAAATTCAGGGTCACAGCGGCGGAGGATTCAATTCTGTGCTTTGGGTGGTCATATTTGCAGGAAGCACCAAATTTACAAATTCCCGTTTGCATGTAGTGCTACATATTCAGTGCAGACAATTTGATATGTATAAAATGATCGTATGAATAAAAATATAACTGACTTTTAAATAAAATAGAGATTAAAACTTAAATAGACAAGACGAAGATTATTTATGAAAGATTAAGGAAAGAGAGGTGTTTACTTAAACTGAAGTTTCAATATTAATCAATTATGTCAGTCACCTTGATCAAAGAGAATCCATGAATACAGTTCTATTGCATGCCATAAGAGCACAAAAGATCCAGGAAGCTAGAACACTTGTCAAGGACTCAAAGTAAAGGAAGGGAATTGCAACCATTCAGTTGTAAGCATGCAGGCGACACATAATATGAAAACGAAAACATTGCATCGTTTTGTCCCACAGGAGTTGGTGACTCTCTCATTCAGGAACTGCATCACTGCTCAGAAGGATGATATCATAGAAATTAACAACATACATTGCCCAAACAAAATAACGCAATTCAGAAAGTGACTCTTCGGAATTTATACTACTGGACAAACAAAAAGGTAAGGACGAGCCCATTTGAAATTTTATAGCAAAATCTAGCATCGACCTGAACTAAATCCTTACATCATTGCTGTACCAATATTCCAGTGTTTTCCATAAGAATAGACTTGGCAATTAGAAGGTAGCATAAGACAACATCTTTAAAACAGAATCCAACAAAAGCATATCACATAATAAGCAATGAAACACAGATCAAGAAAGAGAAACCGGCCTCTCAAAAACATGTAGGATTCAGAAGAATTATTCAAGGAACATGATATAGTTAATATGGATTGACAAATTAAATTATCGATTAACACGTCAAGTTCAACCGGTAATAAAAAGCGTTTGAATTCAATTATCATTTCCTTAGTTGAATACATGTCGAACCATTATAACTGCCAAAACATTGTGAGAACGTATCCAGAACTGGTTCGATTCTTTCTTTTAAAAAGTTCGTGATATGACATGAAAATATATACCTGACAGACAGGTTGCCCAAAGCGTTCCGGGTACTCACCTCCACCAGACCTCAAGGATCCCGTTGCCTGCAATCAGTAGAACAGCCACGTTAATCCAATTCATGTCATATGAATCAAGAACCAAATATCAAAACGATAGCAGTGCAGTAAATGATCTTCCTAGTTTTCAGTCTAATCAAAACCACACAACTTCGAGAAAGTAGCAAAGAACATTTTTTTACCAAAATTAAAATCAAACATGCCCTAAAGATTCGTTGATTACGCTCCTCAAATCAATTATCACACCATAAAGCATCAAAAAGGTTGAAATTGAGCAGCCACGACAGAAATGCGAAGCGAAAGAAAGGGGGAATCGTACCGCGCCACGATCGTGGGGATGATTGAACCGGCAGCGAGGACCGTACCCGCAGAAGCCAGTCCTCAGATAATGGATGCAATCGGCTTCATCAGGTCTTTCAGCGTACGACTCGGACCCACCACCGAGGCCCAGCTGCCACATAGGCTCTGCATTCACAAACCCAAATATCAAATCAATAAACTTCCCTTGTGCATTACAGAAATCGAGCTAAATTCCCGAACCTTCAAGGCCCGTTTCACCTCCAAACGCCGCCCATTCCGCCACAGGATCCACCTGAGCCGCCTCGACAAAATGGGCTCTGCTGTACCTCTCCATAACTCTCACTCCTAAACTCGAAGTGTGTATATACAAATATAATCTATAGATGTTTAGCGATCGTGTGGATATATATATATATATACAGCAAACACGCAGTGAAAGTGTGTATGTGCTTGAGGAGAACCGGTGGCAGTCTGATCGAGAGAGGAGAAGGGGTTTGGTGGGGAGAGGGAGAGGGAGAGGGAGAGTGGGTGGGGTTTCCTAGTGGAATTATTATAATGCGCTTTGCATTTATATCTCTCACATTTACTGTCTGTGTGGGATTTTTGTGCACTTTTTTTTTTCTATTATTATTTTTATTGAATGAATTTATTCAGTAAAAAAGAAACTGTTCAAAATAGATTAAATAAATAATATGATTTATCATAAAAATTATATTTATTAAATAAATAAACTATTCCGAAAATAGAATATAAAATAATTTATAAATTAGGAACCTTTGAAATAATTGACTTCAAACAAGTAGTTAAAACTACAGAATCATCAATACATCATCATAACGAAGAAATAGTTATTAGATTATTAAATAATAAAAATATTTTACCTTATAGGAAATATTATAGATTTCTTTATATAGGTTTAATTCAAATTGCCTTTAGATCTTTAACTTTAGAAACATTGCCAGAAAGTTTTCTAGCAGATTGAAAACAATCTATTATGATAATTGAAATGCCCGAGAATTTTGTTGTTATAATCGGAAATGATTTTTTGATAATTGAGGTGATTATAGATTAAACGGATCAGACCGGGAAAGCCGAAAAGAAGAATGAAATTATGTGCGAGGAAGGATGTCACGCCCCGAAACTCGGAATTGACACCGGCGTCGTTTAGCAATCACACAATTGAAAACAACAAGCCTTTCGTGGCACAGTATAAACCGAAACCAGTTTATATACCATAATCTCAATGAAATAATAATTGTCTTTACAATAGCGAATTAAATAAGACGACAGAGTTTTAATGCGGAAACGTAAATCTAATTAATAACAACTTAAACATAATCGATTTCCTTGAACATTCACCATCCCCAAAACTGCTCGGATTCTTCCTCCTCAATCTGTTCTTCGGACTTATCTGGGGGGGTTGTAAGGGGGGTGAGTATTTGGGAATACTCAGTAAATGGGGGACTTTGAACACAATATAACCAACTTAATAACATTTTCGAAACATATCATAAACGTACAGCATGCTTTTCATAATCATAACGTAATAACACTGCGATTTTTCATCTTTAACGGTTTACTGACGTCAGTCCCTAAGTTTTGATCCTCTAAGGGGGCGAGGCCATAAAACAGTTCTATCCCACTGTTAAGGGCCATATGTTGGAATTCCACCCATTTGCAGGGAATCCTCACAGTGTCAAACATAACGTACCAAAATTTCGTAAAAACGTATAGACGGAACGACGGTGCTCGACCGTATTTTTAAAACAACAAAACCGAAAATTTTCACATATGCATAAACCGAAATTATAATTTTTTAAAACAGCCCACTTACAGTGTATTTTCTTGCTAAAAACGTGGATGATTGGCTTCGGGATTTAGATCGCTCCTCGCTCCTTGTCCGGGCAGCGCTTCGGTTCGACTTTAAGGCTAATGTTGGGGCGATATTTGGGCAGACTTTGGCTATAGAGAGGCTGCTGAATTTCGAGATTTCAGCAAGGGAACTTCAAAAATCTTGAGTAGAGAATGAGTAGGGATGATGATTATTTATAGTTGAGGGAAAAGGTCTAAATTTGGCACTCAAATCATACCATAATTCATGTCATATCTTACAAATTTGACTCTAAATCCTTGCCCAATTTCGAAAATTGAGTTACCTAGGTTGTGAGGTTTTTTTATTCCCTAATCCATTGCTCTTGATTTGGCTAAAAATATGGTTGCTAGATGGGAAGGATTTTGAGCAACCCTTGATGATTTGCTTCCTTTTTATCATGTATCTACCCATCACAATATTTAGTCATATAATCTTGTAGGATTTCGAAAATTCTTGTAATATAATGCTTCAATCATCTAGATTTTGAGGGATATCTCAATCTTGCAAATCCCCTTCCCAAAATTTCGAAATTTGCATGCCTTGGTCCTAATTGGATTGACTTAAGATTCCAAAATCAATTATTTTCCCATATGTATATCTATTTTAATACAATAAATCAAATCTTAAAATTTCCATATAGTTCTTGATTGCATGCAAAAAAATCGGTTCTTACATCCCTCCCTCCTTATGAGAAGTTTCGTACTCGAAACTGGAGTTGGCCTGGTCTCCAAATAGGTAGGGATATTCCTTTTCCTTACAATCTACTACCGCATTGTTTCTTGCTAACCAATCCATTCCTAAGATGATACCGAAATCGACAATGATCAACTGTATCAGGTCGGCTCTAAAAATCTAATTACCAATACTGATTTTTTTTTTTCAATCTCTGTAATTTCGTCAGTCTCAATGGCTCTACTAGTAGGTGTGGCTAGTTGGAAAGGTTCGGTTAGATTATCGGGCTTACGTCCTAACTTCTTACCAAATCTCTTAGATATACAAGAATGCGTAGCGCCACAGTCAAATAACACATAAGCAGGCACTTGCTGAAAAAATATGGTACCTGTCACAACATCGCTTGCATCATCTGCCTCCTCTTGCGTTATGGCAAACACCCTGGCATTTGGTTTGTTCTCCCGTGATTTATTGGCATTCGCCCCTGAGCTCGACCCGTCTCTTTTACCTAGTCCAGTTGTTTTGTTGCTGGCGGCTGGACAATCTGCCATACGGTGTCCTGGTTTTCCGCATCCAAAGCAGACGCCGCTGGCTCTACGACATTCTCCCAGGTGTCGTAAGTGTCAAGTTGGGCAAGGCTTAATGGCCTGGTAGCCTGAGGCAGGCGACGGCCCTTTAGATGGTTCACCGGAATGGTTCGGTTTCTTGAACGGCTGACTGCCATGAGAGGACTGATCATTCATAGGCCTTTTGTTCCTAATCTCCTTCTCTCTGCGCTGGATATCAGCTTCAGCTCGGATAGCTGCACCCATCAGGTCTGAGAAGTTCGCAGGTTGGTAGACTGCCAAAGCCGACTGTATTCTGCTGTTCAAACCCTTTTTGAAGCGGTGTAATTTCAGAACTTCGTCCGCCATGATTGCCGAAGCATACGATCCTAAGGCGTTGAACTGGGAGGTGTATTCTACAACTGACATGTCGAGAGCTTGACTGAAATTCTCAAACTCACTTAGTTTCTGTAGTATGAACTCGGCGGGATAATACTGTTTCAGGAAAGCTTCCTTAAAACGTTGCCACGTGATTGGTCCTGCAGCTGTCACGGCTGGCGAGATTGCTTCCCACCACTTGCCTGCTCGATCTTCCAGGAAGGCACTATCACGTCCACTTTCAGTGCATCCCGGACTTCCAACAGTCGCAACTGAGTCTCCACGCTTTTTAGCCAGCTTTGGCTAATTTCGGGGTCGGCATCCCCACTGAAGGTTGGACACCTGTTTTTGCGGAGGGATTCATAATGGAACTTGACTCCATGCTGTGGTGGAGGTGGTGGTGGTTGATTGGCATTCGGGTTCACTAACCCTTGTAGTGTTGTTGCCACGATCGTGGCTATGGCCATCAAGTCTGCTTGATTGAGACTGAACTGAGGTGGAGGTACGTTGCCTTCTTCGTTGGCATTGTTGTTGTTGTTGTTGTTAGCGTAACGGGGGTTGCGATTTTGTCTTGGATGTCTACCGGCCATTTCCTACAAGTTAAACGCTTCTAAGAATTTGACGTGCATAACGACAAGATTGGATAAATGAGTTATGCTAGCACAACTGAAGTTAATAAGTAAGCATAACTTGAATATAGATGAACGACTGAGATAAATAAATAATCATACTTTTATTAATTTTCGAACGTAAGTAAACAACTGAATGAACAAATCGTACTGAAGAAAAGAAAATGTAGCAACCATGGAAATAGACTACTAAGAATCGTTCACTAAAATGCTCTAATCCGCTATCTCTCCATTCCCCATGGCCACGTCAGGTGGGGCTTCTTCCTCTTCGGGATCTTCAGGCATCTCTGGGTCTAATAACTCTGCATGCTGCATCTGAAGACTCTGATTTTCCGATTCCAATTCAACAATCTCTTCCCTGTGGGTCAGAATCTTTCCTATCGCGTCATTCAATTCATTTCTTGCATATGCGCAGTTTGCTTCATTCTTCTGGATGAGCTTCTTCTCCTTTGCTTTCCTTTCGTCTACCTCCTTGGATAGCCTCTGGTTATTCTCGGATAATTGCATGATCACATTCCAAGACTCTTCAATTTTTTTCTTATCCCTCAGCCGGGCTTGACGGGCTTCAGACAGCTCTATGGTGGGTCTATCCAATTCCTCCTTATCTTGCTTGGCTTGACCCATCGTTATTTGTAATGACTCACAGTTCGCAGTTATGTTCCTTAACGAGCTCAAACATTTCAAAGACTTCATCTATCCTCTTTTCCGCTGCCATCAGCTTGGTAGTCAGATTCTCCACTTGATGCATCCTCTCAAGATTTCTAGCTCTCAGCCTCCTGATAGTCCTATCCTGGTGTCCTATAGCCAATTCCCTTAAATGTATAGCAGCCTGAGCGCGGGTGCGATGCTGGTGGTGATCCAACTGAATAGTCTCCCTATGGGTAATCGGGGCTACTTTCTTACGGGCAGTGACATGAAAACGAGCCATTTCCTGGAAAATAAAAATGGAAATGCTCAGAATCCGAAATAGACAGTATATAACAAGTGAGAATATGCAATATATATGAAATTTTCGAAATTTAAATAAATATATTTTTTTTTCCAAAAATGGAAAGTTTGGAATTTGACATATGGGTTCGAAGCATATGTCGAGAGGATTCTGGAACGATTGACGGAATCGAATTCGGAATTTCCTACGAGAAGTTATAGGGTCTACGAATATTTCCTAAAACGGCAAAAACGACGTTTCGGAGGCCTAAACGGAGGAATTTCGCGATTTCAGCCTGGTGCTCACGACTCTAGGGTCGTGAGTCTCGATCGTTGGGCCGTTTCGGAGGGGGTAGCATCGGCCTCGAGTCAAAATTCGTCCGAAAATTTTTCGTTTTTTTTTAAATCGATTTTTCCACTCGGATTATGAACCTTGCGGCTCTAATACCACTTAAATGTCACATCCCGAAACTCGGGATTGACACCGGCGTCGTTTAGCAATCACACAATTGAAAACAACATGCCTTTCTTAGCACAGTATAAACCGAAATCAGTTTATATACCATAATCTCAATGAAATAACAATTGTCTTTACAATACCGAATTAAATAAGACGACAGAGTTTTAATGCGGAAACGTAAATCTAATTAATAACAACTTAAACATAATCGATTTCCTTGAACATTCACCATCCCCAAAACTGCTCGGATTCTTCCTCCTCAATCTGTTCTTCGGACTTATCTGGGGAGGGTTGTAAGGGGGGTGAATATTTGGGAATACTCAGTAAATGGGGGACTTTGAACACAACATAACCAACTTAATAACATTTTCGAAACATATCATAAACGTACAACATGCTTTTCATAATCATAACATAAATTCCATAGCGTAATAACACTGCGATTTTTCACCTTTAACGGTTTACTGACGTCAGTCCCTAAGTTTTGATCCTCTAAGGGGGCGAGGCATAAAAAAGTTTTATCCCACTGTTAAGGGCCATATGTTGGAATTCCACCCATTTGCAGGGAATCCTCACAGTGTCAAACATAACGTACCAAAATTTCGTAAAAACGTATAGACGGAACGACGGTGCTCGACCGTATTTTTAAAACAACAAAACCGAAAATTTTCACATATGCATAAACCGAAATTATAATTTTTTAAAATAGCCCACTTACAGTGTATTTTCTTGCTAAAAACGTGGATGATTGGCTTCGGGATTTAGTTCGCTCCTCGCTCCTTGTCCGGGCAGCGCTTCGGTTCGACTTTAAGGCTAATGTTGGGGCGATATTTGGGCAGAGTTTGGCTATAGAGAGGCTGCTGAATTTCGAGATTTCAGCAAGGGAACTTCAAAAATCTTGAGTAGAGAATGAGTAGGGATGATGGAGTATTTATAGGTGAGGGAAAAGGTCTAAATTTGGCACTCAAATCATACCATAATTCATGCCATATCTCACAAATCTGACTCTAAATCCTTGCCCAATTTCGAAAATTGAGTTACCTAGATTGTGAGGTTTTTTATTCCCTAATCCATTGCTCTTGATTTGGCTAAAAATATGGTTGCTAGATGGGAATGATTTTGAACATCCCTTAATGATTTGCTTCATTTTTATCATGTATCTACCCATCACAATATTTAGTCATATAATCTTGTAGGATTTCGAAAATGCTTGTAATATAATGCTTCAATCTTCTAGATTTTGAGGGATATCTCAATCTTGCAAATCCCCTTCCCAAAATTTCGAAATTTGCATGCCCTGGTCCTAATTTGATTGACTTAAGATTCCAAAATCAATTATTTTCCCATATGTATATCTTGTTTAATACAATAAATCAAATCTTAAAATTTCCATATAGTTCTTGATTGCATGAAAAAAAATCGGTTCTTACAAAGGAGCCTCGCGCATATGCGCGATCCAGCCGGGCGCATATGCGCGAGGTAGGCAGAAGACCTCGCACATATGTGCGACATGGATCGGCGCATATGCGCGAGGATGGCAGAGAGTTGTGAAGAGCCTCGTGCATATGCGCCGAGCGAGGGCGCGCATATGCGCGAGTTACCGTGATGGCACGCGCCGAGACAGAATGTCTCGCGCATATGCGCCTTGGAGGGTCGCGCATATGCGCGAGACGTGCAGCACAAGAGATATGCCACATGGCCGAGACATGCATGATATGTATATATATATCTATATATATCTATCAAATTGTCACTTGTTCTTCAGAATCATCCGCAAGAAACGAGAAAGGGTCAGAAAAATGGTGTGAAAGATTCTTACGCCTTTATTTTAGAAATTTGAAGTTTACGAAAGATCAGTCCGTCCGATTTTCAATCCGACTTCAGTACCGTATTCCTATCGACGAGAGCTTCAACTGGACGTAAGTTTTCTTATGTTCTGATATGGTTTGAAATTATGATATTGCCAGAATCGGATATGATTCATATATTGTGTTCTCGATATATTAGACATCGTATAATCGAAACCGGATTGAAGAACGGATACCGTACAAAATTATTATGAATTATCAGAATTGATTTGATTGAGATTTGATATCAGATTTGTATTACTATCGATTATGAGATGTTGGGATTGATATCTGATTGATAATGTATCGCTGGGTATTTTGAGATTATGCAGTTATGCCGTTGAAACAGAATTTGATTGAGTTCTGAGTATATTCAGTAATGATTTGACTGGTGTATTGATATTATACTCCTCGATATTGTTATTACCAGATTGAGTATGGACAGATTTAAATTCGAGACTTCGACCTCGTCAGACCGAGAAGAGAAAGGTATAAATTAATGTGGATCCGGGATTGCACAACTCGAGTTTGATTTAACTGAAGTTTCCCAAAATCACATACTGAATTGCCATTGCCTCGATATGTTGCAATGTTTGAGATTGATATGCTTATTCTATTGATTTATAGTTAAGCATATGTTATGTAAGGAGTCATGGGCGGATATGCCTAGTCCTTGGGCTGATGTGCTTGATATTTGGCGGAGATGCCAATTGGCAGGATATGCCAAGTCTGTGGCAGATATGCCAAGACACCGGACGTTTGGTCATATCGATGTTGTCTAGGAGTAGAGCAACTCTTATTGTCGAGATTCGATATGGACATGACCAAAGTCCGTAAATAAGAACGTACCGCCACCACGATCGGGAGAGTAGGTGGGAGATTGTTGCGTTCTTATTTAGATCGGGATCCCTAGACTAGGAATGAGTCGAGTTAGAGAGCATGAGTCAGAGTTTGATTTACAGACTAGAGATGAGTCGAGTCTGAGATGACGAGTCCAGAGTTTATTTACAGCTTTATATCGATTCTATGTCTTTCAGATTTGATACATGTTATTGATATTGGTTTCATGCTTTTATATATGTTATATGATTGCATGTATACATGATTTATACGGGAATGAATTTCTCACCGGAGTTATCCGGCTGTTGTCGTGTTTGTATATGTGCATGACAACAGGTTGGACAGGATCAGGATCAGGAAGAGGATAAGAGATTACGGTTAGCATGGAGATCCGGGCTCGGAAGTAGAATATGATTCAGCACTTGCTGTATAGTTATTGAACCCTAGTTTGAAATAAAGAAATGTTGTACAAGACTTGTACTTTTATGTTGACATGTATATCAGATTGATTACATTACGTTTCCGCACTTGCATTTAAAAAAAAAAATTTATGTCCCACACTACTTAATTGTTATATTGAATCTTAATAATGATTAAGAAAATGAATTAGCGTCCGGATCCCCACAATAATAATTCAATCTAGTATGACACATGATCCAGTATATTTTGATGTTTATCCTAATTTATCTATATCTTTGTCTGATATAAATATATTATATTCTTTAACATTAAATATTAAAACACATTGTTATAATTATACTCTTGGAACAGAAGTAATATGTATCTGTTATCATATTTATTATAAACCATTATTTACACTAAATCATATGTGTAAAAGGATAGGTAAAAAATTAAATGAAACTATTCTAATATAAACTAATTTTAATATATCTAATATTACAACTCGTAGATCTATAAAATGGGAAGAAATTAAATTCTCAGAAAACTGGATAATTGAACAAGCTGTTCCAAGAAATCCTATAATAAATAGATATTTACAACAAGTTATACAAAATAATGAAAGATAAGTTAAAATATAATTTAATAATGAACAAAATAGATTATTACCATCTTCTGTCTATGCTAGATCAAAATCTAGTCATTCTTTTATTTTTCATTTAGATTATTTGGTTGATATTCCACAAAATTCTAGAGCATTTACTTCTCAAATAAGAGAAGAAATAGAATCTTCTATTAAAAATAGAGTAGAATATTTAATTATAAATCAAAATAAATGTAAGGCCCGAGAATTTGATTACCGTAATCTGAACTGATTTGGGTGTATTTACCGTAATCTGAGATTAATCTGGAATGATTTCTTGATTAATTGAGGTGATTAAAGACGGAACAGATCAGACCGGGACAGATGAGAAAAGACACGAATTAGGTGCGAGGGAGGTGCCACTCGCGCACATGCGCGACGTAATGCGCGAGCTGTGCGCGAGTTGGGCAGAAGATCCCGCGCATATGCGCGACGTAATGCGCGAGCTGTGCGCGAGTTGGGCAGAAGATCCCGCGCATATGCGCGAGCTGTAGTATGCTTTGTCCAGAGAACCTCGCGCATATGCGCCGAGGTGAGGCGCGCATATGCGCGAGAGATGCCGAGACACACGCGCCGAGAAATGGTGTCTCGCGCATATGCGCCGAGTGATGTCACGCATATGCGCGAGCAGTCCAGAAGCCAACGTTTTGGAACAGAAGCTTTGGAGCATATGCGCTGGATTGAGGCACGCATATGCGCCAGTAGTTGCGAAGCCGAGCATGGAGACCAGTAGGTCTCGCGCATATGCGCCATTCGGAGTCGCGCATATGCGCGAGTCATGCAGAACAAGAACATGCCACGTTTCTATCATGCAAGAGTTATGTATATATATATATACATACAAACGTAAATTTGGCAAGAAAAAACGAGAAAAGGGTCGAGGAAGTTTGCCTTTTGTGAAAGATCCGCCCGTCTGAATTGTAATCCGATTTCAGTAGTGTGTTCCTATCAACGCAGGCTACAACTGGACGTAAGTTTTGTTACGTTCAGATACGATTTGAAATTATGATATTGACAGAATTGAATGGAATTCATATATGATGTTCTTGACATGTTAGACATCATAGAATCGAAGTCAGATTAAGAACGGACTGATTATGTGATTGTTATGATTTTTTGGAATTGATTGATTGAGATTCGATATCAGATTTGTATTGTTATTGAAATTATGAGTTGCACCGATATTGATTATGAATTCTGGTATTATATCTATGGTGTTGGAATGGACGAGGTTATCGAGACTGTATTGTTATACCGTCGAAACATCAGTTGATTGATATTGAGCAGATTCGGTATTGGTTGAGATTGTATTGGGTTTCATATGTCGATTGGCATTGATCAGATTATGTTTTGATTTGAGTATTAATCAGAACAGGTTTTGAACTGAGTTATATACTGATATTGTATCTATGCAATTGTCATTATCAGATTGGGTATGGACAGAGTTGACTTCAATACTTCGTCTTCGTCGGACCGAGAAGATAAATGTATAAATTAATGTTGTGTTGGGATTGCACAACTCGAGTGATGTTTGGCTCGAGTTTCCCTAAATCACATACTTTACCTTATTGTATTGATTTGATTGATGTACTTGTTCTCTTGATTTATAGATAGCAGATATTAGACGAGTAATCTTGTTGCAGAAGTGCCCGATAGTGGTGGGATCGCCACGGGCACATTGCACGATGTCACAAGATAGTGTATTGGCGATTGTGCCAAAGTCTGTCACCTGATGTTTGGCTATTGATGTGCATAGAATTATAACTTCTTCTATTACTGATGATCGATATTATATCGATGTGGATAGAATCGGAGCTTCTTCTATTACTGGTGATCGGTACCGTATCGATGTGGATAGAATCATAACTTCTTCTATTGCTGGTGATCGATATTATATCGATGTGGATAGAATCAGAGTTCTTTCTATTACTGGTGATCGATACTATACCGATGTGGATAGAATACGAGCTTCTTCTATTACTGGTGATCGATACCATATCGATGTGGATAGAATTGGTATTTCTTCTATTACTGGTGATCGATATCCTATCAACGTGGATAGAACTGGAGTCTTTTCTATTACTGTTGGTCGATATGAGAATGCTAACTTCTGGGAACCGGGATCCCTAGACTAGGATTGAGTCTAGTCTTAAATGTGAAGTCATGAGTCTAATTGACAGTTATATTGATTCATGTTGATTATGTTCCTGAATATGGTACATATTGATTTATGTTCCTGATGATGGTACATGTTTAGAATAGGATTTATTCTTGATATGGATTTATATTATGATTTGAATACATGTTAGACATATCTGCTATATGCTTTTATATTGTTTTTATAATTGCATGTAAACATGATTTATACTGAGAATGTAATTCTCACCGGAGTTATCCGGCTGTTGTCTTGTTTGTATGTGTGCATGGCAACAGGTGGGATAGGATCAGGGTCAAGAAGAGAACGAGGCTGGACTAGATAGCGTGGAGATCCGGGCTTTGAAGCAACTTAGGATTCAGCACTAATACATAGTTGAACATAGTTGAATTCTTGTAGATAATACAAGATTTATATGTTTATGTTTAGTATGTAATCTGAATTGAATTACATTACGTTTCCACTTTGTATTTAAAAAAAAAATTTAGACCCTGTTTATTATATATAATTGTTTGAATTATTTCTAAGGACGATTAAGGAATGAATTAGCGTCCGGGTCCCCACAACAGGTAGTATCAGAGCATCAGGTTCCAGAACAGTAGGTTCTAGAACTGTAGATTCTTGAGATTGAGATAGAAGAGAGTGAGCGGGGTAGATTGAGTTTTCTTTCCTGCATGTGATTGCTAGCATGTGATTTACTTATAATGTGGAATTACATTGTGTATGCTAGCATGATATTATGTTTACTACTTTTAAGTACATGTTACCTAAATACCTGAATTGATTTGGTAATATGTCTGATTTGAAAATGAATCAGAACCAATTCTTGATCAGAAGGTAAGCTGATCAGGAAGGGACTGAGATTGATTTATCTCATGTGGTACTAACCCTTGTGGTAATCAGATATCCCTCCCAGAAGAATTAGAGAAATGGGTAGTACTTCGATTGATCAGGTGGATGAGACGTAAACTTTGATGGAAACACAGATGAAGAGGTTTCAATCGTTTCAACCGCCGATTCTGAAGGGTAATGAGCCACCAGTGGAGTGTGAGAATTGGTTAGATGATATAGAGATACTGTTTGAGTCACTTGAGTATCCAAATGAACGGAGAATTAAATTGGTGCCCAACCAGTTACACGAGGTCGCTAGGAGTTGGTGGATTACAACCAAAAGAATGCTAGAACAGCGGGGTACGGTGATTACGTGGGAAGTCTTTAAAGCTGAATTTTATCAAAGATTCTTCTCAGGATCGTACCGAGAGGACAAGAGAGCAGAGTTTGAGAATTTGAGACAAGGCCAACTGAATATTGAAGAATATGTTGCTAAATTCTCTACCTTACTGCGTTTTGTTCCTCAGATAGCTGGGAATGATGAAGCTGTAGCTGATCAGTTCATCAATGGATTAAATTCTGAGATAATTGCCTTGATAAAGGTAGAACGACCCCACCATTTTGCTGATACTTTGAATAAAGCAAAAAGAGCTGAGGCGAGTCTGATTAGACAACAAGAAAGGTTGTGTGCAATGCAACTCCAGATACAAAAATTCCCTCTCCGATTGGATTGTGGCAGTACGAGTGGGAAGCGAGATTTGTTGAAAGTTCAAAAGAAGCAGTTCAAGAAGATAGGGAGCGGTTCATCTAGCTCCAGTGGTTCTAGCCCGAGTTACACCGGAGTTTATTGTAGGACTTGCGGAGGGAGACATCCCATGGAGCAGTGCCAGGGAGTGACTGGTAGGTGCAATATTTGTAAACAGCAGGGACACTTTGCTAGAGTCTGTCCACAGAGAGGTTCCCGAAGATTTCAGGGAGTAGAATCATCTGGTGGTAGTGATCGAGGAACAGACCCAGGACACACGTGATGATATAGTGGCAGGTAATAATCTTTTATGATTACGTTGCATATGTATTGATATATACTAATGCATTCCCTACGATTATCTTTGACTGAGTTGTATTGATATATGTTGTACCATCTGGGTCTGTACTACTATAGTATTGATCTTTATACCTTTTGGGGAGAGAAATTGATATCAGTGAATTCTGTAATATATTGTGTACTGCAGTAAAAAGAGAATGAGATTGAATTAGATTGTATTGTACTTGTGTTATCTAATTCTGACTATATTATTGATATTGATATGCTAACAAATACAGAACTATTATAGATTCTTGCCAGGAGATGGTAAGATTCGGACCTGAAATGGCCGATGAACGAATGATATACGGTAAGGATTCTCGATTTTGAATTCCTTGATATCCGTAATATGTATGATTCGATGATTATAAAAAAGAATGGAGTAATTTCTTATGTATTCAGTTGATTACTGAATTTGAGCCTATCTGGGAATGATTTGTCAGTAGCAGGAGAGTTGCTATAGTCGTTCCAGATGAAATTCCGGGTTTGTCTTATATCAGAGAGAGCGACTTCAGCCTTGATTTGATAGTAGGTATGGATTTCATTTTAGACTTCTGTACAGAATGATATTGATTGAATTGAAAGAACCGAAATGTCAGTTAGAAGATTTACTGCCTGAGAGTTAGAGTTACATCTGATTATGTGTTCATCTTAGAAATACTTCTGTTCTGTGTATGGGTTGATAAATCCTGTGTTCCGAAGTGTTCTGATGATCTTATGCTCGTTTTATCTATGAGATCTTGATATATTCGCAGCGTATGATTGATTGAATCGAATAGTTGAAATTTGTATTGGATATTCTGGGAACTGAGATTGTTGTAAACAGAATTGTTCGGCTATGAATCCAGATTGCAACAGATTGTATTCAGAGTCTGTGATATCTGAAGATAGTATACTGATTGATTGTAGCACAGTTGAGACAGTGATCAGATTGTTCAGAACTTGATTTTGATAGTCAGAACAGTGTGTCAATCAGGATACCAGGTAGGTAATGCTTTATTTTATATAATTAGCTGATTTGTTTGTGCCAGATATTTCGAATTTGAAATGACAGGTATTGTCAGAGGCACACAGTAGTAGATTCCGTATTATTCTAGTAAAAAGAAATGAGTGATAATACGAACGGACAGTTTTGATATAAACAAATGAAATCAGTTTTGTCAGAATTTGTATTGAAATGTCTAAATCGCTGACAGATTAAGACAGGAAGATAGAAACCAGGAGATTGGTTATACAGATTATCGATTCCTGAATAGAAATAGGAGTACATTTCTATGGATCTGGTGATAGACTTACCGAAATCGTGCCAAGAATGTACCAGGATGTGGTTATGATTGAACGATTGTTCAAATCGGCATATGTATATTGTACAGGATGACGTACAGATATGACAAGACGACTGAGAGGTAAGTCAGAAAAGGGGGTCAAATGGTATTGAATGCCATAAGTTAATTATATCATACCGTGATTTTTGGTTGATTTTAAATTTTTGACAGAATGTATAACATGATGTTATATCTATGGTTTATAGATTGACGGATAGTTGGAGTGGACTATCTAGATACTGGAGGATATCCAGGAACTGTAGTGTAAAGGGCCTAAAACTACTTTCTTGAAAATTTGCGGAAAATTAAAAATTTTCTTTTTTTAAAAGAACTTAAATGGCCTCATTCATAAAATCGACTGATGAATCAAGTTAAATGTTTAAAATAATAGCAGCGGAAGAAAATTAAAGTTTTTGCCAACAACAACAATTTAAAAATTATCCAACGACTGATAAAATTGTTTGCGGAATAACATAACAACTGCTGCACTGAGGTCCTCAGGTGCCACTACTGCCGACCCAAGCTGGCTCACTGGTCCCCGCCCTCGGCCCTGACCTCATCAGTACCTACAACAATCAAGTTTAGTGAGCCTAAAGACTCAGCATGCATATATCACAGGTAACGAGTAAAAATCTGAATTAAAATATGCATGAGTTAACATATCCTGTCCTGAGGCATGCTGAAAATAATCTGTACTGAGCAATTATAATACGTGCATAACTGAACTGATAATCACAGTAAAAATGTTTGCTCCTTGGAGCCTGTACTGAAATAACTGATAAAATTTTCTGTTGAGATTATGTTTTACGCCTGTGGTCACTGCACTAAGCTGAACTGATCGGTAACTGGCTACCGGGGAGGCTGAATCTGAACTGAGCTGGCCGGTCACTGGCGACCGGGTGGTACCATACTGAACTGATCGGTCACTGGCGACCGTATAAAATAACACTCCCACATAGTGAATGAACCACAAGCCATATCGCATAAATCTCAAAAATAATCATTTTCTATTTAATGCACGTAAAATAATTAACTGACGAAATGAAAAATTCCTGTAATTTTACCAACTGGATTGGATTGGATCGTTCCCAGGCTCGCTGCAACCTAACTGTGCCATGAAAAGTATGCAATAGCTTAAACTTGACCAACTATGCAATTTACGTTCAAAAGATGCGACTATGACGCCTAATGACTTCGCATTTAATCATGACTCCGAGCCAACCTGAACCGGCACCGAATCGACGTATAGTCATGATTAAAATACGCTGAAAAATCACAAAATAATGTTCCTAAAATGATAGGGTCGAAATCTAGGTGGAATGGAGGCCAAAACACGAAACGCTCTTTCGAGAGTCAATTTGGCACATTGCACCGTAAATTCTCGTACGACCTCAAAAATGATCCAAATGACAAACGGTCAAAAACATGACCTTCCTAACTCAATGAGGCACTGTCCAGTCCAAGGCCATGGGCTAAAAGCCAACCAAGAACTCAAACGAGCCTTCTAAACGACACAGCAACTTGCTGTAAATTTCCAGCAGCTGCACACCCGTGTAACTTGTGTTGTTTTCGAGACTCCAGCCATTGGGGCGTGAACCACCGACCAGAGACTCTTACCAACATCCCAAGGAATGATTTGAACCATGGCTAAGGGCCCTAGGCCAGCCACAATCCGCATCACACCATAACTCAACCGAAGGGTCCAACCGAGAGCAACGTGCATGCGTGTGTAGTGTTTATGCTATGATCGATGTCTCGTGTCGTTCCAATGGCCATTTGATTGACCATGGCACGATCTAGACATCTAGGAGCATGATATGAACCGTGGCTAAGGGCCATAGGCCAACCAAGATCCATACCAAGCAACCAAAAGAAACAACCGAAAGCTGTCCAACCGAAGTAGCCGAAGGGGTATAGGGGCTGTTGTGATGTTTTTATTAAAAACCGATGAACCATGGACCAAGCCACCAAAAGGGAGACTTAGTCACGTCTTAGACATGCTAGGGAAGTGATCCAACCATGGCTAAGAGCCCTTAGGACAGCCAAGATCAGATCCACACCCCTTGACATAAAAACTGAAATTTCGAACAACATTTTCTGCACCTATGGGGCTTGCTGTCATTTCGGTTATTCCAGCAAGCATGGGGCTGGTTTGAATGGACCAACATGGTCCTAATGCATCCTACTACATGTATATAAGCCACCTTGGGAGCCTGGAGTCGATCCAATACCTGAAACTCACAAACCAAAAGAAACCGTGAAGCTTGCCAAGGAAATCGAAAATTCTGCATGTGTGGTTTCAAAATGTTTTGACATGGATCTCGATTTTTACTTGAATAAACATGATCATGTACTGAAAAATAAATGATAATATGACTTGATTGAGGTTTGAAAGAAATCTAAACATGCCTGGTTTCGTTTCGAAAGAAAACGAACGAAACGACGACGACGCGGCACGGAGAAGGTGGAGCGCTTCTCTTGCTCTCGTTTTTTTCTTTCTTTCCCTCTAGCTAAGACTCACGATTTTTCTCACACAAATGGGGCTCTGAATGGTGCTGAATTCGGTGGTGAGGGAGGGAGAAAATGGTTGGTGAGTGAGATAAGATGGGTGCAAAATATAAGGAATAATCAAGACCAAGTCCACTCTTCTTTTGAAATTTGAATTTTGAATTATGGTTTGATATCAAATGAGTTGGCGGATGCTTCTAGGAGGTAGTGGCCGATTCTTTGCTCATTTTCTAGTCTAGGATATGTCCATTTATTTAATTAAATTGTGCTCCCAAAAATCCTAGAATTATCCTACTAATTACATGCAAAGAATTGGTCAAAGTTGATGAGTTGGAATGAATTGCTTAATAAATCCAAGGGGCCGAAATCATGCTAACAAAATGAGTGGAAAGTGTTGGTTATCTAGTCAACTAATAATTCTTGAAAGCCTTACTAATCCTTTAAATAATTTAGTGAGCTAACCCCTTAATTTAATAACTTAAATGAGTTCATTTCTTAATCACCTCAAATAATTAAATTAAATCCTCAAACCTCCCTTTCTAACTTAAATGAACTTAGTTGCTAGCTAAATTAACTTCTGGAAATATTTCTCCAATCTTAAATTCTATCTCAAAACTCCAACTCCGGTCCGGCCTCACTGAAATAAATGAAATGCTAAAAATCAAACTACTGAACTGAAATAATGAATAATTAACTTCAAATAGATGCATTTAAAAAAAATCATGCAATGAAGTCAATTAAATTTAAAAATCTAGAATTATGCATGGCTTATACGTCTACTGATTTACGGGTTCTACAATCCTTCCCCCCTTAAAATAAATTTCGTCCTCGAAATTAGAACTCACCGAATAACTCAGGGTATCGACTTCTCATCTCCGACTCAGACTCCCACGTAGCTTCCTCCTCTGAATGGTTGAGCCATTTAAATTTGACTCGCTTAACCAACTTGTTCCGAAGTTTCTTCTCCTGTCTGTCTAGGATCTGCACGGGTCTCTCCTCATAAGATAAATTCGGAGTAAGCTGCAACGGCTCGAAATTCAGCACATGCGAAGGATTTGCCATATACTTCCTCAGCATGGAGACGTGAAAGACATTGTGTACTCCGGCCAGATTTGGCGGAAGAGCCACACGATAAGCAAGCGTCCCAACTCTGTCAAGGATCTCAAACGGTCCAATGAATCTCGGACTGAGCTTCCCTTTCTTGCCAAATCTCATGACACCCTTCATAGGTGCCACTTTCACGAAGACATGATCGCCCACTGCAAACTCTAACTCTCTCCTCCGCTGATCGGCATAACTCTTCTGTCGGCTCTGAGCAGTCCTCATTCTATCAAGGATCTTGACTACTACATCTGCTGCCTGCTGAACAATCTCTGGACCCAACTCTGCTCTCTCTCCTACTTCATCCCAATGAACAAGAGATCTACACTTGCGGCCATACAGCGCCTCATACGGAGCCATACCTATAGACGACTGGAAACTGTTGTTATAGGTGAACTCTACCAATGGTAAGTTCGACTCCCAACTCCCAGAGAAATAAATGACGCAAGCACGGAGAAGATCCTCTAAGATCTGAATAACTCGCTCCGACTGTCCATCTGTCTGCGGATGGAAAGCTGTGCTAAACAGCAACTTCGTACCCATAGTCGAATGCAAACTCTTCCAAAACGAGGAAGTGAATCTGGGATCTCTGTCGGATACGATCGAAACTGGAATACCATGGAGTCGGACTATCTCTCGGATATACAGCTCTGCATACTGAACCATGGTGAAAGTCGTCTTAATAGGCAAGAAGTGCGCTGATTTGGTAAGACGATCTACAATCACCCAGATAGCATTCGATCCTCTGGCTGACCTCGACAATCCGGTCACAAAGTCCATGGTAATGTTCTCCCACTTCCACTCGGGAATAGGAAGAGGCTTGAGCAAACCTGCTGGTCTCTGATGCTCGGCCTTCACTAACTGGCAAGTCAGGCACTCGGATACAAAACGCCTGATGTCCTTCTTCATCCCTGGCCACCAATACAATAGCTGCAGGTCTTTGTACATCTTCGTACTCCCAGGGTGAATGGAGTACGGGGACGTATGGGCCTCTGATAAGATGTCTGCTCGGATAGAATCACTGCTAGGAACCCATATCCTATCTCAGTATCTCACAATACCGTCGCTGACTGAATACAAAACACTGCCCTTGGCTTCATCTCTCTTCTTCCACTGTGCCAACTGCTCATCTGCTGCCTGACCGCTGCGAATACGGTCAATAAGAGAGGACTGGATAGTCAAGGTAGATAAACGAGGAACTCTACCTCGAGGGTAAGTCTCAAGATCAAACCTCTGCATCTCAATCTGAAGAGGTTTCTGCATCGTCAAATGAGCCATCACTGCGACTTTCCTACTCAAAGCATCCGCAACTACATTAGCTTTACCCGGGTGGTAGCTAATGTCACAATCGTAGTCTTTCACAAGCTCCAACCAACGCCTCTGACGCATGTTCAGCTTCTTCTGCGTAAAGAAATACTTGAGGCTCTTATGGTCGGTAAAGATCTGGCACTTCTCTCCATACAGATAGTGCCTCCAAATCTTCAAAGCAAAAACTATGGCCGCTAACTCCAGATCATGGGTAGGGTAATTCTTCTCGTGGATTTTCAGCTGTCGAGAAGCATACGCTATCACTCTCCCATGCTGCATCAAAACTGCACCTAAACCAAGCTTCGAAGCATCGGTATAAAGGACAAACTCGCCGGGCCCTGATGGCATGGCCAAAACTGGTGCTGAAATAAGAGCTTGCTTCAAAGTATCGAAGCTCTTCTGACACTCCTCGCTCCACACAAACTTCACATTTTTCTTTGTCAGTGCTGTGAGTGGAACGGCGATAGAGGAGAATCCCTGGATGAATTTTCTGTAATATCCTGCTAGCCCAAGGAAACTGCGGATCTCGGATGCATTCTGAGGCACAACCCAATCTCTGACTGCTACAACTTTTGCGGGGTCTACCTCAATACCACTGCTAGAAACAATGTGGCCCAAGAACGCCACCTTCTCTAACCAGAATTCGCACTTACTGAACTTTGCGAATAATTTGTGCTTCTGCAATGTCTGCAACACTGTGGTCAGATGTCGGCTGTGCTCCTCCCGATTCTTGGAGTAGACGAGAATGTCATCTATGAACACTATCACAAACTGGTCGAGGTACGGCTGAAATACGCGATTCATGAGATCCATGAAGATCGCTGGCGCATTCGTCAGACCGAACGGCATCACAAGGAACTCGTAGTGACCATAACGAGTCCTGAAAGCTGTCTTCGAAACATCAGCACCTCTCACCCTCAACTGGTGATAACCAGAACGCAGATCTATCTTGGAGAAAATCGAAGCTCCCTGCAACTGGTCAAACAGATCCTCAATCCTCGGCAGTGGGTATTTATTCTTCACTGTAACCTTGTTCAACTCCCGGTAGTCAATGCAAAGCCTCATCGTGCCATCCTTCTTTTTCACGAATAAGACTGGCGCGCCCCATGGAGAAAAGCTCGGGCGAATGAACTCCTTGTCGAGAAGTTCCTGGATCTGCTTCTTAAGCTCTGCCATCTCTGTCGGTGCTAGTCGGTACGGCGCTTTGGATATCGGAGCCGTACCTGGCATAAGCTCAATGGAAAACTCCACCTCTCTCTCTGGTGGCATACCAGAGACGTCTTCGGGAAAAACGTCTAAGAAATCTCTGACAATCGGAACATCTGAGGCTGACTGGCTGGGTTCCTCGGGGATAGATAAAAAGGTTGCTAGAAATGCCCGACACCCTCTATGCATGAGCTTCCTAGCCTGAACATAAGGAATAATGCGCGGTAAAGGAAAGTACTTGTCCGGCTCAAATAAGAATTGCTCCATTCCAGGTGGTCGGACAAGAACAGATCTCCGCTGGAAGTCTATCAACACTCTGTTCCGCAATAGCCAGTCCATCCCTAGGATGATGTCAAATTCCGGCATTGGTAGCACGATCAGATCCGCATAAACAAGATTACCGTGCAACTCAAGGTCTATATCTCGGATAACATTGGTAGCTGCCATCTCCTCGCCTGACGGCAACACTACTTAAAAGGCTGTATCTAGCCCAATGGTCTGGATCTTGAGGAAGTTTGCAAAGACCTCCGAAATAAACGAGTGAGTGGCCCCTGAATCTATCAAGGCCTTGGTAGCGGAACCAGATATAAAAATTCTCCCTGAAAGATCGGAACTCTAAGTTGAATCCCACTACAAGATCTAAACTTATAGACATGCAAAGGTCAAGGTTCCTCTAGCTTAATTTCCCCGAAATAAATCTGAGTAGAGCATGCAATCCTATAACAGTTCTAAGTTCAAAATCTAAATCCCGATTCCCAAAACACGGAAATTCAAATAATAGCTTAAAGTTTAAAGGTACCTGTCAACAACATAGTCTCTGGGTTGGTTTCCGCGGCATGGAGAGCAAAAACTCTGCCTTGGGTAGGCAGATTCCTCTGAGGGCACTGCAGCAACTTATGGTCTGGACTGCCACACTTAAAACACTTTCCTGAGCCAGCCATACATGCACCAGGATGGCGACGTGAGCACCTGGGACAGACTGGGTGCTCCTGAGTCCTCAAAGCTGGGCGTCCCCGCTGCTGCTGCTGCTGCTGGCCTCGGTTCCTGGGCGGTCCATGAAAAGGCCTCTTATTCTGCTGCTGATGCTGATGAGGAGGAGGGCGGTGCGGTGCCTGGACTGGGCGCTTGCCCTGGCGATCCCTCTCGATATCCCGCAGATCCTGCTCTGCGGCTAAGGCCTTGGAGACGGCAATCTTATAAGTAGCAGGGTCAGATACCCTAACATCCCGGCGCAAGATCGGCCGTAAACCCACCAGGAAGTGCATCAGCTTGGCTCTGGCATCATTCGCTATCAGGGGCACAAAGTGACAGCCCCTCTCGAACTTACGGATAAACTCCGTAACCGACATATCCCCCTTTCTCAGACTCATGAACTCGGTGGTCAGCCTGGTGCGAACCTCCTCAGAAAAATACTTGAGGTAGAAAACCTCCGTAAAGCGGGTCCAAGAAAGTGTAGCCAATGTCAGGGCTACCGAAGCTCCTTCCCACCATAAGCGGGCGTCTCCAGTGAACAGGTAGGTGACACATCGGACTTGGTCTGCGTCCCCCAGCTCCATAAAATCGAAGATAACCTCGAGGGATTTGATCCATCCCTCGGCAGCCATGGGGTCAGATGTCCCAGAGAATTCCTTCGGGCGCATCTTCATGAATCGCTCATACACAGCCTCGGGCCCTGTCAGCATGGCTGCGGCTGCGGCTACGGCTGCGGCATTGCCCCCCGCAAACTGTGCGAAGAATTGTGCCATCCCAGCTAACATCTGGGCACTCATGTCCGGTGGGGGCGGTGGAGGAGGTGGTAGGTCTCTCTCTGATCTACGCTCCTCCCTGTCTTCTCGGCGAGGCTCCTCCTCTCTGTTGCGCTCTAAAATGCGTCTAGGGGGCATATTGTTCCAACATAACCCATACGTAACTAACATGCATAATTCCATAATTTATTTTAAATGAACCCTGAAATACTGAAAATCTGGAAGCATGCTGACAAACAAATTCATGCTTTAACTAAAATGCTGAACAAAATGCTGAACTGAAAAACTTACAGACCAAAGGCGTGGCTTCGTGAGCTTCTCGCGGTCAGTAGTAGTGAAACCCTATACAGAACCACCGCTCTGATACCAACTGTAAAGGGCCTAAAACTCCTTTCTTGAAAATTTGCGGAAAATTAAAAATTTTCTTTTTTTAAAAGAACTTAAATGGCCTCATTCATAAAATCGACTGATGAATCAAGTTAAATGTTTAAAATAATAGCAGCGGAAGAAAATTAAAGTTTTTGCCAACAACAACAATTTAAAAATTATCCAACGACTGATAAAATTGTTTGCGGAATAACATAACAACTGCTGCACTGAGGTCCTCGGGTGCCACTACTGCCGACCCAAGCTGGCTCACTGGTCCCCGCCCTCGGCCCTGACCTCATCAGTACCTACAACAATCAAGTCTAGTGAGCCTAAAGACTCAGCATGCATATATCACATGTAACGAGTAAAAATCTGAATTAAAATATGCATGAGTTAACATATCCTGTCCTGAGGCATGCTGAAAATAATCTGTACTGAGCAATTATAATACGTGCATAACTGAACTGATAATCACAGTAAAAATGTTTGCTCTTTGGAGCCTGTACTGAAATAACTGATAAAATTTTCTGTTGAGATTATGTTTTAAATCCTCAAACCTCCCTTTCTAACTTAAATGAACTTAGTTGCTAGCTAAATTAACTTCTGGAAATATTTCTCCAATCTTAAATTCTATCTCAAAACTCCAACTCCGGTCCGGCCTCACTGAAATAACTGAAATGCTAAAAATCAAACTACTGAACTGAAATAATGAATAATTAACTTCAAATAGATGCATTTTAAAAAAAATCATGCAATGAAGTCAATTAAATTTAAAAATCTAGAATTATGCATGGCTTATACGTCTACTGATTTACGGGTTCTACATGTAGTGCTGGATTTTAGTACTAGTGACCTGATGTCTTGTCACTTTATGAATTATTGTATAATGATAGCTATCAAACGAGTATTGAGATAGCAACAGATAAGACATTGTACAGTGAGTACTGCAGATTTCCGCTGAATGGGAATGATATTACGATGATATCTGAGATTGAATTCGATAAAAGCAGAAATCTTTATAAAGAAAATGAAGCTGATTCAGAAAAGAATGAACACCAGCTTCGAATGAACCGATTTGATATGCCGACGTCGGATGGTGACGATTGGTATTTAAAGCCAAAGATTGAGTAAATCCTTGACTGGGATAAACAGAATTTGATAACAACTGATGATATTGATTTGGTATGAGCTGTTGATTGGTATATACGGATGTTGTATAGCCTGTATTTGCAAGTAATTTTATCAGAATGGTTTGATAGAATGAATTTGATGAAGTAACCTCTATTATACATTCCTTCTTTATCTGATTTGATTGCCTGTGATTTCGAGGACGAAATCATATCTTAGAGGTGGAGAAATGTAAGGCCCGAGAATTTGATTACCGTAATCTGAACTGATTTGGGTGTATTTACCGTAATCTGAGATTAATCTGGGATGATTTCTT
This sequence comes from Primulina tabacum, assembly GCF_025594145.1. Taxonomy (NCBI): domain Eukaryota; kingdom Viridiplantae; phylum Streptophyta; class Magnoliopsida; order Lamiales; family Gesneriaceae; genus Primulina; species Primulina tabacum. The sequence continues at coordinate 27,926,084 of NC_134555.1, forward strand.
GATTAATTGAGGTGATTAAAGACGGAACAGATCAGACCGGGACAGATGAGAAAAGACACGAATTAGGTGCCAGGGAGGTGCCACTCGCGCACATGCGCGACGTAATGCGCGAGCTGTGCGCGAGTTGGGCAGAAGATCCCGCGCATATGCGCGAGCTGTAGTATGCTTTGTCCAGAGAACCTCGCGCATATGCGCCGAGGTGAGGCGCGCATATGCGCGAGAGATGCCGAGACACACGCGCCGAGAAATGGTGTCTCGCGCATATGCGCCGAGTGATGTCGCGCATATGCGCGAGCAGTCCAGAAGCCAACGTTTTGGAACAGAAGCTTTGGCGCATATGCGCCGGATTGAGGCACGCATATGCGCCAGTAGTTGCGAAGCCGAGCATGGAGACCAGTAGGTCTCGCGCATATGCGCCATTCGGAGTCGCGCATATGCGCGAGTCATGCAGAACAAGAACATGCCACGTTTCTATCATGCACGAGTTATGTATATATATATATATATACATAAAACGTAAATTTGGCAAGAAGAAACGAGAAAAGGGTCGAGGAAGTTTGCCAAAAATCCTTACGCCTTTTGTGAAAGATCCTCCCGTCTGAATTGTAATCCGACTTCAGTACTGTGTTCCTATCAACACAGGCTACAACTGGACGTAAGTTTTGTTACGTTCAGATACGATTAGTAATTATGATATTGCCAGAATTGAATGGAATTCATATATGATGTTCTTGACATGTTAGACATCATAGAATCGAAGTCAGATTAAGAACGGACTGATTATGTAATTGTTATGATTTTTTGGAATTGATTGATTGAGATTCGATATCAGATTTGTATTGTTATTGAAATTATGAGTTGCACCGATATTGATTATGAATTCTGGTATTATATCTATGGTGTTGGAATGGACGGGGTTATCGAGACTGTATTGTTATACCGTCGAAACATCAGTTGATTGATATTGAGCAGATTCGGTATTGGTTGAGATTGTATTGGGTTTCATATGTCGATTGGCATTGATCAGATTATGTTTTGATTTGAGTATTAATCAGAACAGGTTTTGAACTGAGTTATATACTGATATTGTATATATGCAATTGTCATTATCAGATTGGGTATGGACAGAGTCGACTTCAATACTTCGTCGGACTGAGAAGATAAATGTATAAATTAATGTTGTGTTGGGATTGCACAACTCGAGTGAGGTTTGGCTCGAGTTTCCCTAAATCACATACTTTACCTTATTGTATTGATTTGATTGATGTACTTGTTCTCTTGATTTATAGACAGCAGATATTAGACGAGTAATCTTGTTACAGAAGTGCCCGATAGTGGTGGGATCGCCACGGGCACATTGCACGATGTCACAAGATAGTGTATTGGAGATTGTGCCAAAGTCTGTCACCTGATGTTTGGCTATCGATGTGGATAGAATTATAACTTCTTCTATTACTGATGATCGATATTATATCGATGTGGATAGAATCGGAGCTTCTTCTATTACTGGTGATCGGTACCGTATCGATGTGGATAGAATCATAACTTCTTCTATTACTGGTGATCGATATTATATCGATGTGGATAGAATCGGAGTTCTTTCTATTACTGGTGATCGATACTATACCGATGTGGATAGAATACGAGTTTCTTCTATTACTGGTGATCGATACCATATCGATGTGGATAGAATTGGTATTTCTTCTATTACTGGTGATCGATACCCTATCGACGTGGATAGAATTGAAATCTTTTCTATTACTGTTGGTCGATATGGGAATGCTAACTTTTGGGAACCGGGAACCCTAGACTAGGATTGAGTCTAGTCTTAAATGTGAAGTCATGAGTCTAATTGACAGTTATATTGATTCATGTTGATTATGTTCCTGAATATGGTACATATTGATTTATGTTCCTGATGATGGTACATGTTTAGAATATGATTTATTCTTGATATGGATTTATATTCTGATTTGAATACATGTTAGACATATCTGTTATATGCTTTTATATTGTTTTTATAATTGCATGTAAACATGATTTATACTGAGAATGTAATTCTCTACGGAGTTATCCGGCTGTTGTCTTATTTGTATGTGTGCATGGCAACAGGTGGGATAGGATTAAGGTCAAGAAGAGAACGAGGCTGGACTAGATAGCGTGGAGATCTGGGCTTTGAAGCAACTTAGGATTCAACACTGATATATAGTTGAACCTAGTTGAATTCTTGTAGATAATACAAGATTTATATTTTTATGTTTAGTATGAAATCTGAATTGAATTACATTACGTTTCCGCCTTGTATTTAAAAAAAAAAAATTTAGACCCTGTTTATTATATATAATTGTTTGAATTATTCCTAAGGACGATTAAGGAATGAATTAGCGTCCGGGTCCCCACAATAATATTGTTCATCAATATAATTTTCAAAAAGTTAAAGAAAATGATACAGTTTCATAAATAAATTTTACTATTTAATAGATAAAAAATCAAAAATTGATTTTACTAAAGGATCTCGTGCTAGAACGATGATCAATGCATAATTTAATCAATCCAAATGAGAATCTTTCAGATAATTGTATTTTAAAAATTTTTTTAAACAAGAATTTGATTATATTGTTACTGAATTTTATAAATATTGTGAAAATCAAAATAAATTAATACATTTTCTTCCTTGGTTTTTCAAAATATTTATAATATATTATATTTCTACTCTTGAAAAAAATTATAAATTTTCTTCAGAACAAATTCAAGAATCTATTTATCCTCCTCAAAAATCTTTTTATTATAGAACAGAATAATAAAATTTTAAATTTCACTATTTTTTCAAAACTATTTGATAATGAAATGATTCAATTAACTGTTAAAGATATTAATTACATAATTGAAAAAGAAAAATTATACAAATTTGTATTTTATAATTATAGGACAAGAAATTTTTTCTTTTAAAGATCGTATTGATAAAATTATTTTGGTTCTAAATCAAATTAAACCTGATTTTATATACAAACTAAAGAAGAAAATAATGATGCGATTCCTTCAAACCACGAAAAAAACGCGCTCAGAATGGAGTCATGTCCTCGATTCGATGAAATAAATAAACGATTGTGTTGTCCCGATCTTTTTGATACAAGTAAGGTTGTAATATTCACCTCTAAATTACTAAGAATTTAGCAACAAATATTAACGAGATAAGCAATTGAAACTCAATCGAACCTTCAAAGAACCCGTCTTTGACAATCCGAGTGAAGAACAATCGACAAACGTCAAAAAGTATAAACTTTGATAAGTTTGATTTGATAAACACAAAATGGTGTAGCGCCGAGTGTTCTGAAAATCACTTCTTGGACAGTATGTTTGGCGCTCGGGCGGTAGGATTTTACCGCTCGAGCGCGAATTGTTCTGCATTCCTCTTCATTTAACACTCGCACAACGGTCCTATGGCCTCCAATCTCATTTTCATGCATCTTCGAGGCTTTGAACCTTGCTTGCAAGCTCTTCTCGATTGCTCATGAGTTAAAACGATGCTTCCTTGAACCTCCGTCCAATCACTTTGAAAAGACCTCGATTTTTTTCTAATCTTAAATCATAAATTCTAAATTACTAAATAAAATAATTTAACATAATCATGAATCTTAATAATTTAACAACTTAAATCTCAAGTGCATAAAATAAATCATATATCATCAACTAACAAAACATCCTAAGTCGACCTTTAGAAGATCAACTAACAATAAAATAAAGCATAAAATATCTCTAATAAAAATCATTAACATAATCTTTAAATCCTTAATCTAATAAGCTAGTGCGGAAACATAAAGGCCCTCGGGTGTGTACTGTTGTACTCTGTCCACTCAATCGTCAGCACCTCCCATAAATCATCAAATACTGCATCATACAATCCAAGTGAGTCTAAAGACTCAGCACGTTCTAAATATTGATATCAAATAATACATATACAATCACATGAAATTAAAATCATACTTTTATTTAAAATAACTTTTGGACATAAATAAATCATTTAAAATTATTTAAGCATAACTAAATCATAAATCTTAAAATCATTTTAAAAATAATTTTAAGCATTTAAAATAAGCTTTGAGCATAAATAAATCATTTTAATACGATCGTCGGGGTTCCCTCGGGGTCCTTCTCCCATAGACGGGTTCTCTCTGGGGTCTTTTCCCATAAATGAGTTCTTTTTGGGGTCTTTTCCAGTAGATGAGCTTATTCTTAATAATTATTTAAGTTTAAATATATTTTTTAATAATTTTATAAATTTTAAAACTAGGCTTTTCAATTAATTCTTTAATTAACGTTTCGTGAGGTGATTAAATCCTGGATAAATCAAAAACTCATCATTTTGATCCCAAGTTTTAAACAAAATATTTTTATTATTTATTCTACCCTTGGGAGCCATGAACCACACCCGTGGACCCATGGTTCTAATTTTTCTTCTTAAAATCTCGAAATTGACACATTATCGAACCACCTGAGCCAACTCCTAACTTACCCGAGCCACGCCCAAGCCACCACGAGCCAAACCCTAGCCAACCCACCTAGGCACCCTCCTGACCCATCCCAGCCCAAAGAACATGACCCTAACCCATGCACAAGCCTCCTGGAACCAAGACCAAACATGCGCATGGAAGGAACCTCACACATATAGACTCCTAGCCAAACCTGGAAACTTGCAGCCGAGCCACCACCGAGCCCACCTGACCCTAACCATCCCTGGACCACGCTCAGACCCATCCCAAACCATCCCAAGCCCAAGACCCTGCGCGCGAGCTACCTGGATCAGAAAACAGCCTGCGCGTTCTCCCTTGCTCTCTCACGGATTCAATCTTCTCTCGAGCCAGCAGCCAACCAAGACGCACCAGCCCATGGCCCGACCCCTGCCCATCACCCTAGGACCCTGATGGACCACCCTGGCTCGCCTTTAGCCCCGCTGCACCCCTCTCCCGAAGCACAGCAGCGTTTAACACATGGGGGAGAGTCCCACTTCACGTGGACTCTTCCCCAGCCCATGACTCTAGCCCTATCCCTCTAGGACTCATCCTAGGACCTTACCACATCCCAACAGAACCCTCCTCATGACCTGGTCGAGCCACCTGGCACCATGCATAAGAACCGAACCCCTTGGCTTTGCATAACCCAACAAACTCACGGTTTTCCCTTTTATTCCTTCCTATGGTTCCAGCTGGCTTTCTGCTTTAAATTTATCATGTTTTGATCATAATCAATCATATTTTATCATGTATTGGTAGTGTGTCCGTTGGGTTCATAACGATTCTTTTAAAATAAGCATAAAATCGTAAAAACGTTGAAAATCTGTATCATACCGTAAAATAATCGAACTCAATTTTTTTCATGCATAAACAATTAAATCAAGCATATTATGATTTTTATTATGTTTTAAAAGAGTTTAGGAACGTGTCTTGGAGTTTATCCGCCGGTTGGACTCCTTCCTAAAGCAGAAGATGAAAAATTTGAATTGCAAATCCTTGAGACTGATTCTCTTTCTTTATCATAGCAATCAATGTCTTGAACAAGACATCAGGCCAGACTTTAAGATTTGACGCGATAGTGGCCATGACAAGGAATTTTTCTAGGGTGATTTTATTAAATGCACCAGCCTTGGCTAGAATTTACTTCGCCACTATATCAGCCATTAGTCTTAACTCAATATTCAGATCTCGTTTCTAGAAATTTGGAGAAGAGATGGGAGAGTCAGAGAGAGAAGTTGCTTCTCCAAAGCTCATCGTTGCCATCTAGAAGAACAGTAAAATCGGTGATTCCAGCAACTGATAACTTAAAAAAATCAGCGAACATCTCTTGGGTAATGTAAAAGTTCTTTCCCTGAAGCGTAGAGGATTTCCCCATTTTCCATGAAAGCAGAGTCGAAGAATTCCTTCAGAATGGTTTCATAGTATTGTTCGCTGCATCCGAGAAATTTTCAAAGGCCCGAGGAAGCAATCATTCTGAACATGGCTACCATAGGCTTGTTTGTCATAGAAAGAACCGATGCGAAGTCGACGGCCAACGTGTTGTGAGCAATGGAGGCGAGGCAGCCATTGAATCGTGTGGATGAATAATGTTTAATGAGCAAGTTCTGCAAAACAATCTTAACAGGCAAAAGTCACAGAGTAATAGAGTGCTAAGATGACAAATATTTGAAATGGAGTAAAGATGATTATGTAAATTTGATATGAGTATATCCGGTTCAGGAAAGCACAGATCAATCCACGTGGCGGATTGTCAGTGGATGGATTTTGAAAATTTGAAAAGTTTCAGATATAGGTATAATGAGTATTTTCAGAATATAGTCGTCACATCATGTGAAGCAGTTGAGAAGTTTAGTGAACTTTATACGATGAATTTGTGAAACATGCCCAATATAAAAATGAACCGGTTTGATTTAATATGATTAGAGAGTATGCGGTTTGAAGTCATTTAATAAACATGGGTAATCCACTTTTCAACCACAACGGTTTAAAACATGTTCTTTTAAGCCCGTTAATTTATCAACTTAACCGATATTTCCACCTAAATATACGCATTAAATAGGGTTAAATGAGCTTATCCTCAGAGAATTAACAGCCGATGGTTAACAAAGATATCTTCATATTCTCCTGTCAATAAGTCATAATGGTGATCGTGACCCTTCATATGGTTCGAGTCTATAAATAAGAGCAAAATAGTAAGTCACAAAATCACTGAAAACTTTTTATAGACAATAAAATATTATATCAAAGAAAAAAAATGGATAAGGCAAGAAGCTTGAAATAACCAGATATGGCGGAGGAATTTCACCGGTCCATAGTGGCCGCCCGCAAGTTGAAGTACGAGGACAACGTTTTGGAGAAGACGTTGTCCACATGGTACTCCAAGAGTTGCAGTCCTTCTCTCAAGGAGGACCTATTGGCACGAGGGAACTTGTGGCACATGTAAGGAAATACCATGCATCCCCCATGCTGCAGACATCTTCAAGGGTGAAGGTGTCTACCTCCTGATGCTCTTCAAAGAGCAGGAGGTTCTGAGAAGGATTGCCTTCTCTGATGAATTTTTGAAGACCTACACCGGTGGAATAATCATCTGGGTATCCTTCTGGAGGGATTTTGTAGATAGGGAAATAAATGATGTAAAAGCCCGAACAAAAAGGATAGATAATTCTTTCTTATTAGGGCTAAACCCTTTTTTTTAAATGAAATGAAAGTTTATTTTCTTCATTTTACATTTTGTGTTCAAGTTTTCTTTTTCATTCTCCCCAAAACTTAATCCTGGAAGTAAACAACAGATTAACATGTTAAAGAGATCAAGGTAAATCAATTAATCCAAGTATATTTCGGAAATCAAAAACTTAGCGTCCGGTAGAGGCTTGGTGAATATGTTTGCTGCATGCTGATCTGTTTAAATATATTGAAGGCGAATCTCCTTCTTCATGACATGTTCTCAGATGAAATGATGTCAATAGTCAATATGCTTTGTCCGAGTGCAATATAGGATTATATGTAATGGTTGTTGCACTTGTATTGTCACAGAAGATATGAGAGTTAGGGGTTTGAATTCCATAGTCTTTGAGCTGATGTTGCATCAATAGCATTTGAGCACCGCAACTTCCAGCTGCAAGATATTCTGCTTCAGCGGTTGATATGGCAATAGACGTTTGTTTCTTGCTGAACCAAGATATTAGTCTGTCTCCCGAGAATTGACATGAACCGCTGGTGCTTTTCTGGTCAATTTTTCATCCTGCATAATCTGCATCTGAATAACCTAAAAGATTAAAACTTGAGTCTTTCGAATACCAAAGACCCACATTAGTAGTACATTTAAGATATTTAATAATTCATTTAGCAGTAGTGTAGTGTGATTGTATAGGATTAGCTTGAAAGCGTGCACACAAAAAACAACAAACATAATGTTTGGCCGGCTAACGGTCAGATATAACAATGAACCAATCAATTCTTGGTACATGGTTGTGTCTATTGAGATTCCCCCTTCATCTTTGTCAAGTTTGATTGATGAGCTCATTGGGGTAGCAGCTTTAGAGCAATTTTCAATATCAAACTTCTTTAACATGTCTCTTGTATATTTGGCTTGGTTGATAAAAATGTCATTTTCTGACTGCTTGACTTATAGTTCTAGAAAGAAGTTTAATTCACTGATCATGCTCATTTTAAACTGATCATGCATCAACTTGGAGAATCTCTCACACAATTTAGGATTATTGATCCAAATATAATATCGTCGAGTAAATTTGTACAAATAGTGAATGATCATCTTTTGAAAATCTAAACATTGTTTTATCAACTGTTCGAATTGAGAAATCATGATCAAGTAAGAACTTGGTTAAAGTTTCATACCATGTCTGTGGTGCTTGTTTTAAGCCATATAATGTTTTATCCAATTTATAGACATGATTAGGATGATTGTGACTAACGAATCCAGGTGGTTGTTCAACATATACTTCCTCATTATGCAAACAATTTAAGAATGTTGATTTGACATCCATTTGGTACACTTTAAAGTCTTTGAATGCAGAAAATGCAAGAAATATTTTAATAGCCTCTAGCATATCAACTTGAGCAAATGATTTATCAAAGTCAATACCTTCTTCCTATCTATAGTCTTGTGCTACTAGTCTAGCTTTGTTTCTGACTACTGAACTGTTTTTGTCCATCTTATTTCTAAACACCCATCTAGTACCAATTACATGCATATTAGCAGGTTGATGAAATAAGTGTCATACTTTGCTTCTTTCAAACAGATTTAGTTCTTTCTGCATCACATCTATCCAATTACTATCATTTAGTGCATCATCAACTTTCTTAAGTTCTATCCCGGAAACAAATGTTGCATGCATAAATCAATCATTTACTTTCTAGTTCTAAGAGGTGCGGTTGGGTTACCGATGACCAGCTCGAGTGGATGATTCTTTTTCCACCAGAGACATGGTCCATATGGATTGGCCTCTACTGGTTGAGCCGTAGCATCTTCTTGTTCCACCATTTCCTCCTCTATCTGATTATTTTCTGGCGGGTGATTGTTCACCGGTTCATCCATTTGATGAGGTTGTTCTTGGACGGTTGGATTTTGTTCATAGATATGTTCGCCTATTCTTCTCAAATCTATCTTATCATCACCGCTAGATTCAAGGTTAGTAGCATCTAATTTATTACTTAAATCATAAATGTTGTTACTACTATTATCGTGACAGATAGATGATACATCAAATACAATATGTATGGATTCTTCAACAATTAGAGTCATTTGATAATATACTTTATAGGCTTTGCTTACTGCTGAATATCCCAAGAAGACACCATTATCAGATTTAACATCAAATGCGGTTAAATGTGTTTTGACATTATTATGTATAAAACACTTACAACCGAATATGTGGAAATATCAAATTTCGATCTGCTTGCCGGTCCAGATCTCATTTGGATTCTTTTCATGATACTTGTTGGTCATGGACCGGTTCTGAGTGTAGCAAGCAGTGTTGACAGCTTTTGTCCAAAATCTCTGAGCAATCCCACACTCTGCTAGCATAGTTCTAGCTGCTTCTTTGAGGGTGAGGTTTCTTCTTTCAGCAACTCCATTTTGTTGCGGTGATCTGGTAGCTGAGAGCTAATGCTTGATGCCATAATCTTCAAGATAGAATGACAGGAGTTGGTTCAAGAATTCAATTCCTCTATCACTCATGATCCTGTCCACCATTGCAGTTCTTTCATTTTGAAGTCTCTTGAGAAGTTTGATGAGCTGGGCAGCGGTTTGACCCTTGGAACTTAAAATTATTATCCACGTGAATCGGAAGAAATCATCAATTACCAATAGGGTATATTTCTTTCCATCTAAGCTCATTACTGGTATGGGTCCAAATAAATCAATATGAAGTAGTTCTAAGCATCGAGATAATGATTTCCTTCCTTTATTCTTGAATATTGATCGAACCTATTTACCTATTTTACAAGCATTACATATTATATCTTTTGCAAAATAAATGTTAGGCAAACCAGATACCAACTTAAGCTTGCTAATAGTGGCAATAGACTTGAAGTTAAGGGGATTAAGCCGTTTATTCCATATCAATTTTTATTTCCATTTAAGAAAATAAAACATGTAGGAGCATTTAAGTTGTCATCATTCCATCTCGCCTTATATGTGTTCTGTTCTCTAAGACCAGTCAACATAATATTAGCTGTAGATTTAATCGTGCAGGTGTGCTTGTGAAACTAAACGGTGTAACCGTTATCACATAGTTGACTTATATTAATCAAAATGTAACACATATTTTCAACTAAGAGTACATCTTTGATAATTATTTTGCCGTGGGTAATCTTACCTTTACCCACTACTTTTTACCTTTAGAGTTATCACCAAAAGTGATTCTTGGTCCTCGGTAATCAGTGACTTCTGATAGAAGTTGTATATTTCCTGTCATGTGTCTAGAGCAGCCACTATCTAGGAACCAAGTAGATTCTTCTACATTCTTCTTCTTTTGTATCTGAAATTATTGAATAGATCTTGGTACCCATATCTATTTGGGTCCGAGCTGATTAGGTCCTTTGGGATCCACCCTTGGATTTTCCATTGTGTGTCCCAGAATGGATGCGGTTAGGTGCATAATCTTGGTGTGTGTAGTGTTCTTTATTTTGTAGTAAGTTGTCTTGGTCGTTTGTCCTTGTCACTTAATCTGTATCCTTTTTGAATAGGTCGACCGTTATAGTATTGGTTAGGATTTATTCTTGAGTGATGTCTGATTGAACTTGGTTTTCTGGGGGACAAATCTGAACCGTTGTGAATGGTTGGATTTGGATTGCGTCTAAGCCAAGATCGGTTGGTTTTCACACTCTCACATTCGAAATATCCTATACCACGTCGCCTTCCATTATTCTCAAAATTTACATTTTGATTGATTTGGAATTCCAGCTCATCATGGTACTAGATCTGACAAATTTGATTGATTTTAAACGGCCTTTTTTTAGTAGCAGTTGAGTTTGTGCATCAGAGGTACTGCAATCATGGATGCTATAACCAAGCCCGGTTCTATCTCCGGCTGGTTTCTGTATCTCATGCATCCTTTCAAGAGAAGAAGAGGACTTATCACATGAGTTGACTATGTTTATCAACTGTTGGTTCTCTTTCAAAGTGGAATGGAATAATCTTCGTAAATCATCATTCTCAGCCGCTAACAGACATAAATTGAATTTCAAACTGTCAACCTCCTTTTGCTGCGAGCAGCTGGAGATGGTTAAGCTGTTTTTCAAATATTGTTTTTCTGCCTTAGCCTCATCGGATTTCTGCGATAGTCCTGTAAACTCATTTACCATGTCATGCAGTGCTATGACAAGGTCATCCCGTGTAAATTCCAAGGATTCAAAGTCAAATATCACATCTTCGGTAGATTCTGATACTTCATCAGCCATGAGACATTTGACTGTCTCATAGTCGCTTTCACTCGAAGATTCCTCGGAAATGGACTACTCTAAGTCTGAGTCGGCCCACTTGCTTTTTCCTTCCTTGGCAATTAAAACTCGCTGATATTTATTTTTGATAAACTTATTATCATCTTTGGACCGTCTTCTCTCAAACGGTCTCTTCTCATCTTTCTTCGGCCTGTTGCATTCTGTAATGAAATGTCCCTTTTTCCCACAGTTAAAACAAGCTTGACCATCATAAGTATGGTCCTTCTTGTAATATGGTTTAGTAAAATTGAGAATGACTTTTATGCATAAATTTACCAAATCTTTTAACAAATATGGACATAGCGTCATTACTTAGTTTCTCAGCTGATTTCTTACTTGCAGACTCTTCAACCGAAAGAGTCATTGTGTGGTTACTGCCAGAGTCTTGGTTTGCTGAGATGTAGATAGTTCTTCTGGATTGCAAAGGTTAGTTTATTTTCTTTGGTGTGATAATTGCCTTCACAATTGTGTGAGTTTTTCCCTGATCTTCTTTGTTGTGGAGCAAGTTTTAATATTGGCTAACATATTCTTATCTAGAGTTTTATAAAGGATATCACTGGCCACGCTATCAAGGTTCGCCTTCTTCTTGTCCTCAGCAGTCCATTCGGATCAATAGTTTTCCACCATCCAGGGAGCACCTTCAGTTATAGCCACATATGGATTGACTTTCAAGATCTTCATAGGCCCGTCAGTGATGACATACCACGTTCCATCGTCCTGAGCTGCTAAATGTGTCTGCATGCGAATTTTTCAGTCATCATAGTCTTCTTTTGAAAACACAGGAATCTTGTTAAATGATGCCATAGATTGTAAATATAAAAGTTCAAGAAAACCCGCTTTGGTACCACTTGTTAGGATCGTGAAAGATTTTAGAGGGGATGAATAAACTCTTTAAAAATAGTTGTATTTAAAATTTGTTCTCAATTGTTTTTTAGGCGGTTGAAATTTTTTCTCGAACGGTTAGAAATATGAACCATTTTAAAAGTGCGGAGAACATTTCAAGATTTCTAATGATAGCTGCAACCAGTTGGCTAGCATGTTAACAAGAAATGGTATAAAATTTAAGTGCTTGCAGAAAGTAATTGTAGAGCCCAAAATCAGTACACGTAAAACCCATGCATTTATTTAAATTGTTACTTATTTAATTAATTTTAAAATGATTTTTAGCGACGAATGATTTATGAAATTGCATTATTTTGAATTATTACAAGTTTATGTGATGCGCGTTAAAATATTTTTCGAGTTTCATGTTTCGGACGAATATTCGATGCGGGATCGAGGAAAGGAGACCGGCGACGATTTGGGCGATTTGTAAAATGTGGTATTTTATTTCAAGTTAAGAAAGTGTCATTTTAAATGATTTATGAAGTTTTAAGTATTTTAAAGCCTAATTAAATTATTAGGTGATTTTTAAGATTTTAAAATTTCAAAGTTTATGACTTGAGTATTTTATTCTAAATTATGGGATTTTTAGTAAAGTTAATAGTGGGTTAGTAGTCTTAATAGCAAGTTAATTATTAATTAAAGCCCTTAATCCCCACTAAGCCACTACCCCACTAACTCACACACACACACATACACGTTACACTCACACACACATACCCATATACACATACATCTCTTGCACCCTTTCATTTTTTTTGGAGAGAATTTGGAGGATTCTTAGGCTCTTTTTTCAGCAGCCCCATCTCCACCTTTATCCTTCAAAATTTCAGCAATCACACGTTGATTTTAGTATAAAAATCGTGCCTCAAGTTTCCCGGATCGTTTCCCGCACCCCGTCGCTTCGTTAATCGCCGTATCATGAGTTTTAAATATCAAAAGCATGTATATTGTTTCGTTTTTGCATCGATCTTGTCATAGTAATTATTTTGATATATATTGTATGAAAAACATGTATATCTTATGCAAAAGTTTGAGCAAAAATGTTTGAAACGATTTTGGATCAAAATTTTGGATCTCAAAAATCGAGTCTTCTGTATTTTCGAATACAGGGAATTTTTGGTCGATTTAATGGAAAAACTTTCAACATATAAAACGTAGTACTTTTTGATACCTTCGATTTGACAGTAAATTCGTAATTTTTGGATAAGAAACGAGTACGTTATGTTAATATCGAGGGACTGCACAAACTGTGAAATTTTTGTGTCATAAAATCCGTCACCCTATGTTATTTCGAATTCTACGATTATAGGGTGGTTTTCTGGAAATGTTTTCAACTTATGATTTGTAGTACATCGTGTTATCTTCGATTTGACAGTAATTTGTATATTTCTGATAAGAAATGAGGGAGATATGATTTTTACAGTGGCATCGCTCAAGCTGCGAAAATTTGTGCATGTTCTTCTCGTTTTCTCAAGTTTTGGTTGCAGGCTTCATTGGATCTTCTGAATCTTTGCTACTTCGGATAGGGCAGCATGTCCAGAGCATTCCAACGAAGTCCTCGACGTTTTTAATTATGTTCGACGTGCAAAAGAAAATGTTTTATTTTTGAGGTATGCTAAATGACTTGTGACCAAATATGAACGGGTTTCGAAGTCAGTGAACGTGGCTGAAGACCTCTCCACCCCGATAAAGTATGATCGGGTTTGATCAGGATTGGAATGCAGTAAAGTATGACCAGGGATCAATCCACCCGGTAAAGTATGACCGGGGATCTTATGTATGTGGTAGTGGACATCCCTGCCAGCCCAGTACTGTGGTTTAGTCTGATCAGGCGCATTTATGTATGAGTCACTTGCTTTGAAACATATCTGTACGCAAAATGATGTTATTAATGTTCAAGTATGTGTGATGCAAGTATGTTAATGTAAAGTTTTACGATATGATGGCACATCTACGTTTATGTAAGTACGTTAATGTTCAAGTATGTATGTCCTACTTTAAAATGCATGTGGTTTTATTATGTATTACTTGTTATTCTCAGTTTATACATGTTGAGTCTTTAGACTCACCAGACTTGATTGGTGCAGGTAAGGACGAGGTTGAGGAGACGAGAGGTGGAGACCAGTGAGCCGGCTCGGACTACGCAGAGGGTAAACCCGAGGACCGCCTATATTTCAAGAATTTCTTTATGCATTTTAAACTCATTTACTCTGATGTTTTGAAAAAAAACATTTTATGTTGTTAAAAACAAATAATTTTGCAAGCTCGTTTACATTCAAAATATTTTGTCAAACATTTTATTTGTGATGCATTTTGAAAGATGATTTTCTTATTTAAGAAAATTTTTATTTTTCTGAAAATTTAAGTATTTCAAAATACGGTACGTTACAGTTAGTATCAGAGCCGTGTTCTTGTACAGGGTTATGTCTAATGTCAGTTGCGAGAAGCTCACGAAGCCACACCTCAAGTTTGTAAGTTTTAAAGTTTTAAATTCTTTCATGTAATACTTATCCAGACGTGATTTCAGCATGTGCATGTTTGAGTGAAACTACGTGCATCTTATGATATTAGTATTATGTTCATGCATATTGGGTTACGTGTTGGGTAAATGTTGAGACAGTACGCCTCCCAGACGTAGGATTGTGCGAGGAGCTGACAATGAGGATAGAGAGCCTCAGGATGGGGAGAGGGTCACTCATCCTCGTCCACCCCCAGATATGTAGGCTAAGATGCTTGTAGGGATGACTCAGATCTTTGCACAGTTTGCAGGGAATCAAGCTACAGTGGATACAGGGGCGAGGCCCAGACCGGAGGCTGTGTACGAAAGGTTTAGAGGGTGGATCCTAAGGAGATCTCGGGGACTACTGACCCGATGATAGCTGAAGGATGGATTAAGTCTATCGAGATGATTTTCGCTTCCATGGAGCTGCAGGATACAGACAGAGTTAGATGTGCCACCTTTTGTTGACAGGGGATGCCAGGCTTCAGTGGGAGAGCGCGTCCGTGTCGGTGAATCTTCATACTCTATCATGGTATGGCTTTAATGAGGTCTTTTACTCCAAGTACTTCACTGAGGAAGTACGATCTAGACTGACTAGGGAGTTTATGACGTTGCGTCAGGGAGACAGCAGCGTAGCTAAGTTCGTGAGGAAGTTCGAGAGGGGGTGTCACTTTGTACCCCTGATTGTGAATTATGCCCGGGAGAAGCTGATGCATTTTATTGATGGGTTGCGGTCGATCTTGCGCCGTGATTTCAGGGTTGCTGGTCCTACAACTTATACAGTTGCCGTGTCGAGAGCTTTGGCAGCAGGACAGGACTAGAGGGACATTGAGGTCGATAGGCATGGCAAGAGGCCCTATCAGGCACCTTGTCTTGAGGAATCTTTGTAAGTCATTAAAAAATATATGATTAAGTGGATATGAGTACTGGAATTAGGTTATCTAAGACTACTTGGGTTGTGTAAGTTTTAATTTCAAGTTTATGAAATATGTGATCATACGGGGATATGGGTGAAATAAAAACAAAAGGGAATTAGTTGTATTTAACATAGGTTACCAATGGTCGAATATTAAGATTTTTATCGAGTAAGATATCTAAAATCTTTATATGAGGATTCTAGAATTCTGTGGGTTATAAGTGAAGTTAATTTGTTAGAATTAGTCCATCATTAACAGGGGGAAACTTACTAAGCTTTATGCGTTAGAATGAATTGAGTATTGAGAATATGTCAAAGTGTGACATTCGTTCCAATGAGGAAGGTTTAAGTGTCTTAGGCCTCAACTATAATGTAATTGGGAAGGAAATAGTTTAAGCATGTGTTTGATGCTAGGAAGGTTTTATTATCTAAGTAGAATATCGATATTGTTTATTTTGGGGTTTTATGGATTAATGTTACTCGAAATTCAAGATTAGCAACAATCTTTATTTGGGATGTACTTGTAAATAGCTAAGTTACGTAAGTTTGGTGTCGTAAGGTAAAGATTTGATTCAAGGATCGTATGTCAATATTATTACGGGGTTAAGATAAGGTTTAATTTTTGAGTGTAGTACCAAGGATAGAAGTTGATCAGTAACTTTTGGTGCTAAGATTTCTTAGGCAGAACTGCATAAATGCTAATGTAATAGATCGATGAACAATACGGGTATAGTATAAGGAAAGTAAGATACGATAAGTTTGAACCCCAATTTCTAATATTGGGAATTGTGAATAAAGTTAGAATTCGAGGTCATAGTATAGTAAAACTAAGACAGCCTTTAGAACTAGATATGGGCATTACAAGTTCTTAGTCATGCCGTTTGGACTGACAAATGTTCCAGCGATTTTATGGACTGCATGAACCGAGTATTACAACCATACCTATATCAGTTCGTCATAGTGTTCATTGACAACATTCTCATTTACTTGAAAAGCCATGAGGAGCATAGTCAGCACTTGGGTACAGTTTTGCAGGTCTTGGAGAGTCGCAAGTTGTTTGCAAAATTTAGTAAGTGTGAATTCTTGTTGGAAAATGTAGCGTTTTTGGGTCATATAATATCTAGCAGTGGTATCGAAGTGGATCCAGCTAAGGTAGCAACAATTAAAGAATGTGTTGAACGGAAGAATGCTTCGGATATCTGCAGTTTCCTAGGCTAGCAGGCTATTATAGGAAATTTATGCAGGGATTTTCTTTGATAGCGGTGCCACTCACATCATTGACCAATAAGAATGCTAAATTCGTATGCATTGATGAATGTCAGAAGAGCTTTGATACTTTGAAGCAAGCTCTTATATCAGCGCCAGTGTTAGCCATGCCAGCAGGGCAAGGCAATTTTGTGCTTTACACCGATGCATCTAAGCTCGGGCTAGGCGCAGTGTTGATGCAACATGGTGGGGTTATAGCTTATGCCTCCAGACAGTTGAAGGTGCATGAGAAGAACTAACCGACTCATGATCTCGAGTTAGCTGCTGTTGTCTTTGCGTTGAAAATTTATAGACATTATTTGTACAGTGAGAAATGCCAGATATTCACTGATCACAAGAGTCTCAAGTATTTCTTATCGTAGAAAGAACTGAATATGAGACAAAGACGGTGGTTGGAATTAGTGAAAGACTACGATTGCGAAATTAGCTACCATCCGGGGAAAGCTAATGTTGTGGCAGATACCTTGAGCAGAAAAGTGGCAGTCGTAGCACAGCTGTCAGTGCAGAGATCTCTTCAGTCAGAGATTCATAAGTTTGGACTGGAAGTTTATCCTAAGAGCAAAGCTCCTAAGCTGTCTAATCTGAAATTCCAGTCCTCTTTGCCAGACCGAATCCATAGAGGTCAGCCTTCGGATGAGAAGTTACAGAAATGGAGACTGAAGGATGAGGCCAAGGGCAGTGTACTCTACACAGTGTCCGATGGTATTGTCAAGTACAGAGGAAGGATGTGGGTGCCTAGTGTTGATTCGATCAGAGAGGATATTCTGACAGAGTCACATGCATCTCCGTATTCCGTTCATCCAGGGGGTACCAAGACGTACAAGGATTTGCAGATGCTGTATTGGTGGCCAGGTATGAAGCGAGACATTCGTCGATTTGTATCTGAATGTCTCACTTGTCAGCAAGTAAAAGCATAGCATCACAGGCCAGCAGGAATGCTTAAGCCGCTCCCTATCCCCGAGTGGAAATGGGAGAATATTACCATGGATTTTGTTGTGGGTTTACCGAGGTCAGTCAGAGGATCCAATGCCATTTGGGTTATAGTGGATCGACTAACTAAGTCAGCACATTTTTTACCGGTGAAGACAACTTTATCCATGACTCAGTATGCAGAACTCTATATCATGGATATAGTTCGATTGCACGGGATCCCAGTTTCTATTGTGTCCGACAGGGACCCGAGATTCACATCGTCCTTCTGGAAGAGCTTACATGCAACAATGGGGACGAAGTTGCTATTCAGTACTGCATTCCACTCTCAGACAGATGGCCAGTCTGAGCGAGTGATTCAGATATTGGAAGATTTGTTGCGAGCTTGTGTGATCGATTTCCATGGGAATTGGAAATCCAAGATACCTCTAGTGGAGTTTACCTACAACAATAGTTTCCAATCATCTATAAATATGGCTCCCTACGAGGCACTGTATGGGAGGAAATGCAGATCGCCGATTCATTGGGATGAAGTCGGTGAGAGATCGGAACTTGGTCCAGAGATTGTTCAGCAGACCACAGACGTGGTGGTCAAGATCCGAGACAGGATGAAGACCGCTCAGAGTCTTCAAAATAGTTATACTGACAAGAGAAGAAGGAATATTGAGTTTGCCGTAGGAGATCACGTATTCGTTAATATAGCACCTATGAAGGGTGATATGAGATTTGAGAAGAGAGGCAAGCTGAGTCCGAGATTTATTGGGCCATTAATTATTCTTGACAAAGTTGGGACACTAGCCTATCGTGTAGCCCTACCGTCGAATCTGGCCGGTGTAGACAACGTATTCCACGTTTCAATGCTGAGAAAGTATATAGCAAATCCTTCGCATGTCTTGAGTTTTGAGCCGTTGCAGTTAGCTCAAGATCTGTCGTATGAGGAAAGATCTGTCAAAATTCTAGACAGACAGGAGCGGAGGCTTCGGAACAAGTTGACCTAGTTGGTCAAAGTCCGGTGGTTGAATCAATCAGTGGAGGAGGCCACTTGGGAGGCCGAAGCAGATATGAGAAGCCGCTACCCGGAGTTGTTTGGTGAGATTTAATTTCGAGAACGAAATTTATTTAAGTGGGGGAGGAATTGTAGAGCCCAAAATCAGTACACATAAACTCATGCAATTATTTAAATTGTTACTTATTTAATTAATTTTAAAATGATTTTTAGCGACGCATGATTTATGAAATTGTATTATTTTGAATTATTACAAGTTTATGTGATGCGCATTAAATTAATTTTCGAGTTTCATGTTTCAGGCGAATATTCAATGCGAGATCGAGGAAAGGAGACCGGCGACGATTTGGGCGATTTTTAAAATGTGGTATTTTATTTCAAGTCAAGAAAGTGTCATTTTAAATGATTTATGAAGTTTTAAGTATTTTAAAACTTAATTTAATTATTAGGTGATTTTTAAGATTTTAAAGTTTCAAAGTTTATTACTTGAGTATTTTATTCTAAATTATGGGATTTTTAGTAAAGTTAATAGTGGGTTAGTAGTCTTAATAGCAAGTTAATTATTAATTAAAGCCTTTAATCCCCACTATCCCATTAACCCACTAACTCACACACACACATACACGTTACACTCACACACACATGCACATATACACACACACATTTGGCCTTTGCACACAAACACATCTCTTGCACCCATTCATTTATTTTTGGAGAGAATTTGGAGTATTCTTAGGCTCTTTCTTCAGCAGCCCCATCTCCACCTTTCTCCTTCAAAATTTCAGCAATCACACGTTGATTTATGTAGAAAAATCGTGCCTCAAGTTTCCCGGATCGTTTCCCGCACCGCGTCGCTTCGTTATTCACCGTATCGTGAGTTTTAAATACCAAAGGCATGTATATTCTTTCGTTTTTGCGTCGATCTTGTCATATTAATTATTTTGATGTATATTGTATGAAAAACATGTATATGTTATGCAAAAGTTTGAGCAAAAATATTTGAAACGATTTTGGATCAAAATTTTGGATCTCAAAAACAGAGTCTTCTGTATTTTCGAATACATGGAATTTTCGGTCGATTTAATGGAAAAAATTTCAACATATAAAACGTATGAACTTTTGATACCTTCGATTCGACAGTAAATTCGTAATTTTTGGATACGAAACGAGTGAGTTATGATAATATTCGAGGGACTGCACAAGCTGTGAAATTTCTGTGTCATAAAATCCGTCACCCTATGTTATTTCAAATTCTGCGACTTATAGGTTGGTTTTCTGGAAATGTTTTCAACTTATGATTTGTAGTACATCGTGTTATCTTCGATTTGATAGTAAATTCGTATATTTCTGATAAGAAATGAGGGAGATATGAATTTTACCGTGACATCGCTCAAGCTGCGAAAATTTGTGCATGTTCTTCTCGTTTTCTCAAGTTTTGGTTGCAGGCTTCATTGGGATCTTCTGAATCTTTGCTGCTTTGGTTAGGGCAGCATGTCCAGAGCATTCCAACGAAATCCTAGACGTTTTTAAGTATGTTCGACGTGCAAAAGAAAATGTTTTATTTTTTAGGTATGCTAAATGACTTGTGACCAAATATGAACGGGTTTGGAAATCGGTGAACATGACCGAGGACCTCTCCACCCCGGTAAAGTATGATCGGGTTTGATCAAGATTGGAAAGCGGTAAAGTATGACCAGGGACCAATCCACCCGGTAAAGTATGACCGGGGATTTTATGTATGTGGTAGTGGACATCCCTGCCAGCCCAGTACTGTGGTTTAGTCTGATCAGGCGCATTTATGTATGAGTCACTTGCTTTGAAACATATCTGTACGCAAAATGATGTTATTAATGTTCAAGTATGTGTGATGCAAGTATGTTAATGTAAAGTTTTACGATATGATGGCACATCTACGTTTATGTAAGTACGTTAATGTTCAAGTATGTATGTCCTACTTTAAAATGCATGTGGTTTTATTATGTATTACTTGTTATTCTCAGTTTATACATGTTGAGTCTTTAGACTCACCAGACTTGATTGGTGCAGGTAAGGACGAGGTTGAGGAGACGAGAGGTGGAGACCAGTGAGCCGGCTCGGACTACGCAGAGGGTAAACCCGAGGACCGCCTATATTTCAAGAATTTCTTTATGCATTTTAAACTCATTTACTCTGATGTTTTGAAAAAAAACATTTTATGTTGTTAAAAACAAATAATTTTGCAAGCTCGTTTACATTCAAAATATTTTGTCAAACATTTTATTTGTGATGCATTTTGAAAGATGATTTTCTTATTTAAGAAAATTTTTATTTTTCTGAAAATTTAAGTATTTCAAAATACGGTACGTTACAGTTAGTATCAGAGCCGTGTTCTTGTACAGGGTTATGTCTACTGTCAGTTGCGAGAAGCTCACGAAGCCACACCTCAAGTTTGTAAGTTTTAAAGTTTTAAATTCTTTCATGTAATACTTATCCAGACGTGATTTCAGCATGTGCATGTTTGAGTGAAACTACGTGCATCTTATGATATTAGTATTATGTTCATGCATATTGGGTTACGTGTTGGGTAAATGTTGGGACAGTATGCCTCCCAGACGTAGGATTGTGCGAGGAGCTGGCAATGAGGATAGAGAGCCTCAGGATGGGGAGAGGGTCACTCATCCTCGTCCACCCCCAGATATGTAGGCTAAGATGCTTGTAGGGATGACTCAGATCTTTGCACAGTTTGCAGGGAATCAAGCTACAGTGGATACAGGGGCGAGGCCCAGACCGGAGGCTGTGTACGAAAGGTTTAGGAGGGTGGATCCTAAGGAGATCTCGGGGACTACTGACCCGATGATAGCTGAAGGATGGATTAAGTCTATCGAGATGATTTTCGCTTCCATGGAGCTGCAGGATACAGACAGAGTTAGATGTGCCACCTTTTGTTGACAGGGGATGCCAGGCTTCAATGGGAGAGCGCGTCCGTGTCGGTGAATCTTCATACTCTATCATGGGATGGCTTTAAGGAGGTCTTTTACTCCAAGTACTTCACTGAGGAAGTACGATCTAGACTGACTAGGGAGTTTATGACGTTGCGTCAGGGACACAGCAGCGTAGCTAAGTTCGTGAGGAAGTTCGAGAGGGGGTGTCACTTTGTACCCCTGATTGTGAATTATGCCCGGGAGAAGCTGATGCATTTTATTGATGGGTTGCGGTCGATCTTGCGCCGTGATTTCAGGGTTGCTGGTCCTACAACTTATACAGTTGCCGTGTCGAGAGCTTTGGCAGCAGGACAGGACTAGAGGGACATTGAGGTCGATAGGCATGGCAAGAGGCCCTATCAGGCACCTTGTCTTGAGGAATCTTTGTAAGTCATTAAAAAATATATGATTAAGTGGATATGAGTACTGGAATTAGGTTATCTAAGACTACTTGGGTTGTGTAAGTTTTAATTTCAAGTTTATGAAATATGTGATCATACGGGGATATGGGTGAAATAAAAACAAAAGGGAATTAGTTGTATTTAACATAGGTTACCAATGGTCGAATATTAAGATTTTTATCGAGTAAGATATCTAAAATCTTTATATGAGGATTCTAGAATTCTGTGGGTTATAAGTGAAGTTAATTTGTTAGAATTAGTCCATCATTAACAGGGGGAAACTTACTAAGCTTTATGCGTTAGAATGAATTGAGTATTGAGAATATGTCAAAGTGTGACATTCGTTCCAATGAGGAAGGTTTAAGTGTCTTAGGCCTCAACTATAATGTAATTGGGAAGGAAATAGTTTAAGCATGTGTTTGATGCTAGGAAGGTTTTATTATCTAAGTAGAATATCGATATTGTTTATTTTGGGGTTTTATGGATTAATGTTACTCGAAATTCAAGATTAGCAACAATCTTTATTTGGGATGTACTTGTAAATAGCTAAGTTACGTAAGTTTGGTGTCGTAAGGTAAAGATTTGATTCAAGGATCGTATGTCAATATTATTACGGGGTTAAGATAAGGTTTAATTTTTGAGTGTAGTACCAAGGATAGAAGTTGATCAGTAACTTTTGGTGCTAAGATTTCTTAGGCAGAACTGCATAAATGCTAATGTAATAGATCGATGAACAATACGGGTATAGTATAAGGAAAGTAAGATACGATAAGTTTGAACCCCAATTTCTAATATTGGGAATTGTGAATAAAGTTAGAATTCGAGGTCATAGTATAGTAAAACTAAGACAGCCTTTAGAACTAGATATGGGCATTACAAGTTCTTAGTCATGCCGTTTGGACTGACAAATGTTCCAGCGATTTTATGGACTGCATGAACCGAGTATTACAACCATACCTATATCAGTTCGTCATAGTGTTCATTGACAACATTCTCATTTACTTGAAAAGCCATGAGGAGCATAGTCAGCACTTGGGTACAGTTTTGCAGGTCTTGGAGAGTCGCAAGTTGTTTGCAAAATTTAGTAAGTGTGAATTCTTGTTGGAAAATGTAGCGTTTTTGGGTCATATAATATCTAGCAGTGGTATCGAAGTGGATCCAGCTAAGGTAGCAACAATTAAAGAATGTGTTGAACGGAAGAATGCTTCGGATATCTGCAGTTTCCTAGGCTAGCAGGCTATTATAGGAAATTTATGCAGGGATTTTCTTTGATAGCGGTGCCACTCACATCATTGACCAATAAGAATGCTAAATTCGTATGCATTGATGAATGTCAGAAGAGCTTTGATACTTTGAAGCAAGCTCTTATATCAGCGCCAGTGTTAGCCATGCCAGCAGGGCAAGGCAATTTTGTGCTTTACACCGATGCATCTAAGCTCGGGCTAGGCGCAGTGTTGATGCAACATGGTGGGGTTATAGCTTATGCCTCCAGACAGTTGAAGGTGCATGAGAAGAACTAACCGACTCATGATCTCGAGTTAGCTGCTGTTGTCTTTGCGTTGAAAATTTATAGACATTATTTGTACAGTGAGAAATGCCAGATATTCACTGATCACAAGAGTCTCAAGTATTTCTTATCGTAGAAAGAACTGAATATGAGACAAAGACGGTGGTTGGAATTAGTGAAAGACTACGATTGCGAAATTAGCTACCATCCGGGGAAAGCTAATGTTGTGGCAGATACCTTGAGCAGAAAAGTGGCAGTCGTAGCACAGCTGTCAGTGCAGAGATCTCTTCAGTCAGAGATTCATAAGTTTGGACTGGAAGTTTATCCTAAGAGCAAAGCTCCTAAGCTGTCTAATCTGAAATTCCAGTCCTCTTTGCCAGACCGAATCCATAGAGGTCAGCCTTCGGATGAGAAGTTACAGAAATGGAGACTGAAGGATGAGGCCAAGGGCAGTGTACTCTACACAGTGTCCGATGGTATTGTCAAGTACAGAGGAAGGATGTGGGTGCCTAGTGTTGATTCGATCAGAGAGGATATTCTGACAGAGTCACATGCATCTCCGTATTCCGTTCATCCAGGGGGTACCAAGACGTACAAGGATTTGCAGATGCTGTATTGGTGGCCAGGTATGAAGCGAGACATTCGTCGATTTGTATCTGAATGTCTCACTTGTCAGCAAGTAAAAGCATAGCATCACAGGCCAGCAGGAATGCTTAAGCCGCTCCCTATCCCCGAGTGGAAATGGGAGAATATTACCATGGATTTTGTTGTGGGTTTACCGAGGTCAGTCAGAGGATCCAATGCCATTTGGGTTATAGTGGATCGACTAACTAAGTCAGCACATTTTTTACCGGTGAAGACAACTTTATCCATGACTCAGTATGCAGAACTCTATATCATGGATATAGTTCGATTGCACGGGATCCCAGTTTCTATTGTGTCCGACAGGGACCCGAGATTCACATCGTCCTTCTGGAAGAGCTTACATGCAACAATGGGGACGAAGTTGCTATTCAGTACTGCATTCCACTCTCAGACAGATGGCCAGTCTGAGCGAGTGATTCAGATATTGGAAGATCTGTTGCGAGCTTGTGTGATCGATTTCCATGGGAATTGGAAATCCAAGATACCTCTAGTGGAGTTTACCTACAACAATAGTTTCCAATCATCTATAAATATGGCTCCCTACGAGGCACTGTATGGGAGGAAATGCAGATCGCCGATTCATTGGGATGAAGTCGGTGAGAGATCGGAACTTGGTCCAGAGATTGTTCAGCAGACCACAGACGTGGTGGTCAAGATCCGAGACAGGATGAAGACCGCTCAGAGTCTTCAAAATAGTTATACTGACAAGAGAAGAAGGAATATTGAGTTTGCCGTAGGAGATCACGTATTCGTTAATATAGCACCTATGAAGGGTGATATGAGATTTGAGAAGAGAGGCAAGCTGAGTCCGAGATTTATTGGGCCATTAATTATTCTTGACAAAGTTGGGACACTAGCCTATCGTGTAGCCCTACCGTCGAATCTGGCCGGTGTAGACAACGTATTCCACGTTTCAATGCTGAGAAAGTATATAGCAAATCCTTCGCATGTCTTGAGTTTTGAGCCGTTGCAGTTAGCTCAAGATCTGTCGTATGAGGAAAGATCTGTCAAAATTCTAGACAGACAGGAGCGGAGGCTTCGGAACAAGTTGACCTAGTTGGTCAAAGTCCGGTGGTTGAATCAATCAGTGGAGGAGGCCACTTGGGAGGCCGAAGCAGATATGAGAAGCCGCTACCCGGAGTTGTTTGGTGAGATTTAATTTCGAGAACGAAATTTATTTAAGTGGGGGAGGAATTGTAGAGCCCAAAATCAGTACACATAAAACTCATGCAATTATTTAAATTGTTACTTATTTAATTAATTTTAAAATGATTTTTAGCGACGCATGATTTATGAAATTGTATTATTTTGAATTATTACAAGTTTATGTGATGCGCATTAAATTAATTTTCGAGTTTCATGTTTCAGGCGAATATTCAATGCGAGATCGAGGAAAGGAGACCGGCGACGATTTGGGCGATTTTTAAAATGTGGTATTTTATTTCAAGTCAAGAAAGTGTCATTTTAAATGATTTATGAAGTTTTAAGTATTTTAAAACTTAATTTAATTATTAGGTGATTTTTAAGATTTTAAAGTTTCAAAGTTTATTACTTGAGTATTTTATTCTAAATTATGGGATTTTTAGTAAAGTTAATAGTGGGTTAGTAGTCTTAATAGCAAGTTAATTATTAATTAAAGCCTTTAATCCCCACTATCCCATTAACCCACTAACTCACACACACACATACACGTTACACTCACACACACATGCACATATACACACACACATTTGGCCTTTGCACACAAACACATCTCTTGCACCCATTCATTTATTTTTGGAGAGAACTTGGAGTATTCTTAGGCTCTTTCTTCAGCAGCCCCATCTCCACCTTTCTCCTTCAAAATTTCAGCAATCACACGTTGATTTATGTAGAAAAATCGTGCCTCAAGTTTCCCGGATCGTTTCCCGCACCGCGTCGCTTCGTTATTCACCGTATCGTGAGTTTTAAATACCAAAGGCATGTATATTCTTTCGTTTTTGCGTCGATCTTGTCATATTAATTATTTTGATGTATATTGTATGAAAAACATGTATATGTTATGCAAAAGTTTGAGCAAAAATATTTGAAACGATTTTGGATCAAAATTTTGGATCTCAAAAACAGAGTCTTCTGTATTTTCGAATACAGGGAATTTTCGGTCGATTTAATGGAAAAACTTTCAACATATAAAACGTATGAACTTTTGATACCTTCGATTTGACAGTAAATTCGTAATTTTTGGATACGAAACGAGTGAGTTATGATAATATTCGAGGGACTGCACAAGCTGTGAAATTTCTGTGTCATAAAATCCGTCACCCTATGTTATTTCAAATTTTGCGACTTATAGGTTGGTTTTCTGGAAATGTTTTCAACTTATGATTTGTAGTACATCGTGTTATCTTCGATTTGATAGAAAATTCGTATATTTCTGATAAGAAATAAGGGAGATATGATTTTTACCGTGACATCGCTCAAGCTGCGAAAATTTGTGCATGTTCTTCTCGTTTTCTCAAGTTTTGGTTGCAGGCTTCATTGGGATCTTCTGAATCTTTGATGCTTTGGTTAGGGCAGCATGTCCAGAGCATTCCAACGAAATCCTCGACGTTTTTAAGTATGTTCGACGTGCAAAAGAAAATGTTTTATTTTTGAGGTATGCTAAATGACTTGTGACCAAATATGAACAGGTTTAGAAATCGGTGAACATGACCGAGGACCTCTCCACCCCGGTAAAGTATGATCGGGTTTGATCAAGATTGGAAAGCGGTAAAGTATGACCAGGGACCAATCCACCCGGTAAAGTATGACCGGGGATCTTATGTATGTGGTAGTGGACATCCCTGCCAGCCTAGTACTGTGGTTTAGTCTGATTAGGCACGTTTATGTATGGGTCACTTGCTTTGAAACATATCTGTACGCAAAATGATGTTATGCATGTTCAAGTATGTGTGATACATGTATGTTAATGTAAAGTTTTACGATATGATGGCACGTCTACGTTTATGTAAGTACGTTAATGTTCAAGTATGTATGTTCTATTTTAAAATGCATGTGGTTTTATTATGTATTACTTGTTATTATCAGTTTATACATGTTGAGTCTTTAGACTCACTAGACTTGATCAGTGCAAGTGAGGACGAGGTTGAGGAGACGAGAGGTGGGGACCATTGAGCCGGCTCGGACTACGCAGAGGCTAAATCAGAGGACCGCCTATGTTTCAAGAATTTCTTTATGCATTTTAAACTCATTTACTCTGATGTTTTGAAAAAAAACATTTTATGTTGTTAAAAACAAGTACTTTTGCAAACTCGTTTACATTCAAAATATTTTGTCAAACATTTTATTTTTGATGCATTTTGAAAGATGATTTTCTTATTTAAATTTTTTTTTATTTTTCTGCAATTTTAAGTTATTCAAAATACGGTACGGTACAGTAAAGACACGAGATTTTTATGGATATTCGGACATAAAACTCCTACGTCACCCTTTCTTCCTCTTTAGGAAAGATTCTAGTAAAATACTTTGGCTTCACAAACTGTTGCAACAGCCTACTCTAATCAGAACTTATCACACTGCCTGTTTTAGAACTCTTAATGATCTTTTTACACTTCTGGATGTTTAAGAACCCAACCGGTTGGAAAGCTTCTAACGGTTGAAACTCTTCCACTGAAACGGTTGAGTTGTTCCTGTTATACAAGATAGATAGTAGTTGTATCCTACAATAGTTAGATGTTGTTTTGATTTTATCAATCACCAAAACTTTATGATAATAATAATTTCTTTGCAATCCTTATAAATCCTTTGTGAGTATTTACTCTATCTATATGTTTTCATTTTTTTTTAAAAAAGCAAACTAATATTTTTAAAGCCTTATTTTAGTATTAAAATTTCACAATATATTGAATAAATATAATTTTACTGATTTTAACTATTTCCTCTTCTTAAGGGCTAGAACCTATAACAAATACTTTATGGGATGATCTTGCAATTAGCGAACGACTATTTTTACAAGAGATAGAGATAGATAAACAAGTTATAGCTTTCTGAAACTTGAAAAGACATATATTTGAAGGTAATTTTTTTAAAATTTTATCATAAATCTTTACAAAAATTATTGATTAGCATTACTCACTACTTCTCCTCGTGACCGATAGTAGGAAAGTTTCAGCTCAAATCAACAACAATGTCACAAACCCATCTCGCATAGAAAAGAAACAATAAATATATACTATGATTATTTCCAATTATTTTTAACAAAACTATAAGATTGTTATTATTTCTTTTTATTTTATTCAAGTTTGTAAATATCTTTATGTTAATAATTCTTTTACAGGCTAGGTAACAACGTCAAAGAAAGAAGTCTAAAAAATTATGAATAACACATCAAATTAAAGATGCTGAAGAATTTACTTTGACGAAAATTCTAAATCAGATGAATATTCTACGAAATATATATTATTTATTATTCAATTTATTTTTGTTACTCTGCGAGAATTTTTTTGAATATTTATTCAATGGAAATGTTTTATAAGTGACATTTATAAAACATGAGATAGGATATTACAAATTGATATTTAATTTGATATAATGTATCTCACTTATTAACAAATACAAAACAAATTCTATTGCATCAAGGCAAATATACATGAGACAGAAAATTAAGGCGAATCTATGGTACAAAGCATGCATTAATTGCTCAAAATCTGTCAACAAAACTGAAACGTCTGCTCATTAAAATTCTACTGAAATATTTTTTAATTTTTATTTTTTAAAAGCTATGACCGAAAATACACACAGTCATTAACATTTATACTAGTTAATCAGGCGTTTTAAAACTCATCCAATCACTGAATAAAAATAACTGGAGTTACACAAAATCTTAAAATGCAATCAATCTCCTAATATTCTGTTTTAAAAGAGAAACTCGAGTCTAATACCAAAAGTCTTACAACTCAACAACGTAAAACAAGATTCAAAGTCATTTAAAAATATTGTTTAAACTCATGTCTCATAATCATATTATGCGGAAGAATGCAAGGTCCTCAGGTTTTCATATGCACCCACAGCTCAGCCTACTCAGTCTTCAGCACCTCCAGTCTCCTCAACCAAAATATCACCTGAATCAATCAAACATAGTAAGTCTAAAGACTCAACACACCTGAACTGTTATAACAATTACATATACATATCATGCAACAATGAAAAGTACTGTAATTAAAATAAAATTCACGATCTTAGAAGCATGAACTTAAACATAACATGCCAAAGCATAAATGTATTCATAACATATCTCATCATATCAACATATACGTGTTCATTTTCTTTATTTGAATTCAGATCATTAGTTGTGACTTTCGTATCAGCTCTAGTCGATTGATACATCTACGCAGAGTCGATTGATCTATCTACGTATAATCGCGGTACAGTATTACCCATCCACTGAGCCTTGACTTTACATGTTTGTGTTCGTTTTTGTGTTCGTATTAGTCAAAACCAACTCCATTCTTTCAAAAACATGTCATCGTATTCATTACTTAATAAAAATCATTCATATACATAAATTTTCTTAAAATCAAGCATGCAACGTATTTTTTCGTAATTTCCATAGAAAGTCATGTTCATGATAACATATACAATTAAAACATGTAATTTTGTCATCAGGGCGCTGCTAGGACCGCTAACTCGTCCCAGGTGCAAAATGATCATTTTTCTCCTGGAAGCCGTAATCGACCATTTTACCGCTGGACCTCCAAATTTTGACCTGAAGTCAACCAAACTACTCAAAACATAATTATAATCATTTCCTAGACGTAACCTCAAGCTTGTCCCGTAACTTTTATGATTCGTTTTAAAACTTGGACATGGGTCCCGGTTTTAACCCGAATCAACTGGACCCTCTTGGACCGACCTAAGCACTGCCCTCAGCCCCATGAACGCGCACCCCATGGTCCACCATGAAACAACCGATCTAACCGTTATCTCGTCCTAATCAGCCTCCTTGCTTCGCTCCATGTACTTCCACCCTACCAGCCGATCATGGACCATTCCAAGGCCTTGTCACGAACCACTCACATCCAAACAAGCCTCTGGAACAAGCCATGCACGACTACTCCTCCCACTTAACCAGATCTAGCCGCTACGTGCCTCCTAGAATTCAAGCGACCGGCCCCTTTCCCTTAGACCTGAACCGACACCATCTTCACCTTATTCACCATACATCTCGACGTGTTTAGCCTCTTGGAACCTAGAACTAGCAGCCCCTTGCACAAAACCATAGAAAACGTGAGGTACATGTAGAATAGTATGCATATTTTGTGACAAACATTGAAAAACGGATGCAACACAATAGTTCTAAGAATTTCTCATGCATAAACACACAAATCATCATATAATGACGTGAATGATGAGAAAAACGAGATTTAGAGCGTGCCTTTGCGTATATACGCTCGAAAACTTAGAGATATTCACGTAGAACTTGAATCAGAGAGACAAAGAAGGAGTCATTTGAAAGAAGCTTGAGAAACTAACGAGGATAGCTGCTGTATTTTTCAAAAATGGCTGCTGGAAGAGGATGAAGGGGGGGGGCGGCCAAGTGTAGGGTTAGGAGTGTAGGGTTTTTGGATGGTAGGTTAATTATAATATTTAGTTTATAATGGCCCTTAATTAAAAATAATTAGGTTAAATAGAATTTTGGGCAAATTATGCATTAAATACTCCCGAAAAATATTTTTTTAGGTACATTTTTTTAAATATTGCCTAAACCCTCAAAAATCCATCGACTTGCTAAATTTTGCGTACTGGTTTAAAATATGGCTCGTTGAGTAAAAATACCTTAACAAGGCTCATTTTCGAAAATCATACATATTTACACCATATAATAAATAATTAAAAATATATTTCCTTAACTGTCCCTGGTCTCCGTTCCTCGTTCGAGCGCGAAATAATGCTAAAAGCCTTAGTAAATGAAATCTTAATAAGCCAAGAATTAAAATACATATTCATGTCACAATCATGCATTAAATGCATTAAAAATAATTAATTAAAATACATAAAAAATTTGATAAGTTGCATGCATGTGGTTCACGTGAACCCTCAAATTTTTGGGACGTTACAAAAACAATGGAAAATGAAAGCTGTAATAAGTGCATATGCTTCAATATCAATATTTTGTCGAGGTAAAATTATATTTAATTAAACATTATAAGTTTACATGATTTGATAATAATGTCTTATATTAAACTGTTAATGTAGATATAGGGTTACATTGTTCGGAAATGTTGCAAATGTTTTATTCGCTGCATTGTTGAAGATTATATCGATTCCTTCGCTAAGGTATGGAAATAATGATTTTCTCACAAAGAGCACATATTATGTAAGGTCCAAAATGCGATAACGTAAACTAACTGCATGCAAATCTAGGAAAAATAAAAAATGTAATTAAAGGGTTTTTGTAAGGTCCAAAAACTAAGACAACGTAATCCTACTGCATGCAAATCTAGGGAATATGAAAAATAGTTAATTAATTGATTTTAATTGCTAAATTTATTATGTGATATGTTTTTATGATGTTTTAGTATTTTTTCTACTTAAATGCATTAAAATGTATTTTAAAGGTTATTCGAGTTGCGATTGAGGAATGGAAACTGGAGGCAAAAAATGAAAAATAATTTTATTAAATAATTGTTTTTAATTATTTAAAATATGGTTGATGCTTTTTCTTATTTTTGAAAATAAGGAGTTTGAGGTGATTTTATACGTCGGAACGTAATTTTTATCGGTGTTGGATTTTAAACAAAAATACGAACGTTTTGACAATCGGCTAATAATTTCACGAACTTTGCTAGACGAGATATTTTAAATATGAACTAATGGGTTTAATGGGACAATTGTACCATGCTAATGGGCCTAAGCTATCAATTATTGTTTTTAGTAATTAATTAAACCTAAACCCTACACTTATTTTTTATTTAAAGAACACGCCCATCTCCCCTCCACACACAAAACTCCTAGCACAACAATTCACGGCACACACAATCAAGATCAAGAGAAATCTTTGAAATTTGTCAAGGTTTTTCAAGCCAACGTCTTCTCGCCGTCGTTCTTCGATTCGTCTATGTAAATTCTTGCGTTAAAAACGCAAAGAGACGCCATATTCTTTCCTTTACTCATCATCACACTATATTATGTATTTGAATATGTTTTGAATGAAAAAAAGTGATGATTTTAATTATTCTCATTTATGCATCTCCATGAACTATTAAGGCTTGGGTTTTTATCCAAAAATCACTATTTACTTGTACCTAAGGGGCTGCCATGATTAAGAATTGTTAAGGTTGTTTTACACGATTATAAAAAGTCCTAGAACACACAAAACACGTTGCACATGAACATGATACAAGCTGGAACCATCTTTCGGTTTTGAGTGATCAAGGGCTCAGGTTCAAGGGTTTGGTTGCATGGCTTGACTTGGGTCACGGCTGGGGCTTGGCTTGGGTCAGTGAAGGAGTCCTAGCCATAATAGGACACGAGGGTCACAACTGGGAAGGAGTCCTAGCAAGTTAGGACTCCACCCGAGAAGCGCCGAGGGAAGTCGCGCATGGGGGCAGCAGTGCGCAGAGTTGGTAGGCTCGGCCAGGGGGCTTTGGACTGGGCTAGGTCGAGTCACTAGGGTCCTAAGAGGTTGCAAAAGGGTATGTTCAGGGGCTGGCCCATCGGCTATAGTCCTAAGCACGATTCGAGGAGTCCTTGTCATTGAGGAGTCTAGGCCGAGAGCTTGCATCTGATGTTGTGCCTTCGGTTCGAGCTTGGGTTCAGGTCCTAGGGGTGCTAAGGGTTCACAAGGGTCCAAGGGAGGGCTGGTTTGAAGTTGGCTCGGGTTGGCTCGAGCGTGGCTAAGTAAAAATCGAAGATTGCTCAAGGGTTTTGGGTTGGTTCGATTTAGGGTTTTTCAATGGTTAAAAAATCGAAACATGGCTCACGGGGGACGAGTCGTGGTTCACGAGGGCTAAAATAATATAAAAAGTCTAAGTTTTTGTTGGAAACTAGATTCTGGAATTTGACAAAACATGAATCAATCGATTAACAAAATATGAATCAACTGATACGCGCAAGCAAATTTGGCAACTGAACTTATCAAATGAAATCAGCTGATACAATGATACAGAGTAAACTGATCAGTTGGAACTGATCAGTTAAAACATTCAGCCGAATGCCTCAAAGTCTCTCAACTGAATATGTCTCGGGAAAGAACAAAGAAGACATAACAGATTACAAGAGCACCGCACAACAACCAAGACTACTTAAAACAACGCATTCCTGACAAAGCAATTAAGACGCCGAATTACAATAAATGAAGCAAACAATATCGAAGGAATAATCAAGTGGAAACCAACGGATACAAAGATTCAAATTTATCTCAAGATTACCGTTGGAAAAGAAGAGTATAAATATGGCATAAGAAAAAGAAGAAGTGACGATATACATCATTCAAAACTTGCTATTACTCTGTCAAAATCTCAGCTCATTCTTACTTGATTTATTCGTAGCAATCAAGGCTACAAGTTGAGCAAACTAGCACTCTGTAATATTTCTTAATTCAATAGTGCTAAGATCAGTTACGCACAGAGATCATTTTGTAATACTAAGAGTTTCAGTTTAGGCAGTGGGTAAGTTCTAACTGAAGTGGGTCTGTACAAGTGTTGTATTGGATCAAAGTCTTTTAGTGGAAATCCTATCCTTGTGATAGAAGGGGTGACGTAGGAGTAATTGAATTCTCCGAACATCCAGAAACAATCCTTGTGCATTTTATTTCAGTTCTGTATTCTATCTGTCAGTCAGTTACCTTCCGCAACTACCTCAGTTTAACTGATTGATATTGACCAACAAGATTCCGAGAATCTGTTTGTCACCAAACTGAACTCAAAAATTCGATAAGACCAATATTAATTGATAGTGTTTATTCAACCCCCCCTTCTAAACACTCTTGACAAGTCAATCGATCCTATCAAGTGGTATCAGAGCAGTTGAATCTTGTTCTTGAATATTTCTGATCTATTAATCTGCTAGCATGACTTCATTCAATAAAATTCATATGTTCTCAAGAGAAGATTTCGATGACTGGAAAATCAGAATGCAGGCTCACTTAGCTGCACAAGATGATGACATGTGGTATGTCATAACAGACGGACCCATGAAGATTCTAAAAGCAAATAACAGCAATTGCCATAACTGAAGGGGCACAACAGAGAATTCAAAAGCCCAGAAAAGAGTGGAAAACTGAGGACAAAAGAAAAGCCAATCTTGACAATGTGGCCAAAGATACTCTATACAAAACACTGGACAAAGCAACATTCAACAAAATAAAGATGTGCCAAACAGCAAAAGAAATTTGGGAAAAGTTGATTCAGTTATATGAAGAAAATGACCAAACAAAAGAAAATAAACTCTCTGTTGCTGTTCAGAAATTTGACAATATCAAAATGAAGGTTGGAGAATCAATGAATGAGTATGATGAAAGGGTGAGCAGTATTGTAAATGAATTAAATGCACTCGGAAAGGTGTATACTAACAAAGAGGTTGCACTAAAAGTGATGAGAGGTCTTCCAAAGGAATGGGATGTCAAAACTATGGCTATGAGAGAATCTAAAGACTTGAACCAGATCGAACTTCATGAACTATTTGCTGATTTAAAGGCTTATGAATTTGAATTGCAGAGCAGAGAAGGAGAACCATTTACTCCTACAGCTACAACTGCTCTAGCAGCTGTAAGAACTGAATCAACCAGTTCAGTCGAGAAATCTGCCGATCAGTTAAGCAATGATGCTATGTCATTATTCATCAAAAAGTTTGGGAGGTTCATGAGAAAGAACCAAGGAAACTTTCAGAAGCAATACCAGAGAAACAATTCCAAAGAAGAAATAAATGCTTGCTACAATTGTGGCAAAACAGGTCATTATATTGCTGAATGTCCTAAACCTAAAAAGGACAGTCAAGGATCAACTGACAGAAGATAGAAATCATATGAGCATAAGAGAAGATCCAGAGATGATAAGAAAACCTACAAAAAGAAACATGAGGTTCTATTAGCTGAAGAGAACAAATCCAAATGGGCAGAAACTGATAGTGACGAATCAGAACCAGAAAGCTCATATAGCTCAAGTGATGAAGAGGAAGTCAAATGTCTAATGGCCAATGATACAGAAGCAGAATCTACAAGTCAACAGGTATTTGATTTTAGTTCAACTGATTTTACACGAGAAGAACTCATTTTAACATTGCATGAAATGGTAAATGAGTACCAGAAACTTGCATCATCATTTGAGGAAATAAAGTCAAAGCAAAATGATCCCATGGACAATAAAACCAAAACTGATGAATCAGTTGATGGGTTGAGTCTAAAAAGGGAATTGCTGAGTTAAAAGCAGAGAGAAAGAAAGATCAGTCACTGATCCAGAAATTGATCCTTGAAAATTCAAAACAGACTGAACTCATTCAATCTTGGAATAAGTCGTCTACTGCACTGAATGAGATGCAGAATTCACAAAAATCAGTTTCTGATAAAACTGGTTTAGGGTTCAGTAATCAAGGAGAAACGTTTTCAAATGATACTCAACCAAAGCTGACAATGAACAAAGGGAAGTACATTCACTTTGTCAAATCAGCAGTGGTACAAGAACAAATTGAGCCCAATAAACTGATTGAACAACCTACTGAGAAGTTGAACAAGGCTAGAAGATATGGGATTGGCTATAGCCAAAAGCTTTCAACTGATTCACAAAGCGGGTCATCAAAAAGATTTCACAAAAGCTATTCGAATGGCTATGTCAATTACTATAACTGCAAGCCAGTTCAGAAGAGATACAGATTGAACAATCAGTTGAATAAGACTAAAACACATACTGTATCAACTGTACACTACTCACCAAGCACACAAAAGCCGAGAAAAACCATTTGGAATACAGCTACTGGAAAGTCAGTTAGACTAATCCAAGTATGGGTTCCAAAGGGACTAATAAGTTTTGGACCCAAATAGATATGGGTACCAAATCATATTATGTGTGTGCTTGCAGGTAACAGGTACAGATAAAAATTCAATATGGTATTTGGACAGCGGTTGCTCACGACATATGACATGAGATGCAAGTATGCTATCTCAACTGACCAAATATAGTGGTCCAAACATCAGTTTCGGAGATAATTCCAAAGGTAAAACCGTGGGTAAGGGTAAGCTTATCCATGGTAACTTTACTATTAAAGATGTTTTATTAGTAGAGAATCTGAAGTATAACTTGATTAGCATCAGTCAGTTATGCGACAATGGATTCTCGGTACAATTTGATAAAAACTCATGCTCAGTTAAAACATCAACTGATGAAATCATACTAACTGGCAAACGATGTGGAAACACATATAAAGTCAGTTGGAATGAACAGCCTCATGCACCAGTCTGCTTTATAGCTTCAAAATCATCTCAAAACTGGTTGTGGCATAAAAGGTTAAATCATTTAAACTTTAAATCCATTGCCTATCTGAGTAAACATGAACTTGTAACTGGTTTGCCCAAAATAAATTTTTCAAAAGAAAAACTTTGCTCAGCATGTCAGTATGGAAAACAAGTACGATCTTCTTTCAAAAACAAGGGCTGTAAGTCTTCATCCCGATGCTTAGAACTATTGCACATGGATCTCTTCGGTCCAATACCAGTCATGAGCTTAGGGGGAATGAAATACACCTTGGTGGTCGTAGATGATTTTTCAAGATTTACTTGGGTTATCTTTCTCAAATCCAAAGACCATACGGCTGCACAACTGATTAAACTCTTTAAAAGACTTTTAAATGAAAAATCAGTTGGGATTGATCGAATCAGATCTGATCGAGGAACTGAATTCATCAATCAAACACTTTCAAGCTTTCTAGAAAATGCTGGAATCAAGTATGAGCTCTCAGCAGCAAGAACTCCTCAGCAAAACGGTAGCTGAGAGAAGAAATCGAACCCTTAAAGAAGCTGCTAGAACAATGCTTGCTGATTCTGGTATTTCTCAAAGATTTTGGGCAGAGGCAATAAATACTGCATGTTATACTCAGAACAGATCAATGATTAATAAGAATCATATGAAAACACCATATGAGATCTGGCATGGAAGAAAAAGTATAATCACTTATTTCAAAATATTCGGCTGTAGATGTTTTATTCATGATAATAGTAAAAATTACTTAAAAGCATTCGATGCCAAATCTGCAGAAGGAATATTCCTTGGATATTCATCAGTTAGTATAGCTTATAGAGTCTTTAATAAGAAAACTTTAAATGTTGAAGAATCTGTGCATGTTGATTTTGATGAAACTGCACTAACTGATAAGCCAACTGATCAAGTTGAGCTAGCTGATCGATTTTCAGATATCAGTTTGGAAGATGATGACAAAGATGAAAATCATAATAATCAAAACATCCTTCAAACACCAGAACCAGATATATTGGATCAATTAAATGAGCAGGAAGTCAATGCTGACAATCAGTTATTAAAGGAAAATGATAATATTCAAATATCAGCTGACGAGGCATCAACTGAAGCTGAAAACTGCATTCAGTTACCAACTGAAGAAGTTGCAGATGCAACGAATGCTGAGTACAGATGGAGAAAATCACATCTACCAGAATTGGTAGTAGGAAATCCATCTGATCCAGTAAGAACACGCAATCAAATGTTAAATTTATTTATTCATTCAGCCTTTGTCTCACAAATGGAATCAAAGAAAACTGATGAAGCTCTTGCTGATCCTAACTGGGTAAATGCTATGCAAGAAGAGCTGAATCAGTTCACTCACAATAACGTCTGGAACTTAGTTCCAAGACCAACATCAAAAACCATTATAGGTACAAAATGGGTGTACAGGAATAAACTAAACGAGGACGGTTCAGTTATACGCAACAAAGCAAGACTAGTAGCACAAGGATATAGGCAAGAAGAAGGAATTGACTACGATGAGACGTATGCTCCAGTTGCAAGATTGGAAGCAATCAGAATATTTCTTGCTTATGCATCTCACAAAAACTTCAAAGTTTACCAGATGGATGTGAAGAGTGCATTCCTAAACGGTCAGTTACAAGAAGAAGTATATGTTGAACAATCTCCAGGTTTTGTAAATCACAAACTTCCTGATCATGTATACTATTTGAACAAAGCATTATATGGTCTTAAATAAGCTCCTAGGGCTTGGTACGAAACTCTTTCAAAATTCCTAACTGATCATGACTTTTCAGTCGGATCAGTTGATAAGACCTTGTTCAAATTTACTAAAAATAATCATATTCTATTAGTTCAAATTTATGTTGATGATATAATATTTGGGTCAACTAACCCCAAATTGTGCGAAAAGTTTGCTAAGTTAATGCAGGAAAAGTTTGAAATGAGCATGATGGGTGAACTGACATTTTTTCTTTGACTGCAAGTGAAGCAACTGGAAACTGGTATATTCATTAGTCAAACAAAATATACAAAGGAGTTGATAAAGAAATTTGGTATGGAATCATGCTCAGCTGCAACTACTCCCATGAGCTCATCAGTTAAACTAGATACTGACGAAGGGGGAATATCAGTAGAGGCGACATTATATAGAGGATTAATGGTTCATTGTTGTACCTAACAGCCAGTCGACCTGATATTGTTTTTGTTGTCTGTATGTGTGCCAGATTTCAAGAAAACCCTAAGCAATCACATTTCTCAGCTGCTAAAAGAATTCTGAGATATCTTAAGGACACGCACAATGTTGGGCTATGGTATTCCAAAGACTCCACCTTCAATTTACTTGGATATTCAGACGCAGATTATGCAGGATGTAAACTTGATCGCAAAAGTACAAGTGGATCTTGTCAGTTCTTAGGAGACAGACTGATCTCTTGGTTCAGCAAGAAGCAGACATCCATAGCTACCTCAACAACAGAAGCAGAATATCTTGCTGCTGGTAGCTGTTGTGCACAACTGATCTGGATTCAGCAACAACTGAAGGATTATGGAGTAACGTCAACTGAATCGCCCATATTTTGTGATAATACCAGCACAATTGCCATCACTTATAATCCAGTTCTTCACTCAAGGACCAAGCATATAGATGTTAAGCATCACTTCATTAGGGATCATGCGTTAAAGAAGGATATTCGACTAGAATATATTTCAACTGAACAGCAAGCAGCTGACATCTTCACAAAACCATTACCCGAGGCTAAGTTTTCTTACTTTCGAAATATTCTTGGTTTAATTGATTTATCTTAGAAATTATTAGTAATATTGCTTCACTAACAGAATTATATGTAGAAAATAAGAACACAACAAATTGAAAATAACACTTCATTAAGAATACCAACATTCCCATTTCACAGAAGATATCATGGAATCAACTGAATCTAGCCACGCCCTAACCCAATCATTTAACTCATAAATTCGAACTCTAGCAAATGCCCTAGATTTCGAAATCTTATCAACAACATGCCACTCCTTCCATAGCATCGCCTCCAAAAGACATTTGTCTTCAACCAAATCCCTAACATGCCTCACTTCAAAACGTTCAAGGTATTTCAGTGCTCTTGCCGCCTGAGCACGAGTAGGAATAGCACCACTGTCACTCACCCTCTTCAACTCATGAATCTTTTCCCATATTAACATCACCTTCTGAAAAACATATATCTCCATCTTTCTCTTGATATCTTTTAAACGAGGGGTTGACTGCTCAGTAACATGAACATGAGTGCTGCTGCATGCATCAGAATCAGACATATTGAAATATTTTTGAACTGATATTGCATCACATTTTTATCACTATCATCTTATTTATAGGAAAATGACGTTGGAGAAGCTGAAGAGTCTCAAGTTAATCAATGCGTCTTTCACATTTACCAAGGACTTTAAGTTATCAGTTGTTCATTGTCAACTGACACCAGTTTGAATTCTATTAATAGTTGTTTAAATAGTCCCAGTTCATGATCAACTTATGACAGTTAGTCTCTCATCAGTTCATTTGTTTACATATCACAGCTGATGAAATATATCATTTGCAGAAAAACAGAGTTAAAACAAGATAAATATTTCATTACTTATAAATGTTGGTCTGGATTACATCATCATACTTCTCCTCCACAACAATTATCCAAAATTTCAGCCAAACAGATAGAGAAGAAGGAGCAGTCATGAGAAAGCTGTGAGAATGAGCTATGCGCCTCAGGATCTTCAATTCCTTGCGGAGCATCAGCTGATACATGTGACCGTCCTTGAAGACGTCCACCCACACAGCAATACTCAAGTGCTTTCGCACTTGATTCAGTTCTGCCACCAATTCAGGAGTGGTGGCCTCCCCAGAGTTGTATAAGAGCTCAAGCTCCTGCAATCGCTCCCAGTAATGCAGACTTTCATAGAAGACTTCGTCTTCTATCTCAGCCTTCCTGGCCTCCACAGAAAAGGGAGAAAGACTTGAGTCACCCGTATCAGACATTTTTTATCTTGAATATTTTGGATGATATGTCTAAAACTAATTGAGCTATTTCTATTTATAGCAGAAT
This sequence comes from Primulina tabacum, assembly GCF_025594145.1. Lineage (NCBI taxonomy): Eukaryota > Viridiplantae > Streptophyta > Magnoliopsida > Lamiales > Gesneriaceae > Primulina > Primulina tabacum. The sequence continues at coordinate 27,967,102 of NC_134555.1, forward strand.
ATCAAGAAAGCTGAAGAGTCGTCAACGTTTCAGCAAAACCAATAACCTCTCTGACTCTTAAAATTATTTTGTAGCACTACTTTAATTATTATATGCACCAATTTAGGGGGAATGTCAGTTTTTAAGACGTTAACTGAGAAGACAATCGTTTGTGAATTCTCAACTGACTTGAATCAGTTTCCCAACTGATCGTTCAGCTTGAAAATTTTACAAATCTTCTCACATAAGTTAACCAATTAAAAACTTATTATATTCCAAATCAAATGAGGTGACTAAATTTTTATAACGTGGAATATTTTAAAACCGCTCATTATTATATACACACGATTACAGCACACGTGCACACATTTTTATTCAAAATTTTTCCCGGGCTGACACGTGTCCAGAATTTGAACAGTCACGAACAAAAGCTTTTTGCCCGCTTCATTTCAGTTCTATTCTTCACAATTACAATCAGTTTCTAAGAGTATACAAATTTCAGAACTTATTCTCTTCAATTTGCAGATCACTACACTTTCCGAAATGGCAAACCAGATCCCAGCCCATATCTTGAATGCGATGGTCATCGATTTTAACTCGGTTCTATCGATTCAAGAAGCAGACGTTAAGAATGTATTTCTAAAGCTTGAGTCGGCAGGTCTCAGGATGTTCTTGGGACAATCTTCTCAGAAGATATACCTCAAGGAGGTCAATGAATTCTATCGGAAGGGATTTATCACTGCTAATGACACTATCTCTGTGACTAACATGATCAGTTGCTACTCCTTTCTGATGAAGCTTTCGGAGAAATCTTCTCTTTGCCAACTGATGGTTATGTCAGCTTTTCTGAAGTAAAAACTCATGACATTGAAGAAATGCAGTCTTGACTATCTGCTGATGGACGGAAAATCAAGGTTTCCGATCCAAAGAAGGAACTGAAACCAGAAATTCAGTTGTTAGCTGATATCGTGGCAAAGGGAATATTAGCAAAAGCCGGTTCTTATGCTGCTCTTACACTCGAAAAATTCCAGGTAATGACCATAATCATGGGTGAAAAGAAAGCAAATTGGAGATATATTCTTTTTAACATCTTGAAGAATATGCTCAAGTCATCCAAACAGTCATGTGGCTTCGCCATCCAAATCAGTTATCTGTTAAAACTGAAGGGTTTGGTAGCTGAAAATGCTGAAACATCATCAAAATTCAAGGTATTTACTGCCAAAAACACCTTGCCATCAAAAACCAAAATAGAGGTTAAGCCATTACCAGTCAAGAAGGTCAAAACAGCAAAAAGGAAACTGATTCTCAGTGAATCAGATTCAGAGAAAACTCCTTCCCATAAGCTTGTCAAGAGACCAAGGACTCAAAGAACCAAACCAATAACCACAGTGGAAGTCATTCCACCTGAGAAAATTATTCAATCAGCTGCTCAACAGCCCATTCAGGCTATCCCTTTGCAAGTAGTCTCACCTGATGATTCAGTTACCAAAGCAAAGACACCAGCTAAGGTAAGAGCTCCCTTGACTCTTGTAAATCGCCCTACCATCCTGCCTAGATCCAGATCTAAAGGTGTAATATTAAGGGAACCAGTGCACTCCACACATTCTGGAATGGATCTTCCTCACATTCTCTCAACTGACAAAGGAAAAGGCAAGCTGGTTGAAGAATCCCGGCCATCCAATGTCATTAAAACACACATTGACCTAGTTTGGGAACAGGTCAATGCATTTGCCACATCACAATTAAAATCTTTTGATTGTTGGAAAAGTTTCAGAACAGAAATCTTTGCCAAAGAACTGAAGCATAGATCTCAACTGAAAAAGTTCATCAAGCTAGAAGCAATTGTGATGAAAGTAGTCAAAGCTGCTACAATTCCACAGGCATTAGAAAGGCAGAAATATTTCTTTAATCAGATTCGCGTCAAAAAGCTAACAAGAATGGTAGCAAAGCTGAAGTCCAACTACAATCCAACAAGTGTCCAACTGCATACAATGATAGAGCTGTGTTCACTCAACTAGACACAGATCTTAGTAGTCTACAGAGTGAAATCAGATTTTGGGAAGAAGATCAGGAACTAGTTCTTCATGACAAACCCCCCAACTCAAATATTAAAAAAGATTTATCCTCCTCTCCACAAAAAGAACCATCTCCACAACAGGCAACTGAAAAGCCAGTTCAGGGAATACCTCAATCCTCTCAGACAGAACATCAGCTATATTCTGAAGCAGAACTATCCTTGGCAAACATTGATGAAATCATTCAAGCTGTTACCTTGAAAGCTCAGCTAGAGGAAATACAATATGACTCAATTACCCATTCAGCTGAACAACCAGAGCAAGACATTAAGATATCATCTGAAGCACCAGCTGAGTCACTTATTGCTGAAAAATTTATATCTGCTCAAACTGAAGTGCCAAACCAAACTTCAGAAAAAGAAATAACTGAATCGGAAAAAGCTCAAACTGAAGCACCAGTTCAGCCAGAAACTTCTGCTGAACAAGATATTCAAACTTATGAACAAGCAAAACCCTCAGAACAAGAAACTGCTGAACATGTAGAAGGTCAGTTGCTCACTGAATCAAAGGAGCAAGAACAAATTTCAGTTAATTCTCCACAGGAGGCCCCTATGTATGAACCATCCATCTCCATCATTCAGCCAGACAGTCCATTTCTTGATCAAAACCAACGTTCATCATCTCAAAATCATGAAAACATTCCAGCTCAGCCTATGGCTGGAACAATGGAAACTAATCAAGCATTAGTTCTTTTTGGACAAACATCGAAGCATTCAGAAACGCCCAGTCAGCGATCTCCAATTCAATCCACAGAAATGGATGTTGTTCTTGAAGAAATCCAGAACATACAGTACAATATGCAGCAGATGCTCGCTGAAATCAAGAAAATTCAATTCGAACAACTGTCTCATACTGTCAAATTAGATTCTTCGACTGAATTTGACTCGGCGAAACTAAATGCTCTTCAAGCCAACATGGACTCTCTTAGCAGAACTGTGCATGAAATAAAGAAGGGGCTAGTTAACTCACTCTTTACAACTCAGGATGTAATCAGTCAGAGAGTTGAGCGACTGGAAATCTCTGTTTCAAATAAAATAGAATTGCTACAGACCTCCCTCACAATTGTTGCCACAAGTATCTCATCAGATGTAAAAATTCTTTCCATTGACGTTAGAAAGTTATCAGACAAAATGGAGTTGTTTGACAAAAAGGGGGAAGAACAACAGCTGAAGAAGAATTAATCAGATTATTAGAATCAACCGATATAATATTCTCAGATTTTATGTTATCTACAAGGAATCCAGTTATTTTATGATTCAGTTGCGTAATCTATTATCTACAAAGAGCTCAGTTATTCGATCTTAAATCACTTGGTTTTGTCAAACACTATAAAGGGGGAAATTGTTGGAAACTAGATTCTGGAGTTTAACAAAACATGAATCAACTGATACGCGCAAGCAAATTCGGCAATTGAACTTATCAACTGAAATCAGCTGATACAATGATACAGAGTAAACTGATCAGTTGGAACTGATCAGTTAAAACATTCAGCCGAATGCCTCAAAGTCCCTCAACTGAAGATGTCTCGGGAAAGAACAAAGAAGACATAACAGATTACAAGAGCACCGCACAACAACCAAGACTACTTAAAACAACGCATTCCGGACAAAGCAATCAAGACGCCGAATTACAATAAATGAAGCAAACAATATCGAAGGAATAATCAAGTGGAAACCAACGGATACAAAGATTCAAATTTATCTCAAGATTACCGTTGGAAAAGAAGAGTATAAATATGGCATAAGAAAAAGAAGAAGTGACGATATACATCATTCAAAACTTGCTATTACTCTGTCAAAATCTCAGCTCACTCTTACTTGATTTATTCGTAGCAATCGAGGCTACAAGTTGAGCAAACTAGCACTCTGTAATATTTGTTAATTCAATAGTGCTAAGATCAGTTACGCACAGAGATCATTTTGTAATACTAAGAGTTTCAGTTTAGGCAGTGAGTAAGTCCTAACTGAAGTGGGTCTGTACAAGTGTTGTATTGGATCAAAGTCTTTTAGTGGAAATCCTATCCTTGTGATAGAAGGGGTGACGTAGGAGTAATTGAATTCTCCGAACATCCAGAAACAATCCTTGTGTATTTTATTTCAGTTCTGTATTCTATCTGTCAGTCAGTTACCTTCCGCAACTACCTCAGTTTAACTGATTGATATTGACCAACAAGATTCCGAGAATCAGTTTGTCACCAAACTGGACTCAAAAATTCGATAAGACCAATATTAATTGAGAGTGTTTATTCAATCACCCCTTCTAAACACTCTTGACACGTCAATCGATCCTATCAGTTTTTAATTTGGAAATTTTATAATAAAGTTTGAATTAATTTGGGATTAAAACACATTAAAAATGAATAATTAAGGAATAAGTGAAAAGTCTAGAATTTAAGTTAAATAAAATTGTGGAAAATTTAATTTAAGATTAAATAATTATTTGGGATGTTCTAGAGTCAATGGAATTAAGAAAAATTCAAATTCGAGTATTTTTACATCCAGGGATAAAATGATAATTTTACACTTAGAAATTAGTAAACGTCATGGCAGTGCTCTTAATGCTGTTTTATATGTTAAAATTTTTAGTTTAAATGTTTATGAAATTTTATGATTTAATATGGACATTTAAAATATATGTTCAATGCTTGGTTTAAAAGAAAAATGATATTAATATGCATTCTTTTATAAAGTGATGGAAATATGAAATGTTGAAGGATGTGAAGGGATTGTGACTAATACGATGATATGTTAATACGTAAGGCCAATTCTCAGTTGATGGGTGAGAGTGTCGCTGATCTCCCCACCGCCCAGTAATGTGGTTACATGTAGATGGATCCATCGCCCCCAATTCGAATACGAAAGTCACAATCAACAATCAAAATTCAACGAATATGAATATGCATATGTTTTGATGGATATGAATATGTTGATGATAATATGAATATGTTTAAGTTGTACATGATTATGAAATTTTTATTTTAAGTAAAAGTATTTTCACTGTTCATGTAATCTGTATGCGTATTATGTTGTCATCAAGATTATAGTGTGTTGAGTCTTTAGAGTCACTAGACGTGATTGATGCAGGTGAGTTTGATGTAGATGGTAGTGGAGGTCTTGATGGTTGGCCTGACTGGGTTGAAGGTGCACATGACCCGAGGAACAGCTTATCTTTTTCCGCACTTATGTTTACGTTTATGATTAAAAATTTTTACGACTTTTATTTATGTTTTGAGAGGTTGATAGTATTGGCTTTATTTTCAATATTGCTCTTAGGATTGGTAAAATGTTTGACGATTTTATGTTTTGAACTATTTCCTTTGATTTTCAAATATAGTTGGTTGTTCTATTTTTAAATTGGCGTAAAAAATATTTTATATGCATGTGGGTGTTCGGCCGAATGTTAGTGAGGTTTTTTTTTAAAAAAATTCTAGTACTTTTTAAGCAAAACGAATAGTGGACGTTTCAGTTGGTATTAGAGTAATGTTCCTGTAAAGGGTTGTGCAACCATCAGTGTAACATGCCGTACTTTTAAACTATTTAAAATTTGCGGAAAAATAAAAATTTTCTTAAATGAAATATAAACTTTCAAATTGCGATAACATAATCTGCTCGTCTAAAAAAATTTTAAATAATACAAATTACCGACAAGGTTTGCAAAAAGTAATCGTTTAAATATCGTAAACAATCTCATGAAAATCAGAGTATTGGAAACATGCATAAAGTTCTAAAAAAAATGTATGCGGTCTTCGGGTTTAGCCTCTTGCGCAGACCGAGTCGGCTCATTGGTCCCCAACCCTCGTCTCCTCATACTCGTCCTCACCTGCATCGATCAATTCTAGTGAGTATAAAGACTCAACATGTATAAACTGGGAATAACAAGTAATACGTAATAAAACCACATGCATTTTAAAGTAGGGCGTACATACTCAAACTTGAATGTATTAACGTATACATAGATGTGCCAACAAATCGTAAAATTTTTCATAAACATGCTTGCATCATACATAATTGAACATGCATAAAATTCATCATTTTGCGTAGAGATATGTTTTAAAGCAAGTGACCCATACATAAATGCTCCTGATCAAACTAAACCACAGTACTGGGCTGGCAGAGATATCCACTACCACATACATGAGATCCACGGTCATGCTTTACCGAGTGAATTGGTCCCCGATCATGCTTTACCGCTTTTCAATCCTGATCTATACCCGATCATGCTTTACCGGGGTGGAGAGTTCACTGGCTTCCAAACCCGTTCATAATTGGTAACGAGACATTTAGCTTAACAAAAATACATAAAATATTTTCTTTTGTACATCGAACATACTTACATGGCGTTGAGGGATTTGTTGGATCTCGCTTGGGGCCACTGTTGCACATACTAACACAATTACATTCACTTAATTTTCATAATTTAAACGTAATAGTCGTGCTCACCACCCGAAGTAACAATTCACTTATGAAGTTCTAACTCACTCGGGAATTGACCTTGTTTAATCCTCGTACTAAACCATGACATCGAACCCGGAAACAAATCACTATATGAAGTGTGAACATTTCCCTAAACGTGAAAGACATGGACCTGAATAGTGGTTTAAAAGTCATGGCGAGCGCTTAGGGCTGGGCAATGCTGCGCTGCGGCACTACCAAGCACCTAGGCGCTGGCGGAGCGGAAGCTCTAGTGCTGGGGCACATCTATGGAAGCGTTGCGGCGCTAGTGCTGCACAGGCCGGGCGCAGCGGCGCTAACCCTGCGCACAACCAAAACCAATGAACACATTTTGATGCAATTTCAAAGCCACACTCAAACAACTTTGAACCGATGCAACGAGACTCAACCTAGGATACTATGGCAATGTTCCAAACTGACACAATGCCCCAAACCAACGACGCACAACAAACAACGCAACACAACCCGTGAACATGACATTTTGACACCAAAACGCTTCCTACGACTTCTAATGCAACCATATGCCTATCGACACGAAACGGAGCACTAAAACTCATCCCACCATCATACTCATTATACCTAAACAGCAGCGAGCACCCGACAGTTCCCAACGAACCCTGGAAAAAATAAACTTCAAGAACACGTCAAGAACTCATTTTCATAAAATCACAGTTTGAGCAGTCCCACGAAAACAATCATAACTCACTTGGTTCGTGTCCAAAAATTATGAATTTACTGTCAATCGAAGGTATCAAAAGTACTACATTTTATATGTTGAAAAATGTTTCCAAAAAATCTACCGAAAATGAACAGTACGCGAAATGACATGAACATTTGGTTTTGTGATCTAAATATCGTTTCAAATTTAATCCAACCAATTTTGCTCAAACTCTTGCACATCATACATGAATTTGTACACATAATAAATATCACAACACATAATATGACGATATCGATTCAGAAACAATAGAATACACATGTTTTGATATTTAAAACTACCATAACGATGATACTGAAGCGGGAATGATGCGAGGGTTGATCCGGGACAAACGTGGAACAATTTTCTTGAAGAAAAGTGGACGAGAATTGCTGGAAAATCGCAGAGGAAGGGGCGGCTGCTATAAACGCTTAGAACTCTAAGTTTTTCCTTTCAAATAAATGATTGAAGATGCAATGAAATGTCTGTGTCTAATAGCCGAAGTGTGTGTGTAATTGTGGGTGTGTGCATGTAATTAGAGGTTAATTAGGTGAAAAGTGCTTAATTAATAATTAAAAATGTTAATGAGAATGTTAATCCACACTAATTTTATTAAAATCCCCTAATTTAAAATAAAATGCACAAGTGACACATCTTCAAAAATTTAAAATCATAAAATCACCTAACAATTAAATTAGGTTTTTTAAATTCTAAAACTAAATAAATCATTTAAAATGCCCCAATCCTAACTTAAAATAAAATACCACATTTTAAAATCGTGAAAAGCGTCGCTGGTCTCATTTCCTTGATTCCGCGTCGAATAATCGCCTGAAACATGCAACTCAAGAAAACATTTTAACATACATCACATAAACATAAATAATTTAAAATAATGAAAATTCATAAATCATACACCGCTAAAAATCATTTTAAACTTAATTGAATAATTTAACAATTAAATAAATTCATGGGTTTTTCGTGTACTGATTTTGGGCTCTACAATTCTTCCCCACTTAAATAAATTTCTTCCTCAAAATTAAGTCTTACCAAACAGTTCCGGGTAGCGATTCCTCATATCTGCCTCGGTTTCCCAAGTGGCCTCCTCCACTGATTGATTCAGCCACTGAACTTTGACCAACTTGGTCACCTTGTTCCGAAGTCTTCGCTCCTGTCTGTCTAGGATTCGAACAGGTCTTTCCTCATATGACAGATCTGGAACAAGCAGCAGCGGCTCATAGCTCAAAACATGTGAAGGATTTGCTAGGTACTTCCTCATCATCGAGCTATGGAACACATTGTGTACACCGGCCAGATTTGGTGGTAGGGTTACACGATAAATTAGTGTTCCAACTCTGTCCAGAATCTCGAACGGTCCAATAAACCTCGGAACCTAAGCTTGCCTCTCTTCCCAAACCTCATAACACCCTTCATAGGTGCTATCTTTACGAAAACGTGATTTCCTATGGCAAACTCAAGATCCCTTCTCCTCTTGTCAGTATAACTCTTTTGACGACTCTGTGTGCTCTTCATCATGTCTCGGATCTTGACCACCACATCTGAAGTCTGTTGAAAAATCTCTGGGCCAAGTTCTTATCTCTCACCGACTTCATCCCGGTGAATCGGCGATCTGCAATTCCTTCCATACAGTGCCTCATATGGGGCCATACCTATAGACGATTGGAAACTGTTGTTGTAGATAAACTCCACTAAAGATAGCTTCAATTCCAAATTCACATGGAAATCGATCACACTGGCTCTCAACAAATCCTCCAAAATCTGAATCACTCGCTCGGACTGTCCATCTGTCTAAGGGTGGAATGCCGTACTGAATAGAAACTTTGTCCCCATGGCTGCATGTAAATTCCTCCAAAAGGACGATGTGAATTTCTCGCCGTACAAATAATGTCTTCATATCTTCAACAGAAAGACAACGACAACTAACTCAAGATCATGAGTCGGATAATACTTCTCATGCAATTTCAACTGTCTGGAGGCATATGCTATAACCCGATCATGCTACATCAATACTGTGCCTAAACCGAGCTTAGATGCATCGGTGTACAACACAAAATTACCTTTCCCTGCTGGCATGGCTAATACTGGCGCTGTGATAAGAGCTTGCTTCAAAGTATCAAATCTCTTCTGACACTCATCACTCCAAACGAATTTAGCATTCTTCTTAGTTAACGAAGTGATTGGCACTGCAATCGAGGAAAATCCCTCGATGAATTTCCTGTAGTAGCCTGCTAAGCCTAGGAAACTACGGATATCTGACGCATTCTTCGGCTCAACACATTTCTTAACTGCTGCCACCGTAGCTGGATCCACCTCAATGCCACTTCTAGATATTATATGACCTAAAATGCTACTTTCTCCAACAAGAATTCACACTTACTTAATTTTGCAAACAACTTGCGACTCTGCAAGACCTGCAAAATTGTACCCAAATGCTGACTGTGCTCCTCATGGCTCTTCGAGTAGATAAGATTTTCGTCAATGAACACTATGACGAACTGATCTAGGTAGGACTGAAATACAAGATTCATCAGGTCCATAAAAATAGCTGGAGCATTCGTCAGTCCAAACGACATCACTAAGAACTCGTAGTGACCATACCTGGTTCTGAAAGCTGTCTTATGAACATCTTCATCTTTACCTTCAGCTGATGATACACTGATCGCAGATCTATCTTAGAGAACAATGTAGCTCCCTGCAACTGATCGAACAAGTCATCGATCCTTGGAACTGGGTATTTATTCTTGATCTTCACCGTGTTCAACTCTCGGTAATTGATACACAAACTTATGCTCTCATCTTTCTTCTTTACAAAGAGCACTGGTGCGCCATATGGTGAGAAACTAGGGCGGATGAATTCTTTGTCTAGGATCTCCTGAATCTGCTGCTTGAGCTCTAACATCTCAGCTGGAGCTAATTGGTACGGTGCCTTAGAGATTGGCACAGTGCCTGGCACAAGGTCAATGGCGAACTCCACCTCTCTCTCTGGTGGAAGACCTGTGACGTCAACAGAAAAAACGTCAGGAAAATATCTGACTACTGGGACATCAGATATTGGCGGAGTGGGTACGTCATGTGTACAAATAATGCTGGCCAAGAAAGCCTGACACCCCTTATAATAAGGCTTCGTGCCTGCATGGAAGATATCATGCAAGGGAAACTCCTCCATCTATCTGCCTCAAAGAGAAACTGCTCCATGCCCAACGGTCTTACCAACACTAACCTTTTTTGTTAGTCAATAAGAACTATGTTCTTCGTCAGCCAGTCCATTCCCAAAATGAAATCAAATTGTGGCATCGGCAACACAATTAGATCGGCATACACAAGGTGGCACTGTAGTTCAAGATCGATGTCTCTGACCACTCTAGTAGCTGATAGCTCTTCCCCTGATGAGACTGTCTATGAATAGCTCACATTGAGTCCAATAGACTTGACGTCTAGATGATTAGCGAAAATCTCCGAAATAAAAGAGTGAGTGGCCCCGGAATCTATCAATGCCTTCGTGGCTACTCTCTTAATGAAAATATTTCCTGAGAGACGTTATCACAAAACACAAAACTTATATCCCAAAATTCTAATTTTAAACTCATGCATAGCAGAAAATCTCTAGACAAAGTCACCAAAAATACTAACTAGCACAATAATAATCCCAAATAAAATTCGAAACATGCATAGCAAAGATAATGCGGTGCTGAATTAAATAAGTTACCAGTCAACAGGGTCGTGTCTGGGTTCGCCTCCTCCTCTACCTACATGGCGAACACTCTCCCCTAGGTCGGCTGCCTCCAATGTGGGCAGTCCTTCAGCATATGGTCGGTGGCTCCACATTTGAAACATTTGTCTGATCCCCATAAACATTGTCTCGGATGCTGGCAGTGGCACTTCGGGCAAACCGGGTGCTCACCTGGCCTCTGAGGAGCCTTCTGCTGAGGGATATGACCCTTGCATTTTTGTGGTCCCTGAAATGGCCTCTTCCCATTCTGTCCTTGGAAGGGCCATTTAAACTGAGGTTGTAACGTCTCAAAAATTTGAAAGTCCACATAAACCACATGCATGGAATTTATTAAATTTCTTTTGTATTTTATTAATTTTTTTAATGTATTAAATGTATTTTTATTGCATAATTATGTGTTTTAATTCTTTTTTTATTTAAAGTCTCATGCATTAAGATTTTAAGTTGTATTTCGTGCTTGATCGAGGAACGGAGACCGGGGAATTATCAAGAAAATTATTTTAATTACATGATTAAATTTTTATCAATTAGTATAAGGTGTTTTAAGTGTATTTTTCAAGAAATGGGTTTTCTCGGTATTTTTACCCGCTGGAGCATATTTTAAGCGGTGCGCGAATTTTATCGAATTGGGAGACTTTTTGAGGGCTCGGGCAATGCTTTCAAAAACATATCTTAACAAAATATTTTTCGGGAATGTGTTTGGGTTTGATGAGCCTATTTTTAAACTTAGTAGACTCAAGACCTTCACTAAAATTTTTAAATGCGATTAACGGCCCATTATCTTATGTTAAACCCATTAAATAATACCATAAACTAAACCTGAACCCATTATACCTCAATCAGCCGACCACCCCCTCTATTCTCCAGCCTCCACCTTCGTTTCCAGCAGCAAGTTAGAGAGAAAAATTGGCTCCTCCATTTTTCTTCAATAAAAGATCATTCCCGCTTCTCCGGTGCTTCTCCGACGCGCATTCCTTCAAGTTTTCGAGCATCTACACATCAAGGCACGCTTGTATCTCGTTTTCTCTTCACTCACGCCATAAATATGCTGAAATTTATGTAGTTTCATGTTCATCCATCGATCTTGCTTGTGTTTGTGTTTTTGCGAAAAGTTTGATATGAATCTTGATCTTCTTTGCATAACTCGCACGTTTTTGTTGATGGGTGCAAGGGGCTGCCGGTTTTCGTGTTTCTAAGGGCTGTACACGATGGTGAGAGGGTGTCAATAGGCTATATTTGATGGTTAGATGGGTTAAGTCGAGGGTCGATAACTTTTTTCGTTGAAGTTTGTCACAAAACCCGTCACCCTCGGTTATTTTGATTATGCGACTTCTAGGGGTATTTTCGGGAAATATGTTCAACATATGATTTTTATCACTCTATTTTATCTTCGATTCAATAGCAAATTAGTAATTTTTTGATAAGAAACGAGGGAGATAAGATTTTTATCATAAAGCCGCGCAAGCTGTGAAATTTTTGTTTCACAAAACATGTCACCTTCGGTTATTTTGAATTCTGTGACTTATAGTTTGGTTTTTTTGACATGTGTTCGACATATGATTTGTAGCACTCTGTGTTATCTTCGATTCAACAAAAAATTCGTAATTTTATGATAAGAAGATTTTTGTCGTAAAGCCGCCCAAGCTATGAAATTTCTGTATCACAAAATCCGTCACCCTCGGTTAATTTGATTTCTTTGACTTATAGATTTGTTTTTTTGAAATGTGTTCAACATATGGTTTGTAGTACTTTGTGTTTTCTTCGATTCGATAGAAAATTTGTAATTTTATGATAAGAAACGAGGGAGATATGATTTTTATTGTAAAGCAGCGCAAGTTGTGAAATTTCTGTGTCACGAAACCCCTCACCCTCGGTTATTTTAAATTCTGATACTTATAAGTTGATTTTCTGGAAATATGTTCGACATATAATTTGTATCACTCTGTGTTATCTTTGATTCGATAGAAAATTCGTAATTTTCTATTAAGAAATGAGAGAGATTTGATTTTTATCGTAAAATCGCTCAAGCTGTGAAAATTGTGTGCATACGCTAGAGATTTCCAGAAATCTTTGGGCTTGTTTCGTGGGTAATAAGTGGTCTGGAACGGGTGTTTTAGAGGATGGTAATTTAGTTTTAAGTCACGGTTTAAGTTGGGAAAAATTTGGTTAAGTTTTGGGTTGATTTGGGATAAAACCGGGATCCCGGTCCAAGTTTTAAAACGAATATTTTAAGTATTGAAATAGGCTCGGGTTTACGTCTAAGAAATTCTTATTATTATGTTTTGATGTCTTTTAAGGTGCTTGGTTGACTTCGGATTGAAATTTAGAGGTCCAGGGGTAAAATGGTCATTTCGGGTTTGCAGGGGAAAAATGGTCATTTTGCACCCAGGGTGAGATATTAGTCCTGGCAGCGCCCTGAGCACAAATTTATCATATTTTTAAATGTTTATGCATCACGGTCACGATTTTTATGAATTTATGAAAATATACGCTGTTTGCTTGATTTTAATAAAATTTACGCATGTGCATAATTTTGATAAGTGATAAAAATGATAATGTTTTGAATGATGAGAATTAGTTGTGGCTATCGAATTATATGTAAATGCTTAAAACGTATATGTAAATGATGATGATGAGGCATAGGCATAGTGGATTAGTAATCATGTCACTGATGTCCGACAGGCACTGGGTACCGTAGTTCTATGTATGATGGATCCATCATAAATGATGAATGATGTACGATGGTCACAATTTATTAAATGAATTCGCTAAAAGAACGATGAATGATGAATGGTAAATGATAATTGATGACCGATGATTAATGATGATCTGTTTGTCACGTAAGGATTTCATATGAAACTTTTGCATTACGCTTTTAAAGGCATGAAAGGTATGCTGAGTATTCTATTTTTCATTGTTCTGTGCCATGTATATGAACTTGTTATTTCTGGTACAAGTTTGTTGAGTCTGTCAACTTACTAGGCGTGTGTAATGCACGTGAGTTCGATGTCGGGGGGATTGGAGGTGCTGAACTCTGAGTCGACAGACCTGGTGGGGTGACACGACCCGAGGACCACATTTTTTCCGCATTATAATTTATTAGATTTGAGAGGATATGAACATTATTATACGTTGATGATTTTAATATTTTATTTTGTTTATGTTTAATATGATTTTGGATGAGTTTTGTTATTTTAAACTGCACTATTTTTATTGTCAAATATTTAAGATCATTTTTAAATGTCATATTTTTCTGTAGAGCTCATGCATGCAAAATATTTAAATGTTATTTCGAAAATGTGATCTTTAAAAAAAAGGTCCGCACTTTTAAATCCGTAGACAATGCAGTTGGTATCAGAGCAAGGATCCTGTATAGGGTTGTGCCACCGCCAGCTTCTGCAGCTCAGTCTTCAAGCCTCAAATCTATAAGTTTAAATGTTTTAAATATTTTTAATGATACCACCTACAAGTTTACATGATATATTTTTTTACAGTACATGTTGAGTTGTTTATATGTTTTGGAGATTAAATGTTTTTTTAAAAAAACTAGATTGGATTGCATGTTGGTTACGTTTTGAATTGGACATGTCTAAGAATTCGAATGTTGGGCGTTAAGAGAGGTTGAAAATGATTTGACTATAGTAATTTTTGGATTAGTAGTACCGATATTCTACTTATGGGTCACAAGTTAATCTTGAAAATATGAATGTTTTTGGAGCGTGTAGGTTTTTTAAGAAAATGTTCATGGTTTGTGGTTACTAGTTGGTTAAATTTTGAGGACTTTATATAAACAATAATGATTCGAAGACTACGATAATATTAAGTAGTATAAAATGTATAACTTGGGATTTTAAGTTTTGTTGGAAATTTAAGATTTGGTTACGGGAAATTGAGTTTGTGATTAATAAACTTAAAATTATTGTACTTTATGTTACGGGAAAATTATAAAATAGAATTAGGAACACCAAGAACTTATGTGTAATTGTGGAATTTTTGGTAATTAAAGACCAAGTGGATAATTTTCGAGGAAATTAGGAATTTATTTTGCAATTATTAAGGAATTTGGAGACTAGTTCAGTAATAAGTGAGAATTGAATAGTTTAAGTGACAGGAATTTCCGATGATTTAAGTTTGAAGGGATATTTAGAACCTTTAAATACCTGGGTTATAATGTTATAAGGAACGGTAATCAAGGACATTGTAGGATGAATCAATCTTGAGCTTAATAATTTAAGCATTAGTGAAATAAGCGTTAGAGTGATAACAATTTGAGGTAAATTTGATCAATTGGTTAAGTTATAGGAATAGAATTAAGTTGACATATTTTTGGGAACTTAAATTTGATGTATCATAAGTTTTAATCATGATCTTAAACAGTTAAGATGGTACATTTGTTAGAGTTAAATTTTTCTAGAAAGCTGGGTATGATTGATGGTTAGGTTACTCGATAGAGGCGTGTAAAAAGTGAGTTAGACACCATGTCTTAAGGAATTTTTGAAAGTCATTAAGAAATTTGGGAATAAGTGATTATGTGTGTTGGAATTAGGTTATCTAAGACTACTTGGGTTGTCTAAGTTTGAATTTCATTTTCATGAAATAGGTGTTCATACGGAACATTTTGGGTGAAATAAAAACAAAAAGGAACTAATTGTGTTCATCATAGGTTACCAAGGGACGAATATTAAAATTTTTATCGAGTAAGAAATGTAAAATCTTGATATGCAGATTATAGAACTCTATGGGTTATAGGAGAAATTTATTTATTATAGTTAATCTAAGGCTACCATGGGATAACTTATTAAGTTTTATACGCAAGTACTAATTAAGCATTAAGGATACGTAAGAATGCGACATTTGTTTCATGAAGGAAAGTCCAAGGGTCTTAGGCCTCAACTATATTGTAATTGGAAAAGAAATAGTTTAAGCATGTAATTGAGGGTAAGAGGGCTTTATTATAGGTAAAAGGTTGATATTGTAGAATTGGGTTTTATGGATTAACGTTACTCGAGGTTTAAGATTTACAACAATTTTACATCCGAGATGTATTTGTAAATAGTAAGTTACGTAAGTTTGGTGCCGTAAGATAAATATTCGATTCAAGGATCTTAGGCTAATATTATTATGGGGTTGAGATAATGTTTAACTTTTAAGTGCATTACCGAGGATATAAGTCGATCAATAAATTTTGGTGTTAATATTTCTTAAGTTGAACTGCATAAATGCTAATGTAATAGGTTGATGAGCATTATGAGCATAGTATAAGAAAATTAAGGTGCGATAAGTTTCGACATCCATATCTAGTATGAGAAATTGCGAGATAAGTCAATTTCGAGGTCATAGTAGAATAGAACTAAATCGCCCTAAGTCGTTTTAAGTTGTGATTCACAATCAAGGATTTTGGCAGGAAATTTAATTAGGATTGAGGAGACGTAAGGACATCTTAACACTTATTTTATCAAAGTAGCGCAGTGAAAACGAGGATTTTTGGGATACTAAAATTAAGAGAGTGAACTTTTTGATTATCGAGGATAAGCGAATTTCGCGGACGAAATTCAATTTAAGGGGAATAGATTGTAACGTCTCAAAAATTTGAAAGTCCATGTAAACCATATGCATGCAAGTCATTAAATTTCTTTGTAGTTTATTAAATTTCTTTAATGTATTAAATGGATGTTTATTGCATAATTATGTGTTTTAATTCATGGTTTATTTAAAGTCTCATGCATTAGGATTTTAAGTTGCATTTTGTGCTCGATCGAGGAACGGAGACCGGGGAATTATCAAGAAAATTATTTTAATTACATGATTAAATTTTTATCAATTAGAATAAGGTGTTTTAAGTGTATTTTTCTAGAAATGGGCTTTGTCGGTATTTTTACCCGCCGGAGCATATTTTAAGCGGCACACAAATTTTACCGAATCAGGGGACTTTTTGAGGGCTCAGGCAATACTTTCAAAAACTTATCTTAACAAAATATTTTTCGGGAGTGTATTGGGACTTGATGGCCTTATTTTTAAGCTTAGTGGACTCAAGACCTTCATTAAATTTTTTAAATGCAATTAAGGGCCCATTATCTTATGTTAAACCCTATAAATAATACCATAAACTAAACCTGAACCCATTATACCTCAATCAGCCGACCACCCCCTCTATTCTCCAGCCTCCACCTTCGTTTCCAGCAGCAAGTTAGAGAGAAAAATTGGCTCCTCCATTTTTCTTCAATAAAAGATCATTCCCGCTTTTCCGGTGCTTCTCCGACGCGCATTCCTTCAAGTTTTCGAGCATCTACACATCAAGGCACGCTTGTATCTCGTTTTCTCTTCACTCACGCCATAAATATGCTGAAATTTATGTAGTTTCATGTTCATCCATCGATCTTGCTTGTGTTTGTGTTTTTGCGAAAAGTTTGATATGAATCTTGATCTTCTTTGCATAACTCTCACGTTTTTGTTGATGGGTGCAAGGGGCTGCCGGTTTTCGTGTTTCTAAGGGCTGTACACGATGGTGAGAGGGTGTCAATAGGCTATATTTGATGGTTAGATGGGTTAAGTCGAGGGTCGATAACTTTTTTCGTTGAAGTTTGTCACAAAACCCGTCACCCTCGGTTATTTTGATTATGCGACTTATAGGGGTATTTTCGGGAAATATGTTCAACATATTATTTTTATCATTCTGTGTTATCTTCGATTCAATAGCAAATTTGTAATTTTTTTATAAGAAACAAGGGAGATATGATTTTTATCGTAAAGCTGTGCAAGCTGTGAAATTTTTGTGTCACAAAACATGTCACCTTCGGTTATTTTGAATTTTCTGACTTATAGTTTGGATTTGTGGACATGTGTTCGACATATGATTTGTAGCACTCTGTGTTATCTTCGATTCAACAACAAATTCGTAATTTTATGATAAGAAACAAGAGAGATAGATTTTTGTCGTAAAGCCGCCCAAGCTATGAAATTTCTGTATCACAAAATCCGTCACCCTCGGTTAATTTGATTTCTTTGACTTATAGATTTGTTTTTTTGAAATGTGTTCAACATATGGTTTGTAGTACTTTGTGTTTTCTTCGATTCGATAGCAAATTTGTAATTTTATGATAAGAAACGAGGGAGATATGATTTTTATTGTAAAGCAGCGCAAGTTGTGAAATTTCTGTGTCACGAAACCCCTCACCCTCGGTTATTTTAAATTCTGATACTTATAAGTTGATTTTCTGGAAATATGTTCAACATATAATTTGTATCACTCTGCGTTATCTTTGATTCGATAGAAAATTCGTAATTTTCTACTAAGAAATGAGAGAGATTTGATTTTTATCGTAAAATCGCTCAAGCTGTGAAAATTGTGTGCATACGCTAGAGATTTCTATCAATCTTTGGGCTTGTTTCGTGGGTAATAAGTTGTCTGGAACAGGTGTTTTAGAGGCTGGTAATTTATTTTTAAGTCACGGTTTAAGTTGGGAAAAATTTGGTTAAGTTTTGGGTTGATTTGGGATAAAACCGGGATCACGGTCCAAGTTTTAAAACGAATATTTTAAGTATTGAAACAGGCTCGGGTTTACGTCTAAGAAATTCTTATTATTATGTTTTGATGTCTTTTAAGGTGATAGGTTGACTTCGGATTGAAATTTAGAGGTCCAGGGGTAAAATGGTCATTTCGGGTTTGCAGGGGAAAAATGGTCATTTTGCACCCGGTGTGAGATATTAGTCCTGGCAGCGCCCTGAGCACAAATTTATCATATTTTTAAATGTTTATGCATCACGGTCACGATTTTTATGAATTTATGAAAATATACGCTGTTTGCTTGATTTTAATAAAATTTACGCATGTGCATAATTTTGATAAGTGATGAAAATGATAATGTTTTGAATGATGAGAATTAGTTGTGGCTATCGAATTATATGTAAATGCTTAAAACGTATATGTAAATGATGATGATGAGGCATAGGCATAGTGGATGAGTAATCATGTCACTGATGTCCGACAGGCACCGGGTACCGTAGTTCTATGTATGATGGAACCATCGTAAATGATGAATGATGTACGATGGTCACAATTAATTAAATGAATTCGCTAAAAGAACGATGAATGATGAATGGTAAATGATAAATGATGACCGATGATTAATGATGATATGTTTGTCACGTAAGGATTTCATATGAAACTTTTTCATTACGCTTTTAAAGTCATGAAAGATATTCTGAGTATGCTATTTTTCACTGTTCTGTGCCATGTGTATGTACTTGTTATTTCTGGTACAAGTGTGTTGAGTCTGTCAACTTACTAGGTGTGTGTAATGCACGTGAGTTCGATGTCGGGGGGATTGGAGGTGCTGAACTCTGAGTCGACAGACATGGTGGGGTGACACGACCCGAGGACCACATTTTTTCCGCATTATAATTTATTAGATTTGAGAGGATATGAACATTATTATACGTTGATGATTTTAATATTTTATTTTATTTATGTTTAATATGATTTTGGATGAGTTTTGTTATTTTAAACTGCACTATTTTTATTGTCAAATATTTAAGATCATTTTTAAATGTCATATTTTTCAGTAGAGCGCATGCATGCAAAACATTTAAATGTTATTTCGAAAATGTGAGCTTTAAAAAAAAAAGTTCCGCACTTTTAAATTCGTAGACGATGCAGTTGGTATCAGAGCAAGGATCCTGTATAGGGTTGTGCCACCACCAGCTTCTGCAGCTCAATCTTCAAGCCTCAAGTCTGTAAGTTTAAATGTTTTAGATATTTTTAATGATATCACCTGCAAGTTTACATGATATATGTTTTACAGTACATGTTGAGTTGTTTATATATTTTGGAGATTAAATGTTTTTTTAAAAAAACTAGATTGGATTGCATGTTGGTTGCGTTTGGAATTGGACATGTCTAAGAATTCGAATATTGGGCGTTAAGAGAGATTGAAAATGATTTGACTATAGTAATTTTTGGATTAGTAGTACCGATGTTCTACTTATGGGTCATAAGTTAATCTTGAAAATATGAATGCTTTTGGAGCATGTAGGTTTTCTAAGAAAATGTTCATGGTTTGTGGTTACTAGTTGGTTAATTTTTGAGGACTTTATATAAACAATAATGATTCGAACACTATGATAATATTTAGAAGTATAAAATGTATAACTTAAGATTTCAATTTTTGTTGGAAATTTAAGATTTGGTTACGGGAAATTGAGTTTGTGATTAATAAGCTTAAAATTATTGTACTTTATGTTACGGGAAACTTATAAAATATAATTAGGAACACCAAGAACTTATGGGTAATTGTGGAATTTTTGGTAATTAAAGACCAAGTGGATAATTTTCGAGGAAATTAGGAATTTATTTTGCAATTATTAAGGAATTTGAAGACTAGTTCAGTAATAAGTGAGAATTAAATAGTTTAAGTGACAGGAATTTCCGATGATTTAAGCTTGAAGGGATATTTAAAACCTTTAAATACCTGGGTTATAATGTTATGAGGAACGGTAATCAAGGACATTGTAGGATGAATCAATCTTGAGCTTAAAAATTTAAGCGTTAGTGAAATAATATTGTGGCAAATTAAAAATTTATAGTGATAACAATTTGAGGTAAAGTTGACCAATTGGTTAAGTTATAGGATTAGACATTAAGTTGACATATTTTTGGGAACTTAATGCATCATAAGTTTTAGTCATGATCTTAAACAGTTAAGATAGTACATTTGTTAGAGTTAAATTTTTCTAGAAAGCTGAATATGATTGATGGTTAGGTTACTCAATAGACGCGTGTAAAAAGTGAGTTAGACACCATGTCTTAAGGAATTTTTGAAAGTCATTAAGAAATTTGGGATTAAGTGAATATGTATGTTGGAATTAGATTATATAAGACTACTTGGGTTGTCTAAGTTTGAATTTCATTTTTATGAAATAGGTGTTCATACGGAAAATTTTGGGTGAAATAAAAACAAGAGGGAACTTGTAATACCCCATAATTAGGTATATATTAAATTATCATATATTACCAATAATTTTTATAAATAAAATAAAATGAAATAACTAATATATTATGTATACAAATTCATACATGCATACATACCTACATAACATCATCATAGTTGCTTAACCAACACAGCACCTCCCTTCTTGCCCAACCGATGATCGAGATTTGTTCATCATAGATTGGAGATAAGCCTCGACCATTGCCGATAAAATGCACCCTTCACTTCAGGAATTTCAAGAGTTCTTAGCCTGAATTTTCGAGTTTAAGGAGTGGGTCTAGTGTAGGATAGAGTGGTGAGAGTTTATAACTCAAAAAGTAGAGAAAAGGAGCCAAAAATATTTTTATGTACCCAAAACCTTTCCAAATATTCTATAAAAATTCCACGACACTCTCAACTTACCCGGAAATATACCACACAAGGAGATGTCAAAAAATCATCAGCCAATTTTTTGTTAAAATTCATAAATCGCTACTGCCCGGGAAGGGAATATTGCCCGAAAACTCACTTTTCAGGTACTGTTTTCACTCCCAATTTCCGTACCTTTTATGACCGTATTTGACCTTAGTTTAAACACAAAAGTTGTTCATTGTATGTCATACTTCTCATTCATGTCTTTGGTTTTCCGGAATCGGCCTCGGAAATAGTGTTTTTCGGCAGCCGAAGTCGGCGTGTGAATTTTACTAGTTTTTTCTTTTCTGGCACGTTTCGGCTGGGTATTTCAGAAAACTTATAACATAAAAGTTGTAGGAAATCATCTTTTACGTTTGCTGGAAAAAGAGTGGCCGCGCGTGGTGGCTGGACGTCGGCCACGCGCCTCCAGAACAGGAATAAACACTCTAAATTAATATTGGTCTTATCGAATTTTTGAGTTCAGTTTGGTGACAAACTGATTCTCGGAATCTTGTTGGTAAATATCAATCAGTTAAACTGAGGTAGTTGCGGAAGGTAACTGACTGACAGATAGAATACAGAACTGAAATTAAATACACAAGAATTGTTTCTGGATGTTCGGAGAATTCAATTACTCCGACGTCACCCCTTCTATCACAAGGATAGGATTTCCACTAAAAGACTTTGATCAAATACAACACTTGTACAGACCTACTTCAGTTAGGACTTACCCACTGCCTAAACTGAAACTCTTAGTATTACAAAATGATCTCTGTGCGTAACTGATCTTAGCACTATTGAATTAACAAATATTACAGAGTGCTAGTTTGCTCAACTTGTAGCCTTGATTGCTACGAATAAATCAAGTAAGAGTGAGCTGAGATTTTGACAAAGTAATAACAAGTTTTGAATGATGTATCGTCACTTCTTCTTTTTCTTCTACCATATTTATACTCTTCTTTTCCAACGGTAATCTTGAGATAAATTTGAATCTTTGTATCCGTTGGTTTCCACTTGATTATTCCTTCGATATTGTTTGCTTCATTTATTTTAATTCGGCGTCTTAATTGCTTTGTCCGGAATGCGTTGTTTTAAGTAGTCTTGGTTGTTGTGCGGTGCTCTTGTAATCTGTTATGTCTTCTTTGTTCTTTCCCGAGACATCTTCAGTTGAGAGACTTTGAGGCATTCAGCTGAATGTTTTAACTGATCAGTTCCAACTGATCAGTTTACTCTGTATCATTGTATCGGCTGATTTCAGTCGATAAGTTCAGTTGCCGAATTTGCTTGCGCGTATCAGTTGATTCATATTTTGTTAATCGATTGATTCATGTTTTGTCAAACTCCAGAATCTAGTTTCCAACAATTTCTCCCTTTATGGTGTTTGACAAAACCAAGTGATTTAAGATCGAATAACTGAGCTCTTTGTAGATAATAGATTACGCAACTGAATCATAAAATAACTGGATTCCTTGTAGATAACATAAAATCTGAGAATATTATATCGGTTGATTCTAATAATCTGATTAATTCTTCTTCAGCTGCTGTTCTTCCCCCTTTTTGTCAAACAACTCCATTTTGTCTGATAACTTTCGAACGTCAATGGAAAGAATTTTTACATCTGATGAGATACTTGTGGCAACAGTTGTGAGGGAGGTCTGTAGCAATTCTATTTTATTTGAAACAGAGGTTTCCAGTCGCTCAACTCTCTGACTGATTACATCCTGAGTTGTAAAGAGTGAGTTAACTAGCCCCTTCTTTATTTCATGCACAGTTCTGCTAAGAGAGTCCATGTTGGCTTGAAGAGCGTTTAGTTTCGCCGAGTCAAATTCAGTCGAAGAATCTAATTTGACAGTATGAGACAGTTGTTCGAATTGAATTTTCTTGATTTCAGCGAGCATCTGCTGCATATTGTACTGTATGTTCTGGATTTCTTCAAGAACAACATCCATTTCTGTGGATTGAATTGGAGATCGCTGACTGGGCGTTTCTGAATGCTTTGATGTTTGTCCAAAAAGAACTAATGCTTGATTAGTTTCCATTGTTCCAGCCATAGGCTGAGCTGGAATGTTTTCTTGAATTTGAGATGATGAACGTTGGTTTTGATCAAGAAATGGACTGTCTGGCTGAATGAGGGAGATGGATGGTTCATACATAGGGGCCTCCTGTGGAGAATTAACTGAAATTTGTTCTTGCTCCTTTGATTCAGTGAGCAACTGACCTTCTACATGTTCAGCAGTTTCTTGTTCTGAGGGTTTTGCTTGTTCATCAGTTTGAATATCTTGTTCAGCAGAAGTTTCTGGCTGAACTAGTGCTTCAGTTTGAGCTTTTTCCGATTCAGTTATTTCTTTTTCTGAAGTTTGGTTTGGCACTTCAGTTTGATCTTCAGTTTGAGCAGATATAAATTTTTCAGCAATAAGTGACTCAGCTGGTGCTTCAGATGATATCTTAATGTCTTGCTCTGGTTGTTCAACTGAATGGGTAATTGAGTCATATTGTATTTCCTCTAGCTGAGCTTCCAAGGTAACAGCTTGAATGATTTCATCAATGTTTGCCAAGGATAGTTCTGCTTCAGAATATAGCTGATGTTCTGTCTGAGAGGATTGAGGTATTCCCTGAACTGGCTTTTCAATTGCCTGTTGTGGAGATGGTTCTTTTTGTGGAGAGGAGGATAAATCTTTTTCAATATTTGAGTTGGGGGGTTTGTCATGAAGAACTAGTTCCTGATCTTCTCCCAAAATCTGATTTCACTCTGCAGACTACTAAGATATGTGTCCAGTTGAGTGAACACAGCTCTATCATTGTATGTAGTTGGACTTGTGGGATTGTAGTTGGATTTCAGCTTTGCTACCATTCTTGTTAGCTTTTTTACGCGAATCTTATTAAAGAAATATTTCTGCCTTTCTAATGCCTGTGGAATTGTAGCAGCTTTGACTACTTTCATCACAATTGCTTCTAGCTTGATGAACTTTTTCAGTTGAGATCTATGCTTCAGTTCTTTGGCAAAGATTTCTGTTCTGAACAATCAAAAGATTTTAATTGTGATGTGGCAAATGCATTGACCTGTTCCCAAACTAGGTCAATGTGTGTTTGAATGACATTGGATGGCCGGGGTTCTTCAACCAGCTTGCCTTTTCCTTTGTACGTTGAGAGAATGTGAGGAAGATCCATTCCAGAATGTGTGGAGTGCACTGGTTCCCTTAATATTACACCTTTAGATCAGGCTCTAGGCAGGATGGTAGGGCGATTTACAAGAGTCAAGTGAGCTCTTACCTTAGCTGGTGTCTTTGCTTTAATAACTGAATCATCAGGTGAGACTACTTGCAAAGGGATAGCTCGAATGGGCTGTTGAGCAGCTGATTGAATAATTTTCTCAGGTGGAATGACTTTCACTGTGGTTATTGGTTTGGTTCTTTGAGTCCTTGGTCTCTTGACAAGCTAGGGGAAGGAGTTTTCTCTGAATCTGATTCACTGAGAATCAGTTTTCTTTTTGCTGTTTTGACCTTCTTGACTGGTGATGGCTCAACCTCTATTTTGGTTTTTGATGGCAAGGTGTTTTTGGCAGTAAATACCTTGAATTTTGATGATGTTTCAGCTTCTTCAGCTACCAAACCCTTCAGTTTTAACAGATAACTGATTTGGATGGCGAAGCCACATGACTGTTTGGATGACTTGAGCATACTCTTCAAGATGTTAAAAAGAATATATCTCCAATTTGCTTTCTTTTCACCCATGATTATGGTCATTACCTGGAATTTTTCGAGTGTAAGAGCAGTATAAGAACCGGCTTTTGCTAATATTCCCTTTGCCACGATATCAGCTAACAACTGAATTTCTGGTTTCAGTTCCTTCTTTGGATCGGAAACCTTGATTTTCCGTCCATCAGCAGATAGTCGAGACTGCATTTCTTCAATGTCATGAGTTTTTACTTCAGAAAAGCTGACATAACCATCAGTTGGCAAAGAGAAGATTTCTCCGAAAGCTTCTTCAGAAAGGAGTAGCAACTGATTATTGATAGTCACAGAGATAGTGTCATTAGCAGTGATAAATCCCTTCCGATAGAATTCATTGACCTCCTTGAGGTATATCTTCTGAGAAGATTGTCCCAAGAACATCCTGAGACCTGCCGACTCAAGCTTTAGAAATACATTCTTAACGTCTGCTTCTTGAATCGATAGAACCGAGTTAAAATCGATGACCATCGCATTCAAGATATGGGCTGGGATCTGGTTTGCCATTTCGGAAAGTGTAGTGATCTGCAAATTGAAGAGAATAAGTTCTGAAATTTGTATACTCTTAGAAACTGATTGTAATTGTGAAGAATAGAACTGAAGTGAAGCGGGCAAAATGCTTTTGTTCGTGACTGTTAAAATTCTGGACACGTGTCAGCCCGGGAAAAATTTTGAATAAAAATGTGTGCACGTGTGCTGTAATCGTGTGTATATAATAATGAGCGGTTTTAAAGTATGCCACGTCATAAAAATTTAGTCACCTCATTTGATTTGGAATATAATAAGTTTTTAATTGGTTAACTTATGTGAGAAGATTTATAAAATTTTCAAGCTGAACGATCAGTTGGGAAACTGATTCAAGTCAGTTGAGAATTCACAAACGATTTTCTTCTCAGTTAACGTCTTAAAAACTGACATTCCCCCTAAATTGGTGCATATAATAATTAAAGTAGTGCTACAAAATAATTTTAAGAGTCAGAGAGGTTATTGGTTTTGCTGAAACGTTGACGACTCTTCAGCTTTCTTGATATTCTGCTATAAATAGAAATGACTCAATTAGTTTTAGACATATCATCCAAAATATTCAAGATAAAAAATGTCTGATACGGGTGACTCAAGTCTTTCACCCTTTTCTGTGGAGGCCAGAAAGGCTGAGATAGAAGATGAAGTCTTCTATGAAAGTCTGCATTACTGGGAGCGATTGCAGGAGCTTGAGCTCTTATACAACTCTGGGGAGGTCACCACTCCTGAATTGGTGGCAGAACTGAATCAAGTGCGAAAGCACTTGAATATTGCTGTGTGGGTGGACGTCTTCAAGGACGGTCACATGTATCAGTCAGTTGCAAGGTGCATCGATATTTTCGAAGATTGATCTTCGTTCTGGATACCATCAGTTGAAAGTGAGAGAGTCGGATGTTCACAAGACAGCGTTTTGGACGAGATATGGGAATTACGAGTTTATGGTCATGCCATTTGGGTTGACCAATGCGTCAGTGATCTTCATATATCTAATGAATCACGTATTTCAGCCGTATCTGGATCAATTCGTCATAGTCTTCATTGATGATATATTGATCTATTCGAAGAATAAAGAGGAGCATAGTCGTCATTTGAGGACAGCAATGCAAGTACTACATGATAGAAAGTTGTTTGCAATATTCAGCAAGTGTGAGTTTTGGCTTGATATAGTAGCATTCTTAGGCCACATCATTTCTAGAGATGGAGTCGAGGTTGATCCAAGCAAAGTTGAGGAAGTGAGAGAGTGGCCAGTACCGAAGAGCGTAATCGAGATTCGCAGTTTCTTGGGACTAGCTGGTTATTATCGGAAATTCATTCAAGGATTCTCATCTATATCGGTACCCATGACCGCCTTGACTAAGAAGAATGCAAAGTTTTTATGGGGATCCGAGTGCCAAGACAATTTTGATAATTTGAAGCAAGCCTTGATTATGGGCCCAATGTTATCTATGCCAGCGGGGATAGGAGAATATGTTATCTATACTGACGCTTCTAAACTTGGGTTGGGTGCAGTTCTGATGCAAAATGACAGAGTTATAGCTTATGCGTCGAGACAGTTGAAAGTTCACGATAAAAACTACCATACTCATGATCTTGAGCTTGCAGCGGTAGTTTTTGCATTGAAGATTTGGAGACATTACTTGTATGTGGAGAAGTGCAAGATATTCACCGATCATAAAAGTTTGAAGTACTTCCTCACTATAAAAGAGTTGAATATGAGATAGCGAAGATGGCTTGAGTTAGTGAAAGACTACGACTGTGACATTAGCTATCATCCGGGAAAAGCTAATGCAGCGGCAGACGCATTGAGTCGAAAAGCAGTAGTTATCACTCATTTATCATTTCAAAGACCGTTGCAGTCCGAGATACAACGGTTTGACCTTACAGTGTATGCTGGGGGCGAGGCCCTTAATCTTGCCACGTTGTCAGTACATTCGACTTTGAGATATAGAATCCCTGAAGGACAGTCCCCTTATGAGCAATTGCAAAAGTAGAGAGCAAGAGATGAAGCCAAGGGCCGGAAGTTGTATTCTGAGGTAGATGGTTTAGTTCGTTATCGAGATCGCTTATGGGTTCCTAGTGACGACTCTTTGAGGGAGCTCATTATGAAGGAAGCTCATGACTCGCCATATCCATTCATCCTGGAAGCACGAAGATGTACAAAGATCTTCAGTTATTATATTGGTGGCCGGGCATGAAGCGTGACATTCTGCGTTTTGTGACCGAGTGTTTGACATGTCAACAAGTCAAAGCAGAGCATCAGAGGCCAGCGGGGAAGCTTAAGACACTTTCTATTCCCGAGTGGAAATGGAAAAATATTACGATGAACTTTGTTGTGGGATTGCTGATGACTATGAGGGTATTTAATGCCATATGGGTGATATTTGATCGTCTTGCGAAATCAGCGCATTTCGACCTACCAAGACACCATGATACAGTACGTTGATATGTACATTCGAGATATAGTTCGTCTGCATGGGATTCCTTTGTCTATTGTTTCTGACAGAGATCCGAGGTTTACGTCATCATTCTGGAAAAGTCTACATGCAGCGATGGTGACCAAATTATTATTCAGTACAACATAAAATCCTCAAACCGATGGTCAGTACGAGAGTTAAACGACCTCGACTTTTAAAAAAAATAACTCGAAAATACTAATTTAAAATACTTAATATTTTATAACCATAATAAATTAAGTTTTAAAATCTCAAGTGCATAAAATAAATCTCTAAATCATCGATTAACCAAAAATCATACGTCGACCTTTAAAAAGATCAACCAACATAAAATTAAAGCATAAAAATATCTCTAATAAAATCATTAACATAAATATTTTAATCTTTAATCTATCAAGCTAGTGCGGAAACATAAATGTCCCTCGGAAGTCTACTGCAGCACTAGATCCACTCAATCGTCAGCGCCTCCCATAAATTCATCAAATCCTGCATCATACAAACCTAGTGAGTCTAATGACTCAACACGTTCTAAACATGAGTAACAGATAATACATATACAATCACATGCATTTAAAAATCATACTTTTACTTTTGAACATAAATAAACCATTTAAAATCATTTAAGCATAAATAAATCATTTAAAAATATTTTAAGCATAAATCATATATCATAAATCATTTTAATCATAAATCTTTCAATAATATATCATTTTGGGTGAGCTTTTATCCTCCGGTTGACTGATCAGTCTTCAGCTCCACATGGTCCATGGGGGTGGGCACTAAGCTCCACCATGAAAATACGATCGTCGGGGCTCCCTCGGGAGCATTCTCCCACAGACGGGCTCCCTCTGGGGCCTTCTCCCATAATTGGGCTCCCTCTGGGGCCTTTTCCTTTCACGAAATCCCTACAAAATCATATATCATTTCTCTCAGTCAATTCACATCCCTCAAAACATTTTTCGTTTTCTTTTAAAAGCATAAAATATCATAACTTTCCGAAAATAGCATTTTAAACAGTATAAATTGCACAGCTTTACCATAAATCATAAAATATCATATTTTCATCAAAATCGTCATTTTAAATCAAAGAATATCATTTAACATGCATTATGATCTTTCGGGACGCTGCCAAGCTTTTACGTATTTTCCTACGTGTAAAATTATCGTTTTGCCCCAAGACGTAAAAATTCTCGATTTTATCTTTTTCTTGCTTTCAATGACATAGGTTTATTTCTAATAATTATTTAGGTTTAAATATAATTTTTCACACTTTTATTCGGCTTAATTAGAGGCTTTTCAATTAATTCTTTAATTAACATTTCATGAAGTGTTTAATTCTGAATAAATTCAAAACTCCGTATTTTCTTCCCAAACTTTAAGCATAGACTTTTTATTGCATAATCTACCCTTGTGAGCCATTAACAACACCCGTGGACCCATGGTTCCAATTTTCCTTATTAAATTCGAACTAATGCCCCTTAACTAAACCCACCGACCCATCTCCCTATTTACTCAAGCCATGGTCGAGCCACCTCAAGCCAAACCCAAGCCAACCATCTAGACACCCTATTGACTAGCCCTGACCCATAGAACCTAACCTTAGTTCGCTCACCAACCCTGCAACTGAGCTGCAAAATTCTATGTGTGACTCTTCCTTGTCCAAGACACCTTGCCAACTAGGTCACCTCCAGCCCTCTAACCATAGACCACCCATGACCTTTACTGAGCCTAGACTAGTCCCATACCCTATCCTCCCCTAGCCCGAGCCCCTAAGCCAGGCAGCAAGACACCACATCAAGCAGCGCCGCGCAAACCCCTCTTGCCTCTACCAGTTCCTTCGTGCGGGCTCTTGCTCGAGCCACCACGAGGCCTGACTGCACACCATGTTCCAAACCATACCCCTATACCGTGGACCCTACTTGACCAGCTTGGCCCACTGTTAGCCCCGTTGCACCCCTCTCCCGAAGCACACCAGCGCACAACGCATGGGGGAGAGTCCTAGTTCACAAGGACTCTTCCCTAGCCACTCCCTTGACCCCTAGCCACCCTAGAACCCAACCTAGCGCTAGACCGAGACCAACCCTAACCCAGCCCTGGCTGAGCCCCAACAGCCCATGAACAGTAGCCGCCCCCTAAACCAAGCCATGCATGAAATTGCACCCAAAAACCCCTCGGTCCTCTCCTCTTGATAAGCCACGGTTTCCAACCTGTTTTCTCTTCAATTTATCATGTTTTGTTCATATTTCATCTTTGTTTAATAATATATTGGCAGCTTAACACTCGGGAATCATGATGTTACATCAATAAGTGTAAAACCACAAAAACATTGAAAATACATATCATACCGTAAAATAATCAAACACCCATATTTTTTTCATGCATAATCAATTAAAACACACATATTATGATTTGAATTATGTTTAAAAGAGTTTAGAGGACGTGGCTTTGCGTTTACAATGCTCGAATAGACGATCGTTGGCGAGGGTGCCACGTTGGACAATCGGACGACGAAGAACCCAAGCTTTTCTTCCTTCCCTTAATTTCGAAATTTGTGGTGTGTGTGAAGGTGTATTTTGGCTGATACAAGGCTGAAGAATGGTGTTTTGAAAGACCTTGGTATCATATTTGTAATTTTAATCACATGCAAATGGGCTTGAGTTTTGGGCTTGCAAGTTTAAGGGTAATTGAGCTTTCTTTAAATAATTAAATTGGGCCCAATAACACTTATTTAATTAGAACCTAAAAGTTTATAAATTTAGTATTCCAAAAATAATATTTTTGATCTTTTAAAACTCCTTGTTTGCCCAAAATCGGCTTCCCAGAAAAAATCAAGCTCGACTCGTAAAATAAATTCGAGCTCCAACATTTTTATGAAAATTAAATCATTTTTAATCATATTAAGAAGCACTGCCAATATTTAGAGAAAAATAAATATTCTTGTCTTGATCGCCACCAGTTTCATTTCCCTTGCCTATTATCGAATATTCGGGTGAAATCATTCAATTTCATGAAATCATGTCATATAATCATTTAATCATGAAATCATATCGTTAATCATATAATAAATATCATGCTCGCATTTAAAATCAATTAGATAAAACAATTAAGCTATTAAACAATTTTTGCATGCGGTTTACGTTGGTTGGTTTTTCGGACGTTACAGAAAGAGTTATTCAAATTTTAGAGGATCTACTGCGAGCATGTGTGATCGATTTCCAAGGAAGTTGCGAATCGGAATTACCTCTACTGGAGTTCACCTACAATAATAGCTATCAATCATCTATTGGGATGGCTCCTTTTGAGGCACTTTATGAAAGAAAATGTAGATCGACTATTCATTGGGATGAGGTTGGTGAAAGAAGAGAGATTGGTCCGGATTTGATAGAAGAGACTGTCGAGCTAGTAGTCAAAATTCGAGAGAGAA
Source organism: Primulina tabacum (assembly GCF_025594145.1). Lineage (NCBI taxonomy): Eukaryota > Viridiplantae > Streptophyta > Magnoliopsida > Lamiales > Gesneriaceae > Primulina > Primulina tabacum. The sequence goes on from NC_134555.1 coordinate 27,998,558, forward strand.
TGAAGACTGCACAAAGCCGACAGAAGAGTTACGCCGACATGAGACGAAGGGACCTAGGGTTTGCATTGGGAGACCACGTATTTGTGAAAATAGAACCTATGAAAGATGTTATGCGATTTGACAAGAAAGAAAAACTTATTCCAAGATTTATAGGGTAATTAGAGATTTTGGAAAAGATTGGAACACTAACCTATAGAGTGGCACTGCCACTGATGCTATCTGGAGTTCACAATGTTTTTCAAATCTCGATGCTGCGAAAGTACATGTCCAACCCATCACATGTACAAAATCATGAACCTCTGCAATTGACTCCAAACATGACTTACGAAGAAAGACATGTCCAAATCTTGGGAAGGAAAGAAAGAAGACTCCGAAACAAAGTCATTCCAATGGTCAAGGTCAAGTGGCTGAATCACTAGGAAGAAGAAGCTACTTGGGAAACTGAGAGGGACTTGAGGAGTCACTAACAGAAGCTACTCGGTAAATCTAACTTCAAAGACGAAATTTTATTTAAGAGGAGAAGGAATTGTAAGGTCCAAAAATTTAGACGACCTAATCCAAATATGGAAAATATTTAATTAATTGATTTTAATTGCTAAATTGATTATGTGATATGTTTGTATGATATTTTAGTAGTTTTTCTACTTAAATGCATTAAAATATATTTTAAGGGTTATTCAAATTGCGATCGAGGAACGGAAACCGAGGGCTGAAAAATGAAAAATAATTTTATTAAATATTTGTTTTTAATTATTTAAAATATGGTTGATGATTTTTTTATTTTTGAAAATAAGGAGTTTTGAGGTGATTTTATACACCGAGAGGTAATTTTTATCAGTGTTGAATTTTAAGCAAAAATACGAACATTTTGATGACTTGGCTAATAATTTCACAAACTTTCATACATGAGATATTTTAAATATGCACTAATGGGCTTAATGAGACAATTGTACCATGTTAATGGGCCTAAGCTATCAATTATTGTTTTTAGTAATTAATTAAACCAAAACCCTACAATTATTTTTTATTTAAAGAACACGCCCACCTCCCCTCCACACACAAAACTCCTAGAACAACAATTCACGACACACGCAATCAAGATCAAGAGAAAGCTTTGAAATTTTTAAAGGTTTTTCAAGCCAACATCTTCTCGCCGTCGTTGTTCGATTCGTCAACGTAAATTCGTGCGTTAAAAACGCAAAGGGACGCCATATTCTTTCATTTACTCATCATCACACCATATTATGTATTTGAATATGCTTTGCATGAAAAAAAGTGATGATTTTAATTATTTTCGTTCATGCATCTTCATGAACTATTAAGGCTTGGGTTTTTATCCAAAAATCAGGATTTACATGTAACTAAGGGGCTGCCATGATTAGGAAGTGTTATGGGTTGTTTTACACGATTTAAAAAGTCCTAGAACAGACACAACACGCTGCACATGAACACGATACAAGCTATAACCATCTTCCGATTTTGAGTGATCAAGGGCTGAGATTCAAGGGCTTGGTTGCATGGCTTGGCTTGGGTACGGCTAGGGCTTGGCTTGGGTCAGAAAGGAGTCCTAGCCATGCTAGGACTCGAGGGTCATGGCTGGGGAGGATTTCTAGCACCCAAGAAGCGCCGAGGGAAGTCGCGCACGGGTGCAGCAGCACGCAGGGTTGGTAGGCTTGGCCAGGGGGCTTTGGGCTGAGCTGGGCTAGGTTGAGCCACTAGGTTCCTAAGAAGGTGCAAAAGGGTATGTTCAGGGGCTGACCCATCGGCTAGAGTTCTAGGCACGATTCGAGGTGTCCTTGTCATTGAGGAGTCTAGGCCGAGAGCTTGCATCTGATGTTGTGCCTTCAGTTTGAGCTTGGGTTCAGGTCCTAGGGGTGCTAAGGGTTTACGAGGGTCCAAGGGAGGGCTGGTTTGAAGTTGGCTCGGGCAATTTTTTAAGCCTAAGGAAGCCTAAGGAATATTTAAGGGAGTGTTTTAAGTTAATGGTTTAAGTTTGGGATGATTGGGACGTCGTTTCGAGGTCTAGGGATAAATATGGAAAGTTATGCTTCTAGGAGTAAAACGGTCATTATACATCCAAAATTTTTAGACGTCCTGGCAGTGCTCTGAATGCTATAAATAATGTTAATATGTTTATTTTAAATGTTTATAAAATTTTATGATGAAAAGTTAATGCTAAAAGACATGTTGCATGCTTGGTTTAAAAGAAAAATGATTTATATATGCATGAATTTTTATAAGTGATGAAAATATGAAAAGTTGAAGGAGGTGAAGTGATTGTGACTAATACGATGATATGATTGGAGACATCGTGAGAGAAAAGGCCCCAGAGAGAGCCCGTTTAGGGGAGAAGGCTCCAGAGGGAGCCCCAGAATCGTATTTTCATCGACATGATATGATGATATGTAAGGCCAAGGATCAGTTGACGTGTGAGAGTGTCGCTGATTTCCCGGCCGCCCAATACTGTGGTTACACTTAGATGGATCCATCGATCTTCAGCTGAAACGAAAGTCACAACTAACGATCCGAATTCAATAAAAAAAACTCATATGTATATGATGAAAAGGAAATTGTATACGATGAAAGAAAAATTGTTTAAGTTTATGCATGTTCATGAAAAGCTATTTTAAGTAAAAGTATTTTCACTGTTGCATGTGAATGTTTATGTATTACTTGTTATCAGGGTTAAGGTTTGCTGAGTCAATAGACTCACAAGGTGTTATTGATGCAGGTGAGCATGATGTTGATGTTGATGTTGATGTTGATGTTGATGTTGATGTTGATGTTGATAAGGGACTTGATGGTTGATCTTGCTGGACTGAAGGTACACACAACCCGAGGACCGGTGCTAGTTTTTCCGCACTTACGACTTGCGTTTATGATTTACGCTTATGACTTACGTTTATGACTTATGATAATGATTTATGTAATTTTAAGATTTTTATGAGTTATGATGATTTTGAGAGTTTTTAAGAGGATGTTAGGGTTAAGTTTATTTTGAAATTGTTAAATTTAGTTTTGGTTGACGATTTAGGATTTTATGTTTCGAATTACTACATTTTGGATATTCAAATAAAAGTTGGTAGATTTATTTTTAAATGATGCAAAAATATTTTTAAAATGTATTTATATATAGGTATAGTTCGGCCGAAGCTTTAAAAAAAATTTATAGTAGATTTTAAAGAAAAACGAGTAGTGGACGTTCAGTTGATATCAGAGCAATGTCCCTGCAAAGGGTTGTGCCACCGTCAGTTCCGGAAAGCTCAGTCATCAAGCCTCAAGTCTATAAGTTTAATTGCTTCACATGCTTTTATGATAATACATGCGTGTTTGTATGGTTTATATGCTTACATTACATGTTTAAAAGCTTTTTGAGGTTAAATGTTATATATATTCTTAAAAGTTGCTCATAAAGGAATTAATACATGTTACATAGATTTAAATGAATGTTGGTTACGTTTAGAATTTGGAAAATATTCAGATATGATTCCTCCTAGACGCGCATCTATTACTGATAGGCAAGCTGAGAATACTGATGATCGTCAAGGGAATGCACCCCCACCCCTAATGAGATGCTGCTATTCGTGCACTGGAAGGCATGTCTCACTTCTTTGAGCAGCAGTTTCAGCAGGTTCCGAGGCAACATCTTGATGTTTATGATCAATTTTGGAGGCTAGGTCCAAAGGAATTTTCCGGCACCACCGACCTGTTTGCTGCTGAGGATTGGATTCGATAACTTTAGGTGCACTTTCGTTACTTGAATATGGGAGACGCTAACCATGTTAGATGTGCTAATTATATGCTTAGGGATGATGCTTCCATTTGGTGGGAAGGGGCTGAGCATGGGATTGATTTGGCTACACTTACCTGGGCATGATTCAAGGAAATATTCTATGAGAAGTACTTTACTGCGGATGTCCAAGGGCGCTTAAAAAGAGAATTCATGAGTCTCTGCCATGGGGACACGATTGTGGCTGAATTTGAGAAGAATTTCGATAGGGTTGTCACTTTGTGCCCCTCATTGCTAGAGATACTGCGGAGAAAGAAAGGCACTTCATGGATGGCCTTCGACCTACCATACGCCGTGATGTGATGATGATGTGACCGGCGGACTATGCAGCTGCCACTGCCTATGCACTCCAAGCTAAGCAAGCCCTGAAAGACATCGATTATGAGATGCAGCGCAAGAGGCAGCAACACCAACAGAACTCCCAGCCGAATAAGAAGCCATTTATGAGACCTCCTAGAGTTCAAGGGCAGCAGAAGCCCCAAGGGCAAGTGAAGAAGCCAGGACCACCAAAGCCACCACAACCTGGAGCACCAAAACATGTAGAGAGGCCACTGTGCAAATAGTGCAATCGCTCACATTTTGGTAAGTGCATGTGGGGACATATTGGTGCTTCATATGTAAGGAGGAAGGGCATAAACCGATTATTACCCGAAGAAGAAAGCACCAACTGTGGGGAGAGTGTTGGAACATTTAATGTTCGCAATCTTTATTTTGATGCTAACAAAACTTGTTATTTTGTTTTTAAAGTGCGCATGAAGCTGGAATTGATTAGACTTCGAACTGATCAGTTAAACGAACTAAAACAGAAGCTATCGAGACGTAAACTGAAAACACCAACTGATCGACCAAACTAAATCAGTTCAACTGATTGTCCAGCTGACAGGTGGTTCAGCAGAAGACCTTCAGAAGCCTGGCCAGCCGATGAAGAGCTCAACTGATGAAGAACCCAGCTGACCAGTTCAACTAAAAGAGTTAAATTAGTTCAATTGACGAGTCAACTGATTTCACCAGCCCAACTGAAGATTAGTTCAGATGATAAGTTAGGTGCATCAGTTAGGATTCAATCAGTTGTAATTCAATACAATCTTACCTAAGTAGATTCCAGCTACGCACAAAGATACAAAAGCATCTATACAATCAAATGTACAATAATGGACGTTGTAGCAAAGATTAAAGCCGAGAGATTCTTGGAGGCATATCATAAAATTTGAGACACATATATCAAGGAACGCAATCAAGCTGCAACGATAAAATGTGATGAGTCTTAGAGTATGGTCTCAATGCCTCTATAAATACAAGCTCAAGACCATCAACAAAAGATATACCAACATAAAAGAGTGTGTGAAGATACAAAGAAAAAGGGCACACTTATTTGCTTATCAGCTTTCAAGAAGCAATCAGCCTAGAGGGAATACTCAAGTCATATCAGCTTATTTATCGATCTAATTCATTGGTGTATAAATTCTTAGAACACGAGCTATTGCAGCTCTTGGAGAATATTTTGTTTGAAGCACCTCAAGGTGCTCAGCACACGATCCTTCAGAGAGCTTATGTTATGCACGCTGAGGAAGCTGAGGAGGAGCCAGACACGATTCTAATCACTGATAAACTAGTTATTTAACATTTTTATATTGCTTTTATTGCATAAAATGATAAATTGGTTATGAGAATTGATTTGGGATGATAAAGAACCAAGAAGAAATTAGGTTGCATGCTCTACAATAGATGAATGTAAGGAATGACATTAGAAATTATGGAAATTGAGCGTGAAATATGAGCCTTAATAATGTAAAGAGACAATTAAATCCAAATAAGAATTTTAAGGCTTAAAATTGAGAAATAATCAAGAATAAGGGCGTGCATGGAATTTTCAAAATTTTGAGGACCGAAATGCAAAATCCGAAACTTAAGGGACTTAATTTCTTATAACCGAAATTTGAGAGGCTAATCCAAATTTTTGGAGAGTCCGAGGTCTGAAATTGAGATAATCAAAATCCTAGGCTGAAATACGGAATTTTCGAAAAAAATTCAGAAGCTAAATTGCAAAGTTTAGAACGTTCAAGGGCTATTTTCGAAGTTCAAGTATTTAGGGGCTATTTCGCAATTTCTGGAGTCCTAAGGGTTAGGATCATGATTTCCGATGCTCTAGGGCTCAAATTAATGAAATTCGAAAGTTATAGGGCCATGACGCGAATTTTCGAAAATTTCAAGGACTAAAAGGCAAAAAATTCAAAACATTTTAAGAATGAAAAAGCTATTTTCGAAAAATTTGAGGGGATAAAAATATAATTTTTATAGAATATTGGGATCCAAGAATTAAAACTTCAAAAAAATTGGGGAAAATAATGATAGAAACTCCTTAAGCTTGAACACGAATGGATTTGATGGAATTTTCGTGGGAGGGAGGATATTTATTCTAGGTGTTGCTACCTACGTATTGCTGGATTCGGCAGCTACAGACTCATTCATATCCGAGACATTCGTCAAGCAACTAAATATTATAACCGAGGATATCGAATTGGGCTTCAAAGTTTTTATTCCTTCCGGTGATCAAATGATCACTTCGAGCATTGTAAAGAATCTGGAGCTTCGTTTGCAAAAAGATGTGGTTCGGACAGATCTTATCATACTCCCAATGTCTGAATTCGACATCATACTTGGCATGGATTGGTTATCATTGAATGGAGCTTCGATAGATTTTCCGCAGAGGTCAGTGCCTATTCGACCGCCTAGTGGGAAATCCTTTGTGTTTAAGGCAGCAAAGAACAAGCAAATGCCGCACATTATCTCTTGTATGTGCGCGAGGAAGCTTATGAGACAATGATGCCAAGCTTTTCTAGCATGTGTTACTTCAGCACATGTTCCTTTTAGTCAGAAGCCAGAGGATGTTGAGGTCGTCAGAGACTATCCTAGCGTCTTTCCTGAGGACGTTTCTGGCATTCCACCGGACCTTGATGTGGAATTTTCTATTGAGTTGATGCCGGGCACTGTACCAATTTCTAAAGCGCCCTATCGTCTATCACCCGCCGAGATGAAAGAGCTAAAAGATATTCAAGAATTGCTGGACAAGGGTTTTAATCGCCCTAGTTGTCCTCTGTGGGTCGCGCCGGTATTTTTTGTGAAGAAAAAAGATGGTAGTATGCGACTTTGCATCGACTATAGAGAGCTGAATAGGGTCACCATTAAGAATAAATATTCTCTACCTAGAATTGAAGACTTATTTGATTAATTACAAGGAGCATCGTTATTCTTGAAAATGATCTTTGTTCTAGATATCATCAATTAAAGGTTAAGGAGTCTGATGTTCATAAGACAGCGTTTAGGACTCGATATGGGCATTACGAGTTTATTGTCATGCCATTTGGGTTGACCAATGCGCCAGCGATCCTCATGCATCTCATGAATCGTGTATTTCAGCCATTTCTCGATCAATTTGTTATAGTCTTCATCGATGATATTTTGATATATTCAAAGAGTAAAGAGGAGCATAGTCAGCACTTGAGGATAGCACTGCAAATACTGCAATATAGAAAATTATACGCTAAGTTCGGCAAGTGCGAGTTTTGTCTCAAGAGAGTGGTGTTCTTAGGCCATGTAATTTGTAGAGATGGGGTTGAGGTTGATCCGAGGAAAGTCATGCAGTTAAAGAATGGCCCGTACCTAAGAGCGTAACCGAGATCCGTGGTTTATTGGGACTAGCTTACTATTACCGAAAGTTCATACAAGGAGACTCTTCTATTGCGGTACCCTTGACCGCCTTGACAAAGAAGAATGCAAAGTTTGTATGGGGATCCTAATATCAAGAAATTTTTGACAAACTGAAGAAAGCTTTGATTTCAGCGCCAATATTATCGATGTCATCATGGTAAAGAGAGTGTTAGGATTGGTTGGGTGTGAAAAAGTGTTTAGAAGGGGAGTGGAATAAACACTTGACAATTTTCACAACTTCTTTGATAGTTGAATCAGTTTATTGATAAAATGAATTCAAGAATCTTTTTGTCAATGTCAATCAGTTATGTAACGTACCGTACTTTTTACCTCTTGAAATTTGCGGAAAAATTAAAAATTTTCTTAAAAGAGTAATCAAACTTCAATTTCGATAACGTAAACCGTACGTCCCCAAATTAGTTGCAACAAAAGATCTAAATTTGACAAAATTATTTGATTTAAATCTCATAACCAGTAGCGCAAAATCAGAGTATTTGACATTTCATAAAGACTTAAAACTTGGGCAGTCCTCGGGTCTAGCCTCCTGCTCAGTCCAAGCCAGCTCCTTGGTCCCCACCCCTAGTCTCCTCAAAATAATCCTCACCTGCGTCTATCAAGTCTGGTGAGTCTAAAGACTCAACACGTATAAACTAGAAGTAACAAGTAATATGTAATAAAAATCACAAGCAACTTTAAAATAGGGAGTACATACTGAAACATGAACTTGCATATCAAAAGCTTGAACATACGTATATACATATGGAAGTGCCATTGTCATAAAACTTTTCTTAAACATGCTTGCATACTTGAACATACTTGAACATACATAACTTCATCATTTTGCGTAGAGGCATGTTTCAAAGCGAGTGACCCATACATAAATACGCCTGATCAGACTAAACCACAGTACTGGGGTGACAGGGAAGAACCACTGCCACATACATGAGATCCCCGTTCAGGCTTTAACGGGTGGATTGGTCTCCGTTCATGCTTTAACGCTTTTCAATCCAGATCTAAACCCGTTCATGCTTTAACGGGGTGGATTGGTCCCTGGTCATGCTTTACCGCTTTCCAATCACATATATAATTGGTCACAAGACATTTAGCATACCTCAAAAACATAAAGGTATTTTCTTTGCACGTCGAACATACTTACTTGGCGTTGAGGGATTCATTGGATCTCGTTCGAGACCTTGCTGCACATGCTAACATGCTACCATTAACTTTAAATTCCACAACTTAATCATGCCTATCGAATGCATCACCCAATGGATTAGTAACTTATGACCTTCTACAAATGCTCGGGACTTCACCGTAATAAACAACAAACTAACCCCCGACTCAACCCCGAAACAAATCTTGTCAAGAAGTATGAATTTCCTCACTCAATAGAAGGTACGGACCTTGCTTAAAACGTAGTTCAACGTTCACAAATCGAACTTCATGACTTCTAAATTAACTTTTATTATACTAGGACATAAAGACTTAATAGTACCCAAAGGAAGCAAGAACACCTAGATTTAAAGCCAAAAATCTGCCCAAAGCAGCGCCTAGGCGTGCAGCGCTGCAGCCCTAGACTGGCGCCTAGGCGCTGCCCTGCAGCGCTGCCTAATGCGTACCAGCAGCGCTGCGCTGCGGCGCTAGTCCTACGCTAGCACACCCCAAAATTCTGCACATGGGATCCCTATGACTTCTAATGCAACACAACTTAACCCACCCGAGACAACACCTCAAAATTCACATGATCAAACCAGTGGACACTCCTAAACACATCAAGGAACCCCGACGATTCCCAATGAAGCCTGCAACAAGAAATTCTCAAGAACACGTCAATAACATAATTTTTCAGAAAACGCAGTTTGAGCAGTCCCATGAAAATGATCATATCTCACTCAATTTTTATCCAAATAATTCAAATTTTATATCAAATCAAAGGTATCAAAAAGATCTACGTTTTATGTGTTGAACGTTTCCCAAAATCTCGACCTAAAAATCACAGTAATTCAAAATACAGTGAAAAACAAAATTTCAGATCTAAAAACGTTCAAAAATCAATTCGACAAGTTTATGCTCAAACTTCCACATAACCGACCCAAGTTTTCATGCATAATCAACATCACAAAACGTAATATAACGAGATCGATGCAGAAACAACAGATTATACATGTCTTTTTGATAATTAAAAGTACCGAAACGACGATACCGACGCGGAGAAAGATGCGAGGTTGATCCAGGACGAACATGGAACGATTTTCTTTGAAGAAAACATAACAAAACCTTGCTAGAATTTGAGAGGAAGGGGCGGCTGCTGTAGAGTGGGGGAACCCCAGGTTTTCTCTTTTAAAAATCTGAAATAGAGTGTAGAGAATTGTGTGTGTGTTTTGGTCGTGTATAAGTGTGTGTAAAAATGTGTCTGCGCATGAGTTTAGGTAGTAATTATGGAATAAAATTTCTTAATTAAAATTTAACAACTAATTAAATGTTAATCAAACACTAACTTTACTAAAAGTCCATTAAATAAAAAAAATAAAAATGCACATGTACTAAATCTTTAAAAGTTTAAAATCTTAAAATTACTAAATAATTCAATTAGACTTTAAAAATGCTAAAAACTTATAAATCACTTAAAAAAAATGCCCCAATCCTAACTTAAAATAAATAACCACGTTTTAAAATTACCAAAAATCATTCCCGGTCTCTTCTCCTCGATCCCGCATCGGATAATCGCCTGAAACATGAGACTCAAGAAAACATTTTAACGTGCATCACATAAACATTAAAATAATGCAAATTAAATAAGTCATGACCACTAAAATCTTTTTAAACTTAAATAAATGATTTAACAATTAAATAAATGCATGGGTTTTACGTGTACTGATTTTGGGCTCTACAGTTCCTCCCCCACTTATATAAATTTTGTCGTCGAAATTAAATCTTACCAAACAGTTCTGGGTAGCGGTTCCTCATATCAGTCTCGGTCTCCCAAGTGGCTTCCTCCACTGATTGATTCAGCCACCGGACTTTGACCAACTTGGTCACTTTGTTCCGAAGCCTCCGCTCCTGTCTGTCTAGGATTTGAGTGGGTCTTTCCTCATATGACAGGTCTGAAGCCAACTGCAACGGCTCGTAGCTCAAAACATGCGAAAGATTAGCTAGATACTTCCTCAACATCGAGACGTGGAACACATTGTATACCGCGGCCAGATTCGGCAGAAGGACAACACGATAAGCTAGTGTCCCAACTCTGTCAAGAACCTCAAATGGTCCAATAAACCTCGGACTCAGCTTGCCTCTTTTCCCAAATCTCATAACACCCTTCATAGGTACTATCTTCACAAAAACTTGATCACCTACGGTAAACTCTAGATCTCTCCTCCTCTTATCAGCATAACTCTTTTGGAAACTCTGGGTGGTCTTCATTCTGTCTCGTATTATGACCACCACATCTGCATTCTGCTGAACTATCTCAGGACCAAGTTCTGCTCTTTCACCGACTTCATCTCAATGAATCGGCGATCTGCACTTCTTTCCATACAATGCCTCGCAGAGAGCCATACCTATAGATGATTGAAAACTGTTGTTGTAGATAAACTCCACTAGAGGTAGCTTAGATTCCCAAGTCCCTTGGAAATCGATTATACAGGCTCGCAATAGATTCTCCAAAATTTGAATCACTCGCTCAGACTGGCCATCTATCTGCGGGTGAAAAACTGTACTGAAAAGCAACTTCGTCCCCATGGCTGCATGCAAACTCTTCACTGGCAAGAAGTGCGCTGACTTAGTGAGTCGATCCACTATGACCCAAATGGAATTAAAACCTTTGACTGACTTCGGCAAACCAACAACGAATTCCATGGTAATATTCTCCCATTTCCACTCAGGAATAGGGAGTGTCTTAAGCATTCCTGCTGGCCTCTGATGCTCTGCCTTCACCTGTTGACAAATGAGGCATTTAGACACAAATCTGCGGATGTCTCGCTTCATCCCTGGCCACCAATACAACATCTGCAGATCCTTGTACATCTTAGTACCTCCTGGGTAAATGGAATACGGAGATGCATGTGCCTTTGTCAGAATATCCTCTCTGATCGACTCAACACTAGGCACCCACATTCTACCTCTGTATCTCACAATACCATCAGACAATTTGTAGAGTACACTGCCCTTGGCTTCATCCTTCAGCCTCCATTTCTGTAACTGTTCATCTGAATCCTGACCTGCACGGATACGGTCTAATAAGGAAGATTGAACTGTCAGATTAGATAGCTTAGGAGCCCTGCCCTTAGGATAAACCTCTAACTCAAATCTCTGAATCTCTAACTGAAGAGATCTCTGCACTGACAACTGTGCTACGACTGCAAATTTACGGCTTAAGGCATCTGCCACAACATTAGCTTTCCCTAGATGGTAGCTAATTTCACAATCATAGTCTTTTACCAACTCCAACCACCGTCTCTATCTCATATTCAGTTCTTCCTGCGTGAATAAATACTTGAGACTCTTGTGATCAGTAAATATCTGGCATTTCTCGCCGTACAAATAGTGTCTCCAAATCTTCAAAGCAAAGACAACGGCGGCTAACTCAAGATCATGAGTCGGGTAGTTCTTCTCATGCACTTTCAACTGTCTGGAGGCATAAGCTATAACCCGGCCACGTCGCATCAACACTGCGCCTAAATCGAGCTTAGATGCATCGGTGTATAGCACAAAATCTCCTTGCCCTGTTGGCATGGCTAACACTGGCGCCGAAATGAGAGCTTGCTTCAAGGTATCAAAGCTCCTCTGACATTCATCACTCCACTCAAATTTAGTATTTTTCTTTGTTAGTGAAGTGAGTGGCACTGCTATCGACAAAAATCCCTGAATAAATTTACGGTAGTAACCGGTTAAACCCAGAAAACTGCGGATCTCTGAAGCATTCTTCGGTTCGACCCAATCCTTAACAGCCGCTTCCTTCGCTGAATCCACCTCAATACCGCTGCTAGATATTATGTGACCCAAAAACGCTACCTTCTGCAACCAAAATTCACACTTACTGAACTTCGCAAATAACTTGCGACTCTGCAGGATCTGCAAAACTGTACTCAAGTGCTGAGTGTGCTCTTCATGGCTCTTGGAGTATATAAGGATGTCGTCAATGAACACTATGATGAACTGATCAAGGTAAGGCTGAAATAATCCGTTCATGAGGTCCATGAAAATTGCTGGAGCATTCGTCAGTCCAAACGGCATCATTAAGAACTCGTAATGCCCATACCTGATCCTGAAGGCTGTCTTGTGTACATCTGTATCTTTCACCTTCAGGTGGTGATACCCTGATCGAAGATCTATCTTAGAGAAGACTGTAGCTCCCTGCAACTCATCAAACAAGTCTTCGATTATAGGAAGTGGGTATTTATTCTTGATCGTCACCTTGTTCAACTCTCGGTAATCGATGCACAGTCTCATGCTCCAATCTTTCTTTTTCAAAAAAAGCATTGGTGCGTCCCACGGGGAGAAACTAGGGCGAATGAATTTCTTGTCTAGGAGCTCCTGAATCTCCTGTTTGAGTTCTAACATCTCAGCTGGAGCTAGCCTGTACGGTGCCTTAGAGATCGGCACAGTGCCTGGCATAAGATCAATTGAAAACGCCACCTCTCTCTCTGGTGGAAGACCTGTGTCGTCGTCAGGAAAGACGTCTGGGAAGTCTATGACTACTGGCACATCTGATAATGACGGAGTGGGTATGTCAGGTGCGGAAAAAATACTGGCCAAGAAAGCCTGACATCCCTTGGAAATAAGTCTTCGTGCCTGCAACCAGGAGATCATGCGAGAAAAACTTCTCCATCTGGCTGGTTCAAATAGAAACTGCTCCATGCCCAACGGTCTAACCAATACTGATCTCTTTTGAAAGTCAATCAGGACTATGTTCTTTGTCAGCCAGTCCATTCCCAAAATGATATCAAATTCTGGCATCGGCAACACTATCAGATCGGCATATACTAGGTGGCCCTGCAGTTCGAGATCAATGTCTCTGACCACACTAGTAGCTGACAACTCTTCCCCTGATGGGACTTTTACTGAATAATTCACGTCGACTCCAATAGACTTGACGTCTAGATGACTAGCGAACGCTTCTGAGATAAAGGAGTGAGTGGCTCCTGAGTCTATCATGGCCTTCGTGGATACTCTCTTTATGAAAATATTTCCTAAGGTACGTTAGCACAACACAAAACTTATATCCCCAAAATTCTACATTAACCTCAAGCATCGTAGAAATTAATATCCCAAGTGACTCAAAAATATTACTAGCACCCTAATAATCCCAAATAAAATTTCAACATGCAAGGCGAAATAATACTGAGCTTAGGTAGAAAATTTTACCGGTCAGTAATGTCGTGCCAGGGTTCGTCTCTTGAGCATGCATGGCGAACACTCTTCCCTGGGTCGGCTGCCTCCACTGTGAGCACTCCTTTAGCATGTGGTCACTGGCTCCACATTTGAAACATTTACCTGACCGGTACAAACACTGTCCCGGGTCCTGGCGATTGCACTTCGGGCACACCGGGTACTCTCCCGGCCTCTGGGGCGCCTTCTGCTGTGGCATAGGACCCTTGCCCTTAGGCGGTCCCTGATAAGGCTTCTTCTCTGGCTGCCCCGGGAACAGCCTCTTAAACTTAGGTTGCTGCTGCTGTGGAGCCTGATAGGGCCTCTTGCCCTGACGGTCAGCCTCAATATCTCTCTGATACTGCTCTCCCACCAAAGCTCTTGACACGGCAACCGTGTAGGTAGTAGGACCGGCAACTCGGACGTCATGGCGCAAGACCGGTTGCAACCCATCCATAAAATGCCTCAACTTACTCTGGGCATAATTAGTTTTTAGGGGCACAAAGTGACACCCTCTCTCAAACTTTCGGACAAACTCTGCAACACTATCATCTTCCTGTCACAGGGTCATAAATTCTCTGGTCAGTCTGGATCGTACTTCTTCAGTGAAGTACTTGGGGTAGAAAATCTCCTTAAAGTCATCCCAAGAAAGGGTCTACAAATTTGCTGCTACGGACGCGCTCTTCCACCATAGTCTGGCGTCCCCGGTCAGTAGAAATGTGGCACACCTGATCCTATCTGCATCTTGCAACTCCATAAAGGCAAAAATAACCTCGATGGATTTAATCCATCCCTCGGCTAACATCGGGTCAGTGGTCCCCGAGAACTCCTTTTGGCTCATCCGTCTGGACCTCTCGTATACTGCTTCTTGGTCCCCACCCCTAGTCTCCTCAAAATCATTCTCACCTGCATCGATCAAGTCTAGTGAGTCTAAAGACTCAACACGTATAAACTGAAAGTAACAAGTAATACGTAATAAAAATCACAAGCAACTTTAAAATAGGGAGTACATACTGAAACTTGAACATGCATATCAAAAGCCTGAACATACGTACATACATACATAGACGTCCCATTGTCATAAAATTTTCTTAAACATGCTTGCATACTTGAACATACATAAATTCATCATTTTGCGTAGATGCATGTTTCAAAGCGAGTGACCCATACATAAATACGCCTAATCAGACTAAACCACAGTACTGGGCGGACAGAGAAGAACCACTACCACATACATGAGATCCCCGTTCATGCTTTAACGGGTGGATTGGTCTCCGTTCATGCTTTAACGCTTTTCAATCCTTATATAAACCCGTTCATGTTTAACGGGGTGGATTGGTCCCTGGTCATGCTTTACCGCTTTCCAATCCCATACATAATTGGTCACAAGACATTTAGCATACCTCAAAAACTTAAAAGTATTTTCTTTGCACGTCGAACATACTTACTTGGCGTTGAGAGATTCGTTGGATCTCGTTCGGGACCTTGCTGCACCTGCTAACATACTACCATGAACTTTAAATTCAACAACATAATCATGCGTATCGAATGCATCACCCAATGGATTACTAACTTATGACCTTTTACAAATGCTCGGGACTTCACCGTAATAAACAACATACTAACCCCCGACTCAACCCCGAAACAAATCTTGTCAAGAAGTATGAATTTCCTCACCCAATAGAAGGTACGGACCTTGCTTAAAACGTAGTTCAACGTTCCCAAATCAAACTTCATGACATCTAAATTAACTTTTAGTATACTTGGACATAAAGACTTAATAGTACCCAAAGGAAGCAAGAACACCTAGATTTAAAGCAAAAAATCAGCCTGAAGCAGAGCCTGGCGTTGCAGCGCCAGATTGGTGCCTAGGCGCTGCCCTGCAGCGCTGCCTGATGCGTACCAGCAGCGCTGCGGCGCTAGTCCTGCGCTAGCACACCCCAAAATTCTGCACATGAGATCCCTATGACTTCTAATGCATACACAACTTAACCCACCCGAGACAAAACCTCAAAATTCACATGATCAACCCAATGGACACTCCTAAACATAGCAAGGAACCCCGACGATTCCCAACGAAGCCTGCAACAAGAAATTCTCAAGAACACGTCAATAACATAATTTTGCAGAAAACACAATTTGAGCAGTCCCACGAAAATGATCATATTTCACTCAATATTTATCCAAATAATTCGAATTTTATATCAAATCGAATGTATCAAAAAGTTCTACGTTTCAAATGTTGAAAGTTTCCAAAACTCTCGACCGAAAAATCGCAGTAATTCAAAATACAATGAAAAACGAAATTTCAGATCTAAAAACGTTTAAAAATCGATTCGACAAGTTTATGCTCAAACTTCCACATAACCTACACATGTTTTCATGCATAATCAACATCACAAAACGTAATATAACGAGATCGATGCAGAAACAACAGATAATACATGCCTTTTTGATAATTAAAAGTACCGAAACGACGATACAGACGCGGAGAAAGATTGCGAGGTTGATCCGGAACGAAAGTGGAACGATTTTCTTTGAAGAAAACATAACAAAACCTTGCTAGAATTTGAGAGCAAGGGGCTGCTGCTGTAGAGTGGGGGAACCCTAGGTTTTCTCTTTTAAAAATCTGAAATAGAGTGTAGAGAATTGTGTGTGTGTTTTGGTCGTGTATAAATGTGTGTAAAAGTGTGTGTGTGCGCGTGAGTTTAGGTAGTAATTAGGGAATAAAAATTGCTTAATTAAAATTTAACAACTAATTAAATGTTAATCAACCACTAACTTTACTAAAAGTCCAATAAATAAAAAAAATAAAAATGCACATGTACTAAATCTTTAAAAGTTTAAAAATCTTAAAATTACTAAATAATTCAATTAGACTTTAAAAATGCTAAAAACTTATAAATCATTTAAAAAAAATGCCCCAATCCTAACTTAAAATAAATTATCACGTTTTAAAATTACCAAAAATCATCCCCGGTCTCTTCTCCTCGATCCCGCATCGGATAATCGCCTGAAACATGAGACTCAAGAAAATATTTTAACGTGCATCACATAAACATTAAAATAATGCAAATTAAATAAGTCATGACCACTAAAATCATTTTAAACTTAAAGAAATGATTTAACAATTAAATAAATGCATGGGTTTTACGTGTACTGATTTTAGGCTTTACAAGTTAACTTAATAAAAGTACGAAAATAACTGAAAGACAGATAGAATATAACTGATAAGAAGGACCACAATCTTTGTGAATGTTCGGAGATTTCAATTACTCATACGTCACCCATTCTAACTCGAAGATAGGATATTCACTAAAAGGTTTTGATTTATACAATGCTTTGTCTTTAGTTTAAACTTAACACTTCCAAGACTGAAACTTTTAGTATCAATACAATTTATCAGTACTCAACTGATGCATAATTTCTTATCACAACTGATCTTATAAAGATCGAATAAAACAACAATGAGTGTTTGTGCTTGAAGCTCAAAGTGTAGCCTGAAAGCTATTGATATGTATGATAAGTGTGAGCTTTTGTGAAACTAGGCTTTGAAAGAATATGCGCAAAGTTTTTGCTAAACTTGTATAAATCAGTGTAGCTTGGATAAACCTCGTTACTCTGCTTCAGCTGATCTTCTCGGCTATTTATAGGCTTTCCTTCAAACGTGAATGCATTTTTAATCTTTATATCCGTTTAATAGCCATGTCAACATCCTTCTGACAATCGTACACTGTAACTTTTCTGAAATGCAGCGTTCCCAGTGCTCTTGTACAAATTTTTGGTTGTTAGATGCGTATTTTAATTGATGACGTGTAAAGCTAGACTAATTAGTGGACTCTTTAGCCGATAGGATTAACGGATTGATGTGTGGCTGATTGGTCTTAACTGATTGTTGTGTAACTGATCATTCTCAATTGATCGTTCAGTTGACTACACAATTCAGTTAGCTTTGATTAGTTAAGCTGCCTTGAATTATATGCGCATTAATCTTCTGTTCGGGCAACTATCAGTTTACGAATCTTCAGTTGAGCTACCTTCAGTTATCTTGATCAGTTGTTCAATCTTTCACGTTCAATTTGTCAAACACCAAAATTATGATTCCAACAATTTTCTCTTTTTAGGTGTTTGACAAAATTTAGAATTTATGAACTAATCAAACTGAACTCTTGTAGATAAAATAAATGTACAAATTCGTACAAAGAATAAAATAATAGTATAATCTTCTATTGACTGAAAATCGGCCAAAACTCTCAACTGAATATAGAGACTGTCTTCTAACTGATCTAGATTTTTTTAGTTATTTGCTCTTTTATCAGCTGATCCTTGATCAGTCTGTTGACTTGATCTCTTCTTAGATAGCTGCTGCTGATGTTCCTCTTCCCCCTTTTTTTCAAACTTATCAACCTTGCTGGATAATGCACGGACTTCTAAAGTGACAGTAGATATAACATTCAACATTTGTTCCTAAATAAGATCCATTCTCTTCGTCATGACTGTCTGCACAAAATCAATGCAGGTTTTGAGCATGTCTTGAGTTCGGAAAAGTGCTGGAATTGTCACTCTATCCTTCTTCAATTGTTCTAGTTCTAGAAAAAATGAGGTGAAATCCTTTGTAAACTGGTGTAGGTTCTTCATGGTATTCTCCTTCATATAATCAATCTTCAAAGTGTGCAACAATTGGGTTGATTTCATATCAGAAATGGTTGACATTAAGTTGTGCAGGCTGGACTGAATTTATTATATCATGATGTCAGTACCCATTGGTATCAGAGGAGACAGGGCTTCAGATGATTCTGATTCTTGCTCCTTGTCCTCTTCATTGAAAATTACCAAGGCCATATTTGTTGATTCAATCACAGCGTAACCATTTCTGGAACAGTATCTTCAACAGATTTCTGATGAGTGTCGTCAGTAGATGTAGAGCCCAAAATTATTACACGTAAAACCTTTGAATTTATTTAAAATTTTAAATTAATTATTTAATTTTAAATTGATTTTACTGATGCATGATTTATGAAATAACATTATTTTAAATTATTATATGTTTAATTGATGCACGTTAAAATGTTTTAGGAGTTTTATGTTTCAACCGAATATTAGATGTGGGATCAGGAAAAGAGACCGGTGACGATTTAGGCGATTCTTGAAATGTTTTTATTTCAAGTCAAGAAAATTGTTATTTTAAGTATTTTTGGAATTTTAAGCATTTAAAACTCCAATTTAATTTATTAGGTGATTTTGAGATTTTAAGTTTTTCAAATACCAACTTGAAAATTTGGAGATTTTAAACCTTGAAAACTTGGCACATGTATTTTATTAAAATAAGGGGTGCTAGTAAATTAGTGGGGGTTAGTATTTTAATTAGCATGTTAATTAATGGGGGTTAGTATTTTTTATTTAATTAATTAACCCCTAATTAACTCCCTAATCTACACCCACACACTTACACATTAATAACACACACAAATCTGCAGACACACCTACACGTTAGTTTTGGATGAGAGAATTAGGGTTCTTCATACTCATCAGTAGCCGTCCCTTCTCCCTTGCAAATTTCTGAAGCTTTAAGTTGGTTTTTCGAGCGAGAATCGTGTAGCAAGAGTTCCCCGGTCATCTTCCATAACCCACCGCGTCGGTATTTGTCATCTTTGAGCTTTTAAACGCAAAGGCATGTATAATATTTTATTTTTGCATCGATCTTCTCATATTAAGTATTTTGATGTGTATTGTATGCAAAATCCATGTATGTTGTGCAAAAGTTTGAGCAAAAATATTTTGAAACGATTTTGGATCAAAATTTTAGATCTCAAAACCGAGTCTTCTGTTATTTCGAGTACTATGAAATTTCGATCGACGTTTTGGAAAAAATTTTAGCATATAAAATGTAGTACTTTTCAATATCTTCGATTTGACATTAAATTCTTGATTTTTGGACACAAAATGAGTGAGTTATGATAATTTTCGTGTGACTGCTCAAACTATGATGTTTAAAAGATTTTTTTTAGATCTAAAAAACCGAATCTGATGTCATTTCAAATATTGCAAACTTTTGGTCGGTTTTCTGGAAAAAGATTCAATATATAAAAAGTAGTACTTTTTGATATCTTCAATTTGACAGTATATTTGCAATTTTTGGACAAGAGATGAGTGAGTTATGATCATTATCATGTGACTGCTCAACTGTGATGGTTTTCAAAATTTTCACACAGGGCGGCACTCGAGCTCGAGATCCTACCACTCGAGCGCCAGACCTTCTGGACAGGGCGCGCTAGAGCGGTAAGATTTAACCGCCCTAGCGCCAAGCATTCTGGAAAAAAAAAATTAAATTTTTGTTTTGGGCAGGCATGCATAATGTATTTGTATGTTCGACGTGCAGAGAAAATATATTATGTTTTTGAGGTATTCTAAATGTATTGTGACCAAATATGAACGGGTTTGGAAGCCGGTGAACGTGGTCGGGGACCTCTCAACCTCGAGAAAAGCATGACCAGGTTTAGATCAGGATTGGAAAGTAGTAAAGCATGACCAGGGACCAATCCACCCGGTAAAGCATGACCGAGGATCTCTGTATGTGGTAGTGGACATCCGTGCCAGCCCGGTACTGTGGTTTAGTCTGATCAGGCGCATTATATATGGGTCACTTGCTTTGAAACATATCTCTACGCAAAATAATGATGATTATGCATGTTTAAGTATGTATGATGCAAGTACGTTTACGAATATGTTTATGAAATGATGGCACGTCTATGCTTATGTAAGTATGTTTAAAGTTAAGTTACGTATGCGCTACTTTAAAATGCATGTGGTTTTGTTATACGTTACTTTATATTCTCAGTTTATACATGTTGAGTCTTTAGACTCACTAGACTTGATCGATGCAGGTGAAGACGAGTATGAGGAGACGAGAGGTGGTGATCAGTGAGTCGGCTCGGACTGCACGGAGGCTAAACTTGAGGATCGCCTATGTTTTCAAAGAATTTTCAAGCATGTTAATTTAGTTACTCTGATTTTATGAAACTATTTCACGATATTTAAACGAGTACCTTTTTGGCAAACTTTGTTTGTAATAGTTTTTATTTCAAATATTTTAGATGAGAAGTTTATTTTTATCGCAATTTGAAAGATTATTATTTTTTTAAGAAATTTTTTATTTTTCCGCAAATTTAAGTAGTTCAAAAAAAATGTACGGTACGTTACAGTTTGTATCAGAGCGGTGTTCTTGCAAAGGGTTATGCCTACTGTCAGTTGCGAGAAGCTCACGAAGTCACACATCAAGTCTGTAAGTTTTAAAGTTTTAAATTCTTTCATGTTGTAAGCATCAATTCATGATTTCAGTATGTACATGTTTAAGTTCAAATTACGTGCATCTTAGGATATTTATATTATGTTCATGCATGTTGGGCTTACGTGTTGGGTAAATGTTGGAACAGTATGCCTACTAGACGTATGGTTGCCAGTGAAGCAAGGATGTGAATAGAGAGTCTCAGGATGGGGAGAGGGCCACTCATCCTCGTCCACCGCTAGATATGCAGGCTCAGATGCTTGCAAGAATGACTCGGTTCTTCGCACAGTTTGCAGGGAACAATTCTGCAGTAGATACAGGGGCGAGGCCTAGGCTAGAGGCTGTGTGTGAGAGGTTCAGGAGTATGGACCTGAAGGAGTTCTCGGGGCTATGGAGCCGATGATAGCTGAGGGATGGATTAAGTCCATCGAGGTAATTTTTGCTTTTATGGAGCTATAGGATGCAGACATGGTCAGGTGTGTCACTTTCCTGCTGACAGAAGACGTCAGACTATGATGGGAGAGCGCATCTGTGTCAGTGAATTTGTGAACTCTTACTTTGGATGGTTTTAAGGAAGTCTTATACTCCAATTACTTCAATGAAGAAGTACGCTCCCGCTGACCAGGGAGTTCATGAAGTTGCGACTAAGGGAATGCAGCGTGAAAAGTTTGTCAGGAAATTTGAGAGGGGGTGTCACTTCGTGCCCTTGATTGCGAATGATGCCCGTGAGAAAAGGCATTTCATTGATGGTTTACGGCTGATCTTGCTCCGTGATGTTAGAGTTGCTGGTCCTACCACTTATATTGGTGTCATATCAAGAGCCTTGGCGGCTGAGCAAGACCAGAGGGATATTAAGAATGAGAGGCAGGGAAAGAGGCCCTATCAGGCGCCACAATAGCAGCACTCACAACAACAGCAGTTCAAAAGGACTTTCCAAGGAAATCAGGGAAAGAAACCATTTCAGGGGCCGCCAAAATGCAAAGGTCTTATTCCACAAAAGAAGGCTCCTCAGAAGCCTGGGTACCCAGTGTACCCGAAGTGCAACCGTCAACACATGTGCCAGTGTTTATGTTGTTCTGGAAAATGCTTCAAGTGCGGAGCCAGTGATCATATGTTGAGGGACTGCACGAAGTGGAGGGAGGATGCGAACCCAGACCCGACCCTGTTGACTGGAAATATCTTAATAAAGAGAGTCGCCACGAAGTCCTTGATTGATTCCGGGGCCACACACTCTTTTATCTCAGAGACGTTTGCTAATCATTTGGATGTCAAGTCCATTGAACTCGACGTGAACTACTCAGTGATAGTCCCATCAGGGGAAGAGTTATCAGCTACTAGCGTGGTCAGAGATATTGATCTTGAACTGCAGGGCCACCTAGTGTATGCCGGTCTGATTGCGTTGCCGATGCCAGAGTTTGACATTATCTTGGGAATGGATTGGCTAATGAAGAACGTAGTTCTTATTGACTTTCATAAAATATCAGTGTTGGTAAGACCGCTGGGCATGTAGCAATTTCTCTTTGAGCCGGATAGATAGAGGAGTTTCCCTCGCATGATCTCTTGCATGCAGGCACATAGACTTATTCATAAGGGGTGTCAGGCTTTCTTGGCCAGTATTATTTCTGCACCTAACGTACCCACTCCATCGATATATGATGTACCAGTAGTCAGAGATTTTACTGATGTTTTGCTTGATGACGTCACAGGCTTTCCACCAGAGAGAGAGGTGGAGTTTGCCATTGACCTTGTGGCAGGCACCGTGCCAATCTCTAAGGCACTGTATCGTTTAGCTCCAGCTGAGATGTTAGAGCTCAAACAGCAAATTGAGGAGCTCCTAGATAAAGAATTCATCCGCCCTAGTTTCTGACCATGGGCTGCACCAGTGCTCTTAGTAAAGAAGAAAGATGGGAGCATGAGGTTGTGTATCGATTACTGAGAACTGAACAAGGTAACGATCAAGAATAAATACCCACTACCAATGATCGAGGACTTGTTCGATCAGTTGCAGGGAGCTACAGTGTTCTCTAAGATAGATGTACGATCTGGGTATAATCAATTGAAGTTAAAGATGCAGATAATCAAAAGACAGCCTTCAAAACTCGATAGGGAACTACGAGTTCATAGTGATGTCGTTTGGTGTAGAACCCGTAAATCAGTAGACGTGTAAGCAATGCATAATTCTAGATTTTTAAAATTTAGTTGACTTCATCGCATGATTATTTTAAATGCATTTTTTTGAAGTTAATTATTTTATTATTTCATTGCAGTGGTTTGATTTTTATCATTTCAGTTATTTCAGTGCGGTCGGACTGGGGTTGGAGTTTTGAGATAGAATTTAGGATTTGAGAAATATTTCCAGAAGTTAATTTAGCTAGCAAGTAAGTTAATTTAAGTTAATAAGGAGATTTGGGGATTTATTTATGCAACTTGAGGTGAGTAGAAAATAAGCTCATTTGAGTTACTTAATTAAGGATTTATTCAATAAATTAATTAAGGGATTAGTGAGGCTTTTTAGAGTTATTAATCTAGTAAATAAACAACACTCCACATTCATTTTATTAGTAGATTTCGGCCACCCCTTGGTTACTAGAGGATTCAATTGCCAACTCATCAACTTTGACCATTTCTTTGCATGTAATTAGTAGGATAAATCTAGGATTTTTGGGAGCACCATGTAATTAATTAGTGGACATATCCTAGTCTAGAAACAAGAGAGAAATCGGCCACTATACTCTAGAATCACCCAAGAGATCATTTGATAGCAATTCAAATTCAAAATTCAAATGCATGAAGACCTGGTCTTGATATGATCCTTATATCTTGCACCATCCTCCTCACCCCTCATAACCACTCCATCACACTCCCTCCCCACCAAAATCAGACCCCTTTCCAGTAGAAAAAACGTGAGTAATAGCTAGGGAGAAAGGGAGAAAAATCGAGAACTAGAAATAACAAGAGTAGCGCTCCACCTCCTCCGTGCCGCGTCGTTGTGGTTTCGCTCGTTTCTATTTCAAACGATAACCAGGCATGTCTAGATTTCTTTCAAACCTCAATCAAGTCATATTATCAATTATTTTTCAGTACATGATCATGTTTTATCATGCAAAAACCGAAATACATCATAGAATTTTCAGAAAATAATGCATGCAGATTTCGGCCCTTTCATGACAAGCTTCACGTTTTTTCTGAGTTTTGTTGTTTCAGGTGATTGGTTTGATTCCAGGCTCCCAAGGCAACATCTATACACGTAATACAATGCATTAGGATCAGATTTGTCCGTTCGTTCAAGCCCCTGGTTGCTGGAAATTCAGAAATGTACAGCAACCTCTCATTTGGTCCATTATGAGTTTCGAAATTCAGTTTTGATGGCAAGGAAGAAGGATCTGATCTTGGCTGCCCCAAAGGCCTATAGCCATGGTTAGATCACTCCCCTAGCATGTCTAAGACGTGACAAGGTCGCTCTTTTGTTGGCTTGGTCCATGGCTCATCGGTTTTTAATCAAAACATCAAAACAGCCCCCTATACACTTCGGCCCCTTCCATTTTTCAGCACATGTATTTCGAGTTGGTTGGGTTAGTGTTGATCTTGGTTGGCCTATGGCCCTTAGCCATGGTTCATACCATGCTCTTAGATGTCTAGATCGTGCCATGGTCAATCAAATGGCCACTGGAACAACGCAAGACATCGATCAAAGCAAAACACTACACACGCATGCACGTTGGTTCTCGGTTGGAATTTTGGTTGAGTTATGGTGTGACGCGGATTTTGGCTGGCCTAGGGCCCTTAGCCATGGTTCACATCACTCCTTGGGATGTTGGTAAGAGTCTCTGATCGGTGGTTCATGCCTCCAATGGCCGGTAGTCTCGAAAACAACACAAGTTACGCAATGGTACAGTTGCTGGAATTTTACAGCAAGTTTCTGTGTTGATTCGGTGGCTCGTTTGAGTTCTCGGTTGGCTTTTAGCCTATGGCCTTGGACTGGACAATGCCCCTTTGAGTTTGGAAGGTCATGTTTTTGACCGTTTGTGATTCGGATCATTTTGAGGTCGTACGAGAATTTACGGTGCGATGTGCCAAATTGATTCTCGAAAGAGCGTTTCGTGTTTTGGCCTCCATTCCACCTAGATTTCGACCCTATCATTTTAGGAGCATTATTTTATGATTTTTTTTGCGTATTTTAATCATGACTATACGTCGGTTCAGTGTCGGTTCAGGTTGGCTCGGAGTCATGATTAAATAGGAAGTCATTAGGCATCATAGTCGCATCTTTTGAACGTAAATTGCGTAGTTGGTCATGTTTAAGCTATTGCATATGTTTCATAGCACAGTTAGGTTGCAGCGAGCCTGGGTACGATCCAATCCAATCCAATTGGTAACATATACAGGAATTTTCATTATGCCAGTTAATTATTTTACGTGCATTAAATAGAAAATGATTATTTTTGAGATTTATGCGATATGGCTTGTGGTTCATTCACTATGTGGGAGTATTATACTGTCGTCAGTGACCGCTCAGTTCAGTTTGGTACCACCCGATCGCCAGTGACCGGCCAGCTCAGTTCAGTTTGTTACCACCCGGTCGCCAGTGACCGGCCAGCTCAGTTCAGTTTCAGACTCCCCGGTAGCCAGTTACCGATCAGTTCAGCTTAGTACAGTGGCCACAGGCGTAAAACAT
Organism: Primulina tabacum; assembly: GCF_025594145.1. Lineage (NCBI taxonomy): Eukaryota > Viridiplantae > Streptophyta > Magnoliopsida > Lamiales > Gesneriaceae > Primulina > Primulina tabacum. The sequence goes on from NC_134555.1 coordinate 28,024,382, forward strand.
AATCTCAACAGAAAATTTTACCAGTTATTTCAGTACAGGCTCCAAGGAGCAAACATTTTTTTTTTACTGTGATTATCAGTTCAGTTATGCACGTATTATAATTGCTCAGTACAGATTATTTTCAGCATGCCTCAGGACAGGATATGTTATCTCATGCACATTTTAATTCAGATTTTTACTCGTTACCTGCGATATATGCATGCTGAGTCTTTAGGCTCACTAGACTTGATTGTTGTAGGTACTGATGAGGCCAGGGCCGAGGGCGGGGACCAGTGAGCCAGCTTGGGTCGGCAGTAGTGGCACCCGAGGACCTCAGAGCAGCAGTTGTTATTTTATTCCGCAAACATTTTATCAGTCGTTGGATATTTTTAAATTGTGATTTTTGGCAAACTTTATTTTCTTCCGCTGCAATATTTTGAAATATTGAACTTAATTCACCAGTGATTTTATGAATGAGGCCATTTAAGTTCTTTTAAAAAGAAAATTTTTAATTTTCCGCAAATTTTCAAGCAAGAAGTTTTAGGGTCTTTACAATTGGTATCAGAGCGGTGGTTCTGTATAGGGTTTCACTACTACTGACCGCGAGAAGCTCACAAAGCCACGTCTTCGGTCTGTAAGTTTTTTTTTCAAGTTCAGCATTTTGTTCAGCATTTTAGTTAAAGCATGAATTATTTTGACAGCATGCTTTCGTGAAATAGTTTCGACCAGATTTTCAGTACTTCAGTGTTCATTTAAAATAAATTATGGAATTATGCATGTTAGTTACGTATGGGTTATGTTGGAACAGTATGCCCCCTAAACGCATTTTAGAGCGCAACAGAGAGGAGGAGCCTCGCCGAGAGGACAGGGAGGAGCGTAGACCGGAGGGAGACCTACCACCTCCTCCACCACCCCCACCGGACATGAGTTCCCAGATGTTAGCTGGGATGGCACAGTTCTTCGCACAGTTTGCGGGGGACAATGCCGCAACCGCAGCCAGGCCGACAGGGCCCGAGGCTGTTTATGAGCGATTCATGAAGATGCGCCCGAAGGAATTCTCTGGGACATCTGACCCCATGGTTGCCAAGGGATGGATCAAATCCCTCGAGGTTATCTTCGAGTTTATGGAGCTGGGAGACGCAGACCGAGTCCGATGTGCCACCTATCTGTTCACTGGAGATGTCCGCTTATGGTGGGAGGGAGCAGCAGTAGCCCTGAACTTGGCTACACTTACTTGGATACGCTTCACGGAGGTTTTCTACTCCAAATATTTTGCCGAGGAAGTGCGCACCAGGTTGACCACTGAGTTCATGAGCCTGAGACAGGGAGATATAACGGTTACGGAGTTCATCCGTAAGTTCGAGAGGGGCTGTCATTTTGTGCCCCTGATCGCGAATGATGCCAAAGCCAAGTTGATGCATTTCCTGGTGGGTCTACGGCCGATCTTGCGCCGGGATGTTAGGGTGTCTGACCCTGCTACTTATGAGATTTCCGTCTCCAAGGCCTTAGCCGCAGAGCAGGATCTGCGGGATATCGAGAGGGATCGCCAGGGCAAGCGCCCAGTCTAGGCACCACACCGCCCTCCTCCTCATCAGTATCAGCAGCAGAATAAGAGGCCTTTTCATGGACCGCCCAGGAACCGAGGCCAGTAGCAGCAGCGGGGACGCCCAGCCCCGAGGACTCAGGATCACCCAGTCTGTCCCAAGTGCTCACGCCGCCATCCTGGAGCATGTAAGTCTGGCTCAGGAAAGTGTTTTAAGTGTGGCAGCCCAGACCACATGTTGCTGCAGTGCCCTCAGAGGAATCTGCCTACTCAGGGCAGGGTTTTTGCTCTCCATGCCGCGGAAACCAACCCTGAGACTATGTTGTTGAGAGGTACCTTTAAACTTTAAGTTATTATTTGAATTTCCGTGCTTTGGGAATAAGGATTAAGATTGAACTTAGAACTGTGATAGGATTGCATGCTCTACTCAGTAGTATTTTGGAGATTTAAGTTGGAAGAACTTTGACCATTGCATGTCTATAAGTTTAGTTCTTGTAAGTACTAGATTCAACTTAGAGCTCCGCTCTTTCAGGGAGAATTTTTATATCTGGTTCCGCTACCAAGGCCTTGATAGATTCAGGGGCCAATCACTCGTTTATTTCGGAGGTCTTTGCAAATTTTCTCAAGATCCAGACCATTGGGCTAGATACAGCCTTTTCAGTAGTGTTGTCGTCAGGCGAGGAGATGGCAGCTACCAACGTTATCCGAGATATAGACCTTGAGCTCCACGGTAAACTTGTTTATGCGGATCTGATTGTGCTACCGATGCCAGAATTTGACATCATCCTAGGGATGGACTGGCTATTGAGGAACAGAGTGTTGATAGACTTCCAGCAGAGATCTGTTCTTGTCCGACCGCCTGGAATGGAGCAGTTCTTATTTGAGCCGGACAGGTACTTTCCTTTACCGCGCATTATTCCTTATGTTCAGGCTAGGAAACTCGTGCATAGAGGGTGTCGGGCATTTCTAGCGACATTTTTATCTGTCCCCGAGGAACCCAGCCAGTCAGCCTCAGATGTTCCGATTGTCAGAGATTTCTTAGACGTTTTTCCCGAAGACGTCTCTGGTATGCCACCCGAGAGAGAGGTGGAGTTTTTCATTGAGCTTATGCCAGGTACGGCTCCGATATCCAAAGCGCCGTACCGATTAGCACCGACAGAGATGGCAGAGCTTAAGAAGCAGATTCAGGAACTTCTCGACAAGGAGTTCATTCGCCCGAGCTTTTCTCCATGGGGCGCGCCGGTCTTATTTGTGAAAAAGAAGGATGGCTCGATGAGGCTTTGCATTGACTATCGGGAGTTGAACAGGGTTACAGGGAAGAATAAATACCCACTTCCGAGGATTGAGGATCTGTTTGACCAGTTGCAGGGAGCTTCGATTTTCTCCAAGATTGATCTGCGCTCTGGTTATCAACAGTTGAGGGTGAGAGATACTGATGTTTCCAAGACTCCTTTTAGGACTCGTTATGGCCACTACGAGTTCCTTGTGATGCCGTTCGGACTGACGAATGCGCCAGCGATCTTCATGGATCTCATGAATCGCGTATTCCAGCCGTATCCGGACCAGTTTGTGATAGTGTTCATAGATGACATTCTCGTCTACTCCAAGAGTCAGGAGGAGCACAGCAGACATCTGACCACATTGTTGCAGACATTGCAGAAGCACAAATTATTCGCAAAGTTCAGTAAATGCGAATTCTGGTTAGAGAAGGTGGCGTTCTTAGGCCACATTGTATCCAGCAGTGGTATTGAGGTAGACCCAGCAAAAGCTGCAGCAGTCAGAGATTGGGTTGTGCCTCAGAATGCATCCGAGATCCGCAGTTTTCTTGGGTTGGCAGGATATTACAGGAAGTTCATTCAGGGATTCTCATCCATTGCCGTTCCACTCACAGCACTGACCAAGAAAAATGTGAAATTTGTGTGGAGCGAGGAGTGTCAGAAGAACTTCGATACTTTGAAGCAAGCTCTTATCTCAGCACCCGTTTTGGCTGTACCGTCAGGATCTGGTGAGTTTGTCCTTTATACCGATGCTTCGAAGCTTGGTTTAGGTGCATTTTTATGCAGCATGGGAGAGTGATAGCGTATGCTTCTCGACAGCTGAAAATCCATGAGAAGAATTACCCTACCCATGATCTGGAGTTAGCGGCCGTAGTTTTTGCTTTGAAGATTTGGAGGCACTATCTGTATGGAGAGAAGTGTCAGATCTTTACCGACCATAAGAGCCTCAAGTATTTCTTTACGCAGAAGGAGCTGAACATGCGTCAGAGGCGTTGGTTGGAGCTTGTGAAAGACTACGATTGTGACATAAGCTACCACCCGGGTAAAGCTAATGTAGTCTCGGATGCTATGAGCAGAAAAGTCGCAGTGATGGCTCACTTGACGATTCAGAAACCTCTTCAGTTTGAGATACAGAGGTTTGATCTCGAGACTTATCCTCGAGGTAGAGTTCCTCGTTTTTCTACCTTGACTATCCAGTCCTCTCTTATTGACCGTATTCACAGTGGTCAAGCAGCAGATGAGCAGTTAGCATAGTGGAAGAAGAGAGATGAAGCCAAGGGCAGTGTCTTGTATACAGTCAGCGACGGTATTGTGAGATACCGAGATAGGATATGGGTTCCTAGCAGTGATTCTATCCGAGCAGACATCTTATCTGAGGCCCATACGTCCCCGTACTCCATTCACCCTGGGAGTACGAAGATGTACAAAGATCTCCAGCTATTTTATTTGTGGCCAGGGATAAAGAAGGACATCAGGCGTTTTGTATCCGAGTGCCTGACTTGCCAGTTAGTGAAGGCCGAGCATCAGAGACCAGCAGGTTTGCTCAAGCCTCTTCCTATTCCCGAGTGGAAGTGGGAGAACATTACCATGGATTTTGTGACCGGTTTGCCGAAGTCAGCCAGAGGATCGAATGCCATCTAGGTGATTGTAGATCGTCTTACCAAATCAGCGCACTTCTTGCCTATTAAGACGACTTTCACCATGATTCAGTATGCAGAGCTGTATATCCGAGAGATAGTCCGACTCCATGGTATTCCAGTTTCTATCGTATCTGACAGAGATCCCAGATTTACTTCCTCGTTTTGGAAGAGTTTGCATTCGACTATGGGTACGAAGTTGCTGTTTAGCACAGCTTTCCATCCGCAGACGGATGGGCAGTCGGAGCGAGTTATTCAGATTTTGGAGGATCTTCTTCGCGCTTGCGTCATCGATTTCTCAGGGAGTTGGGAGACGAACTTGCCATTGGTTGAGTTCACCTATAACAACAGCTTCCAGTCGTCTATAGGTATGGCTCCGTTTGAAGCACTGTATGGCCGCAAGTGTAGATCTCCTGTTCATTGGGATGTGGTAGGAGAGAGAGCAGAGTTGGGTCCAGAGATTGTCCAGCAGGCAGCAGAGGTAGTAGTCAAGATCCGTGATAGGATGAGGACTGCTCAGAGCCGACAAAAGAGTTATGCCGATCAGCGGAGGAGAGATTTAGAGTTTGCAGTGGGCGATCATGTCTTTGTGAAAGTGGCACCTATGAAGGGTGTCATGAGGTTTGGCAAGAAAGGGAAGCTCAGTCCGAGATTCATTGGACCGTTTGAGATCCTTGACAGAGTTGGAACGCTAGCTTATCGTGTGGCTCTTCCGCCGAATCTGGCCGGAGTACACAATGTCTTTCACGTCTCCATGCTGAGGAAGTATATGGCAAATCCTTCGCATGTGCTGAATTTCGAGCCGTTGCAGCTTACTTCGAACTTATCTTATGAGGAGAGACCCGTGCAGATCCTAGACCGGCAGGAGAAGAAACTTCGGAACAAGTTGGTTAAGCGAGTCAAAGTCAAATGGCTCAACCATTCTGAGGAGGAAGCTACGTGGGAGTCTGAGCTGGAGATGAGAGATCGATACCCCGAGTTATTCGGTAAGTTCTAATTTCGAGGACGAAATTTATTTTAAGGGGGGAAGGATTGTAGAACCCGTAAATCAGTAGACGTATAAGCAATGCATAATTCTAGATTTTTAAAATTTAGTTGACTTCATCGCATGATTATTTTAAATGCATTTGTTTGAAGTTAATTATTTTATTATTTCATTGCAGTGGTTTGATTTTTATCATTTCAGTTATTTCAGTGAGGCCGGACTGGAGTTGGAGTTTTGAGATAGAATTTAGGATTTGAGAAATATTTCCAGAAGTTAATTTAGCTAGCAAGTAAGTTAATTTAAGTTAATAAGGAGATTTGGGGATTTATTTATGCAACTTGAGGTGAGTAGAAAATAAGCTCATTTGAGTTACTTAATTAAGGATTTATTCAATAAATTAATTAAGGGATTAGTGAGGCTTTTTAGAGTTATTAATCTAGTAAATAAACAACACTCCACATTCATTTTATTAGTAGATTTCGGCCACCCCTTGGTTACTAGAGGATTCAATTGTCAACTCATCAACTTTGACCATTTCTTTGCATGTAATTAGTAGGATAAATCTAGGATTTTTGGGAGCACCATGTAATTAATTAGTGGACATATCCTAGTCTAGAAACAAGAGAGAAATCGACTACTATACTCTAGAATCACCCAAGAGATCATTTGATAGCAATTCAAATTCAAAATTCAAATGCATGAAGACTTGGTCTTGATATGATCCTTATATCTTGCACCATCCTCCTCACCCCTCATAACCACTCCATCACACTCCCTCCCCACCGAAATCAGACCCCTTTTCAGTAGAAAAAACATGAGTAATAGCTAGGGAGAAAGGGAGAAAAATCGAGAACTAGAAAGAACAAAAGTAGCGCTCCACCTCCTCCGTGCCGCGTCGTTGTGGTTTCGCTCGTTTCTATTTCAAACGATAACCAGGCATGTCTAGATTTCTTTCAAACCTCAATCAAGTCATATTATCAATTATTTTTCAGTACATGATCATGTTTTATCATGCAAAAACCGAAATACATCATAGAATTTTCAGAAAATAATGCATGCAGATTTCGGCCCTTTCATGACAAGCTTCACGTTTTTTCTGAGTTTTGTTGTTTCAGGTAATTGGTTCGATTCCAGGCTCCCAAGACGACATCTATACACGTAATAGGATGCATTAGGATCAGATTTGTCCGTTCGTTCAAGCCCCTGGTTGCTGGAAATTCAGAAATGGACAGCAACCTCTCATTTGGTCCATTATGAGTTTCGAAATTCAGTTTTGATGGCAAGGAGGAAGGATATGATCTTGGCTGCCCCAAGGGCCTATAGCTATGGTTATATCACTCCCCTAGCATGTCTAAGACGTGACTAAGTCGCCCTTTTGGTGGCTTGGTCCATGGCTCATCGGTTTTTAATCAAAACATCAAAACAGCCCCCTATACCCTTCGGCCCCTTCCATTTTTCAGCACATGTATTTCGAGTTGGTTGGGTTAGTGTGGATCTTGGTTGGCCTATGGCCCTTAGCCACGGTTCATACCATGCTCTTAGATGTCTAGATCGTGCCATGGTCAATCAAATGGCCACTGGAACGACGCAAGACATCGTTCAAAGCAAAACACTACACACGCATGCACGCTGGTTCTCGGTTAGAATTTCGGTTGAGTTATGGTGTGACGCGGATTGTGGCTGGCCTAGGGCCCTTAGCCATGGTTCAAATCACTCCTTGGGATGTTTGTAAGAGTCTCTGGTCGGTGGTTCACGCCTCCAATGGCCGGTAGTCTCGAAAACAACACAAGTTACGCAATGGTACAGTTGCTGGAATTTTACAGCAAGTTGCTGTGTTGATTCGGTGGCTCGTTCGAGTTCTCGGTTGGCTTTTAGCCTATGGCCTTGGACTGGACAGTGCCCCTTTGAGTTGGGAAGGTCATGTTTTTGACCGTTTGTGATTCGGATCATTTTTGAGGTCGTACGAGAATTTACGGTGCGATGTGCCAAATTGACTCTCGAAAGAGCGTTTCGTGTTTTGGCCTCCATTCCACCTAGATTTCGACCCTATCATTTTAGGAGCATTATTTTATGATTTTTTTTGCGTATTTTAATCATGACTATACATCGGTTCAGTGTCGGTTCAGGTTGGCTCGGAGTCATGATTAAATACGAAGTCATTAGGCATCATAGTCGCATCTTTTGAACGTAAATTGCGTAGTTGGTCATGTTTAAGCTATTGCATATGTTTCATAGCACAGTTAGGTTGCAGCGAGCCTGGGGACGATCCAATCCAATCCAATTGGTAAAATATACAGGAATTTTCATTATGCCAGTTAATTATTTTACGTGCATTAAATAGAAAATGATTATTTTTGAGATTTATGCGATATGGCTTGTGGTTCATTCACTATGTGGGAGTATTATACGGTCGCCAGTGACCGCTCAGTTCATTTTGGTACCACCCGGTCGCCAGTGACCGGCCAGCTCTGTTCAGTTTGGTATCACCCGGTCGCCAGTGACCGGCCAGCTCAGTTCAGTTTCAGACTCCCCGATAGCCAGTTACCGATCAGTTCAGCTTAGTGCAGTGGCCACAGGCGTAAAACATAATCTCAACAGAAAATTTTACCAGTTATTTTAGTACAGGCTCCAAGGAGCAAGCATTTTTTTTTACTGTGATTATCAGTTCAGTTATGCACGTATTATAATTGCTCAGTACAGATTATTTTCAGCATGCCTCAGGACAGGATATGTTATCTCATGCGCATTTTAATTCAGATTTTTACTCGTTACCTGCGATATATGCATGCTGAGTCTTTAGGCTCACTAGACTTGATTGTTGTAGGTACTGATGAGGCCAGGGCCGAGGGCGGGGACCAGTGAGCCAACTTGGGTCGGCAGTAGTGGCACCCGAGGACCTCAGAGCAGCAGTTGTTATTTTATTCCGCAAACATTTTATCATTCGTTGGATATTTTTAAATTGTGATTTTTGGCAAACTTTATTTTCTTCCGCTGCAATATTTTGAAATATTGAACTTGATTCACCAGTGATTTATGAATGAGGCCATTTAAGTTCTTTTAAAAAGAAAATTTTTAATTTTCCGCAAATTTTCAAGCAAGAAGTTTTAGGGTCTTTACATTTGGACTGATGAATTCTCTAGCGTTTTTAATGGATCTCATGAATCGAGTATTTCAGCGCTGCCTAGATCAGTTCTTCATAGTTTTCATTGACGATATTCTTATCTACTCGAAGAGCCATGAGCAGCACAGTCAAAATTTGGGTACAGTGTTGCAGGTCTTGCAGAGTCGCTAGTTGTTTGAAAAATTCAGTAAGTGTGAATTTTGGTTGGAGAAAGTAGCATTTTTGGTCATATAATATCTAGAAGTGGCATTGAGGTGGATCCAGCTAAAGTGGCAGCAGTTCAAGATTGGGTTGAGCCGAAAAATGCATCAGAGATCCATAGTTTCCTAGGCTTGGTAGGATACAACATGAAATTTATTCAGGGGTTTTCCTCGATTGCAGTGCCAATCACTTTACTTACCAAGAAGAATGCTAAATTTGTATGGGATGAAGGATGTCAGAATAGCTTCGATGCTTTGAAGTAAGCTCTTATTACAGCGCCAGTCTTGGCCATGCCATCAGGGCAAGGCAATTTTGTGTTGTACACTGATTCATCTAAGCTCGGATTAGGCGAAGTTTTGATGCAGCATGGTTGGGTTATAGCTTATGCCTCCAGACAATTGAAAGTGCATGAGAAGAACTACACAACTCATTATCTTGAGTTAGCTGTTGTTGTCTTTGCATTGAATATATTGAGACATTATTTGTACGACGAGAAATGCCAGATATTCACTGATCACAAGAGTCTCAAGTATTTCTTGATGCAGAAAGAACTTAACATGAGACAAAGATGGTGGTTGGAGTTAGTAAAAGAGTACGTTTGTGAAATTAGCTACAATCCAGGGAAAGCTAATGTTGTGGCAGATGCTTTGAGCAGAAAAGTTGCAGTCGTAGCACAGCTATGCAGAGATCTCTTCAGTCAGAGATTCAGAGGTTTGGCCTGGAAGTTTATGTAACGTACCGTACTTTTAATTACTTTAAAATTCGCGGAAAAATTAAAAATTTTCTTAAATAGGAAGTGAACCTTCAAAATTCGGTAAAATAAATTGTTCATCTCAACAACCGTTGTAACAAAAGATCTCGAAGTAAAGTTTGCCAAAATTATTTGCTTAAAATATCATAACAAGTAACATAAATAAGAGTACTTTTAAACATTTCATAAAACTTAAAACTTGGCGGTCCTCGGGTTTAGCCTCCCGGCTAGTCCAAGACAGCTCACTGGTCCACATCTCTCGTCTCCTCAAATGCATCCTCACCTGCATCGATCAAGTCTAGTGAGTATAAAGACTCAACACGTATACACTGGGAGTAATGAGTAATACGTAATAAAATCACATGCAACTTTAAAATAGAGCGTACGTACTTGAAACTTGTACTTGCATACTTAAAGCTTGAATGTAACGTACTTTAAACTTGTACATACATACATAAACATAGATGTGCCTTCATCATAAGACTTTTCTTAAACATGCTTGCATACTTGTACATACTTGAACATTCATAAACTTCATCATTTTGCGTAGAGATATGTTTCAAAGCAAGTGACCCATACATAAATACGCCTGATCAGACTAAACAACAGTACTGGGTTGATAGGGAAAATCCACTGCCACATACATGAGATCCCCGTTCATACTTTAACGGGTGGATTGGTCCCCGGTCATACTTTACCGCTTTCCAATCCTGATCTAAACTCGTTCATGCTTTAACGGGGACTAGCGGTAAAGCTTGACCAGGGACCAATCCACCCGGTAAAGCATGACCGGGGATCTCATGTATGTGGTAGTGGACATCCTTGCAAGCCCAGTACTGTGGTTTAGTATGATCAGACGCATTATGTATGGGTCACTTGCTTTGAAACATATCTCTACCAAAATAATGATGAATATGCTTGTTTAATTATGTATGATGCAAGTACGTTTTCGAAAATGTTCATGAAATGATGGCACGTTTATGCTTATGTAAGTATGTTTAAAGTTAATTTACGTAAGCGCTACTTTAAAATGCATGTGGTTTTATTATACATTACTCGCTATTCACAGTTTATACATGTTGAGTCTTTAGACTCACTAGAATTGATCGATGCAGGTGAGGACGAGTATGAGGAGACGAGATGTGGTGATCAGTGAGTCGGCTCGGACTGCGCGGAGGCTAAACCCGAGGACCGCCTATGTTTTCAAGAATTTTCAAGCATGTTAATTTAGTAACTCTGATTTGGTGAAACTATTTCACGATGTTTAAACAAGTACCTTTTTGAAAAAATTTGTTTGTAATCGTTTTTATTTCAAATATTTTAGACGAGCAGTTTATTTTTATCGCAATTTGAAAGAATATTATTTATTTAATAAAATTTTTATTCTTCCACAAATTTAAGTAGTTAAAAAAAAATATATGGTACGTTACAGTAGAGGTAGAAGGTTGAGCAGCTGTTGAGCTGGTAGGCTCTTCAGTTGGTTTATCAGCTGACACTTCAGTTGGTATGTCAATTGAAACTTCAGTTGTCACTGGCACTTTTTCGGTTTTATACGAGTGCAACTGAGCCACTTTAGTTTCAGCTTGAACTACTTATTCAATCATGGCAGGCAACTGAACTGGTTCTTGAACTTCTTGCAAAATAGTCTCTGAGACTATTAGTTCACTTTTTCTCTGCTCTTCAACTGATTCTTCAGTTATAACATTCAGTTGGATGTCAGCGGCAACAAATTGTATCACTTCATCCACGTTTGCCAGTGACAACTCAGCATCGGAGTATAATAGAAGACCTGCTGGAAGAGATTTAGGAGCAAAAGATGACGGTTGGGCATCCTTGGAAGAAAGATCAATTGCTTGCTCAGATTATTTAGCAACTGCTTTCTTGGATGATCTAGCTGATGAGTTGAAGGTTCAGCCTGCTCTTCTGATGATGAACTTTGAGAATTTGTTGGAATAATCAGTTGTTGATCCATTTCTCAATCTTCGATCTTCATTTGCAATTATAAGAGATCCATGTCGAGCTGATCAAAAACTGCTTTGTCATTGAAGGCAGTTGGACTGGTAGGATCAAATTTTACGCGTATCTGAGCTATGACTTGAGCTAACTTTTTGGCACACATCAAATCAAAGATGTCATTCCTCCTTTCCAGTGCTTGAGCAATTGTGGCAGCTTTAACTACCTTTAGGACTATTGTTTCCAAGGCGATGAATTTATTCAAAACTGATGTCTTCTACATTCGCTTGGCAAACACTTCAGTCCTAAATTTTACCCACTCATTATATGCTTTCAACTTAGATTCAGAAAACTCATTGACTTCTTCCCATATTAAATCAATATGAGTCTGAATCGACTTGGTTGATCTGGCTCTTCAATCATCTTGCCCTTTACCTTTCGGGTCTATGAGGGCATGATTAAGGCTTAGCCTTTAAATAGTAGAATCCGCTTTCTCCCGTATCACCACTCCCTTTGGTCTGGAAAAAGGCAGTGTAGTTGGACCGGTGATAGTGATCAGTGGTGCTTTCACTCCAATCTGTTCTTGTTTATCACCAGATTCGATGATAGTATTTTTTGCGGGAGCAGTTGGAGGAGGTTGTTGATGTTCAGTTGAGGAAGCAACAGGAACTGCCCTGATTGGTAAAGCACTGATGGGCAGTTCAGTTCCAGTTGGCCTTAATCTCTCAGCTAGGATGGTTTCCTAAGCAGCAGCTGGTTTGGTCTTCTGTGTCCTCGGCTTTTTCAAAATTTTCGGAGAAGGAGTTTTCTCTGAATTAGTTTCAGTTTCACTTGAAATAAATTTCCTTTTGATTGTTTTCTTGGACTTAGCCAAGTGATTTGTATTCTTGATTGATTTGGGAGCTGTCTACATCCCAATCTCCTTTTTTACTTTCAAAAACTGCTCAAGAGATATGTCCAAATTTGTCTTCGGTGGCTGAACATTCTTAGTAGTAAAGAATTTGTATTTGAATGACTTCTCAGCTGAGTCATCAACCAAACCTTTGCTCTTCAGAATGAAGCTGATTGGCACAACATAACCTTTAGATTGTTTGGTCGACTAAACCATGTTCTTCAGAATGTTGAACAAGATGGCTGACCAGTTCAGTCTACGTCCATTTACCACAGCACACATGATTTGAAATTTCTCAAGGGTTAGGGTAGCAAAAGAACCTGCCTTGGCTAGAACTCCCTTGGCCACTATATCAGCCAATAACTAATATTCATATTTAGCTTCTTCTTGGGATCAGAAACTTTTATCTTATTTCCATCAACAAATAGAAGCGTCAGCATCTCCTCAACATCAGCAACTTTCACTTCAGAAAAGTGAGAAAGACCATCCGAAGGCAGTTGGAAGATGGTGCTGAAGGATTCTTCATCAATAATCAGCAACTTGCTGCTGACAGTTGCTGTGATTTTCCCCTCAGTGGAGATGAATATGTTGTCATAGAACTCTTGAACCTCCTTTGAATAAATTTCCTAAGATGATGACCAAAGAAATTTATTTAATCCAACAGCTCCAATTTCGAAAAATGCTTTGAATAGATTCATCCTCCAGAAAGGACTAAATCAAAATCAATGGCCATAGCATTTAGAATGTAAGCTAGAATTTGCTTGCCATTTCTGAAATTTGTTTGAAGAGCTACGTAAGAAGTAAAAAGCTCTGTGTTTGATATGCTATTGAAAATTGAAATGCTTGTAAAGAACTGAAATGAAGCAGGTTCATTTCTTATGTTGGTGACTGTTCAAATTTTTGGACACGTGTCAGGCCAAAATGAATTGAGTTAAAAACGTGTGTACGTCATGTGCAGTCGTGTATGAAAATCGCTTGGACTATGTGAGGCCACGTGATCAATAACTATTCAATGAAAGACACAATTAAAAGCATAATTTTAACAGTCCCATCATTAAATATGGAATTCATATCGATTAATCAGTCAATTTATATGATAAGATCAGTTAGGTCAATAACTGAGCGATCATTTGAGAACTGAATCAGTTGAGTTGAAGACCAACTGATGATTGTCTTATTAGTTAACCAATTTAAAATCGACATTCCCCCTAAGCAAATGCATAAAAAAAATAAGAGAATCTCATCCTTGATGAGTTAATTTCATCTGTTTGACTGATGTCTCTTCATCTTCTTATGTTTCTTCAGTTAGATTTTGTCTATAAATAAGATCAAACTCATCAGAAACAAAATATTTTATCTGATAGTATTAATCAAGCGCAAATGGACAAAGCAAGCAGTTCCAAGAAGCGCAATCCTGTAGAAAGGCTTTCATTCGTCGAAACTTGGAAGAAAGATATCGAAAACTTTGTCTTCGATAAAGTAATGTCCACCTGGACGAAGATTCATGATTTGCAGACTATTCATAGAGATATATTAGTTGCCACTTATGATCAGAAGGAAACTGAAATAAAATATAAGCGTCGTCTTGATGTCATTCATACTTCATACCTTGTAACTGATGAAGGTCTCTATTATCTGATGCTCAGCTAGAAGCATAGGATTCTAGAAAAGATTGCCTTCATAGAAGATTTTAGAAAAATTTCCAAGAAGATGTCCCTATGGTTATCTGATTGGCTAAATGCAGTAGAAAGATAACTGAATCGTGTAACAATAGAGAGATATTATCAAATAAATTTCTATTTCGATTCGTTGCTATTCTCGTTCTGCACACTAAGTGATAAAATTTGACTAACTGACAATTGACTAACTGAAGAATAATTAGTAACAACTGACATAAAATAACGCAAATAAATTTAAGTCAAATAAACGACTTTCCCTTAAATATATATTTCATAAATGTAAGAGAAACCGTCGCTAATAGCGACGGTTTTATAAACAACCGTAGCTAATAGCGAGAGTTTAATAAAAAACCGTCGCAAAACGACGGTATTTTGTAGAATCGTCGCTAATAGCAACAGTTTAATAAACAAGCATTGCTAATAGCGACAGTTTAATAAACAACCGTCGCTAATTGCGACAGCTTTCTATAAATATACGCGTTCTCGGTCAATTTTCCTCCACAACACTTCACATCTACTATAAATGTTTCTCTCTCATACAATTTTAATTTCGATTTAGGGTTAGTTTTTCGGTTCAATTCTTGGTAAATTTTTAAGTGTTAGTTAAAATCATGAATAATATTAGCTTAGTCAGATTGTAAGTTTTTTGAGTAGATTTATTAAATTATAAAAGTAATTTTATTTTTATTTTAACTTAAAAATTAGCGACGGATTATGTTACACCGTCGCTAATTAGCGACGGCTTAGTCTAAAACCGTCGCTAATTTTAGCGACGGTATATATCAAATCGTCGCTATTTAGCGACGGCTTAGTCAAAACTTTCGCAAAAATTAGAAACAAACCGTCAATACTTAGCGAAGGTTTTTCAAATATGTCGCAATATGATAGCTACAACAACGATTTTTAACCATTATCGTTGAACTCACTTTCAAAAACACCATCAATTACAAGTGTTTTTAACCACCCTACGACAACGGATATTATCCGTTGTCGTTTTGCTTTTTTCTTGTAGTGTCAGTCAATGTTTGTATATTTTTATTGCTTTATTTACTGCAATCTAACTGAAAACAATTAGTAAAAACTGCATAGCCATTTACCGACACCGCTAGCTGACATAAAATAATGCAACTAAAATCAAGGCAAAACAATTAAACCAATATTACGAAAATAAGAAAACTTAGTCTCAGGTAATGACTTGGTGAATATGTCAGCTGTTTGTTGTTCAGTTGATATATACTCCAGCCTGATTGCCTTCTTTAGAGCATGGTCTCTGATTAAATGATGTCTGACGTCAATATGTTTGGTCCAGCAGTGAAGAACTGGATTATATGTGATTGCAATCGTTCTTGTATTGTCACAGAAAATTGGTGATTCTTCAGCAATGACTCCATAATCTTTCAGTTCTTGCTGAATCCAGAGCAGTTGAGCGCAGCAGCTTGTTATTCTGCTTCAGTTGTGGAAGTTGCTATGGATGTTTGCTTCTTACTGAACCATGAAATCAGTATGTCTCTTAGAAACTTACATGATTCACTGGTGCTTTTACGATCAAGCTTACATCCTGCATAATCTACATATGATTAGCCAAATAAATTGAAATATGAGTCATTAACATACCATAAGCCCACATTTTGTGTGTCTTTAATATATTTCAATATGCGTTTGATAGCTGAAAAATGCGATTGCTTAGGATCTGTCTGAAATCTAGCACACATGCAAACAGCAAATACAATATCAGGACGACTAGGAGTTAGGTATAATAAAGAACCTATTAAACCTCTATAGAGTGCCATCTCAACTAATATTCCCCCTTCATCTTTATCTAATTTATTCGATGAGCTCATGGGAGTATTTGCAGCTGAACATGACTCCATGCCAAATTTTTTAAGCAGTTCCTTCATGTATTTTGTCAGACTGATAAAGGTACAAGTTTCCAGTTGCTTCACCTGGTGGTTTTTCAACATGCACTTCTTCCTGCAACTGACCGTTCAGGAATGAACTCTTGATATTCATTTGGTAGAATTTGAAGTCTTTGAATGAGGCATAAGCAAGGAACATTCTGATTGCTTCCAGTCTTGCAATTGGTGCATATGTCTCATCGTAATCAATTCGTTCTTCTTTCCTATATCCTTGTGCCACAAGCCTCGCTTTATTGTGCACAACTGAACCCTCTTCATTCAGTTTGTTCCTATAGACCAACTTTGTACCTATAATAGTTTTAGAAACTGGTCTTTGAACTAAATTCCGGACATTGTTAAGGGTAACTCATTTAGCTCTTCATGTGTAGCATTTATCCAGTTAGGATCAGCAAGAACTTCGTCGGTTTTCTTTGGTTCCAGTTGGGAAGCGAAAGATGAATGAATAAATAAGTTAATCATTTGATTCAGAGTTTGCACCGGATCATATGGATTACCTATCACCAAT
The DNA here is from genome assembly GCF_025594145.1 of Primulina tabacum. Lineage (NCBI taxonomy): Eukaryota > Viridiplantae > Streptophyta > Magnoliopsida > Lamiales > Gesneriaceae > Primulina > Primulina tabacum. The sequence goes on from NC_134555.1 coordinate 28,040,821, forward strand.
TCTGATGGATGTGATTTATTCCATCTGTATTCAGCATTGGTTGGATCGATTTCAGCAACTGGTTCAGTTGGTAACTGAATGTTTTCTTCAGTTTCAGTTGTTGTAGCTTCATTTGATATTTGAATATCATCGTTTTGTTCCACCAACTGATTATCAGGTACAATTTCTTGTTCAGCTGATTGATCCACTTCTTCTGGTTTTGGTATTTGAAGGAGATTTCGATTGATATGAACTTCTTCTTCACTATCATCCTCCAAACTTATATTTGTAAAGCAATCAACTAGCTTAACTGGATCAGTTGGCTTAGCAGTTAGTCCCGATTCATCAAATACAACATGAATCGATTCTTCTACATTCAAAGTACATCTATTAAAAACTCTATAAGCTTTACTAACTGATGAATAGCCCAGAAATATTCCTTCGGCAGATTTTGCATCGAATGATTTTGACATTATCGTGAATAAAACATCTGCAGCCGAATATTCTAAAACAGGATACCACACTTTTATGTACTTTCCAGATCTCATATGGCATTTTCAAATTATTTTTGTTAATCATTGATCTATTCTGATTGTAACATGCAGTGTTTACTGCTTCTGCCCACAACCTTTGAAAAATACCAGAATCAGCAAGCATTGTTCTAGCAGTTTCTTTAAGAGTTCGATTTCTTTTCTCGGCTACAGCATTTTGCTGAGATGTTCTAGCTGCTGAGAACTCATGCTTAATTCCAGTATTTTCTAAAAACTGTGAAAGATTTTAATTGATAAATTCAGTCCCTCGATTAGACTTTATTCTGTCAATTCCATCTAATTTTTCATTTAATAATCTTTTGAAAAGCTTAATCAGTTGTACAGCAGTTTGGTCTTTTGATTTAAGAAACATAACCCAAGTAAGTCTTGAAAAGTCATCAATAACTACTAGGGTGTATTTTATTCCCCCTAAACTCATGATTTGTATAGGACCAAAAAATCCATATGTAACAGTTCTAAGCATATGAAGGAAGATTTACTACCCTTTTTTTAATGAAAATCTTACTTTTTCACCAAACTGACATGCTGAACAAATTTTGCCTTTTGGAAAAAATATTTTAGACAGACCAATTACAAGATCATGGTTACTCAGCTGAGCGATAGACTTAAAGTTCAAGTGGTTCAACCTTTTATGTCACAACCAGTTTTTAGAAGATTTTTAAGCTACAAAACATATTGGTGCATTAGGTTGATTAGTCTAACTCTCTTTATAAGTGTTACCACAGCGATCAGCAGTTATGATTATTTCATCAGTTGATCTCTTAACTGTGAATGTGTGTTTATTGAACTGAAATAAGAAATTATTGTCGCATAACTGACTGATGCTAACAAGTTATACATCAAATTTTCAACCAGTAAGACATCTTTAATAATAATGTTACCATAGATAAGATTACCTTTACCCACAGTTCTACAAGAGTTGTCTCCAAAACTGATGTTTTGACCAGAATATTTGATCATTTGGGATAGAAAATTTGCATCCCCTGTCATATGTCGTGAGCATCCGCTGTCCAATTACCAAATTGATTCTTTTGTTGTACCTATCACCTGCAATCACAACAATATATAATCTTGGTACTCATATCTATTTGGGTCCTAAACTGATTAGTAATTTAGGAACCCAGACTTGGATCAGTCTGACTTACTTTCCAATCACTGTGTTCTAAATTATTTTCCCTGACTTGTGTGCGTTAGGTGTGAGGTGTGTGGATGAAACGGTATGATTGTTAACCTTTTTCAACCGCTTGTTCACCCGATATCTCTTTTGAACTAGCTTACAGTTGTAGTAATTGTAATAGTCATCCTTAGAGTTAAGATTTTTGTAGCTGAATCTTTTAGGTGACCAGCTTTTCGAATCAGTTGAACTCTTCGAGCTATATGCAATTCCAAACCGCTTAGCTTTGTTCTTATGCTCAATCGGTTGGACGGTATGTTTACTCGGTTCAAAGATTTCTTGTACCACTGTTGATTTCACAAAGTTAATATATTTTCTTTCGTGTTCATTCAACTTTGGCATAGTATCACTGGTAGAGTTTCCATCGATGTTATTGAAGCCTAAACAAGTTTTATCATCAACTGATTTTTGTAAACTTTGCATTTCAGTCAGAGTGATTGATGACTTTTTCCAAGCCTGAATCAAATCAATTTGTTTTGAAATCTGATTTTTCAACCGATGAATCAAGGATTGGCTCTCGATCATTTCAGCTTTTTGCTTTGCAATCTCTCTTTTTAGACTCAACAGTTCAACTGACTCATCAGTTTCCGTTTTATTGTCCTTGGGATCAATTTGCTCAGCTTTGGTTTTTTCAAATGAACGAGCAAGTATGTGATACTCATTCACTGTAAGGTCCGGGAAATTTAAATTTACGTAACTTCAAATCATGCAATCTAGGGTTTTATTTAAAATATATTTTTATTGATTTTTATGCATTTAATGCATGGTTATGTCATGAATAGGGTTTCTAGTTGCGTTTCACGTTCGATCGAGGAACGGAGACCGAGATTATCAGAAAAAATATTTTTATTACATGATTAATTTTAATTAATTAGTATGAGTGGTTTGTTAAGGTGCTTTCGAAAAATGGGCCTTTGTGGGTGTTTCAACCCGCGTTGTATTTTTAGATGATACGCAAATTTTAACGATTCATAGGATTTTTTGAGGGCTCGGGCTATATTATCAAATACGTACCAAAAAAATATTTTTCGGGAGCATTTTTGCACTTTTTGGGTTTGATTTAGTGCTTAATGGGCCCAACACCTTTATGTTATCCCTTAATCTTTATTTTTGGCCCACTAATGCAATTTTTAACATTTAAATATGCCTTAAACTAATCCTAACCCTAAACCTTATTATTTGGCCGCCCACCCCTTTTAGTCTCAGCAGCTTTTCTCGTGAGTTTCAGCAGCGCTAAAATATATTTCAGTCCACCATTATTTCTTCAAACAAGTTACCTCATCGCTCCTCCGGTTCTTCTCCGACGCGTGATTCTTCGAGTTTTTGAGCATCTTCACATCAAGGCACGCTTGAATTTTGTTTTTCTCCTCATTCACGCCATAGTATTTCTGAAATATATGTAAATGCATGTCCATCCTTTGATCTAACATGTGGTTACGTTTTGTTCAAGTTTTGTCACAAAAATTTCACCTTTACGTTGCATACTCATGTTTTATTAATTTGTTGCAAGGGGCTGCCAATTTTTCAGAGTTTCTAAGGGGTGTGTAGGCTGTAAGATTAGGTGACATGGTGCTGGAGGTTTAAGGGTGTATGGTACAGGAGAGGGCCGATTGTTTGTCTAGGCTGCTAGAACTTTCCTTGGTGTTTGGTGAGGGGTTCGGGAAGGCACGGCTAGGGAAGGGCTGAACCATGCTAAGTGCAATCCAGGAGGGTCCAACCAAGGCTAGGGTTGGTCCATGACCAGCTGGTCTCGGCTAGGAAGGAAGTGGTCAAGTTAGGAGCCAGTTGTGTCCGAGTGGGGCACGACGTTGCTTGTTCTTGAGGGATTGGATGCTCTTAACGGCTTGCATGGGGCTGTGGCCGTGGGTTCAGTAGGTCCATAGGGATCCCAGGGTGGTCTAGGAAAGGTTTGTTTGTGGCTGGTTCCAGCGGTTTTTGTGTAGGAACGGTGAACGTGTGCTAGGGTCACGACTAGGGTCCGAGTGGATTGAGCAGAAAATTACCCAGCAACTTTCAGGGGTCTGGTCGGGAGGATAAGTGGTCTAGTTTTGATGGATTAGGGACTGTTATTGTGTGCTTTAGGTATGGTAAAATTTTGGGAAGATTTTGGTTAAGTTACGGGTCGATTCAGGTCAAAACCGAGATCCTTATCCAAGTTTTAAAACACATCAATTAAGTTTTGAAACGAGCTCAAGTTTACGTCTAAGAAATGCTTGTAAATATGTTTTGATATGTTCTAAGGAGTTTGGTAAGCTTCGGGTCGAAATCTAGAGGACCAGAAGTAAAACGGTCATTTTGTGTTTCTAAGGACAAAATAGTCATTTTTCTCCCTGGGTGAGTTTATAGACCTGGCAGCGGCCTAATAAAAAATTTATTATGTTTTTAAAGTTTATGCTTCATGTATATGATTTTTACGTAATTATGAAAATTACGGTGCATGCTTGGTTTTAAGGAAAGTTTACGTATATGCATGTTTTTATTAAGTGATGAACATTATGACACTTTTTGAAGGATGGGAGTTGATTGTGACTAACACGATTATATGAGATATTTTGAGCTGAGGCCAAGGCTCAGTGGACGGGTAATGCTGTCGTTAATGTCCCGCCGCCGAATACCGCGGTTATATTAGATGAATCCATCGAATAGAGCTGATACGAAAGTCACAACTAATGAACTGAATTCAATTAAAAGAAAATGTATACGTATATGATGATATGATGAGACATATTTTGACATGTCAAGCTATCTTTCCACACGTTTACGTTTATACTTTTAATTTCATGAAATGTATGTTGATTACAATATTTTTCACTGTTGTGTGCCATGTATATGTATTTGCTATTATCGGTACAGGTGTGTTGAGTCTTTAGACTCACTAGGCGTGTTTGTTGCATGTGAGCATTTAGAGGAGACTGTAGGTGCCGAACTCTGAGTAGGCAGGTCTGGATGTGCACGAACGACCCGAGGACCACACTTTTCCACACATCACGATCTTATGAGTTTCTAGTAGACACGCTCAGTTTTATACGTTTTTATGATATGCTGTTGATTTTAAGGATTTTACTTGTTTTATCTTATTTATGCATGATTGTGGGCCGAGTTGGCAATATTTTTAAACCGCAACATTTTACCTGTCGATTGTTTGCGATTATTTTTAAATGGTATATTTTTCAGTAGGGTTGCATGGAAGCAAAATATTTAAATGTTTATTCTCAAAAATTGAGCTTGGTAAAAAAAATTAGCAACATTTTAAATTAGTAGACGTTACATTCACCAGGTCATGCAAAGTGGTAATGAGTTCTTCTGGTGTAAAATCAGTAGAGCTGAAGTCAAATACATGTTCACTTGTTGACTCTAGTTCTGCCTAATCTACCATTAAGTATTTGACTTCTTCTTCATCATCGCTAGAACTACTCGAGCTTTCAACCTCTGACTGTTCACTGTCAGTCTCTGCCCATTTATATTTGATTTCCTCAGCAAGCAGGACTTCATGTTTCTTCTTGAATGATCTTTTATCATTCTTCTCTTATTTTGTATTCAACTGATTTCTTCACTTTATCAATTGAATGTTTACTTTCCTTCTTTGGTTTTGGACAGTCAACCTTTCTTTCCACAGTTGAAGCAAGAGTTTGGTTCTTCCTTTGAGTTGTTCTTTTGATAATCGTTGGAATGAACCTTGGTTTCTTCCCATGAATTACCAAATTTTTTTACAAATAATGACATTGCGTCATTACTTAGCTGATCAGCATTTTTTCAACTGAACAAGTTGGTTCCAATTTGTAAGCACAAAGAGCGGTTGTCACTACTAGTGTAGAAGGTTCTCCTACTCTTGTTTGTAGTTCAAACTCATAGGCTTTGAGATCAGCAAGCAGATCATGTAGTTCGACCTTGTTGGAACTCTTCAAGTTCGAAATATTAATTTTGATGTTAATAAAAATTGTTATTTTGTGTTACTAATGTTTTACCTTAGTGTCTAGAAGCTAGGATCAGTTACGAGCTGTTTACATCGCAAACTAAAGACCCAAATGATCGCACAAACTGAATCAGGTGAACTGATACATCAATTGAGTAGTTCAGCTGATTGTCCAGTTGATAGATGATTCAGCAGGAGAACCTCAGAAGCCCGGCCAGTCGAAGGAGTGTTCAACTGATGAAGAAACCCAGCTAATCAGTTCAACCGAACGAGAGTGAAATCAGTTCCACTGACGAGTCAATTGAATTCACCAGCCCAACTGAAGATTGGTTCAGCTTACCAGTTCGGAGCGTCAGTTAAGAATCTTTCAGTTGTAGATGAAGACAAACTCATTCAGTGGATTCCAGCTATACACAAAGGTACAAAGCAATTGTCCAGTCAAAGGACAATAATGAACGTTGCATCAGAGCATTAAAGACAAACGTTTCAGAAGGGCAGTCAAAAAGTCGAGACACATAGTCCAAGGAACGAATTCAAGATGCAACGGATACAATAATTAAGTAACACTATACGATCAGTTTCCCGCCTATATAAAGAGGAAATCAATGAAGATGAAACAATAGAAAACAAAAAAGACACAAGAGCAACAATGCAAACATGAGTGAGAGTGTGGTAAAATAAAGGGCACGTTTATTTACCTATCAGCTTTCAAGAAGTATTCAGCCCAGAGTGAATACTCAAGTTTTATCAGCTTAGTTTAGAAGCTCTCTTCCTTCAGTGTGTGAAAGCGTCCTTGTTCAGTTCTCACACACGAACACACTCATCACCACCCAAATACAGTCTTGCACAAAGACGTTAAACTTGTGTATGTAGTCTTTCTCACATAGACGTTAAAGAAGTGTTGGCTGGAAGGTGATGTCTTCAATCTAGACTAGGAGTTTAGTCAGGCAGTGGGTAATCATAAGCTGGGTGGGTTTGTACAAGTAGTTGTAAAAATCAAATACTTCTAGTGGATCCTCCCCGAGGTGGTAGAAGAAGTGACGTAAGAGCAAATGAAGTCTCCAAACATCCATAAACATATCTTGTGTATTTAACTGATTAACTGCTGTTTTCAAACTGACTTGATCAGTTAGAGCATCCGTTAGTTCAGTTCTTGCCATAACTGAACTGATATATGCGACAAATGATCCTCTGCGTTTTACTTATTCAATTTACATAAGTTAAAATGTTTTCTAATTTTAACAGTCTTCTTCATCAAGGATTACTTCGAGTTTCTTCCGCCTTGTCTTTAACCAAACTCGATTTAATTCATCGGTATTAACATTTTTAGAACACGAGCTATTGCAGTTCATTGGAGAATATTGTGTTTGAAATGCCTTCAAAGGCACCATCACACGATCCTTCAGAACTTATTTAGGTCCTTAGATTCTCTCGTAGCCATGGTCTTGACATCTCATTCCTTGGGAAGACCTCGTACTACCTTTAGCGCTACTTCTTTTTTTGAATACACATTTAATGTGCATTCAGTTCATTTATAATGCTGCTGGTTCTTTCATCGTACTTGTTCATAGACTCTCCACTCTTCATTTTAATATTGTCAAACTTTTGAACAGCAACTGATAGTTTATTTTCTTTTGTTTATTCATTGCCCTCGCACAGCTGAATTAATTTCTCTCAAATTTCTTTTGTTGTCTTGCAAAGCTTGATCTTACTGAATGTAACCTTATCCAAGGTTTTGTACAGTATATCTTTAGCCACATTGTCCAAATTGGTTTTTCTTTTGTCTTCTGCTGTCCATTCTTCACTAGGATTTTCAATGCGATGTGGTGCACCATCAATTATGGCAAAAGCAGTATTTTCTTTCAATATTTTCATGGGTCCATCGGTGATAACTTACCACATATCATCATCTTGTGTAGCTAGGGGAGCCTGGATTCTAATCGTCAAATTTCTCTCTGGAAAAAATTGGGATTTTATTGAAAGAAGACATGGTAATCAGATTTGTTGTAGAACCCGTAAATTAGACTACGTATAAGCCATGCGTAATTCTAGTGTTAAATATGATTTTATTTCATGAGAATTTAAACTCTTTTTCTTTAAAGTTAATTATTTTATGCAGTAGTTTAATTGTTATCTTTTAAGTTAATTAAGTGGGGTCGGACTGGAGTTGGAGTTTTGAGATAAAATTTAATATTAAGAAAACATTCCCAGAATTTATTTTAGCTAACTAGTAAGTTAATTTAAGGTAAAAGAATGTTTAAGGAATTATTTAAGTAACTTGAGGTAAGTAGGAAATAAGTTCATTTAGGTTCCATAATTAATGTGTTAATTCACTAAATTATTTAAAGGATAGATGAGGCTCTAAAGATTTAAAATACACTAACTAAGCAATATTTCCCCTCCACTTAATAGCATGATTCGGCCACCCCATAGGTGATAAAGCATTCTTTGACAACTCACCACCTTTGACCCTTTCCTTGTTATTTCTTAGTATGATAAACCTTTCACTTTTAATCACCATTAATTAATAATAAACCATTATCCTTGCCTTTTTTTAGCATGGTAGAATCGGTCATGCCTCCATTATCCCTCCAAATATCTTTTGAATATCAAACCACTTCCTCATCCAACAATTCAAAGGGAGCAAGACTTGGTCATGCCATTTGAATCCCTTTTATATTGCAACTCCCCTTCATCTCTCCTAACCATTATTCCCCCTCCTCACCACCGAAAATCAGAGGAAATTTCAGTGCAAAAATCCTGAGAAAACCATAGAGAAACTAGAGTGAAAAATCGAGTAGAAACAAGAAAAGAAGATCACTCTGTCTCCTCCGCGCCGCGTCGTCATATTCGTTCATTTTCTTTTCAAAACGAAACCAAGGCATGTCTATATTTCTTTCACTCCTCAATCAAGCCATATTAATATTTTAAAACATCATACTCATGATTTTTTTGAAGCAAAAACCGAAATGCATAAGAAGCATTTTTCGAAAATTCATGTGCAGATTTTCTGATTTCTTTCATACTTCATGGGTTCTGTGTTTGTGTGGTTTCAGGCGGTTGTCTCATGTCCAGGCTCCCAAGGCTGCATCTAGACATGTACTAGGACATGTTAGGATCATATTGGTCCAATAGTTCAAGCCCATGCATGCTGGAAATCGGATATGACAGCAACTCCCTCCTAGTGTCACTTGTGGTTTGATTTTTTTGTCACCTTGCTGTCAAGGGGAGAGTTTCTGATCTTGGCTGCCCTAAGGCCCTATTTCCATGGTTAGAACACCTCCCTATCATGTCTAAGACATGACCAAGTCGCCATTTTGAGGCTTGGTCCATGGTGGAATCGGTTTTCAAATAAAAGAAACAAGAACAGCCCCCTCCCCTTCGGCCCTTTTGAATTCTGCTTGTGTCCCTCGGTTTTTGGTGGTTTGGAGTGGACCTTGGTTGGCCTCTGGCCCTTAGCCCTGGTTCACACCATACCCCATGATGTCTAGATCAAGCCATGGTCAACCATATGGCCACTGGTATGATGCGTGACAGCAACAAAATAAAATTTCAGAAACATCACAGTACAGATTTTGAGTTCTCGGTTGAAGCTTGGTGTTGTCCTAGGTGTTGGAGTGGATTGTGGTTGGCCTAGGGCCCTTAGCCATGGTTCAAGACACCCCTTAGGATGTTGGGAAGAGGCTCTGGTCAGTGGTTCAAGCCCCAATGACAAATAGTCTCGCAAACGAAGCGATGTAAGTACAGGTGCGGTTGCTAGAATTTCTGGACAGCAACTTGCTGCTTCGGTTTAGAGGCTCGTTCGAGTTCTTGGTTGGCTTTTAGCCTATGGCCTTGGACTGAACAGTGCCTCATTGAGTTAGGAAGGTCATGTTTTTGGCCGTTTGTTATTCGGTTAAGTTTAGAGGTCGTATGAGAAATTACAGTGCGATGTGCCAAATTGACTCTCGAAAGAGCGTTTCATGTTTTGGCCTCCATTCACCAAAATTTCGACTCTTACCATTTTAGGAGCATTATTTCGTCTTTCTAAGTGTATTTTAATCATGAATAAATGATGGTTCGGTGTTGATTCGGGTTGGCACGGAGTCATGATTAAATACGTAGTCGTTGGACGTAATTATCTCGTTTTTGGATTCAATTACAAAGTTTGGTCAAGAAAATCATTTGCATATTTTTCATGTTAAATTTAGGTCGCAGCGAGCCTGGGAACGATCCAACCCATTCGGTAAAAATAATACAGGATATTTAATTATGCAATTTAATTATATTACGTGCATAAAAATATAAAATATTCATTTTTTTTAGATTTATGCGATATTGCTTGTGGCCATTTCACTATCATGGGATTATTGTATCACCCGGTGGTCACTTACCGGTTCAGTTCAGTTCCACCCAGTATACTGTGGCATTAGTCTGATCAGACGATTATTACTTCACCCGGTGGTCACTTACCGGTCAGTTCAGTTCAGTTCAATGCAGGGGCCACTTGCGTAGAACATAATCTCAACAGAAAATTATTACATGCTATTTCATTACAGGGCTCTATTGAGCAAGCATTCCACTTATGATTTCCAGTTCAGTTATGCACGTATTATAATTACTCATGACATGATATTTTTACGTTATGCCAGACTCATGATATGTTATTTTCACTCCGTATGCAATTTTATTATTACTACTTGTTATTTACGATATATGCATGCTGAGTCTTTAGACTCACTAGACTTGATTGTTGTAGGTACTGATGAGGACGAGACTGAGGGCGGGGACCAATGAGCCAGCTCGGGTCGGCAGTAGTGGAACCCGAGGACCTCATTTTCAGCATTTACCATTATTATGCTAGAACATTTTTATCAGTTGTTGGATTACTTTAACTTGTTATTTTGCAAACAATAATTTCTTCCGCTGCTATTTTGAACATTAAACTTGATTTATCAGTTTATTTTATGAATGAGGCATTTTGATTATTTTATAAAGAAAATTTTAAATTTTTCCGCAAATTTTCAAACACGAATTTTCGGGCCTTTATATTTGTAGATAGAAAATATTCAGAAACAAGGTTCAATTGCTCTGATACCACTTGTTTGGATTGGTTGGGTGTGAAAAACTGTTTATGAAGGGGGTTGAATAAACGCTTGACAATTTTCACAACTTCTTCGATGGTTGAATCAGTTTAGTGATAAATTGAATTCATGAATCTTGTTGTCAATGTCAATCAATTAACTTAATAAAAGTGCGAAAATAACTAAAAGACAGATAGAATATAACTGATAAGAAAGAACACAAGATTTGTGGATGTTCGGAGATTTCAATTACTCATACGTCATCTCTTCTATCTCGAAGATATGATATTCACTAAAAGGCTTTGATATATGCAATGTTTTGTACAAACCCACTTTAGTTTGGACTTAACAGTGCCAATACTGAAACTCTTAGTATCAATAAAATTTATCATTACTCAATTGATGCGTAATTTCTTAGCACAATGGATCTTACAAAGATCGAATAAAACAACAATGGGTGTTTGTGTTTGAAGCTCAAAGTATATCCTGAAAGCTATTGATATGTATGATAAGTATGAGCTTTTTTAAACTAGGCTTTGAAAGATTATGTGCAGAGTTTTTGCTTAACTTGTATAAATCAGTGTAGCTTGGATAACCCTCGTTACTCTGTTTCAGCTGATCTTCTCGGCTATTTATAGGCTTTGCTTCGAGCGGTAACAATGAATGCATTTTGAATCTTTATATTCATTGAATTGCTACGTCAACATCCTTATGAAAATCGTATACATTAGCTTTTCTGAAATGTGGCATTCCCACTGCTCTTGCACAAATTGTCGGTTGTTGGCTATGTCTTTTAACTGATGATGTGTAAAGCTAGATTAATCAGTTGACTCTTTAGCCGATATGATTAACTGATTGTTGTGTGACTGGTCGGTCTCAACTGATCGTTGTGTTGACTACACAGTTCAGTTAGCTTTACTTAGTTCAGTTGCCTTGAATTATATGCGCATTAATCTTCAGTTCGGGCAACTATCAGTTTACGAATATTCAGTTCAGCTACCTTCAGTTATCTTGATAAGTTGTTCAATATTTTCATGCTCAATTTTTCAAACTCCGATATTATGATTCCAACAGAGAGTATGTTCTTTATATGGATGCCTCAAAACTTGGGTTAGGCACAGTTTTGATGCAAAATGATCGAGTTATAGCTTATGCGTCCAGACAGCTGAAAGTTCACGAAAAAAATTACTTGACACACGACCTAGAGCTTGCAGCGGTAGTGTTTGCATTGAAGATTTGGAGACATTACTTATATAGGGAGAAATGCAAGATTTTCACCGACCATAAAAGTTTGAAATACTTCTTCACCCAAAAGGAGTTATATATGAGGCAACGGAGATGGCTAGAGTTGGTATAGGACTACAACAACGACATTAGCTACCACCCGAGCAAAGCTAATGTAGTAGTGGACACATTGAGTAGGAAGACAATAGTCATTACTCAATTATCACTTCAAAGACCACTGCAGTCCGAGATACAGCGGTTTGAGCTGGCAGTATATGCTAGGGGCGAGGCCCCTAATTTTGCCACCATGACAGTACAGTCAACTTTGAAAGATAGAATCCGTGAGGGACAGTCTACTGATGAACAATTGCAAAAGTGGAGATTGAGAGATGAAGTTAAGGGCCGGAAGCAGTATTCTGATGTGAATGGTATAGTTCGATATCAAGATCGAGTTTGGGTTCCTAGTGGTGATTCTTTAAGAGAAATCACTATGAAGGAAGCTCATGATACTCCTTATTCCATTCATCGTTGAATCACGAAGATGTATAGTGATCTTCAATTATTGTATTGGTGGTCGGGCATGAAGCGAGATATCCTGTGATTTGTATCCGAATGTTTGACATGTCAACAAATTAAAGCAAAGCATCAGAGGCCAGCAGAAAAACTTAAGCTACTTCCTATTCCCTAGTGGAAATGGAAAAATATCACTATGGATTTTGTTGTAGGATTACCAAGAACTATCAAGGGGTTTAATGCTATATGGGTGATATTGATCATCTTACGAAATCAGCACACTTTCTACCTATTAAGACGATATTCACCATGACACAGTATGCAGAGTTGTACATTCGAGAGATAGTTCGACTGCATGGGATTCCAATATCCATTGTTTCTGACAGAAATCCAAGGTTCACATCGTCCTTTTGGAAGAGTCTTCATGCAGCGATGGGGACTAAGTTGTTATTCAGTACAACATTTCATCCTAAAACTGATGGTCAGTCTGAAAGGGTGATTCAAATATTGGAGGATCTACTTCGAGCTTGTGTGATTGATTTTCAAGGAAGTTGGGGACCTAAGTTACCTCTAGTGGAGTTTACCTACAATAATAGCTATCAATCATCAATAGGAATAGCTCCTTACGAGGCACTATATGGAAGGAAGTGTAGATCACTCGCATTGGATGAGGTTGGTGAAAGAGGAGAATTTGGTCCGGACTTGATTAAACAAACAGCGGAGCTAGTAGTCAAAATTCGAGATAGGATGAAGACTGCACAAAGCCGACAGAAAAGCTATGCCGATAAGTATTGAAGAGAGTTGGAGTTTGCAGTGGGTGACCACGTGTTTGTGAAAGTAGCACCCCTGAAGGGTGTTGTGAGATTTGTCAAGAAATGTATGCTCACTCCGAGGTTCATACGACCATTTGAAATCTTGGAGAGAGTTGGAACACTAGCCTATAGAGTGGCGTTGCCACCGATGCTAGCCGGAGTACATCATGTGTTCCATATCTCGATGCTGTAAAAGTACATGTCGAACCCTTAATATGTTTTAAATTATGAGTCTTTACAATTAACTCCAAATATGTCATACGAGGAAAGACCTACACAAATCCTGGTAGACAAGAAAGAAGACTCCGAAACAAAGTTATACAATGGTCAAAGTCAAGTGGCTAAATTACTCGGAGGAAGAAGCTACTTGGGAAAATGAGAGAGACATGAGGAGTCTCTATCTGGAGCTATTCGATAAGTTTTAATTTTGAGAACGAAATTACAATTAAGGGAGGGAGGAATTGTAAGGTCCCAAAATGAGATAACGTAACCTAACTGCATGCGAATCTAGGGAAAATGAAAAATGTTTAACTAAAGGGTTTCAATAGCATAAATTAAATATAGGGTGCATGCTTACATGTTTAAAATGTGCATTTTGACACGAAAGCATGAAACTATGTTTTAAAACCTATCGAGACGCGATCGAGGAAAGGAGACCGAGAGCAGAAAAATGAAAAAATATTTTTATTAAATAATTAATTTTAATTAATTAGAATATGATATATGTTATATGGTGTTTTTGAAAATGAGGTATTTTGAGGTGATTTTATATGCCGAGACGTATTTTTAAATGGTTTTCGATTTTCGACGAAAATGTGAACTGTTTGAGAACTCGGCTATTATTTTCACGAACTTTCCTAAACAAAATATTTTGTGTTGGAAACTTAATTTCGGTTGTTTGACAAATAAGTAAATAATTTATTGGACTAACTGATCAAGTTAATAGTAGTAATTGAACTACACAAATCAACTGACAATTTCCTAACTGAAGATTACTGCGCAGTTTATAGAAGGCAACTGAAACCAGCTGAACTGAACTTACGAAGACAAATGACTGATCAGTTGGAAACTGATTAGTTGACATATTCAGTTGTGAGCTTACCAGCTGTTCAATCAACTGTAACGTCATCAGTTGAAAGGACATTCAACCGACAACGGTACAAAGCAGACTGCAACTCGTAGTGGAATGCCGCATTTCAGAGCTTACAGTGTACGAATGTCAAAAGAATATTGACGTGGAAATCAACGGATATATTTATTTAAATTATATTTAATGTTACCGTTGAAGAGAAGCCTATAAATAGGTGACAAGAGCGGTTGAGCAAGAATCAATCGATCTATCTATTATCAAGCTTACTATTACCCTGCTGAATTTATCGCTCTTACTCAAGAATCAAAAAGCTCACACTTATCTGATTTATTTGTAGCATTTGAGGCTACCTTTCGAGCTTACAAGCACAAATCATTGTATTTTTTATTTGATCTTAACTAGATCAATTGTGCTAAGTTCAGTCGAAGAACTGTGAGATATTTAGTAAACTAAAAGTTTCAGTTTTGGCAGTGTTAAGTCCAAACTGAAGTGATTCTGTACAATCTTTGTATTGATCAAAGTCTTTTAGTGCATATCATATACTTGTGATAGAAGGGTGACGTAGGAGTTATTTCATTCTCCGAACATCCATAAATCTTTGTGTTACTACTTCAGTTATTTATTTTATCTTTCAGTCAGTTTATTTCCGCAACTGTTATCAGTTAAACTGATTGTCATTGACTGACAAGATTCCTAGTTTCTATTTGTCACCGAACTGACACTTCATTCGAAAAGATTCATAAATCGTGAGTGTTTATTCAACCCCCTTCTAAACACATCTAAACCTATCAACCGATCCTAACAAGTGGTATCAGAGCAATTGAATCTTTTCTCTGAATACTCTTATTCACAGAACTGATCAACATGTCTTCATTCAATAAAATACCGATATTTTCCAGAGAAGATTTTGACGACTGGAAAATCAGAATGCAGGTTCATTTAGCTGCACAAGATGACGACATGTAGTATGTCATTACTAATGGTCCCATGAAGATCCTAAAAGCAAATACAGCAGTTGCCATTACTGGTGGGTCACCTCATCGCATAGAAAAGCCCATAGAGGAATGGACAACTGAGGATAAAATGAAAGCCAACCTAGACAATGTGGCTAAGGATATCTTATATAAAACGCTGGATAAAGTGACTTTCAGCAAAATCAAGATGTGCAAAAGTGGCAAAAAAATATGGGAGAAACTGATCCAGCTGTGTTAAGGAAACAGGCAAAAAAAAGAGAACAAGCCATCAGTTGTTGTTCAGAAATTTGATAACATCAAGATGAAAGCTGGAGAATCCTTGCACGAATATGATGAGAGGATCAGTGGTATTATCAATGAACTGAATGCACTTGGAAAAGTTTATTCGAACAAAGAAGTGGCACTGAAGGTGGTCAAAGGTCTTCCCAAAGAATTGGATGTCAAGACCATGGCAATGAGAGAATCTAAGGACCTGAACAAGGTCGAACTTCAAGACTTGTTTGCTGATCTAAAGGCTTACGAGTTTGAACTACAAACCAGAGAAGGAGAACCTTCTACACCTGCTGCCACAACTGCTTTAACTATTGTCAGACTGGAACCAACTGGTTCAGCTGACAAATCTGCTGATCAACTAAGCAATGATGCTATGTCATTGTTTGTGAAGAAATTTGGAAGGTTTATGAGGAGGAATCAAGGAAACTTCCAGAAGCAATATCAGAAAAATCAGTCCAAAGAAGAATCCTATGCTTGCTACAACTGTGGCAAATCTAGTCATTTCATAGCAGACTGTCCTAACCCATTTTTGACAAGTTTGTTGTGGTATTCATCGACGTTATCCTGGTATACTTGTCAAGTGAGGAAGACCACAAAGAACATCTTCGTCTCACCCTCCAGACGTTGAGAGAAAAAGAACTGTACGCCAAGTTCAAGAAATGCGAATTCTGGCTAAAGAGCGCCTCATTCTTGGGACACATAATATCAGCAGCAGGAGTATCTGTTGACCCTAAGAAAGTTGAAGCAATCTCAGATTGGCCTAGACCAAAGACGGTGACAAAAATTCGAAGCTTCTTGGGACTAGCAGGCTATTATCGAAAATTTGTTGAAGGATTCTCTTCAATAGCCATACCCCTCACCAAGCTCACACAGAATAACTCTAAATTTCAATGGAGTGAAGACTGTGAGAAGAGCTTCGAGACTTTGAAGAAAAATCTTACCTCCATGCCAGTGTTGGTATTGCCAAC
The DNA here is from genome assembly GCF_025594145.1 of Primulina tabacum. Classification (NCBI taxonomy): domain Eukaryota; kingdom Viridiplantae; phylum Streptophyta; class Magnoliopsida; order Lamiales; family Gesneriaceae; genus Primulina; species Primulina tabacum. The sequence goes on from NC_134555.1 coordinate 28,057,355, forward strand.
TGAAGGCAAGGACTTCCCCATCTACAATGATGCTTCTAAAGAAGGTTTAGGATGTGTACTCATGCAAGAGGGAAGAGTGATAGCATACGCGTCAAGGCAGTTGAAGCCGTATGAACAGAATTACCCAACGCATGATCTCAAACTAGCTGCAGTGGTGTTCGCACTACAAATTTGGAGACATTATATTTATGGAGCCAAATGTGAGATTTTCACTGATCACCAAAGTCTCAAATATTTGTTCACTCAAAAGGAACTAAATATGAGATAAAGACGATGGATCCAACTCATGAAGGATTACGACTTGACGATAAGCTACCATCCAGGCAAAGCCAACAAAGTAGCAGATGCTTTAAGTCGAAAGAATATGAGTAAGGTGATCCTGACATCACTTTCAGCACAACCATGTCTTCGAGAGACCATCAAGATAAGTTAGGATAGAGATCCTGCGTTTGTGAAACTAAAAGAGCAAGTTAAAGAAGGGAAATCACCAGATTTCGAGACGGATAACAAAGGAATCTTGTAGATGAAAGGACGATTGTGCGTACCAGACATTGATAACCTTCGACAAGAAGTAATGTCTGAGGCACATAAGTCAAAATTTTCAGTCCATCCTGACAGTACCAAGATGTACAGAGATTTGAAGAAAAATTTTTGGTGGAGTAGAATGAAGAAAGACGTGGCAATGTTTGTTTCCAAGTGTCATGTGTGCCAGCAAGTCAAGGCAGAGCACCAAAGACCTGGAGGACTTCTGCAACCTCTAGAAATTCCAGAATGGAAATGGGAACATATCTCCATGGACTTTGTTGTCGGGTTACCAAAGTCTAGACAAAGTCATGACGCTATCTGAGTAATCGTAGACAGACTCACGAAATCTGCTCATTTCTTACCTGTCCGCATGAATTATAATTTGGACAAGGCTAGCCACATTGTACATGAATGAGATCATACGATTGCATGGAGTTCCAGCTAGCATACTGTCAGACAGAGATCCTAGATTTACATCTCGATTTTGGAAGAGCTTTCAACAAGCTATGGGGACTAAGGTTACTCTTAGTACGGCATATCACCCTCAGACCGATGGCCAAACAGAGAGGACCATTCAAACTCTAGAAGATATGCTAAGAGCATGTGCGCTAGACTTCAGTGGTAATTGGAGCGAACATCTGCCCTTAATCTAGTTTGCTTACAATAATAGTTACCACAGTAGTATTGGAATGGCACCATACGAAGCTCTGTATGGACGAAAGTGCCGATCACCACTGTATTGGGATGAAGTAGGGGAAAAAGCCATCGTTGGACCCGAGTCCTGGGGAGGCAAAAGAAACCCCTTGGTAGGGAGGGGGAGATCCTCTGAGAAACCCGTACGACGCCTATGGAAAGCCCGTGAGGGAAAAGACCCTTTGAGGGAGCCCAAGATCGGGATAGCCTTGGATCGATTGGGGCAGTGGGCTATATGGACGGTCCACTAGGCCTGTAATGGGTCGTTACATAAGTATCAACTGAAAATGGAAAGAAGCCCTATGAGCATAGGAGAAGGACCAAGGATGACAAGAAATCTTTCAAAAAGAAACATGAAGTGCTTTTGGCTAAAGAGAGCAAATCTAAGTGGGCTGAAACTGACAGTGATGAGTCAGAATCAGAAAGTCAAATCAGTTCAAGTGAAAATGAAGAGGAAGTCAAGTGCTTAATGGCAGATGATGCTGAACTGGAGTCAGCAAGTGAACAGGTATTTGACTTCGGCTCTTCTGATTTAACTCGTGAGAAAATCATTACCATATTACATGACATGGTAGATGAGTATCACAAACTTGCTCAATCATTTCAGAATGTTAGAATTGAGCAAACTGATCCCAATGAGAACAAAACAGAAACTGATAATTCAGTTGAACTGTTGAGTCTAAAAAGGGAGATTGCACAACAAAAAGCTGAAATGATTGAAAATCAAGCTTTGATATGTCAGTTAAAAACAGAAATCTCAAAACATGTTGAACTGATTCAAGCTTGGAACAAGTCTTCAGTTGCACTGACTGAAATGCAGAATTCACAAAAATCAGTTGATGATAAAACTGGTTTAGGCTTTAACAATCATGTTGAAAATTCTACAAGTGATATGCAACCAAGGTTGAATGAAAACAAAGGAAAGTACATTACCTTTGTAAAATAAACTATGGCAAATGAATTCTCAGAACCTAGTAAACCAGCTGTTCAATTGACTGAAAGTAAGAACAAAGGCAATCGGTATGGAATTGGATATAGCTATGAGAGTTCAACTGATACAAGAAACTGGTCACCTAAACGATTCAGTCACAAAAATCAGTACTCAAAGAATGGCTATTACAATTGCTACAACTATAAGCCAGTTCAGAAACAATATCAAAATAATAGTCAGTTGAAAAAGGATACAAATCATACTGTTTCATCCTCACATCACACACATATTGCCAAGAATTCGAGAAAACCCATTTGGAACACAGCAACTGGGAAGTCAGTTAGACTAGTCCAAGTCTGGGTTCATAAAGGACTAATCAGTTTAGGACCCAAATGAATATGGGTACCAAAGTTATATACTGTGTGTGATTGCAGGTAACAGATACAACAAGAGAATCAACCTGGTATCTAGACAGTGGTTGTTCACGACATATGACAGAAGATGCAAATCTGCTATCTCAACTGATCAAGTATAATGGTCCAAACATCAGTTTTGGAGACAACTCCAAAGGTAAAACTCTGGGTAAGGGTAATCTTATCCATGGTAACTTTACAATTAAAGATGTTTTGCTAGTAGAGAATTTGAAGTATAACTTGTTAAGCATCAATCAGTTATGCGACAACAATTTATCAGTTTAGTTCGACAAACACACATGTTCAGTTAAAAACTCAACTGATGAGGTCATTCTAACTGGAAATCGATGTGGTAATACTTACAAAGTCAGTTGGACTGAACAACCTTATGCACCAGTCTGTTTCATTGCTTCCAAATCTTCTAAACACTGGTTGTGGCATAAGAGATTGAACCACTTAAACTTTAAATCTATTGCCTATCTGAGTAACCATGATCTTGTAACTGGTTTGCCTAAAATAGATTTTTCAAAAGATAAAGTTTGTTCAGCATGTCAGTTTGGTAAACAAGTAAGATCTTCATTCAAAAACAGGTGTTGTAAATTATCTTCCCGATGCTTAGAACTGTTACATATGGATCTTTTTGGTCCAATACTAGTCATGAGTTTAGGGGGAATGAAATACACCCTAGTAATTGTGGATGACTTTTCAAGATTTACTTGGCTTATTTTTCTCAAATCCAAAGACCAAACTGTTGCACAACTGATTAAGCTCTTCAAAAGACTTTTAAATGAAAAATCAGTTGGGATTGATCGAATAAGGTTTGACAGAGGGACTGAATTCATCAACCAAAATCTTTCAGCTTTTCTAGAAAACACTGGAATCAAGCATGAGCTCTCAGCAGCTAGAACACCTCAGCAAAATGGTGTAGCTGAGAGAAGAAATCGAACCCTTAAAGAAGCTGCTAGAACAATGCTTGCTGATTCTGGTATTTCTCAAAGGTTTTGGACTGAAGCAGTAAACACTGCATGTTATACTCAGAACAGATCAATGATTAATAAGAATCATATGAAAACACCATATGAGACCTGGCATGGAAGAAAAAGTGTGGTTTCTTATTTCAAGATATTTGGCTGCAGATGTTTTATTCTTGATAATGGTAAAAATCATTTAAAAGCCTTTGATGCTAAATCTGCGGAAGAAATATTTCTTGGATATTTTTCAATTAGCAAAGTATATAGAGTTTTTAATAAAAATTCTTTAAATGTTGAAGAATCCATTCATGTTGTTTTTGATGAAACTGTACTAACTGATAAGCCAGCTGATCCAGTTGAGCTAGTTGATAGATTTACACAGATCAGTTTGGAGGATGAAAGTGAAGAAGAAAATCATATCAATGGAAATATCTTTCAAACACCTGAACCATAAATACTAGATCAATCAGTTGAACAGGAACTTGCTCCTGATAATCAGTTGGTGGAGCAAACAGATGATATGCAGTTACCAACTGATATAGCTCCAACTGAAACTGAAAACATTCAGTTGCCAACAGAAGCAGTTGCTGATATGGAAGCAACAAATACTGAACTCAGATGGAAGAAATCACATCCACCAGAATTGGTGATAGGTAATCCATCTGAACCCGGTAAGAACAAGAAATCTAATGCTTAATTTGTTCATTCATTCTGCTTTTGTCTCACAACTGGAACCAAAGAAAACTGATGAAGCTCTTGCTAATCCTAGCTGGATAAATGCAATGCAAGAGGAGCTAAATTAGTTTACCCATAACAATGTCTAGAACTTAGTTCCAAGACCATTTTGCAAAACTATTATAGGTACAAAATGGGTATTCAGAAATAAACTGAACGAAGATGATTCAGTTGCACACAACAAAGCAAGACTTGTCGCACAAAGATATAGACAGGAAGAAGGAATTGACTATGATGAAACGTATGCACCAGTTGCAAGACTGGAAGCAATTAGAATGTTCCTTGCCTATGCATCATTCACGAACTTTAAAGTCTATCAAATGGATGTAAAAAATGCATTTCTGAATGTAAAATCCAAGATTTTTGCATAATCGTGATAATATTTTCGTACTAGGATTTGCGCAATCTTCGGGTATCTATATCATTATAAGATGTAAGATTTGCAAGATTATCTAAAGTTAGTGGATGATTATATTGTGTACAATATTTTGGAGCTTGAGATTTAAGATAATATTGTGCATATTTTTGAACTTGGGATAATAAATAGATCATGATATAAGAAATTAAATAAGAAATTTTTGGATATAATCAGGTAAATTTTGAAATATAAATTCAAAGTTGAAAAGATTATAACAGATAGAGATATAAGATTTGAAATGATATTGATATTTGGGTAAGGATAATGAGATAGATAAGAGATAATAATCTATCCTAGATTCAAGTTTGATTCGAAGTTTAAACGAGGAGATAACACATGATCTGGATCACAACCACCCCCTATAAATAGGAGAAGCTCTCATTCAGAATTTACACATCAAATTTTCGAGTTTTTGCTCTCCAATTTTCGAAATTCCTCCCCAAAATTCTGCACGAGTCATCAAAATTCTGTTCATGTTCAGAAATTTGTTTCTCTCGCTCGTGTAGTCGGAATCCGATCTCCACCGTTCAGAATATGCTTCAATATGTTTCGAATAACATATTCAAATTTCAGCCAAATCCGACGGTTAGTTTTTTGTTTATAGTTTTTGCAAGAAAACTGCTTCGATTCTAAGCGGGAAACAGTATACCTACGATTTTTTGTCCATAAGCAGGTCCAAACGACTTCCAATCCCGATCTCCACCGTTCATAATTTAATTAACGTACTGTAAAAGTTTGAGCCCGATCCAACGGTTCAATAAGGTGCAAGGAATTTTACAAGACGGCTGATTTTTCTGACGATGTGCTGTTGCGTTTTCGAAGTGTCGATTGCATGATTCTTCTATGTTTCTCGAATTTTCACGTTTTATCCAAGGATCAAGGTAAGTGGGCTTGTTTTAAATTGTTGAATTTTCGGTGCATGTATTTTCGTTTTTTTGAAAATTCGGTCGAGTGCAAATTCTTCTTCTACACCCTTCTGGTTACGATTTTTGGCATGAGTAATGTTTTGACACTGTGAGAATTCAACTTGATATGGGTGGGAATCCCAACCATACGTACCCTTACGCGGTGGGGGAGATAACCGCTATACAGCCTCGCCCCCTTAGAGGAGTAAAAATTAGGAACTGATATCAGTAAACCATTGAAAGTAGATGAATCTCAGTGTCTGGTTAATGATGTGCACGTGGTATGAGTCATGTTATGAAAGGTGTGTGTTTCGAATTTTTATGCATTTTGTTATGTTGTGCTCGAACGGCCCCCACTTGCTGAGTATTTCCCAAAATACTCTACCCTCCCCAGATAAATCAGAAGAAGAAATAGAGAAAGAAGAATCAGACGCCAGTTTTTGGACTGATAGTGGACACATGAAAAATTTTAATTAAGAATATGTTCTTGTGAGTTTTAACTCAAGTTGTAAACACTTCCGCAGATTTTTATCTTTTTCATAGTTACTATTGTAAAGACGATTCCATTTTTATGGTATTTATGATATAAACTGGTTTTGGTTTATACTGTACTACGAGGCTTGTTGTTTAGCAATTATGTGATTGTTGAATAACGCCGGTGTTGACTAACTCCGGTCTCGGGACGTGACATTTAAGTGGTATCAGAGCCGACAGGTTCATAATCCAGTTGGGGAAAATTTTTACCGAAAAGGGAAAAAAATCGGCCAGATTTTTGCAAAGAGCCGATCCAATCTCCTTCAGAACGACCCAACGAGTAATATCCATAACGAAGTTTTGAGGCATGGTCCGAAAACACAAAATTCCTTCGTTTAGGCATCTGAAATCGCGTATTTCTATTTTAGAAAAGTTTCGTATATCATATAACTTTCTGAAGAAAATTCCAAATTTGATTATGTCAACTGTTCTGGAACATTCTCGACGTATTCTTTCAATCCATATGTTTATCTCTAGACTTTCTATTTTTGGAAAATATCTCGAAAAATCTCGTTCAACGCATTTCTTGTAGTGCTTATCGGATTTTTATGGAATTTTATTAAGGAAACAATTAGTATTGGCCTATATCGTTAAGATTATATCTATCTGAGATAAGTTGACTTGAGCTTTTGACTTAAGATGAAATATTCGATTTGGGGACAGTAAATTATTTATGGAAAACAAAAAAAAACTAGTATGCGAAAATCTGAGATAAGAGTTATAATAAGTTTTGGATATTCCAATATGGAAGTTGATTTTGGGCAATAGTTAAATGGGTAAACATTAATTTGGTTCTTAAGAATGCTAAGCGTTAACTTTAAATATGTATGATTTTGGGTTATCTTGTTAGAAATAAAGTTGAAGGACAACATCTTAAGATTAAGAAATTTATATTATTTTGGGATAAATAGCAGATTATGACCTTATATGAATAAAATAAGTTACGAGATATTGTTTGACATTGAGGAAAATAGAGCATAATAAGTTTTGAATTATGTTACGGTACTAAGAATGATTCAAGGAGAAAAACATCCAATAAAAATAATTTGCGTTAGAGCTCTCTAAGCTCATGATCTTGAAGAAAGTAAGGTTTAGTGCAAGTAAGATTTAACAAAAGAATTAATTGAGGATTAATTTCATTTGTACAAGGTTGAATAAGATTTTATTTTATGACGACTGAATTATAATTTTTGGGATTTAAATCAATAGGGTATAGGTTGATATTGAGTTAAGTTTCAAGATTTTATATGGGTTTTAAGTTTTGAGATAATAATTGTGATAATTTCAAGATAAAATAAAATCAGTATCGATTCGCATATATTACGTGCCGACTTGATTCCAAGTACTTTGGTAGACTTCAATGTCATCATATGGATGATTTGGTTATCTAAGAGCAATGCAATAGCATATTGCCGGAGTAAGAATTTCAAAATCCAAACCGCGAACAAAGAAGAAATCAGATATCATGGCAATGCCAAGAGACAGAAATACATTCCTTCTGCTTCCCAGACTTGGAAAGCCATAAAATCAGGCAAAGAAGTTTACCTAGCAATGGTGAACGAAGTGCAGGAAGAAATTGAGTTCAAGCTGGAAGATACCCTAATAATGCGAGAATTCCAAACGTTTTTCTGGAAGAATTCTCGGGATACTCTCGGACCACAAGGTTGAGTTAAAATCAATGTGGTTCTCAGTGCTGCACTAATTTCAATAGCACCATACCAAATGACGCCAACTGAACTTCAGGAGTTAAAAGAATAACTCCAAGAATTGCTAGGCAAGAAGCAATTTCAACCGAGTATGTCTCCATAAGGAACTCCAGTACTGTTTGTGAATAAGGAAGACAGAAGTATGAGATTAAGTATAGATTATAGAGAACTCAATAAGATCACAATCGAGAATAAATATCTTATTCCAATGATAGACGATCTTTTCGATCAACTTAAAGAAGCTACAACTTCTCAAAACTCGGGCATGAGAACAGGCTACTACCAATTGAAGGTCAGGCCTGAAGATTTTTCCAAAACAGCCTTCTGAAAAAGTGGTTCAAGCCATTACTTGACAAACTTTTTAGCGGTATTCACTGAGGAGATCCTCATTTTCTTACCAAGTGAAGAAGACCACAAAGAACATCTCCATCTCACTTTTCATAGGTCAATGGAGAGAGAATTGTATTCCAGTTCAATAAAGGTGAGTTTCGGCTACAGAACGTCACTTTCTTAGGTCACATAATATGTGAGGCATGAATATTTGCGAATCCTAAGAAAGTAGAGGCAATCAAAGACCGGCCAAGACCAAGGACAATGACAGAATTTAAAAGCTTCTTATGATTGGCGAGCTATTATTGGGATTTGTCCAAGATCTTCCCTCAATAACAATACATCTTACAAAACTCACAAAAGAACTCTAAATTCAATTGGAGCAAAGAATGTGAAAAAAATTTTGAAACCTTAAATATGAAACCTGCAACCACAATAGTGGTAGTGCTACCTGATAAAGGCAATGATTTTTTTTATCAATTACAGAGATGTGCCAAAGAAAGGTCTAAGATATGTGCTCATGCAAGAAGGAAAAGTAATTTCCTCTGCATCAAGGCAATTGGAATTGTATAAGTAAAACTATCCAAATCGTGACCTTGAGTTAGCCGCAGTAGTTTCTGCATTAATGAAGCATTACCCTTACGACGCCAAGTGTGAGATCTTCACGGACCATTAGAGCCTCGAGTATTCACGCGGAAAGAATTGTTCATGAGGCAGAGATGATGGATTGAATTATTTTGACGTAACGATAAGCTACATTCCAGGCAAGGCGAATGAGGTAGCTGACGCTTTAAGTCGGAAAAACATGGGTAAGATGATTCTAGCCTCACTATCAACGCAACTGTGCTTCGAGAAATCGTTAAGCAAAACCAGTTTCATGGTCTTGATGGGAAATTAAGATTTAGTATGAGAAAAAAAAAATTTGAGATTAGAGTTTATGTGAAATGATCAATTGGAGTTTTAATTTTCATCTTTTGAGGTTTACTTTAGGTTGACCGTTTTGGGTTATAGTTTGAATTTTGGGAATTTTACATTACTACAAGCGTTTGGATATAAAACAATAAAAATAATTGGGAACTAGTGTTTGCATTACACAGTCGATATAAAATTTAAGACATGATTTTTTAGGATTTATATTGGATGAATAAGAGACTAGTCTTGATCTTAAATGTTCAATGGAAAAGTTAATATTTATTTTGGATTTCAGTTAGAATGACATATTGGGCTATATTTGGATTTAAAAGGTTTTTATTAAGGTTTTCCTCTCTCAGAAGAAACTAGTTCATCAAGTTATGATTATGAGATATGCGACTATTGGGTTACAGTGAGTTGTTGTAGAATCAACGATTCTAATAATTTTGGTTCAAGAAGAGTGTTATAATTGGGTGTAGCAATAGAAGTAAGAATAAGAAAATATGGTGGTGTAAGTATAATTCAAATTATGAGTAAGTCAACACTTTAGTTATCAAGATGTCTGACAAGAATCAATGTATATGATTTAAGAATTTTAGACGATTTTCTAATCATACTGAAAGAAAAGTCACTTGGGAACTAGAATGGAAGATGCACGAGCAATACCCATACCTCTTCCTATACCAAGCCAATCCAAGTTTCGAGGACGAAAATTCCCATAAGGAGGGAGGGATGTAAAATCCAAG